>NC_057790.1:0-646534 GCF_014905175.1 Aphidius gifuensis | reverse complement strand
ATAATCAAACACAACAATATTCTCATCATCAACAACAACAACAACAACCACAACAACTGCAGCAGCAACAACAATTACAACAGCAGCAACAATTACAACAACAACAACAATTTTCACAACAATTAATAAATCCATCACAATATTTAATTCAAACAAATACAACTAAAAATTATCATAAACAAAATCATTTACCAGTACCAGTTGAACATATTAAACAAGAAAATTCAGATGATGATTTATTTCTAAGTCCTGATAATATATTATCAAATCCAATAATTCAACAAGCTTATAATAATCATCATCATATAAATCCACAACAACAACAGCAGCATCAACAGCATCAACAGAATCAACCGCAGCAGCACCACCAACATCAATATCAACAAAATAGTAGAAAAAGACCGAGAATTGATAGTATAACAACATCATCAACAACATCAACAGCAACAACAACAACATATCCATCTCGTTTAAGACGTGCATGTGATCGTCATTGGGACAGTAGTTATACACCACCACCAATACTTGATCCATCACGTATGGGTGCTGGTCTATATGCACGTTTACATCAAAATGATAGAGATTCTGATTTTAGTTCAGATGATTCACAGGGTAATGATGGACCACCACCAAGAATAAATATTGGTACACGTTATCAAGCATCAATACCACCAATTGATAATGAAACTGAACGTGGACGTGGTGGACGTGAAACAGATCATTTACTTTGGGATCCTGGTATTTTAAATAACATTGATAATAATTCAATTGATATGTACTTACAATTTGCATGTTGTGCTGGTACACCTGGTGGTGGTAGAAATAAAGAATATGCATTACATTTATTACATATGTGTAATGGCAATATACATGAAGCAATGTTAAAGTTAATGAAACCAACACCAGTATTACCACCACATCATCCACTAACAACATATGATTATCGTGACACTGATAGATGGACTAGCCAAGAAATGATGATTTTCTATCAGGGTTTACTTGAATATAATAAAAATTTTTCATTAATATCACGTGATATTACAACTAAAACAACAAAACAATGTATACAATTTTATTATATATGGAAAAAACTATGTCCAAATGAAAATAAAAAAGTTAGAGATAAACATTGTAGATATAAAATGAAATTTGAGGGAGGTAATGATAGTAAAGATACTAAAGAACTTAGAGATGCAATTGCATCTGTTAGTGATATGGATTTATGTGAAGAAAAATCAATACTTCACAGAACACTTGTAAGTTTTATTTAAATGATAATTAATTTAATTGTAAAGATGATATTTTTATTTTATATTTATAATTTTTTTTTTCATTAAGTTGCAGACAAATGAGAGAGAATCTTCAGCTACTTTGACAACTAGCGAAGGGGAATTAAGGCTCTTTGCCTACGACTGCCCTGATGTAAGTTTCATTTAATTAATTTTTTCATTTTATAATACTGGTGTTTATATTATCCCAGCAGAATCATAGAAGATATATATATTTTTTTAATTCTTTTTAAAATATTTTGTATGAATATATATATTTGTTTCGATTGTGTAAATGTGATTGTTTAAATGTTGCATGTTTTATTGTATATTTTTAATTTTAACAAGTGGAATTTTTAGTATTTTCATTAAAAAGATAAATTATATATTAAAAAATTTATAAAACATTTGAGTTTTATTTTTATTTTTTTTATTTTTTTTGCATACAAAGCTTTGAAGCTTCAATTTTACTTCACATAATTGCACTGGAAATTATTTTTTGTTTATTTTTAAATTATTACAAAGAGAAAAAAATATATATAATCTACTTTTTTTAATTTAAATTTATAAATAATTATTATTTTTATTTTTGTGTTTTTTGTGTTGTTGTTTATTTTGGCTTTGTGTTTTCTTTGTGTTGTCAGAGCTTTAGCGGAAGTGTAACAGTAACGATGACAGGAAGCAACATTGTCGCCAATAATGGCCAATCAACAGTCAACAACAATTCACAAACTCACATTAGTTCTGAGCAACAACTACCCGTGCCCACCCCACTTCACTACCCCTGCAAGATTTGCGGGAAGTAAGTTTTCCTAATTAAATATTATTTTAATAATTCGTTATCAATTTATTATTTTTAAATTACATCAATATTTATTTCATCATAACAATATTGATAACGTTTCAAAAATTATATTCATTATTTGACATGTGTAAACTACCAACAAAAAAAAAACTTTAAATATTTATTTTAGGAAAATTTATAAAATAGATAATTAGTAATTCATTCAAAAAAAAAAAAAATTCAAACAATTACTATCAAGGAAATAGTCCAGAAAATAAGCCATTTTTTTAATTTTAAAAATTCCTCAATCATACTCTTATTGTTAATTTTAATTAATTAATTTTTAATTAACTTAATGATTATTATTTTTGTTCGATTGTTCATTGATGTCGTAATCACATTATTATTTTTCCACGAATGATAAAACGCATGTCGCTGTAAATAAATATTTTTTTCAGCATGAAAAAAAAGCTTGGCAATGCAACAAATAAACCATGATAAATTAAAAACAATAATAATTTAATAAAAGCTTGAAAATATTACAATGAAATATTTTATTTTCAGAGTTTTCAACAAAGTCAAAAGCAGAAGTGCCCACATGAAGTCACACAGGCCAATACCTTTACCAGATACAGCATCTCAAGAATCTAAAAAATCAACAAATCAAATGCACAAACAATCACAAAATAATAATAATAATAATCAACAATTAAATATTAATAATGATTATCAAAAAATAACAGTTAAAAGTGAACAATTAAATGCCAATAATATTTGGCATAATCCAACAAGATTGAGACCACCATAGAATTCTCATATACGCGCACTTGAGGTACCCTAACGAAGGCTTCAATTTATTATTATTATAATTAAAAGTCATACTGTATTCGTCATAAGCAGAAAATATATATTTTCATTCAAATAATTGACTGGAATAAATTTAATATTTAATATTCATACTAGCCTAATTGGGAAGATGGAAACGATATTTAAAATGGCCTATGTTAATGCGCAGCAGAGTTTCTACAAATGGTCTAAATAAATCAAAATAAATGGAAATTTAAAATCAAAATATTAAATTAATTAATCATTTTTCTACAAAATGAGGATATTAATATTGATCCCATAAGGCAACCAGGGTATCGAAGTGACAAAATAAAAAAAAAACTTGAAAAAATAATAATTAACATATTAATTATAATTATCTTTGTGTAATAATTAAAACAAAAATGAAATAGGACAATCGTTTGTGGATAAAACAAACAATTGTTTGAAAGAAAAAATAACCAACTTTTGTATTTATCCATCGCTCATATTTAAAAGAAAATAATTAAACAATAAAAAATATGCACTGGGACGATCTAAATATAACACTGAAACATCGTAATAATATTTATTTTACCTTTTTTTTTTTTCTTCGAAATATTTTATATATGATGATACTTAGGAAAAAATTAATTGATGGATTTTTTTTTTGTAAATAGAGTTAATATATATATACAATTTCTGAGCATGTAGATAAAAGAAGTTTCAAATTTTCATGTAAAATTGGTGTAGATTTTAAAGAAGAAAAAAAAAAATTTAAACAAAAGCATAATAATATTACAATAAACATTCATTCACACTAATTAGATAAAAAAAAAAAAAAAGTTAGTTTAATTTTATTTATTTATTTATTTCGCTGTTTAAACAATTTATTTATTTTTTTTTTTTAACAGCAAGTCTACGAGGTGAGATTCTTGTGGAAGAAAAAAATACGTTTTAAAAATTAAATGATAAGAATAATGATTTATTTGATAAGAAAAGATTTAAAAAAATAATTAGGAAAATGAAAAAAAAAAAAAATGTTAAAGTCAAGTTTGATTATTAATGATGAATTAAGTAAAAAATAAAAATTGATTGATGGATTTCTTGGGAAAAGAAATAAGCATTTTATATCAAGTTTCGATTGCGCGAAACTCTAAATTGTTATTCAAGAAATTGGCCTATCGTAGACGTATTTTAATCTTTTTTAATAAAATGTTATAAATTGTTAAATAATAAACGTCTAAAATTTAATCTAGAAATTATTTTTAGACATAATTGATAAATATAATTTTGTGTATTTTGTCTTTTTTATGACAAATATAAATTTAGAAATAATACCTGTAACTTTTTTTCTGACCTGCGACATTTATTACTTAAAAAAAAAAATTTGCTATATTATTCTTACTCCTCAATACTAGTGCCAATTTAAACTACATTAAAATCAAAATAATATTTTTTTGTTCATTATTTTTTTTACTTATACAAAAATCGATTTCTTTTTTTTTTTCTTTGTTAATTAACGGTACAAAGTGGATGATGGATATTGGATAAACGGCCTCCAGTTAATAATATGGGTAACGAAATTTTTATAAATAAAAACTAGAATTTAATTGATTGCTTCAATGAATGTTATTTAAAAATAAATATGATATAAATATATTTACGAGTGACTGAATGAAATTAGCAGACATATCATTTAAGACAATACACTTGTTACAGAAACTCAGTTTCTATATTAATAATTAATAACCATTGCAATATTTTATTATTGTAACAATACTGTGTCGATAAAAAAAACACATTTTTTCTTCATTAAAAAAATTAATACTAAATATTATACTAAATACTAAGTGTTTTTAAATATTTTTATTTCGAAATGATCATTTATTTCGTCATTTTTTAAGCGTAAAGTTTTAAAAAATTCTTCTACTGTATTAAATTTTTTAAATTAAACACACTGGAGGCCGATTATTAAAAAAAAAACAATAGAAAAATTAATAAATTAACGAATTTTAACGGAATAATTAAATCAAAATAAAAGAAAATTAAAAAAATTGCATGAAATTGTACAAATGAGTCCCTCCACGTCACTGAAAATAAAAATATGAAATTAATTAAACGAAAAGTAAACAAATATGGAAAAACGAAAGAAAAAAATTAAATTAAAAATCGTTATCTCTATAGTATATAACAAAAAAAAAAATAAATAAATAAAAATATGTGATGTAATAAAATTGTATGTGGTAATATGATATTACGTATTTGTACATAGGCGGACCCGTGCCATTAACTAGTGAGTTGTACCGATATTGTACTGCCACTTTGCCTTCTTCTTTCAACAAAAAAAAAAAAAAAAAAAAAAAAACAATTTTTAAAATACTAATAATAAAATATAATTAAAAAAAAAATTATTTATTTCAATAAATTTCTGGCAAATGCGATCAATCGTCCATAAAAAATCGCTCGATAACAAAATAATGATTTAAACCTTAAATAGAAAAGAATCGTCCATTTAATTTTCGTAAAATAAATTTAATTTTTATTTTTAAAATACGTGACATCAAAATATATTGGTACAACTCGTGGAAGAAAGCGTGGTTTAATACACCTGAGGAATGTGCTCAAAATACTGTATTAAAGAACAAAAAAAAACTAAAAAAAAAAACTAAAAAAAAATGGCAAAAAGATTTTAAAAAAGAAAAAAAATAATAATTCGACTATTTTCTTTTTTTTTCTTTCAAGAATTTGGCTTACAATGAATTTACTTACACAATGACAACATACACTTGTTAACAAAATAATAAATTGTTTTTTTTTTTTTTGTTTTTAAATTGTAAACTACTTGTCATGACTTTAATCTAATTAACTTTTACTATCTATCTATCTCTATATGCTCGCATGGTTATTCATACTATTGATGTTATATATTTAAAAAAAAAAAAAACTATTAATAATCAATAATTGATTAATAGATAATTTTTTATCATTTAACCAGTTGCATGTTATTTATCTCAATTGTCTTTCTCACCCGAAGCAATCATTTACAATTTTCGAAATTAGAAAAGAAACATTTTGTGCCAAATAGTTCTTAAAATATATTTGTCAATTTTAATTACTCAATTTTAGCTAATCAAATTTTAAAGAATAAATTATTTATTATTTTATCAATCTGTCTATGCTCAACTAGTTTAACTCGTAGAAATATTTATAGAAATCAAAAAAACAAAAATGAGAATTGTTTATATCATGAAAAAAAAATCAAATTCAATCAAAAAAAAAAAAAGTTTCATCTTGCTCAAAAATAAAAAATTGCAATTACGTGATTGCTCAAAATAATGCCACTTAAGCAATATGAGTATTATCATTTAATCTTCCTCAATAAATACCTGCAACTGGTGAAATGATAATTTTAAATCGAAATTGAGTCACTATCATTCTGTAGATATTTAAAAAGAAATTTTACTTCAATAAATTCATCAATATTTTACTAAAATAAATGTTTTTTCTTTCGAAATTTTAATTAATTATATTAAATCATGGCCTAAGTTGATATTTTTATTAATTATTTATACTCTATGGTTTTATTAAAAGGCAGTCCGTAAATCAGTATTACAATGTTGATATTTAAAACTGTTAATAATACGAAATATTAATTAAAAAATAAATCAGTTTTTAATTATTTCAACAGCAATACTGTGTTCTGTAATAAATACTTGCCATTTGAATGTACATAGCATTGATAGATAATTATTCTACACTATTAATATTATTAAAAAAAAAAAATATTTAAAAAAAAAATTGATATTAGTTAATGGCTGACAAAATAATAAATTTAAAAAAAAAAAAAAACTTCTCGATGTTATTCGTTAAACAATTTTTAATAAAAATTATAAAAAATTTAAAAAAAAAAAAAAAGTAAAATAATACCTTTATACGGACGTCCCAGAATATAAAGAAAAAAAAATATTTTTATGAGGTAAAAAAAATTAAACAATTGCCAAGTTTTTGATCTTGATGAAAAATAATTTAAAAAATACCACAAAAATATATAAATTATAAAAAAAAAATACGATGAAATAAATAAAAAACCAACGCAGAAAGTGACAAAAAAAAAAAAAATCCAAATGATAAATAATAAATTTGTGAAATTGTTTAAATTTCAATTAGTTTATAAGAATAATTTTCATGCTTGAATTTGTCGACATGATTAATTAAATAAACAGTATATTAACAGCATAAATAGTATAAATGTAAATGAACTATTTTCTTCTATGAATATATCGTGTGCATGATAAATAAATAATAAAAAAAAAAAAATGTTGAAAATATGAATATTGCGTGTTATTTTCGAGGAAAAAAAATAATAATAATAAATAAATAAAAAGACAAAAAATGGAACTATATTCCCATTGATCGGTATCTGATTGTAGCCAACTTTTTATACTATGCTTAATTGTAAAATTTAATGATGATTTGTGAAAGAAAAAAAAAAAAAGATACAAAAAAAAAAAAAAAAGAAAAAATACACAATCTGTTGGACGATTTTTTTTCTCACTATCAATCTGCACAGATTGAAATTCGTTCGTCAGTGTGTTTTTTCAAATGATTTCCTGTCTTGAAAAAAATAAGATCAATTTAAAAAACAGTTTCGATGGGGAAATAAAATACTGTGTATAAGCCAAGTGCCTTTGTGTTCTGGTAAATTATTCACTAATCGTTAAACTTTTGACTATATAAATAAGATTTAAAAAAAACAATTGTGTGTAAAAATAAAAAGAAATCCTCATGATGAATAACAAATTGCAGTCGTAAAAAAATTTAATTTGTTTCTTTCTTTTGTGCCAAATGACGAAACGATGATGATTAAAAAATCCAATTTGTTATTTTTCCTGCTAGTATTGATTTGTTATTTAATCTTTTATCAGTGGTTGTATGTTTATCTTGTAAAATCCACCAAACGCTGGCTATCTCTGCAAGGAATTGATGTAAATATATAGGGGAAAAAAATAACCTAGTGTGTTTGTGTAATTGTCAAAAGCTGCAAAGATTGAATGATTACATATAAAAAAAAATTCAGCTATTATTTTATTATTGATAAAATCAAAAAATAAATAAAGAACGTATTTGCTGTTTTCTTGTTGTTCTTGGATAATAATATTTAAAGAAAAAATAATGTCTTTCTACTTGTGTAAAAATCATGTGTGAATAGTGACAGACTGATTAATGTGATGTATAAAAATCAGAACACTACAAAATGATAATGAAATAAATTTGAAATAATACTGGCACTTGAAAATTATATAAACAAATTAATCAAATCAACTAATAAATGTAAAAGAACAAAATTAAATATAGGTTTAATCTTTGAGTGTGATTAAAAACAATAAATGAACATTTTAAAATCAAATAATTCATCATTTAATTTTAGTACAACTTTATTTAACTGTGCACAATAAATATTTGAAATAATAACAAACAAATTTAATGATAAATAATAATAATTGTGCCAAAAAAAATATATGTTTTAATATTTTAAAAAAATTAAATAACATTGTGGAATATAAATTTTCAGTGAGGATTGTAATCAAAATTATTTAAAAATAATTTTCACGAGGGAAAGAGGCGAGACATGTATTGAAAATATTGTCTTTTTTTTATTTTTTATCTTGTTAAATTTTGTAAATTTAATTTGATTATTATTTATTGATTTAATGTCTAATTTTTATTTTTTATTTTTGTCATGCTGAGACAATCATTTCGAGTCATTATTTTTCGTTTGTTTTTATTTTAATTTGCTGGAAATAAAAGCTTGTTAATTTTTTTTAAAAATACATACTAAACATTTAATTAATATTTTATAAATAAAATTGCAATTAACCACTCATAAATAGTAAATAATAAAAGTTAAAAATGGCTGCAGCTGTAAATCAAAATTTTGAAAATATAATTAAAATACTCAAAAAATTGATTACATTTTTTGAATATAATCAAACAAAAATCAAATAAATAAAAACAATAAATATATGTATATAAATATAGTATTTCTAATAAAACAAAAAAATATAAATAAAAGAAACTGAAGGGCTGGACAATATTTTCTCATAAAAAAAAAAAAAGTAAAAAGCTCACTATAATATTCAGTAAAAAAAAAAAAAGAGAATCTTTTAGAATTAAACAATAATTAAAAATAAAAAAATTATAAATATTTTTGTGTAATAAAATTCAATGGACAACAATTAAAACGTCAACTTAAATATTAGTAATAGAAAAAAAATATTGATGTTAATTGTTTGATGTTTTGCAAAAGAAAAAATGATTAGATTTGTACATAAAAATTAAATTTCATTTTCGTTTTCTTTAAAACAGTGAAAATATTAACTAGCAATTTTTTAAGTATTGTAAAATAATAATAATAATTTCTTCAAGATAAAAAGATAATGAAAAAATAATTAACAAGTCCAGCCCTCTTTAATTTAAATTGCCAAAAGTCGTTTCTCTTTCCCTCTCGTAAAAAATAAAAGCATTTTTTCTTTTTAAATAAAACAACTAAGCTGTCTAAAAATCAAACATATCAATAATAATTTGAGCAACAATAAAAAAATAATAATTAAAATCTATAACAGCAATATTTAATCACCCAAGTTATTACAAGAAATTTATACAATTATTTTATTTAAATATATAAGTAAAATTTATGATCTTAAATGGGTAATTCTATTGATAAATCAAAAAAACTCAATTTGCTGACGAGAACAGCAAGGAGCACAACGTTTTATTGTCCGATAAAATTTTTTAAAAAATTAATAAATAATTTTATCTATACCACTGGCTAAAAGAACAATTATAATTAAATTTATTTTCTTCTTTTTTTGTTTTTTTTTTTAATGAAAAGAAAATAAGAATCTCTCGAGCAACTGTAAAAATTCAAAAATAAATAATAGATATCATGTAATTAGAGCGATAATAATTATAGAAATGACAAGTGATTGATTGTGAGTAATTTTAATAATTGTTACATGTATTTTCTATTCTATAAATATATTATTATAAAATAAATATATAAACATATATATTTAACAGGCTAAATATAATGATTAATTTTAAAAATGTGAAAAAGATTAAAATTTTAAAAATTAAGTTGGTATTGAATGTATTCTTTGTAGGCAAAAATGAATGGTAAAAATGAAAATAAAGAAAGAAAAATTAAAGCATTTTAAACTCTAAACCGTCTTGAAAAAAAAAACCACAATAAAATATTAAATGAAAAAATTGTATTGAGTAAAAATAAAGGAAAAAAAAAAAAAAACGAAAAATTCTTTTATGTATTTTCACAGTTTATTTGCAAAGTAATTGCTTATTTCTAAACACCGTCTTTGAAAATTAAAATGAATAGATAATTATTGATGAAAATAATAATAATGATGGATTTTCATTGAAACATATATATGAATTATTAATATAATATTATATTCGTATATATGAAAAGAAAAAAAATATATATTATTTATAATTGTAATGGGGAAAATATTTTTTCCAAACAATGTGGTATTTTTATTGTAGATATTATTTACTAAAAAAATAAATAAATTACTCATTGTAAAGAAAAGAATCTTGATTATTTTTTTTAGTTCAATAATAATATTGATTAATTAATTTTTATTGTTTTGTTATTTTATTTTGAGTTAAATAGAGAAAATCATATCAAAATTTTTGTTGAACTAAAAGTAAGTATTAAAATACAGAAAAAAAATTACGAGAGATATATTTTTCTCGTAAGAAATAAATTTATTTTAAATATTTAAATTTTCGTAACATTAGAAACGTTTACAACAGGCGACAGCTGCGATGGCGCCACCGACAAATTGTCGCCTGCTCGTCGAAATCAGCCCGAATCGAAATAAAAAAAATTCTTTTCAACGCATGGTGTGATTATAGGTAGGTGTTATAAAAAAAAAAAAGTGTTAATTTAATAGAATAATCATATAAAGTGACTGAATAATTAGTTGTTTATTGTTGTTATCGATCGTAGTTAATTTGTTTTTGTTTGTATTATGTAATTGTTTATTTATTTTTCGATTTTTTTTATATGAAAAATGTGGACATTGACATTTGTTAATTTATAGGTTAATTGAACATTTGCAAGATGTTATTTTAATTGTTTAAAAAGTGTATAATTTATAAAATTTAGTTTTAGTTTAGAGTGATTAATTTTAGTGTTAAAAATATATTGTTGACATAAATCTAATAATTGTTTGTTGATGTTTTTCAGGCACACCAATAATACAGGATGCAGATCTTTGTAAAGACACTCACTGGCAAGACCATCACTCTTGAGGTCGAAGCTTCTGACACAATCGAAAATGTCAAAGCCAAGATCCAAGACAAAGAGGGAATTCCACCAGATCAACAAAGATTGATCTTTGCTGGTAAACAATTGGAAGATGGACGTACATTATCTGATTACAATATCCAAAAAGAATCAACACTTCATTTGGTATTGAGACTTCGTGGTGGTGCCAAGAAACGTAAGAAGAAGAATTACTCTACACCAAAAAAAATCAAGCACAAGAAAAAGAAGGTCAAGCTTGCTGTCCTTAAATTCTACAAGGTTTGTTGATTAATTTATACTTTATCTACATGTAATGTTATTATTATTGTTGATAATATATTTATCATTAATTTTATAGGTTGATGAGAATGGAAAAATCCATCGTCTTCGTCGTGAATGCCCATCAGAACAGTGTGGTGCTGGTGTCTTCATGGCAGCCATGGAAGATCGTCATTACTGTGGCAAATGTGGATTCACCCTTGTCTTCAACAAACCAGAAGATAAATAAACAATTTTCTATTAAATAAAAACAATATAAAATATTCAAAAAAAAAAAAAACAGTATTTGTTTGTTTATTAATTCTTTTTATAGTCACCATAATTTAATCTATTATTTAATTAATTATCTGGCTTCAAGAATATTTATTTTATCAATCATTTAAATCAATTAATTGTGAATGACAAAAAAGAGCTCAACATCAAGTCCAACAAGGGTAACATGTACTTTTTATTCACTTGTAGATTCACTAGCTGATCCAACACAATATATTGAACATATTTGTTCAATATAATATTAATAATTACAATTTGTTTTAATTATTATCAAGATTTATTATTTTTTTTTTAAATTATGTTTTTCTTTATTTGATATTTTAAAAATTTTTAGTGTTAATTAATTTGTTTGTCAAGTTATCCTACATCAACAGAGTAGCCTATTTTTTTTTTCTTTTCAATTTTATTGGGAATTTATGATTACATTTATCTTTATTTTTTAATTTGTTGTTGAATACATTTTCATATAATTTATCAAATTTAAAAGAAAAAAAACAAACATTTTTTTTCTGATTTATAATTTACACTAGCCTCTAATTTTTTATTTATTAGTACTTCATTTACATGTTAACCATTAATGATAAAAAAAATAATTACAGTAATTTCAAAAATTAATAATATTCAATGTTTATTTCTAAAAAAAATAAAATAGAAATTGGTTTTTTTAAAGAGGATTTAAACCAGATAGATGGTACATTTTTCTACTGAATTTTCTTGGACATTTGATTGTGGATCAATCATAAAATCTAGACAAGAAAAAAGTCATCAACATTGATGAGGATAAAAAATGGCTTGATAATTATCATAAATTTTGAAGCAATTAATTTTTACTAATTTATTAAAAATATCTATCAATTTTTCGAAACATTTTTCAAATCGAAATTATTTCTTCAAATAATCATCTTACATTTTAAATTATCTGAAATTTTTTTCTTAATTTTTTAATCATCATCTAGAAGTTTAATAAATAATATTTTTCTTGTTAAAAAATAAAATACACATTGTGGATTTTTCATCCCTTGTGAATATCTCGAGTTGTATCGATTTTACAAGATGAACTGGAGAAAAAAAAATATTGCGAATGCGCATTGAACAAGAATAAAATGCAGTAGTGCCCATCCTCATTGTGTCATCACCGAGGAATAACAATATATTTAAAAATAATAAACAATTAATTAATAATAAATTTTATATAACAAAAAAAAACAAACCATTTTTCATGGATATTATATTAAAATGTTTTTTTATATATTTACTATCACCAAATGCAGTTTACGGTGAGTAATAATATAATTTCTACAATATATATTTTTAAAGGGTGTGTATATTTACTATTAATTATAATCATTTATTATTGTTTTATAATTTAAACCAGGTGTACCGGGACCAAAAACATTTGAAGCAAATCCAGACACTAAAAGACTTTATGATGATTTATTATCAAATTATAATCGACTTATTCGACCAGTTGTTAACAACACAGAAACATTAACTGTTTATTTACAACTTAAATTATCACAACTCATTGAAATGGTAAAAATAATTACCCAATCAATTAACAAACATAATTAATAATTTTTTTTTATACATTAAATAATATTTTTATTGTTGATTTTTAGAATTTAAAAAATCAAGTGATGACAACAAATGTTTGGGTTGAACAGGTAAACATTAAAAACTTCCTAAACATTTAAAATTTAATATTAATTATTTTTTAATTTTAATTAGAAATGGTTTGACTACAAACTCCAGTGGAATCCTGATGAGTATGGAGGTGTTGAAATGCTCTACGTTCCATCAGAAAATCTTTGGCTTCCAGATATAGTTTTATACAACAAGTAAATATCATTAAAATAATTTTTAATTATCTACGTTTAAAATTAAAATTATAATTGTGTTTTTAGTGCTGATGGAAATTATGAGGTAACACTTATGACAAAAGCAACATTAAAATATACCGGTGAGGTGTATTGGAAACCACCAGCAATATACAAATCATCATGTGAAATAAATGTTGAATATTTTCCATTTGATGAACAATCATGTCTTATGAAATTTGGCTCATGGACATATAATGGAATACAAGTTGATCTAAAGCATATGCTACAAGAACCTGGTAGTAATTTAGTATCAAAAGGTATTGATCTTGATGAATTTTATTTATCTGTTGAATGGGATATACTTGAAGTACCAGCAACAAGAAATGAAGAATATTATCCATGTTGTGTTGAGCCATATTCAGATATAACATTTAATATTACAATGAGAAGAAAAACATTATTTTATACTGTTAATTTAATTATTCCATGTGTTGGAATAACATTTCTTACTGTTCTTGTATTTTATTTACCAAGTGATTCTGGTGAAAAGGTATTTATTTATTTGTAAATTAACTAAAACAATATATATTTTTATTAATTTTTTGTTATTCAATTATTTAGGTTTCATTGTGTTCATCAATTCTTCTTTCATTGACTGTATTTTTTCTTCTACTGGCTGAAATAATTCCTCCAACATCATTAGCAATTCCTCTGCTTGGAAAATATTTATTACTATCAATGATACTAGTTACATTATCAATTTGGACAACTGTTTGTGTTTTAAATGTTCATTTTAGATCACCATCAACTCACAGTATGTCACCATGGGTGAGACGTGTATTTTTAAATTGGATGCCACTTGTTTTGATGATACGTAGAACACCATATTCAACACCAGAATACAGTGATATGTATGTCGAGGGTGGTTACTCAAATGACATTGATTATAGGTAAATTTATTTTATCACATCATCTTGGTATTGTGATTAATTTTCATTTGAATTTTAGTTATGGTGACAGTGTGAGTGATTATACAACAGATTTAAAAGAAAATCCAGATGAATTTGATGATCGTGTTACACTGGCCTATAAAAATATGGAAGATGAAGATGGACAACAGCATCATTCATCATCTGATAGAGATGGTGACAATATATTATTACGAAATCCATCAGCTGATGTTGTTGCAGCTCTTAAAGGTGTATGCTTCATAGCTCAACATATCAAAGATGCTGACAAAGACAACGAAGTATGTTTCTTTCATCTGTATTTATTGATGAATCATTATGATTGTCTTGTTATTTTGTTGTTTAGGTAGTTGAAGATTGGAAATTTGTTGCAATGGTATTGGATAAATTTTTTCTATGGGTATTTACTTTTGCATGCATTGGTGGTACTGCTGGAATTATACTTCAAGCACCAAGTTTATATGACACAAGACAAGCTGTTAATTCTCACATGTCACCAGGTATTCCACTACATCCTGGTGGACGTGATACACGGGGTGTTTCTACCAGTGAAATTGATCCATTTTTGCAGGAAATATAAATTTAATTTAATCATTAAAATTATTATATAATATTATAAATAGTACTACTGTTAAAGCCAAATACTAAATATTAATTTTGACATTTTTATTTTCTTTTTTAATTTCGATTTTTTTTTTTTCACGTTAAGAATTTTACAAAATATTTTGCTCAGATTGTTAATAGTAAATTGGCAGCTTAAAGTGGATAGCTAATTTTTTTGAAATATATTTTTAAAAATTAATTTAAAAAAATAATTAATTAATAAAAAAAAAAAAGTTTGAAAATAATAACAAGTTATTGTTTATTGTTTTTTTCATTTGATTGATATTTTTTTTTATGATCATCGATCAGCTGTTAAGTGTCAAAGGTGAGCAGAGGTAACTAATTCGTTTTTCTTCCACCAAATGCGCCAAATAAAATCAGCTGTTTCTACTTGTTGTTGACAGGCACAATGTTGTTGTCATTTGAGATGATAACAATTCTATTTAATTAAGAAAATTCCATATATATTTACACGATTTAATTGCCTAACAATTTTCCAAGCGAAATATAATATTTTTTTTATTCAACAAAAGACTAATAGGAAGAATAAAATGGCTGTGACAATTGGTAAGACTTTGATAGTAATGTTTTTAATGATTAATAACAATGATGAAATTATTAAACTAATACATAAAATTTATTTATTTAGATTCTTTGATGTATCTAGTAATTGTTGCAATGTTTTGGGGCGCAACA
Organism: Aphidius gifuensis; assembly: GCF_014905175.1. Taxonomy (NCBI): domain Eukaryota; kingdom Metazoa; phylum Arthropoda; class Insecta; order Hymenoptera; family Braconidae; genus Aphidius; species Aphidius gifuensis. The sequence continues at coordinate 630,707 of NC_057790.1, read as the reverse complement.
AATCCTTTTATTAAAACTGGAGCTATTGGAGTTGAAAAAGTCAAAGGAAAAACAAGTTTAACAACATTTCTAAAACAAATGCTATTTCTATTCACAAATTTAAAGGTTTAAATATAAAACAAAGTATATTATTAACTTGATTAAATTGTATATTTTATTTTCAGTACATTGTTCCATTCTTGATAAATCAATGTGGCTCACTTCTCTACGTTTTTGTTCTTGGACAAACTGACCTGTCATTAGCTGTTCCAGTTACAAATTCATTAACTTTTGTCTTCACTGCAATTGCTGGCTGGCTCAAGGGTGAAGAAAAAGCACACATAAGTAAGCTCAATAAATAAACAAACACAAGCTAAATATCATCATTCAATTTGACATTAATTTCCAGATACTTACATTGGAACTTTGATGATACTACTTGGAACAACAATGTGTTGCATAGACAAATTATCAGTTGAAGTATAATCATCAAAATAAAAAAAAATCCAACAGTCCTAATTATCAAATTTAATTAATTTTATTAACTGCAATTCTATTTAATTATATAAATTTTATTTCTATAAAACCAAAGATATGACAAGTACTTTTTTTTGTTGATCATGCAATTTTTAAAAAAATCATATTGTATTTACAAGCTGATACAGCTTTATAATTTTTATATACATAATAGCACCAAGGTAAATTAATTTAAAAAAAAAATCATTATTATAAACAATTGAGTCATTAGAAAATATAAAAAAAAAAACAATCAAAAGTTGCAGCAATTTTTTTTTATTATTTCATTGGCGTTCCTTTTTTTTTTCTTTTGTTTCTAAATATATTATTATTATTATTAAAAAAAAACATTAATATTGCAACGGAAATGATGACTAATAATAATTGTGATAAATGGTTACAATATAATTATTATTAGTATTTACATTTTTGTCATTGAAATTAAATGACACATAAAAAATAATATTAAATTTATTTAATTAATAATAATTATTAAAATTAGTTTAGAAGTAGTCTCGGTTTGCTGATTTTATGTATAATTTTATCAGCAATATTATTTTGATTTTTTTAATTATTTATTGTGACAGATTAGAAACGGTAATGGCACTCTGATTCACGGAATATCCAGGCATTTTTTTTTTTTTGTTTTAATTTTTTTTTCATTGTTTTAAATATTGCCTGGTGGTGAATTATTAATCTGTGCATTCTCGTCTCACGCGTCATAAAATTTACATCAAATAAATTTGGTAGAGAGAAGACATATTATTTAAAATATTTTTTTTCGAAAATAAAATTAGTAATTTTTTCTTGTCAATTAATTATCAAGTTTGTTGTTTTTTTGTTTCCAAATAATCAGTATCATCACGTTTCAATTTAAACATATATTTATAATCTACATCGTGATTAAATTAAATTGTTAAAAAATAATCAATTAAATCAACGAATTAGTAACTAAGTGTCCAACCCAAAATAGTCATCTTTTTTTCTATCTACATGTAAAAAAGATGAGCAAATTTTTTGGGCCACTTTTACTTATACATATTTAATTAAACTCGGAGACTAGCATTTTATTAATGGCCAATTCTCATCAGGCGCGTGACTTTTTAGTTTTAATTCTGAACCATCCAGCGCTTTTAATTGGATCACGTGGAACTGAAGTTGATCTATTTAGCTCGACTCTTGATGTACCATTTTTAGATGATCTTGAATTTTGTAATGAATCATTTGATATTGTTCTGTCGACTTTTTGTTTATCTTTTGTTTTTAATGTGCTCCGATTAATTGTTCCTGTTGATAAATAAATAGCAAAAAAAAAAAAGAGTTAATTTACTTGTCCTTTTTATATAATATGTAAATATTGAAAAAAAAATGATTGTGCGTTATTTATTTATTTTTTTTTCATTACCAGTTTTTGATAAATTGTCCTTGGTACGGCGTGACTGATCCTTGCCACGTCGAGCAAGTGTAGCCTCATCTCGGCTACGCTGTCTACGCCTCAGGGTCGTTGTTGGTTTCTGATATTGTTGATCATAATTAATCTCAAATGGTTCTCTGTAATGTCGTGGTTTCCATGGTGCAAGTACACTTAAACTTCTAGATACTGTTCTCGTATGTGATTGTAATGGACGATTAAGTTCTTCACGACTTGCTGCACGTCGACGTTCATTCGGTCCTGGAATTTCGCCGACTAAAAATTTATAAAATTAGAAAATTATATTATATTTACAATATATTTTTTTTTATTATTAATATTTTTACCAGTTGCTGCATGAAGAAAAACAACTGAACGTTGTGAACGTTGTGAATTTTGACTCTGTTGACTACTATCACCAGTAGTACTTTCTCCAGATGACAATGCACTTTCAGCATGTCTCGTTGTTTTTCTATTACCAGCAAGAATTGAATGACGATTTGAATTAACTGATGTTGTATCACGTCTTGATGTTACTCGTTCATCATCCCTTTTATTTCTAGACATATTAATTAATCATCAACAAATTCCAATAAAAATAAACTAGCTTCTTTTTAAAATAAAATAATCAACTTTTTTTTTTTTGTTAATTAAAATTTACCTGTGATGATCACGATGAGATGATAATGACTCTTGATCAGTATCACCGCAAAAACGAATATTTTTATTATTCGATATACGTTCAGGTGTAGACAACACCTCTTCATCCTCAGTTCCTGTCATCATTATTTCACTCTCTGGTATTCTTGATTTTTTATCAACATTCTAAAATAAAAAAATAATATTGCAATTAGTATAAATTATAATTTATTTATACAATCATCAAATAAATATTTATTCAGCAAAAAAAAGTTAAAAAAATGTAATTGTAAATGTGTTGTCTTGATGCATTGGCGTTTGTTAATTTAGCAATTAAATTAAATCAGAATAAACGTAATAAATGAGTTAGTTAGTTCATTTAATCAATGTCGTAATTGGAATAAGTTGTATACGCTTAATGGTCATCCTTGCATTTTAATATCACAACAGTCTATACTATAAAATCATCTATAAATATGCAATGATGTTTTTTTTTTTTTTGCAATAAATATATTTGCATCAAAGGGTGACCGATTAATGCCAACTCATAAAATTCTTTAGTCACTATTATTGACTCATTATTTTCTCAAGCTAGATAAAATCAAATTATTTTAAATAAAAAAACAAATAACAAATAGTTTATTATTTTTTATAAGTATATTATGATTTTTTTTTATATTCCAATTAAAAAATAATCATTATGTTGATTATTTTTATTTTCAAAATTATATATATATTTAATAATATTTTTTAAATTGATTTTTTTTTAATTTACCTTGGTATTTGTTTTATTTTTTCTTAATGATTTAAACCATCCTTTGCTTTCTTGGTTGTTTTGATTGGCTCTGGTTAATGTGTTGCTTGAATCTAAATAGGCATCATCATGTGTCAGTGTACCAGTTGATCTTGACAATCTTGCTGGTCTTCTTGGTGTTGGACTGTCACTTGGTGTTGATAATCTTCTTCTTTCTCTGTATTCCTGAAATTATAAAAATTCAAATTCATTAATTTTTATTAATTTAAAAAAAATTATTTCGTCAAAGAAAAAATATTTAAATATTTCTTTTGCAAAGAATTTGACGTTTTCTTGATTTTTTTTGACTCAAATCTTATCAGTTATAAAAGGGCATATACAATAAATGTTAAAATACAAAAAGACGTATGTCCAGCACTATTAATTATTAAATTTTCCTCAAAAAAAAATTAAAAAATAATTTTTTCGAAATAAAAGGATTTTTTCGAAATAGAAATATTTCGAAAATGCCTAGTTACCATTAACCCATACTTTTTCGACAATTTATAAATCATCAATGCAACAATAAAATCGACATTAAAGACAAAAAAACCAAATAAATTTAATATGAAAAAAAATAAAATAAATATAAAAAAAAAATAAAAAAACATAAGTGGTCGAACAAACGTGCTCTATAGTCTTGATTCTTATTTGATGTACACAGGATGATAATTGGATCCGAGAAAAGCGAAACATAAACGATTAGTGAGCATATAAGAAAGCATGCCGGTCCATAGTGTATATTATATATATACATATATAAATATATATAAAATATATATCTACGACCGCCTATGACGTGACTCCACGTGGGTGGCAGTGGCGAGAAACCATTGCCGCACTTTCAAGCCATTTTCAATTGAAAATTTTTTATTCATATTTTTTATTTTTCTCTCATTTTCTATTTTCCTCCTGTAATATTAATTTTTTTTTAATATCATATTTTATTTACAAATTTTAAATTTCATTTTTCCCTTTTTTTTTACAATATTATTTTCTTGAAACAACAAAATTAAATACACTTTTTTTTCATTATTTCTTTTAACAATGATAAATAATATCAAGAAACAATTGAGATAATTATCTGGTATATTACAAGCTCTTAAAAAAATTGTGACGAGGTATTTTAAATTAACTGTCATTACTGTTATTTATTTTCATTGAAAAAAGAAAATATAAAAATATATAACAATTAAAAAAAAAAAAAAAAAATTAGTCATTTAAATACATAAACTTTCAATATAAATATCATTAATTAAAATCAGTACTATTTATATTTAAAAAAAAAAAAATGTTAAATAATAATAATTATATATAAATTGACATTTTTTTTTTGGCCTCTTTGTTTATAATTTTTATTCTTTATTTGCATTAGCAACATTGTGTATATTTAATTCAATGATTTAGTATTTAATATATATTTTTAAATTCAAATGAAAAAAGAAAAAAAAGTTTCAAGTAAATGACTTGCAATGAATAGGCCATATCGTGGAATAATCTGCATAGTACAAGGCTGTGTACGCGTTTACCTGCCTGCCAATATGTATAAATATATTTAGTTATACATAATACATGGTGCTGCAATGAATTGGAAGGATACACTGTGGCGCTATATATATACATGGTTATACATCCCCATGGATTGTATAGCTATATAACGAGTCGAGACACACGATATTGGCCCGCGGGGCATTGTGACCCACGCACCGCCCTTCTAACTCTTTTGCCAATACCACACGCGGTCTTTATATATATAAAATTATTTATCATTTTTTTTTTTTTAAATAAATTTTACTATTTTTATAAATACATCCAACGACTTTACTTGTATTATATATTTAATTTTTTTTTTTTATTATATTTTCAATGTTGTTTGTAATATTATCTTCATATCGTCTTCATTTTGTTTTGTATCACCACCACTTCATCTTGCTTCACGTCCCACTCCATTTATCTTTTTTATATATTTATTTATTTATTTTTTTTTCTCAACAATTCCTCAACGCATTTGTTGGGATAGGTCGTAGCACACAACACACATGTGCGTGCATCGCTTCGATTCATCTTTGCCAGTTACATCAAGAAAGTAATTTCATTCATTTCCCTTTTATTTTAGTTATATCTATTTTTTATTTTTATTTTCATTAGAATGTGGGTATGTGTGTTGGGTTTATTTTTTTTTTAATCATTTTTTATTTCGGTACAGCTCGTTAAGCAAAGTCATGGGTATGTAGTAAATGCATATCGCGTGTCCTGTGTTAAATGTGTGACTGCCCCCTTTGGCCATCGAAAATTATATACCTTTCGATTTCAAGACTGCGCATAAAGGTGAATCTGGTAACGAGAACACGGTAAAACATCACACATTTGTAGATTAATGATATTTTTTATTTTTTTAAAAAAGTTATTAGTGTTATTTTTTTTTTATAATTCTGACATGAAAATTATACAAAATAAAAAAAATCATATTGCTAAAGTTAATATACATGTACAAAAAATTAATATATATTTATACATTTTTAAAAAAATTTTTTTTTTATCAATTATATGTATTTTAATATTTACAAAAGATTTTCTACGAATGAAATTATAAAAACATTATTTAAAAAAAATTTCAAGTGATTTTTAAAAATCTTTGATATTTTTTTTGTTAATTAATAAAAATATATTTTTATTTTTAATTAGAAATAATTATTAATATTTATAAAATCACTGATTTTAATACTATTTACTTGTAATTTTTTTTTTAAATAATTAAAATCATAAAAAGCTTTCAAAGATTTTTTTAAAAGCTCGAAATAATTCCCTCTTTTTTCCAAAATAAATAAATTAAAAAAAAAAAAAATAAAATCATGCAATTTACAAAAAACAAAATAAGAAATTATTAATTATAATTTTTTTTCATTTTGATTTATAAATTTTCTTTTAAAACAAATTGATAAAAAAAAAGTGTATTTATATATTTTACCGGATATAAATTCCAAACAAAATAATGGTAAAACTAAATAGTAAATTCAAAGAAATAATGTATATCGTAGTGAAATAAAAAAAAAATTGAAAATAAGATATAAAATGTTTGTTCTACATGGCAAAGTGGATAGGCATACCGGGTGTACAGAATGTAGAATTATACCGATGACGTTTGAAACGGCTGGTAAACGCAGAAGTAGTCGGCAATCGTGGAAGAACCTTTACAAGATGAAAAAATAAATAAAATAAAATAAAAAAATGATGAAAAAAAAAAAAAAAAAAAAAATAGTGATCGAGGCGCAAACCGAAGAAGCCGCCATGGAGAGGTGAATTGGTCTTGCTCGCGGATCGTTGCCCGAGGACGGGATGTGGTTTGTCCAGGAATGCGTATCTAGGAGGAAGCATCCTATTCCAACACAGCATCCTATCTTTTCTCCACCCTCTCTCTACATAAATTTTTTTTCTATCGTAAATTCACATGCAGATAAACAATTGCAAATCTCGCTCCAGTTTTGCACCAGGTAAAAATTTCTACACCATCAAGAAATTGCATTCAATTTTTTTTCTCTTTATTGCTCTTTTTTTTTTTCTATACCAAGTTTATTCTATTTTTTTTTTTGAACTTATAGTAACCACTTTCTGACCACACTAACTCTTTTCTTATTCGATCAATGATTCGCTTTCATTTTTACTTCAATCATCATCATGAATTTTATTCCACTGGGTAACTATGTCTTTGTATCAGTCGGCAAATACATCAACAATTGATCAACAATTTACAGTGTAATTTCCATCAATGTATGCTTGATATTATTATTAGTTTACAATTTTATTTTAATTTAAATTTCGATTGAATTTCATTATAAAATACTTGACCCATCAGTATTTTCATTCAATTGAATAAGTAAATTATTATTTTATTTTTACAATTGAATTTACAAATAAATATATATAACAACATGTTGTAGTTTAATTTAAATTTTGTTTTTTATTTTTTTTTGATCGTTAATGGTAAAAAAAATTTTAATGAATTTTTCTTTGTTTAATACGCAATGTAAATTATTAATAAGTATGAGCTATAGGGGAGGGCACAGTGTGGTTTGAGTATATTTTTATTGAAATGTAATTTTTATTTCAACGGAAAACAGTGGTTGATGATGCTGTTTAATTCTGATGGGTAACCGCGCGGTTCCAAGCACAAAACAATATACCTTAAGAATATTCTTCGTGAGAAATATCAACGTTGCATGAAAAATTTAAACAGAATAAATATATTTAACTCTGGAATAATCACAAAGAATAGACATTTTTATTTTTAACATCAACCCAAGTGAACAAACTTGTATTCATAATATTTCCTTGTTTTTTTATGTCAAAAAATTTGCATTAATTGTATACTGATGTCTCAATCAAGTGTTTTTTTTTTTTTAAACTTTAGTAAAAATTATTACGCAGGTATTATGTCAAGGTACTTGAAAAAGTTTATGACAATTTTTATCAAAAAAAAAATTAAAGAAACAATTCGAAATTCTCTGTTGAATTTTTGTTGAATTTTTTTTTCATTTTTACATAATGGAAAACGGCACTTATGCTTGTTTACCATTAATGATATAATACAAATTAAAAAGCCACTATAATTATCAACAAAAAAAAAACTTTACTTTCTTTATTCCCATGGCTTTTGTGTCTTATCCATTTTCGCATACACACGTTGAAAAAAAAAAGCAGCTAACAAAATTATTTTAGCCACCAAGATTATTACGTGATGATGAAAATAAAAATAAAAAAAAATTTCAAACTTCATTGTCTGTATAATTAAATGACAATCAGGTATTGTAAAATCTTGTATTTGTGAAATTGTTGATTCTACATAAAAGATTAGAAAAGTGAAAATTAAAAAAAAAAAAAAGATTAATATCTCGTTAAGTATATTCGTTGTTGAATTTTTTTTGAAAATAAATTTATCAGCATGTCCACAATGTGTGTATAAACCCAGTAAAATATTGTGGGAAAAATATAGTAATTTTAAAAATATATTTTTATTAAATCAAACAACAAGTAAAAAGAAAAAAAAAAAAAAAAGTTTATAGTCGACAAACGATCGACACATTTGTCCAGCGCTTATACAACAATGCCAACATATATTAATAGATAAATATATAAAATTCCTGTGTATGAAAAGATGTATCTCATCACAGTGTAATTGTGTTGGTTCGATTAACGCGTAAGTACGTTGCCATATTGCGAATTAACCTCGGGCAAAAAGCTTAATGAGGGAGGTTAGACGACCATGAAGATGTACACTCTACTCATGTGGTATACATTGAGGCACATACATTCACACAGGTGGGAGGTGAAAAAGCCAAGAGATATATATATATAAAAGAATGAGAAATAAATAAGATGAACATACTAAAAATAAAGACAAAAAAAAACAACAACAACAACAAATCATATAAAAGAAAGAAGGAAAAAAAAAATTATATATTTAAAAAAAAAAAAAGCAATGAAGAATAAAAGGAGGCAGGCAGAAATCAGGACGGTACTTGAGCATAATTATATCCCGTGCAAGGAGAGGATAGAGTACAATATATACTCTATAAAAAAATATATATAAAGAATATTCTCTTTTGCGTTCATAGGACTCGAGCCATCAAGGACGTCCAGGGAGCTTTAAATTCAACAACGATCGAACAAAACGTTATGGAACAAAAAGGTAAATAATTTTAAAAAAAATATATATGAGACGATTATAACGCTTGTATAGAGATAATATAAAAAATACGTGTGGGTCGCTATATGCTTGATCATCAAGTTGGCTTCAAACTCAAACAAGTAACATTTATTTTCATCAGCACTTGGCTAAACTCAATAATTTTTATTTATCATGATGCTATCAAGAATTGATGAAATATTGTGTATCATCATGGGGAAATTTATTTATAATGAAAATATGTGCTGGGATCAATCATTGTTGTGATGATTCAACTTGAAGATCAAAGAGGAATCACGGATGAATTAATAGGACAACTTGTACAAGTAATCTTTCTGTGTGAATGGTTGGTAAAATCATTGATCCATGAGCCGTGAAAAAGTTCAATGAAAAATTATGAATTATTTTTGTAAAAAAAAAGATTGTTCAATAAAAAAAAGGATGATAGTTTAGATGAAATGTAAAATTGTTGAGTTTATTTTTGGCAAACCTTGAAGAGGATCTTGTTGTGATGATGATGAGGTAAATTGTGATGAACGATTTAAGGATTCTATTTTAATTGGCTCTTATCTACACGTAACTTTTGTGGAAAATAAAAAACCATCAACAAAGAATAGTCAAAAGAAAAAAAAAAGATTTTATAATTTAAAAAATTGATATTTTTTCTTTAACATCTCAGACAAACTTGTGAGTGCAAATTTATTGCTAAATTCCACGACAATCGGGGCGTCGGATCAACGTTATACACCGGGTTGTTTATAGAAGTTAACTCGTTAGAGGTGAAAATCTACTGGTAAAATCCTCAGTATGTTGTGTATCCTAAATAAGGGTTTTCAATATCAATTGGTTAAGAAGATAAAAAAAAAAAAAAAAAAAAATACATAAAGAAGAAGAAGAAGAAGAAGGATAAAAAAAGGGAATGGATTTCTTCGCAGGTGTATTGTCACTTGGCGAGAAGGTAGTCTATTGAAAATACGTAGAATAAATAGAATAAAAAAAAGAAAAATATATAAAGGGATAAAAAATAAATGAAAAAAAAAAAAGGGTAGTAGTAGAAATATCACAGAAGGAAAGAAGGCATGACGCTTTTTGAACGGCTGAATGCACTTGGTACAAGAGAGAGTATATAGTATTATTTTACCAGCTACCCAAAGAACTCTCATCCACCATCCGAAAGGCGCAACTGTACACACAAAGTATGTTTATATGTATTCTTTGTCGGCACCTGTCACTTTCCAAGTTAATTATAAGCCGAACAAAACCTGTGCATTAACGATAATTGCCTTCTACATTCAGAAAATAGTGTAACCAGTGACAATGCACTCAACAACAACTATACAACTACTACTTGTTGTTTATTTTTTTTTTTTTTTAATAGTTTTACATTTTATTTATAAGGGTTACTATTAATTTTTTTAATCAATTAAATTTCATGGGTGTCGATTTAACAAATATTATTCAATCGAAATTAATTTAACAAAAATTTCGTCGTCGAAATTAATTTAATAAAAATTTCGTCGTCGAAATATTTCGATAGTAAATATAATTTCTCCATAGTAAATATATATTTCTATCGTATTTTATTGTATTTTATTTTTCAAAATAAATTTATGATATCATCTCAATGAAAAATCATAAAAACATAAATAATAAATTAGAAAAAATATTATAAATTTTTCCACATGAATAAGATAGATAAAAATATTACGAAAAATCATTGAACCGAAAAAAAATAAGAGACATTTATCTGTAAGTAGATATTCTATATGAGATCAGACATACAACGTGAGTTCCTGATCGTTATTGGCCTCCCCTTTGGCCTCCTCCCCTCGATAAACTCTTTAAATAAATTTACTTTTTTCGTTAAATTTATATATATAATATATATTTTCATAGAAAATATTTCATTTATATATTATTTTGATATTAAATTTTCGAGGGCCCCAAGCAAGTCAGGTGTCAGAATAAAAGACAGATCATGTCTCAACTTAATGCTTTATATATATTTTAAATTTAAATATTGACTATTCGAGAAATATAATATTGTCTGGGCCCACCGTGATAGTTATTCTTCTCTGTACAAAGTATATATATAAAAAAAAATAACATCAGCATATCCGACAGTAAAACTCATCTCCAGGGAGGATGATGATGATAATAAAAATAAAATAAATAAATGAAAAAAAAAAAAAAATATGACAGAGGAGGCTTGGGGGCTGGCCTCTTTCGCAATTACAACGACGTGGCGGGAATAAACGAGATTAAGTCGAGATATATATATATATACAGAGGCAAGATATATACATGTTTTTGTATATCTGTATAGAGATGTACATGATGTACATGGTGTGTGGGGTTATCAAGAAAAAAACACAGAACTAGAAGCGTGAAACAGATAGGAAAGATCATCTTATTTAAAACCTCTCTTGAAAAATAAATAAAAAATATATATAAAGTAATCAAAAATTTAAACAAAGACATATTCCAATTACTAAAATTATCCCTTTTTTTTTTTTAATTAAGATAATCATCATTTATATATAAAATAAATCATAAAAATAATTCAAGTATTAATTTTAATATAAAAAAAAAGAATATTATTTATAAGAATTTATAAAAATATTTTATTTAATTACATTGTAAATGACATGTACAAAATAAGTAAGCAATGTTTATATGCAATTTGTGTATGCAATTGTGATAAAAAAAAAAAATAAAGAATTTGAAAAAATGTAGAAAAAAAGAGTGTGATGTTGTTGATGGTATAGGTTTTTCAAGTGTGTTGTTACTGGTAAGACAACGAGAAGTTACGACCCTTGAAAGTGCATAATTGCTTCATACCCCTGTCTTCATGTGACTTGTTATTGTTATTTTAATTTTTTTCTAAATTTAAAAAATGTACATCTATGTGTATGGGGAACAGGTAGCTCAATAGTTTATTCACAAATACTAACTACGTATTATACACACATTGAAAAATCGTAATTGGGTTTTATCACTTGATCGGCTGTTTATTTTTTTATTTTTTTTTTTCAATGACGCGTGGATAAGTTTTCTTGGTTTAAAATACATGAAGCAACCACAATACGACCTTGATTACAAGTATATAGTTGCAATGAAAGGTCGTGTGTGTATATACAATCTTCTTTTTTTTTTTTTTTTCTTTTTTTCATAATATATTTGTTTAAACACACGTCATTTGATAATTCAGGTGTGTTAAAATGAAAAAAATAAATTGAGTAAATAGAAAAAAATTAAATTATACTAATTAAATAAAAATAAAATAAATTGATTTATTAATTTATAAATAAATTAATGAAATTTAAATGAAAAAAAAAATTATTTAAATTATCATTTGAAAAAAACATAATTAAATGTAATGAATTTTTTTTTTTTTTGTAATAGATTTATTTAGTATTTATTTTTTTTATATAAATTATATTTTAATAATTTTAATAATTAATAGAAAAATATATTGAATAATAATTCGGAAATTTTTTATAATTATTTCGAAAAATTGGTTCACGAAATTCGTCAAATTTCGATCGAAATTTTTTTGAGTTTCGATTGAAATTAAATTGAAAATTTCAAGTAATAAATGAAATTTTTTATATAATTTATTTAAATAATTTTTTTTTTGATATAATATTAAAAAATAGCAAGGGAATTTATTAATGCAAAAAATTTATTTAAACAAATTATTCAACTTTTTTATTTTTTTTTTTAAATTTTTCTAGTAAACGTTTAATTAAATTAAATTAAATTAATTAATTAATATCAACACTACTGTTCAATTATTATTTATAAATAAAATTAAAAAATAAAACGTGGGATGACAATATAAAAATATGTGTTGTTGTTGACATCAGTAAGTATTTCCTTGTAAGGTAACCATCATCAAAAGATTTAATACCAAATACAAGTGGGACATCATGTTTCCATATTGGGATAATTCATTGGATATATGTATTGTATATTTACAACACCCCAAGGACATGAGACTTATTGGCCTCTCTTCCTTGCCCTCCCTATATATGCCAGACCAGAGGTCATCTTGACTCTTGGAAATACACAAGATCTTGGTGATGACCTCAGCCTATTTACATTCAGCAGGTTGCTTCTTTATTTTTCATTTCGTCTCGACATTTTTTTCGTTCAACTTTAATTTTATTTCATTTATTTATCCTTTCGTTGAATCGTGAAATACACAATTGCCAAATTTGTAAAACTTGATAAAAACCAGAAGACCATGAAGCTCCATCGAGACAATTCAAAATTGTCCTTCATAAAAATTTATTTTTTCAAAAAACTTCTTTGTATTCATTTCAAAACAAATTGACACTTTTTTTTTTTTTTTAATTCTTTTATCAACAAGCAAGATGTCATCAAGGTTGTCTTGATTAAATGCAAAAAACACCATGTAAGATTAATCTAAGAATTAAAAAAAATAATTTGAATAAATCAATGAATTATATTGCTCGTTTGATTAAAAATAAAATAACAGTCTTAATGATACACGAGAATGACTAGCTTAATTTTTTTTTATTTTATATACTTTTTATTATCATGATATAATCAAGAATCAAAAAAGAAAAAAATTTAATCTAAATATACAATATTATTAAGTATACATTCTGCAAATATCTCATTGCCACTGTGAATATAATAATAATAAAATAATCCTTTCATAGAATGAAAAAAAAAAGGGTTGTATGTTAGAGGAGAAAAAGAAAAAAATATTGAAAATTATAAATTAAATATAAAAATCAGTGTATATGTGTGTTCATTCGAGCAAAGCTATTTACGGCCTCGGTGCCATGGGCAGATGCCTGACACGCCTGACTGTGTCCATGCGATTCACGTTTGCTAAATATTATGCAACTTTTTTTTATTTATTCAATATATTATAGCCATATGGTGCAGTACTTGTTTTCATATATCGTCGGCATTTCTTTGCATCAATAATTTGCTTCATTTCATGATGACAATCACGTTAAATATCAACTTCATAATAATTTTTTTTCATTTGTCATTTTGCTTCTTCTTTAAGTTTAAAAAATAAATTAAATTTAAAAATAAATATATATTTAAATAAAAAAATAACTGAGAATATTTATTTTAATTTTAAATAAAACAAGTACATTTTTAAATTAATTAATTAATTAATTTTTGATGATTTTTATTTGTCAATATTATTGCTATATTAAATTTAATATGTAAAAAAATTTTAAATGTATTTTTTTATTTATAAATTGATATTGAAAAGTAAAGGGTTAAAAGTATCAATGAAATTATGTAAATATTTAGTGATTTGATATTGAAAAGCTTTGTTGATTTTAGTATTATTTTCATTTACAATTTCATCAGCACTTAAAATGTCAAGTTGCACTTAAAATTTAACCATTTGATTGGCTAATCTCTGCAAGGTACATTTGACATACATATAGACAGTGTTAAACATGTCGATACGCATGTACTAGTTTGTTTTTTAATCTAAAAAAAAAAAATTGTTAAGAAGACACGGTAGTGTACTTATACTTGTTGGGTATAAATATTCTCTCATTTTGTAAAGCTTTTGATAGACCAACAAATGCTTGTTGTATAGGTACAAAATTGCAAAACGTTAATTCTCTTTTAAGATTACTTTTATTATTTTTTTATTTTTTTATTGTTGAGTGTACTTGGGCTGCTGATGCGGCACACCTATAATAAACAATCTCGATAGCCACAAAGTCTGAGTAGATATTTTCTCCATTTTACCCTTTTTTTTTTAATGAAAAAAAAAAAAAAAACCCTTTTATACTATCTTCTTCACTTTGTTTCATCGTACTACGTCATTTTATTTTTATTTTTTTTAATTTTTCACTCGTTAGTTCATGTTTTAAAAAGCAATTTAATATCGACATGTTCGATGAAATATATATCCTCGAATATTTATTGAATTTTGATGATTATTTAAAATGATCGAGTCAATAATAAAAATATCCAATGGCAATTAATTAGATGGATATAAAAATATTTCATAGTTAATAGCGGGATAAATATGAAATTAAAATTAGTCTTTTTGTATATAAATAAAAAAAAGAGGTTGTCAGCGTTTGGAGGGAATATCTTCTGGTGTAGAACAAGCGACGACTTCGACGCTACTTGTTCTACGCCAGGAGATATTCGCTTATATCAACGGATTTATCTCGTATTTTTCATATCTTAGGAACTTACAGAATTATGTCAAGTCAAATGATTTGAACTGAAAGACTTAATATGAACAGTCTGAGTCCTTACCGACTTGACCATTTGCCGTATTGACTCAAAACTCATACTTGTCATAGATATATTTTTTAAAAATAATTTATCTGTTGAAAAATATATTCATTGTATATACAAACACACATCCAAAAATGCCATTGTATCCTTAAATTCATAAAAATATATATATAAATTTAATTTATCAATAAATAAATTTATTAAAATATATATGTATTATTAAAAGTGGGAAAGATTATTATTTATCAACTAGAATATTTTATTTCTCGATAATTTAATTAAAAAATTAGTGTTAATAATAATTCAACTTCAATATCCATTTTTGTTTTTAAAATAAAAATAAACATTTAATTTAAATCATAAATAAAAAATTGCGAAATAATTTTATAACTTATATATGTCAAATTAAATAAAAAATTAAATTTACCCTTCAATTTTTAATGTACATAAAGTTGCAATATATATACTACCAATTGTGGGCTGAAAGTGCAATACAGGTTCAATAGTCCGAATCGAGGTCCATGCCCAAACAAAGTCCTCAATAACGTCATTTAAAAAATAAAAAAAAAATAATATAAAATCCATATATTTTTCTTAATTTTCTTTATATATCCTTCATTTATTTATTTTTTTCTTAAAAGTTAAATCCACCTTCCAGTTAAAAACCACTTTCAATTTCAGTTGGTATTTACAAAGTTTACAAAGCTTAAAAAAAAAAGAGTCGAGTGAAAATAAAAAAAAAAAAAAAACCATTGGACATAAATGTCCATTCGTTTTCTCTGTGTGTGTGTTTATCCATATCAAGATAATGTATCACGATTGTGATATATACATGATTACAAGAACCATATTTAGAATAAACTATTGAAAAAAATAGTAGATAAAATTACAAATATAATAATTCAATTTATGCGTTGTATGAGTTATAAAAATTCATAAATACATTTGGTAGCAGCATAAAGCTAAAATGTAAATAAGAGTAATGCCACTGTGTTTTTCATGAATTAGTATTATGCATTTATGGTATTGATAGGTGTACTATTGTCGTAAATCATTCAGGCGTGTTTAGCAAAATACCCAAAGGCAACACAACCTTGCTTTAAAAACACACCCGGTGTTTAATTAAATATTATAATTCTTTCTCGACCTTATAAATTCAACCAACGCCCATTTTATCTAGCAATTTTTTTCCACATTTTAATATATGCAATTAATAAAGCTATTTGTTCCTACACTGTCACATAACACATCTAAAAAATTTATAAAATTAATTTTATTCTTTATTTATTTTCCAATTCATAACTGAATTATAATTTTTGTTTTGCTATTTTATAAATCTACAAGTAGCTTATGAATATATTTATACCTCTTTGTAATTCACGGTAAAAAATATGTATAAAATATAAATTCATGAATATAAGTAGCATTTATTGGAATATACTTTAAATATTGTTACAATGTAGCATGAATTTATGATAAATATAAAATAAAACTATTTTGACTTTCAATACATTCACCTGTGCTAATATCATGTATAAAATTCTTGAAGCAATAATAATGTGATAGTACTATGATAGGTGTATTGCTTGAGGCAAAAGGTGTGTATGTAAAATTAAATATATAAATTAAATAAATAAACAAACGCATTATACATTGACGATTGAGATTTTAGTCGAAAGTGAATTGCTCTGTTTCACATAAATATATATTTTTAAATTTTATCTTGCAAGGTGTATTATCCATCTTGTTATTTAAACATACATTACACTTTCTTAATTGCAAATAAAATAAAATAAAATTTAATTAGAGCTTGATATATTAATTAAGTAATCATTTATTTATGTTTTTTTTATTTTCGAATTATTTTTCATCAGAGAAATAGTGATCTTGTGATGAATCACTTTAATGCTAGTTTCATTTTGAAATTTATGTTTTGTGTATTTATATTTTTCAAATAACTTGGTGGTTAATTTGGTCAGATTGATATATAGCTATACTTTTTCATATGATAGTTTCTATATATGGTTAATCGACGAGCCAGTGCACTGGTGGTTCACTTGCCACTACCATCGGCTCATTTTTAAAATCTCGGTCACGGTGACTACGTGAAAGTAAGAGCCCAAGAAAATTCAACACACACTACTTTAAATTTATACATATATTTTTTTTTTTTTTTTTGAAAGCCACAGTATTTATTTTATTTTTTTATATATATATCCAATTTATTCTTATGAAAAAATAAACAGAAGAACATGAAACTTTTTGGTGTTTGATCTCTTTTAAATTCCAATCTCACGGTTATTTTATTTTTCTGCAATAAATATAATATTCCCAGCTGGAAAATATTTAAATTAAGTTAAATATTAAAATTATATTTTATATTATATATTTAAATATACCTATTTTTTTTTAATTTAATTTTTTTATTTTTTTGCAATGTATAATAATACATGTTGCAATATATAATTTTGTATTATATTATAATTTATTCTAATGATGACACTGATGAGCTACAAGATTAGAATTTTAAACTAATTTTTTTTTTTGTCATAATTAATTATTTAAATTATTTGCACGATTAAAAAAATATGGAAAAGAAAATAACAAGACAAATTGCAATGACTCATTTTGGTAGAAAAAAAAGACAATGATGATGATGATAAAAATAATCAAATGGCTCGTGCGAGTAGACGAGTAATTGTCGACAATTAGTAATTATAATGCAGAAAAATCCAGTGAGATTTTATATAAAGAAGGTGGCAAACTGTCATACGCAGTTACGTTGCAATTTGCAAATTACAATGTCGCGTAAAAAAATAAATACATAAACATATAGTTTTAAATTGTGTGTTCACATCACAACACACAGGAGGTGAACAAGTGAACATATATATAAAAGCAGAAAGAGGATACGAGTTGGGTGCTAATGGTTGATGATGCGAGGGCATAATGTGGACGACGGGAGACACCTGTGTGTGCACCTTTTTTTTTTTTATTATTTTTTAAACCACAGAGTGAATTGCTTCAGGCGCCATGTGTATGTGTTATTTATTCTACCACGTTTTCAATACAATCAACACACAATTCCAACACAACTCAGCTATATATGTATATTATTTTAAAAAGTAAAATACAAATAGCACACGCGAGATCACTTATATACCAACTTGAATAAACCGCAATACATGCTCGACTTAATGTCGGTTTTGCTGACTACTATCACTGCACTTTCCATTTCGTTTTATTTATACAAATTTTTATAATTATTACCTTGATCTTATTGACCGTTAAAAATATCATTTTTGTGTGTCAAAGCTTTTTTAAAATATATCCTCAAAAATTATTATCGATTTATTAAATTATATTTCGAGCAATAAGAGCCGGTAAAAAATTATTAGATTTTTTTTAAATTTAATTTTGACGATTCATGTTACTTCAGGCAAATGTATTTTTTTTTTTTTTTTAGAGTTAAATTTTGTAAATGATATAGCTTTTATATCATGCTACTAAAACATGATGAATTTTTTTTTGAACTTAACAAGTAGTTTACGCCAACACATCGTGTAATATTTATTTTGATGAAAATTTTCCATTGCAAAATAATAATGTTAAGAAAATATTGTCATTATGCAATTGATACAAAATTATTTGTTATTTTTATTATTGCTCATCGTTTTTCCTGCATGTGAATATAACCGTTATCCACCTACTCATTGGCACGTTTTCTCTAAATTACACTGATCTTTTACAAGATGTATAAATTGATAAATATTATCCTATTTTGCATGTGAAATAAACAATGATAATGATGATACAGTTGAAAAGTTTAAGAATAAATTATATTTATTTTTATTTATTTTTTTTTGTTATTTAAATATGTGTGATTGGATAATTATTTATAATAAATGTGGGACACAAGAGTGGGCTGGTTCATGAGTATAACCACGCAAATAATACGAAGATCAACAACTGTGCTAATTGTCAGTTTCATTTCGAAATTTACCTGTGTATATCTTCATTTTAATCATTTTACATTTTTTTTTTTTTTATCTTTTTTCTCGCACAATATGTCGTCATAGTCATCTGCATTTGCATAGACAAATGGTACCTGTAGCTCAGCCATTTATGGTCACTTGAAATTTATACGAGAATATAAAAATTACTAAAGCCACAAATCTGCTTTTTTTTTTTTCAAATCTTATATGGCTTTGTGGGATTTTTAGAGCATACCAAGTCGTTTTTTTTTTTTTTTATTTTTCTCATTTTTGTAACTGCCCAAATTAAAAAAGGTTCATTATTTTGTTGCATCATCAAAAAAAATAAAATAAATGTCTTTCGTAATTCTATAAATTTCTGCGTAAATAAAAAAATATTTTGGTCAAAAAATATGATCAATTTCGAAAAGGCATTGTACAGTATTTTTGTAGAAAAAAAAAAAAAAAGTTTTCCAGCATTTGGAGTGAATACTTCTTGGCATAGAACAAGTGTCCTTTCATTGTTTCAATTTAATTTATTTTAATTTTCTAATCAAATCTATATCAGTGTACACGCCCTGTTAAATTTATACTTTTAAATTAACCAGAGATCAATAATGCCTTAAAATATCGGTGTGAACTTACAACAAAAAGAAAGGAGAATTGAATTTGTAAATAAATCTATTTTTATTGTGTTTGTAAATGAATATTTTATATTTTTTTTTCTCCAATGCAATTTCAAATAAATCCATTTAGGTGTGGATGATTTTTTTTTTTTTTTAATACAATTATTTTATCACCAGTATAAATCAAAAATAGTTAATATATTCTAAACACCCTTTCAATAAAAAAAAAATAAAAATTCGTGAATTTAATTTATGTGAGACCTCATTATTTTTATGGCAATATTTATTTAACAATCAAATATATTTTAAAATATTCATTTGGGTCATTTCAATCATCAAATCATTGAATCAAATAATATATAATGAGATTCTTCATTGTTGTCAGTTCACAGATTATTATTATTATTGTTATTATATTTTGCAATGCACTTGTTTAATGTATTTTATAGACAATTGATTATCAATGATTGAGTAACACAGCGATAAAATCAAATTGTAAATAGAAAAAATATTTATATTATTTATTTACCAATGATGAGCCTAGTTTCTCTACTTGATTTTTAAATAATTATTATTTATTTATATATTTTATTTTTCGATTTATTTATCATTCACTTGAGGCCAGTTTCGCACGATTGGACTGAGGCGTGGGTGCCAAACACCACACACGTTTTCCTGACTAATATTTTTTTCAAAAATCCTCAGGCAATTTTTTTGTCAAGTTAAAAAAGAGATCATCAGTACTGGATGATAGTTTAATAGCCAAAGAATATATATTTACTGTTAGAACATGACGTAATCAGCAGAAAATATAAAAAAATTTTTTTTGACATCAGTTACCAAATATGGTGCCAGTTAGTAGTACCACACACACGCTATTTTAGTAAAAAAAAAAAAATAATTTGAAAGCCAACAAATTAGACCTCTCACTTGGATCATTTAATTAAATTTATATTTTTGGAGGACATTTCCTGTTTCAAGAATAATAATAAACTTGTTTCTTTAAAAAAAAAAAAAAACCTACTCAAATGATTGTCATCGGTAAAATAAATTGGCATGCAAATAGCGATACAAAAGAATACATTTTTTTCATTTTGATATTGTAAGAAATAAGAATATATATTTAGGTTATTCAACTCACCTCGTCAATGTCGCAGTCTAGATCATGAGCACTCTTGGCACTTCGAAGACGATCACCACGATATTCTCTGTATCTCATTGTAACTTCATCATCAGTTAAAGCACCACCACCACCGCCACCACCACCACCACTACTACTACCATCATGATCACGAATTTTATTTTTTTTATATTTTTCATCTTTTAATTTTTTTTCTTTTTTACCAAATAATTGACGTACTTTACTCATTGTTGAAATTTTTTTATTACTTGTTTTTTTTTCATATTTTTTATCATTTATTCCAGATGGTGGTTTTGTTGTTATTTTATTATTATTGCTATTTTTTTGATATTTTTCATAACGTCGATTATCAATGGGTATTAAATTCATATTTTTATCAGTATGTCGTCTTTCATTTTTTAAAAATTGCGATGTAACAAAGCCTTCATCTTCTGATTCTAAAATTTCACAATTACGTCTATCATTTTCTTGTGAATCACGACGATAATCATTTTCAATACCTGAATCAGCAAGTCTATCTTTTCTATCATTATCACCTTTGCTATTAATATTATCAGAATGATATATTTTTTTTTTCATTTCTGGACTTTCATCAAATGTTTCAAGACGTGTTTTAATTATTCTCGTTTTACTACCACAACGTGAACTATCACGTGTTGATTCAGAATCATCAATATAATCAATTCTATTCTTTGATCCACGTTGGCCAATTCTTTTATCATCAGTTATTTTTCTGTAATCTTTACGAATACTTTTTGATGTTTCCTCAGCACGATAACGTACCTCGTGTCTTCTATTTATTGACTCATGACCACCAGTTGCATCTGAATCATAACGACTTGAATTGTAATCACGCTCAGAATCATTATAACGACGTATTTGATTTCTACGATTTTCTTTTCCATAATAACCATTTGTTCCAAGATGACTATTTGTCAGCTGTGATATATCTGTATCATAATCATCATTGTGTTTATTATTGTTATTATATGTTACATTAAAATTACGTGTGTTAACATAATCACCAGCGGCATCATCATCTAGACGTAAATTTTCATGTGATCTTGTTATGTAAATTGATCGTAAATCAGATCTATTTTTATGATTATCCAACTCATCCAACCTTTGACTTGATTTACTAATACCCTTAACTGTTTC
Organism: Aphidius gifuensis; assembly: GCF_014905175.1. Taxonomy (NCBI): domain Eukaryota; kingdom Metazoa; phylum Arthropoda; class Insecta; order Hymenoptera; family Braconidae; genus Aphidius; species Aphidius gifuensis. The sequence continues at coordinate 608,523 of NC_057790.1, read as the reverse complement.
TAAATTTTTTTTAATTTTTGACACATAAAAATCACGTCTACTTGGCTTATTTTTTGGCTCACGATCCAAGTAATCTTCACTTTTTGAAAATTCACGTTTTTCAATGAAACCATTAACTGTCACTGGACTTTTAATATAATTTTTTTTCATTATATTTTCATTATTTCCATTTAATGAACGACTTTTATCACTTATAAATGGCTTAAATTCATTTTCTAAATAATCATCATGATTATTATTGGTATCATCATGTTTTTTAGTTTCAATTATATATTTATCACCATTTTTATCAATTTTTTTTTCAACAATATAACCATTGTCATGTATAATATCATTGAAATTTTTATTTTTTTGTAATTTATTTATTTTTTTTTCGAAACCATATATTTTACCATTATTATCATGAATTTCTTTTTCGTAAATATATTTTTCTCCGTTACTTTTTGTGCGTGTCTCTGTGATGTACGTGTCAGAATAATGATTTGGTATTAAAATTTTATTGGGTATAACTGGTGATGGAACAATTGGCTTGTCAATAATTTCATCTGTTTTTTTAAATAAATTTTTTTTAACATTAATTAAATCATCATTCATGAATCTTGATTTCATTCTTGATTCAAGTAAATCACGTCTTGCACTTAGTTCACTTGTTTTTGATGTTAGGCCATTTTTATTATGATTTGTTTCTTCTTTGACAAATATTTTTGATGTATATCTGTCTGGTTTATTATCATAACGTTTATCGAAATTATTTATTTCATTGTTGATATGTGTATTATTGTAAAATTTATTATAAGAAATTCCATGATAATCTTTATCTTCTGGACTATTTTCACGTGATGAATCTTTTCTATCAAGACCAAGACCCTCATCACTGTCTGAGTGACTTCTTTGTGATGTTTTTTTATCAATTATTGTTATATTTTTATGTACGCCATTTGATTGTTTAACACTATCGTCATTATTTTGTGGACGTGTATAAGAAAACGGACGATTATTATTATGCCCAAAGCCAGAACTTGGTGATACCATTGTTCTTGTTAACTGTGGTGGTAATGAACGATCATTTGATAAGTGATGAATCATTTTATCAATTGTTGTCTCAATATTATTATCTTTATTACTCGATGATTTATCAACTTCGTCAGTTGATTTATTTACTTGTTGTTGTTGGTCTTTGTCATCAGTATTAATTGGAATTATTATTTCTTTATTTTTTTTTAATTTTGGCTTAAAATCAAATGGCCTATCAGTTTGTGGTGATGCTTCAATTATTGGTGATAATTGTTTTTTAATATTTGATGATATTGTATTTGTATTTTCATCAACACTACCACTTCTTTTACGTCTTGGTTTTTCTATTGTTTTATCTACTGTACCAATATCACTTACACTTCTTTTAACTGTTGCATTTTTACGTTCTAATTTTGGTGAAAACAATTTTGCCAATGGGCTTTTTTGTTTATGATTACCAGCATCGCTTAAACTTCTGTCAATTTTTTTTTTTTTACGTTTTGTTATTGGTGATTGTTCACCATTTGTATCATCAATAATATTTTGTCTTTCATCAGTTGTATGTTCATTACGTTTTTTACGTATTGGACGTGATGGTAATGTGTTATATTTACCTGGTAATACAATACGACGATTATCACGTGCAATGCAATTTAAACTACCAGCTTGTTGTAGTACCAATTCAGCTTCTTGTGCAAGTTGTTCTTTGCTTCGTGATGATATACTCTCTTTGTGTACTGGTGTTACAACAAGTTTACCATCTCCATTTCCAGCCAATGCTGTCGTTATCTTCGGTATTCCTCTTCCTTTAACAAAAATAAAAAATAATATTAATTAATGCGTATTATTTAAATTACAAATCTTCATTTTATTTTATTTTTTTTTATTAAAAATTTATTCACTGATGTTTTTAAATCAATTATTAAACATAAATCAATTTAATGTCCAAGTTAATTTATATTCAATATTTTTTTTTTTCTTTTTTTTTTAGTTTATAAATTGTTAATTTATGCAACGTTATGTTATTGCACAATTATCTTAGTTATGTGTACATATAATTGCTGTAATGGAAATTAAAAAAAAAAAAAAAAGATAATGATAAATTAACTTTCATTGAAATTTAAAAAATTAAATAATTAAAAATGTTATGCATTGGCTTTCATTCACATGATAAATTAATTTTTGCACTGGTTATGTTGATCTAGTTATCTCTTGAAAATAATAAAAAGAAAATTAAACGGTTGTTGTTGTTGTAGTAACAGGTAATGGGTGATGGTAATTAGTATATTTTATTTTATGTTGATAATATTTGTAGAATTTGCCCCCATGTAAATGGAAATTTATGAGAATAATAGTTTAGAGTTGTGGTATCGAGTGGCCTAGTGGTTAAGGAGGCAAGCTTTGAGCCTACGGTACTTGTGGTCTCGAGTTCAATTTCAATGCATTCATTATTATCATTTAACAATATTAATGATAGTAGTGTTAGGCATCTCGGACAGTTTATCGAGGGTTTCACTATATCACAAAAAAGCTTTGCTACGTCACCTTGATGTATTATTAGAACAAATACCTCCTAGCAAAGAGGAAGTGAAGAACCAACACTTTCTTGTTCTTCGCTGAGAAGTATTTGTTCTAAACACCAAAATCTTTTTTGTCAAAAAAAAAATAAAGAATTAAAATACTACATATATTATTTTTTTTTTAATCGAAATATGTATTTCTATATTTAAAAAAAATTTTAGATTTTATTATTTAGTATTTTATTTTGTTGTGGAAAAAATATTGGCATGTCGATTGTTGGTAAATAGAATAAATGTGGGGAAAGCGTAACCCTTTGCATGATATAAACAAGAAAATTCAACGGTTATTGTTGTAGTAACAAGTAGTGAGTGATGGTAATTAGTATATTTTATTTTATGCTGATAATATTTGTAGAATTTGCCCCCATGCAAATATAATTTATGAGAATAATAGTTTAGAGTTGTGGTATCGAGTGGCCTAGTGGTTAAGGAGGCAAGCACCGAGCCTACGGTGTTGTGGTTCTCGTGTTCAATTCTCAATGCATTCAATACTGTCGTCAAACAATACTGACAGGAATTGTGTGATGCATCTCGGACAGTGTATTGTGTGTTTCAGCATATCCCAAAAAAGCATTGCTACATCACTTTGATGTATTATTAGAACAAATACCTCCTAGCAAAGAGCAAGTGAAGAACCAACACTTTCTTGTTCTTTGCTGTGAAGTATTTGTTCTAAACACAAAAATCTTTTTTGTCAAAAAAAATAAAGAATTAAAATACTACATGTATTATTTTTTTTTTAATCGAAATATATATTTTTATATTTAAAAAAGATTTTAGATTTTATTATTTAGTATTTATTTTAATGTGAAAAAAATATTGGCATGTCGATTGTTGGTAAATAGAATAAATGTGGGGAAAGCGTAACCTTTTGCGTGATATAAACAAGAAAATTCAACGGCAATAAAAATAACACACCTTTATGGGGATATTGTAACCTCAATAAATTTAAACACGCACGAAAACTAGTTTTTTATTTTTATATAATCGACATTAAATTTACTTGAAATTGTAATAAAATATAAATTGAAAAAATATTCAATTTATCATGTTCTTTTTTTTTTTATTTACTCGTTTTGTCTTTTACGAAATTTTGATATAGAAAATTCATGGCTATTTTTGAGTTGACAATCTAAAAGAATTTGATCTTCAAAATATCTATAAAATCAATATTAAATCTACTTGCAAATTTATTAAAATAAAAACATTTAATTCTTTATATTTCTTCTCTAATTACAATTAATATTTTTGACAGTCAAAAAAAAATTTATTTATTATAAACCAGCAAATATTAAAATATAATTTATTCTAATTAAAAATAATCCCCACAACTTGCAACAAAAAAAAGAAAAAACTCGAAAACTAGTTTATTAAAAATGAAAATAAACAAACTTGAAATCGTAATAAAATGATAGTTAAAATTTAGTATATAAATGAATGAATGAAATAAATATAGTATGAAAAATGAAGGAATTTATACTTAGTTGATTCACCAAAGACTTGGAATATCATCTTGTCGGGGTCATCACACACCATGAGACTTAACATGTACACACAAGAAGTTGAGACAAGCCTAGACATAAACGATCTAGAAACTTGTATCAACACACACACATCCCCATCATTACTAATCTATCTCAGCAATTTTCCGCATTTAACAAGATATGAATCTACGTCCAATAATAAATTAATTTTAATTTTTTTTTTCGTTTTATTACATTTATAAATCAAGTTATGTCTGTGGCCTTCGGGTGTTAATATTGAGAATGGGTGACAAGTGGTAGCACCTTGTCAAAGGGATGTTGTACAAGGTTATAATAAGGGTCGATAATAATTTTCCATTTTCAATATATACGACATAGACAAGTAGACAGTAAAAATGCAAAATTTTTTCCTCGAGCATACACCATTGGCAATTCATCCCACGCTAATCTTCCATGATCGTAAATACCCCTAACAAGCAGCAATATATCATTGATATTGTCTGCATCATCACAAATACCTATATGACGAAAATTAATAATAAAATATCATCCACTTATGAATATTTTTCATATTCACTTTACTATGTTATTTATTTTAATAAAATGAATTTACCAATGAGAATGTTGACGCAAATATTATGATAATTTTTTTTAAATTTTTTTTTCATTTACGGCTAGGCCAACTTTATGCCATTTGCATGAAAGTAAAAGTTTTGAATTTAATCATACTGGATTATTAAATTGTGTACGACCAGACAAACATCTAGTTTCAAGGATTTGATTATTTATATATGAGGATCATTTTAATCTTCAAACCAATCCGATTATAACAATGAAAAAAAATAAATTTAAATTGGAATAAAATTGAAATTATTAATAGTCAAAATGTCCTTTGATTTAAAAAAATAATTGTAATTTTTATAATTAAATTATTCTTTACTTGTTAAATTAAATTAATTTGGTTTTTTTTTTTAATTTTAATTTTCAACAGAGAGAATTTATGCTATTTATACAACTCATCTTTTTTTTTTTTAATTTTATTTATTTATTCTCGTGTTAGTTATCCAATTTTTTCTTGTCAACATATTCAATTAACTTATCGTCACTTTTACACCATGCTGTGATGAAAAAATAAATAAGAAAAAAAAATAATAAAGAAGAGATAAAAAAACGAAAGTTGTTGGATAAAAAAAAATATTTAAAAAAAAAAAACCATGACAAAGTGACAGTGACGTTACAAGCGTATTTAAACAGAATATTTTTACTTATGTAATGTTGTTCTTAGTGACACAAAATATTACGTCAATATGTTTTTTTTATTGCGCAATATAACCGAGGTATTCTCACGTGGTTACAATGACAATGTAACCTTGCATCTCATTTGTTCACTAAACTGCAACAATTGTTTTTATTTCCCATAAAATTATTAACTATACAACCTATATTTATAAATAATAATTAATTTTTTTTTTTTCAATTATTATAAATTAAATTAAAAGCAAACAAAAGTTTATTTAAAATTTTTTTATTTTTTATTTTTTTTAATTAAAAAACTGTATTAAAATTATTTGTAAAAATTTTTTTAGCAAATTTCAATTTGTCTATTTTATTTTATCTATTTCGAAGAGTCTTAGTTCATCAAAATTAAAAGGGCATATGTCCTAGATCAAAAATAAAGAACTATATGAAAAAAAAAAAATTTTCTTCTTTTTTATTTTTTTAAAAAACCGTATTAAAATATTTGTAGAAATTTTTTTGATAAATTTCAATTTGTCTATTTTATTCTATCTATTTCGAAGAGTCTTAATTCATTAAAATTAAAAGGGCATATGTCCTCGATTAAAAATAAAGAACTATATGAAAAAAAAATAAAATAAAATTTTTTCTACTTTTTTATTTTTTTCAAAAACCGTATTAAAATATTTGTAAAAATTTTTTTAGCAAATTTCTATTTGTCCATCTTTTTTTCATTATTTCAACGAGTCTTAATTCATAAAAATTATAAAGGCGTATGTCCTGGATTAAAAATAAAGAACTATATGAAAAATTATTTAGGTATTTATTGACTGGTTATGATTGAGCTTAAACCACGCAAGCACAGAAAATGCCATCATTTAAAAAATACCTAGCCCCACTCATTAAAAACATAATTAAATAATAGACATAGCAATAATTATTTTAATATTATGCATTGATTATTGAAAGTTAAAAATTAATATTTTATATTATTTAAAATTCAAAATGATAATAATAGTCTTGTTAGAAATGAGTTGGATTTAATAGATTTATTATAGACGATGTATTGTGGAGCTGGTAGTCAGTGGGCTGCTTGATAAAGATTTATATTTCGAAATGTTAATAACATGAATATTGATTAACAATTTTAATTATCAATTGATGGTTGTTAATCAAGCAGCCAGGGATATCACATTTGTGATTGCGTGATTTGACTCACCAATTCGCTTGACGTGGACATCTCGATTGAAGGAAACACTTCGTTCAGCGGGCTTCAGCCCAGGTGAACAAGGGACAATTGATTCACCAAAATTTGCCGATGTGTCAATGATATTATCATCATTATCAATTTTTTTTCCAACATCATGCTGGACATCGGACATCATTATTTATACTTTTTTTTTGCTTATTTATTTTATCACCTCAAATTACGTCAGTTAAAACATATTGCACCTTTTTTCTTTTAAAAATATTTTTCTATATATTCATAATAAATTATCGTGTGAATAATTTTTTTTTTTAATTTGCATTCAACATCAACCTGTAAACCGAGCAGAAAAAAAATTTATATTTTTTTTTCAAAGATGAAAATCAAAATGAATAATGATGATTTTAAAAAAATAATTTTTATTATTTTCATAAACAAAGATTAACAAGAAATAATAAGATAAAAATTAAAAATTTTTTTTTATAAAATTGTCTTATTTTTTTTGTATTTTAATGAGGTACTTTTTTTATGATGACAGGGGGGCCCTAAATTCACGTTACAAACTAAAACAACTCGTGTAAAAAATAATAAAAAAAAAAACAAATACAAACACCTGTGTATTTTCTCATTGCCAAAGACAAAAATAAGATAAAAAAAAAAAATAATAAAACCATCAGCATAATTCAAACTATAAAATTGTTGAGTATAAATATCAAAAATAATATAACATAAGAGTGTATTGTACAAAGGAGTGGAAGCATCATGCTTCAAACGATAAATTCTATTTAAAAAAAAAAAAAATAAAATGAATGAATAAATAAATGAAAAAAAAAAATAATAATGAACAAACAACACCAGCACTTGTTGACTACACCAGGTAAAATAACAAATATAAAAAATAATAAAAAAAAAAAAATGTTGACAAAAATTTATGAGGCGCCGTACGTCGTACGTCCATCCAACGTTAACGAGGAGTAAAAAAAAAAAAATCACAGGACCAAAGTGTCCTTTACTATCGTCCTTAAAGTTTTCTCTTATTCTTGAGTTGTCTTTGTGCGATTTGCTCGTTTGTAAATTAAAATGCGGATCGCGTTTTTCCATGCAAAAAAAAAAAATGTAAAAGAGATCACAGGCGAGACAGTAAGTTTTCGCCCTTGAAAAAAAAAAATGAGGTTGACCCTTCAAGACATCTAGCAAGGTCATCATCATTTATATAAAAAAAAAAAAAAAAATACAAGGGATGTACTTGAATTCCATGGACAGAAATAATACACAGAATAAATAAATTTACTTTGAAGAAAATATCAAGAGCAATCTTTTTTTGTTTTTCTTTTTTTTTTTTGGAGCACGTGCCTTAACTGCTTTATTAAACAACTTGTTAAAACATGTGTGATTTTTTTTTATCATTGCCAAAAGAAGTTGACACGAAGTGTGAACATTACTTGTATTTTTTTTTTCTAGTAATAAACACAAGTTAGTTTAAAATATTTTTTTTTTTTGTTGAGATAAACAACGACAATTGAGATAACTTTGTGAAGAGTGAGTTTATATTTTCCAGTCCGTTCCGTATTTGGTGAGGATTGCGTCGGTGCAAGGACTTACTTGTCCCCGTGCCCTGATACTTTCCATTTCGAATTAAATTATTTTTTTCATTTTATTTCTCTTGGCTCTTTTTTTTTTTTATTTATATACAAGTTCTTTGCTTTTTTATTGTCATTACATGTTTTTGGATAAATAAGAAAATGTTTGATAATATAAATTATGACGATTGTGGATTTTTTTATTTATTTTTTATTATTTATTTTATTATTGCAAATATTTAGCTGGGGATAAATATATATTTTTGGAATTTTAGAGGGCGTAAGCTCAAATTTACAGAGGTATAGCCAATTTTTTTTTTTTATATTTTTTTATTTTTTATCTTGAGCCATTTACAAACGAAAATTGATGGGACTTGTTTTTTGCCTCGTTAAGTATCATTTTTTAGTAAACATAATGCTATTTTTACAACTCGTTTAAATTATCATTTCTTTTTTAACTAAAATTTTACGGTTAACATTTTTTTAGATTGTTACTTTTTTTTTTTTTTTTAAATTTAGTTTAAAACTTGTCACCATTATGATCTCATCTTTAGCAAATATTTATTTTACATTTTTTTTTATCTTATTTTTTTATTTTTCTACTTGCAAAAAAAAAAAAAAAAAAAAATACTTTTAAATTATTCATAAATTTTGCGGCTTGTTTTTAATGGATTTAGGCTAACTACATACTCGCAAATGTATTTTATTTTTTCTTCTTTTTTTGTCTGTTTATTTAATAATATATTTACTTGAAAGTAACGTCATTCGTCACTTTACGATTATTGGAAAAAGATATATGTTTATGAATAAAAAAAAATAAATAGGTTTGAAGCAATGATGCCATTAAGAAGCACTCGAGCGTTCTTCCTGAAATCGCCAATAATCGTAGATAATTAGTGGCATGATGTAATCAATCTCATCACGATATATCTATACTTGATTGAAAATATAATTTGCATCTTCAATATATGAGATTAAGTGTAAAGTGTTCTGAGTGCTTTTACGATCAATCAAAAATTTCACAAATATTTATAAATATTATTTTAAAAAAAAGCAAAAACTACCTGTTTATTTCTCTATAAAAATTTTACATTATTTTTTCTTTTTTTAATTCAAAAGTTTCATAATTTTATTTTCTATATATTTGAAAAATTTTGTTAGCTGGTATTTTTATTTTTTGCTGCATTTTGTTGGCTGATTTTTTAACTGACAAAAAAGAGACGAGAGGTGATCTCTCGTATTTATAAGGGGCGAGTTTGCATGCGCGAAAGATTCACGTGCCGACGTCAAGACAAGCGACGATCTTCATCACGGATCTCACTGACCGCAGGGCAGAATAAATAAAATAGACGCCTTTACTTGTAAGCGCGAAACAACAAATAAACAACGTTATAGAGCTTTTTTTTTTTCAACCGGTCACCGGAAAAGGGTTGTAACAAAGAAATTAGAGGTCACATCAACTCCCATCAAGATCATATTTACATTTTATTATTTTCCATATTAAAAATGAAAAATCACCACAAATTTACCTTTTTTAAATAATTTATTAATAAAATTAAAAAATAAATTAAATTATTAATTTTTTTACACTTTTATATCCACTGTTATGTTCACAGTAAAAAAAAAAAAAATTATTCACAATTTGACACAAATTAATTCGTTCGTTCGTTTTCATTTGAAAAAAAAAAAAAATCAATTCGCGATCTCGCGAGGTGATCAGACAGACGACTGATCGTACACTGATGTCGACAGTAAAATGTAAATTGAAATTTCCGCACAGTACTCAACTTCTTCCACCACTTATTCAAAATAAAAAAAAATCTATTTTTACAAATGATGACAGTAAATTTATACGTGGGTGTTTTGATTGTTATAGTTTTATATTGATTTTTTTTGCAATAATAAAAACAAATAAAGTAAATAAATATTTAAACGCGAGGAGTTGGAGCAGCATTGCCGCCCGTTGAACAACTAATAAAATCCAGGGGGGACCAGGTTGAGATCTGCGTAGGCTGTAGAGCAGTTACTACTCCTTCCACATCGTCCACTTGGTTCTCAGTTTAATTCCCTCTCTTTACTTTGCCCTCTCGTTGATCCTTTCCCTCCCATCATCAACAAATTTTCAATGCAAAAAATATTAAAATCCATTTTTTTCTTTGCAATATTTATTTTTTTATTTTATTTTTTTTGCATGATTCAGTCTAAATTTAAAAAACAACCAATTTTTAATATCCAAAACGACTGATAAATATTTAAACACAATGCCGGGAAGCAAAAAAAAAAAAAAATCGTGAGTGTTTTTCCGGTAAAATAGAATTAAAAAAATTTATGAAGGACAAAATACAAATATTTCAAGCTGAAAAATAATGTGTAGGTGGAAAAAAAATACACGATGACTCGGTCAAGGTCCTTACCAAAATAAAAAATTTGAAAAAAATTATAATAAGTTATGATAAAATACACGATCAAAATAAATGATTTATTTATTTTTTTTGTTATTATTTGGTTATTTATTTGGTCCATCAGCGTGGGATTTATTTATCATTTTGATGTTACTTGTTTATATTTAAAAAGACTAATCGATATTAAATTCAATAATATGCGTCATATTTATTTGATATTTTCAAGATAATCATAGACCATAAAGGTAACGGAAAAATTAATTTAAATAAATTTTATTGGAAAATTGATAATTATATTTGTGTCAAGGTGATTGAATGACAATTTAAATAAAAAAAAAAATTAATAATTGAATTGAAATAAAAATAAACAGGGCGTTATTTGATCTGGTTTAAAATTTTTTTTTTTTTTTTTCGATTGATACCAATTGAAATTGATCCCGAGAAAAAATGATTAATGACCATTTTTATAATATCAAATATTTAGTGTGCGGTGTGTGTTATTTGAGAAGATGATTTGTGGATTAAAAAATTAAATATCATTTTTTTATTGGTATTATTATTGGTTATTATTATTGTTAAGTGAAAAAAGGTTTTGAATTGGTTAGGGATCGATTAGTTGAATTATATTTGTACTCTTTTTTTTTTACCCGTTACTTTGACAGTAGCGATTAACCTTTTGATGCACGTTCTGCCTATTTGTGTATGTTATTATATTTTTTTTATCCCTAAAAATCATGAGATGGGATTCTTTTTTTTTTTATTCATCTAGGCTGATGAATAAATTGGATGATAATTCAAGTCAATATATTACCTCTGATTTCAGAAGTTGAATGGAGTAAAAAAATATTGAGAATTTTTTTTTTTCGTTTGTGTATATCGTCACAATGAAGGTGAAGAATTTTTTTTTTTTTTTTTTTAAAAGATAAATGGATATTTTAAAAAATTTTATGACTTGCAAAAAAATTAGTACGATATAATAAACTGGTTTTTGACTATTTAAAAATAAAAAATTTATTTATTATTTTTGGGGCTTTTAATCGATTGGAAATTTAATTTATCATCGGTGTTTTTTGGCGAAAAAAATTGTCGTTATTGAAATGACATTTTTGATAGAAAAAAAATTATTTAGAAATTTTTTTTATGCGACAAATAAATTAATTGATAAAAAATAAATTATAAAATAATTTTTTTCGATTATTTTCATGCTAAAATCGAGTAATATTTTTTTTCGTAATTTATTTTGTCGCGATTTATTTAAATCAACTGTGTTTGCTCATCACAATTAATAATTAAAAAAAAAAATGAAATTCTCATCATTAAATTATAATGATTTTATAATTACATAATCTTTGAAAATTGTATCGTCACATTGAAGGTCGCATCAGTGCACCTTTTCGAATCATTAAAAAACAAAAAAAAAAAAAAAAAAAACTTGTCACAAAAAAAAAAGATAAAAACGATTATACAAAAAAAAAATATACAAATATATTTTTCAACCTTTAAAACTGGCTTTTTTTTGGCACTTTAATGCGACGATCTACGATCAGCCACCAAAAAAACCCACAAATATTAAATTCAAAATTAATTTCCAAATAAATAAGTAAAAAAAAATAAATTATATTCAAACTTGAATGAGTTTTAATGAACCTGGTTGTTGAGAATATATATATAAATTTTTTCATCTCAATTCAAAAACAATTTAAAGAAAACATTGTATTTATATAACCACGACAAAAATCTCAAAGGGCAATTATCCTCAAGATGAAGATGATGATGCTACGTGTGTCCAAACAACGACACAAACCTCTCTTTTACATCGTCAACCTGCAGAAAATTATTATCAACTTTATTCTTGGAAAAAAAACAACCATATAATCATAACAATCATATTATTTTTTTGTCATAATATAATAATATACTTTGAGTCATGAAAATGATCTTCATTTGGACGCAATGGTTTATAAATTTGGTATCCTCATATAGCCGTATGGAATTCATTCAATTTTTTGGCAAATCAGTAAACAAAAAATGAAATTTAATCATGTATATAAAAAAAGGAAAAAGTAAAAAAAAAAAAAATTTATATATAAAAGTAGCATTTACATTCTTGACGTGGGCTTTCAAGGAAGAGCGTGGTGGTGCGTCCTTCGATACACACATAAATGCGCGTCCTTGACTCTTGCTTTTATTCATTTTATTTTAGCATGTTAAATTTTTCAAATACCCGAAGGTCCAAACCCTCCACTCAACATGATAGATCCATGCTATTTTTGTTGGTGTGTGTTCATTGCACTTGGTGAATTCTCTAAAAATCAACCTCATCGTTTCAAAAAAAAACAAAGCTCTACATAAACAACTACCGAACAAGGTATCAACAAATTGAATACAAATAATCTCCCAAATAAGCTCGTGATGAATCACTGTGTTGATTTTAATTTTAACAAAATAAAAATTTATTATATTGAATAATCTCTGGACTTATTTATTCGTTTAAATTCGTAGAATAAATATATTAAGCTCCTCCTTAATGATGTATATCTAATTTTTTATTTTTATAATTTAAATCTAAACTGTGTAGGTGCGTTTAATATTGCGTTTTTAGATCGATATTTTTTGCAGTTGAAAAAAAAGAAATAGCCAATTTGATAAATGGATGTTTCAATGGCTGACATATATAAGAAAGTTTAATGAAATAAATAAATAATAAATTGAAATGAAAAAAAAATGTATATTGGCTAAATGTTTTGGTTGTTTGTTTTGTCGTAACACAGAGGGTAGTCATAAATTAATATTCTCTAGTAGATGTAACAGACAAACTTGTATATCAATGTGTGTGTGTGTATACTTTATGTTAAAATATATAAAAGCCTTGCGGGTGCTATAGGTTCCAATAATAAATAACATTGCCATTTCTCGCGTGGAGAAATCTATTTATCCTTTTCAATGAGGCCCCCATCAACCCATCATCATCATCAGACTCTCGATTGCACTCTATGACGCCTCGACTTTCTATATGCTATCGATTATAAATACTTTTTTATTTTTTCTATTGGAATATTACAACAGTCGCTTTATTGCTCGAAGGAGTTACATATGTAACCAATTTTAGCTTGAAAATTTCATATGGTTTTATCAATTTTAATTGAAGAAAATTGGTTGGTTTTTTCAATGGGGTTTTCCTGATCATGACTGCAACCCTTCATTGCTGTTTTATTAATTTTAAATTTAAAAAAAATTGTGTTTTTAAAATGTCTATTTAGCTTGTAAATTTTTTTGAAATATTTACATTTAAAAATTGATTATTATTTTTAATCCTATGATCGAAAAAAAATCTGGTAAAATTTATAAAATAAAACAACAATTAATCTCGATAAATAAGCAATTTATAAATAATTATTATAAAAAATTTTCATTGCAGAAAAAAAAAATAAAAATAAAAATAAATAAACAATTATAAACTGATGAAGATTTAGTCAATGAAAATAATTCTGATATAACTGAAAAATAAAAGATTGCCATGTGTTTGGTAACAGTATATCCAAGTAGAATGAATAAAAAATAAAATAAAAAATAAGAAGAAGGTGCCGGACACGCGTCCCAATACACGACATCCAAAAGACACCAAAGATTCAGCGATAAATCAGTCGCCCTCAATGGGCCCCACAACTTCGCTAGCAAGGGTTCATATGATGGAAAAAAAAAAAAAAAAAAAAATCATAGTGGGGGGATGAAATCAAGCACACACGATATATATTTATAAAAAAAAAAAAAAATATTTATATACAGAAGGGTGAAAGGTTTGACAAGCCAGGTTGAATTATGGAAAACGTGAGTTCTCGATGAGATCACCGTTACTGACCGATACCACGACAAAATGCCTGATAAAAAAATTTCTACCATTACTCACTAAATACTAGAAAGAATCGACAACCATGTGTCTCTTTCCTGCGGCTGATTTTTTTTTTTTATTTTATTTTTTATCTTTCATATAGATTTTTTATTTTTTATTTATTTTTGCTATTCTAGATTCTAACATAAAGTAGACACAGTGCCGCGATCACGTTTTTTGTAATATTTTTTATTCTACATAACATTATTAGATTATTTTTATTTTTAATATATTTTTTTATATGCTATATCAGTAGTAACTTTTGTGGATGTTTAGACAACTCCCACGATTGTCATGACTGTGCAAGGATACGTGTTGTCTCACGGTTTTACATTTCATTCAAATGTTTAGCTTCCAACAACAAAAAAAATATATAAACAAAAATAATCATAATTGAAACAAAAAAAAAAATAAAAGAAACCCAAGTATCAATTGACTTCCGGGATTAATATGAAGAATAAAAAAAAAGCAACAAAAACATTCTTTATACACAGTTATTTTTTGATTCTCAATGGTGACATATTTCTTTGAGCTCGACAAAGACTAGTTTGATTAATATATAATTTTTTATTTCACAATTGTATGTGAGAATGAAGGCAAAAAAAGTGGATGATAATAGATGAGGTTTGAATTTGCTGGGTGTTCAATTTTCGTGACAAATTTGTCATTAGTTTGGATCGGTATTTGGTAAGGAGTTTTTGGTCGAATGATTATCCAGTAAAAGTTGGCAGGATAAAATACACTGGAGGTTTTAAAAAAGGATGTAATTAAATTATTAGTGGTAACATCTCACTCAGTGGTGACTGATTTTTTTTTTTTTTTTTTTGCTATGAATGGTAAAACCACACAGGTATATTTGGCTGGACTTTGGTCTCAATTTGTCCTTGGATCCCAGAAATTTGAACCCTCCAGACACAAATGACTTTTTCTTCAATTGTCCAATTTTTATTTTGAAATTAGAACTCCTCATTTGGGTTTCAAATTATTGTTGAAGACACAGAAATCAATATGATGCCTCATTAGTAAAAAAAATTATCTGCGAAATTTGTTTCGATTTCTTCGAACGTTTTTGTTGAATAGATAAATTTCTATCGAAATAATTTAGAGAAACTTTTTACTACGGCTAGAATATCGATTTCTACAACGAAAATATTTCTCCGGAAATCTCAATTACAAAAAATAAATTATTTAGAAAAGGTGTAATAATTTAAAATGACTCAAATTATGTTTTTTAATTTCCCTGATTTTGATTAGTTATGTTGATGAACCGAGGCATATCCTGTCTCATTGTAATGAACTCTCCTCGTTTATAAACACATAAAATAAGTAAAAAAAAAAAAAAAATATTGAAAAGTATTTCAGTGGGGCAACGGAACTTGAATACTAATAGCCAACTTCCGTACCCGCCGGGATCTGAGGACGCATGTAAAATGTCTCATTCGTAGATAATTATTCAAATATCATGTAGATTATAATCTCAACATTTTATAACAGTGCTTGTTTAACTCAACGATATCACCGTAAAATTATCTTAAATATTGTTTTGATTTTCTTGCCAAAGAATCTATTGGAATACATTTTTTTTCATTTTTATTTTCATCATCACCGCAATCATTCATTTTTTTTCCTTCAATATATGAATAAAATAATGGAAAAGTAAATATTATATTGAATGCATATTTGTGCTCGTTACTTGACCGTTACTTTTTTCGATTTATCGATAAATCTGAGCTTTGTATAAACGAGCATAAAATATGAAATTAAAAAAAAATAAAAAATTGATAATAGCACACAAAAATAAAATTAATAACAAAAAATAAACAGCACTGAGAAAATCGTACAGGTCTCGTCTGTTAGTCTCAACAAAAAAAAAAAAAAACAAAAACAACAGTGTACTTTGTATGTCTACCTTTGCGCAACGTCCGTTTGATGAGAGAGATCAGTCGGTGGGCTTGGCTCAAGTTATTTGCATAAACGCCTGCGTGTATGTACAATAAAAAAATATTACTTATCGACAACGATATTATATATACTCGAGGCCGTTCGAGGGTCGCAATAGTTGAATAGAAAAAAATAAATAAAAACGTTCATTTAATTTTTGAAATTTTTTTAAGACCAGTCGATAATAGTATACTTTAATATTGTTTAAAAAATTATTATTATATATTTTTTTTTATAATCTTTGAACTTTAAATATTGTAATGATGATGTATTTGTTATTTTATGTTTTTTTTTTACAAGTATCATGTAATGGATGAGGCTTGATGAATAACAAAGACTTGAAAAAATTTATTTTTAAACATGTAAAATGGTTCAAAAGCCAAAGTGCCGAATGATGTTTGTCATGCTATAAAATTTTTGTTTATACAATATTATCAGTTAGTCAATGAGTCAGTTCTCTTTGGGTGTGAATATCAATGATTAAAGTAAAAAAAAAATAAACTTTAAATTTAAAAATGATCGTGTTTGGTGAAGCTAAAAGAAAAAAAAAAAAAATGAAAAAAAACTGGGGCGTTTTAGACTTGACTATCGCTTTGAGCGAGTTTTAAAATTGTCTTGAAAATTTTGATGACCCCTGTTGTTGAATGCAGTTGAAACGATATCCTTCTCTTTTGGCATCTTGAAAAAATATTCGCCTGTGGTTAGAGACAACCAACGAGATCAAAGGCACACCGTGCAACTTGCCGCATTAAAGGGGCTTTTAAATATTTTTTTTTATTTTATTCCTATATAGTTTGAATGAACAAAAAAATTGTAAATTTAAATTTAAGATTAGATTTTTAAATTTAATTTTACTAATAGCCTATTTGAGATAATTTACATGCTACTTATATTTTTTTTTATCAAAAAAAAAAAATTGTTTTTATTTTAAAACTTGAATTTTCAGGTGTAAAAAAATGAGATTATTTTTTTATTCAACATAGCAATCCAGTGTGTATACAGGTGAAATAAATAAATAAATAAATTTAAATAACTTTGTCAATGATATTTTAAATTCTTCATAATTTTTTTTTCTATTTTCTTTTTGTGATTTGACGATGCACTCTCACCACGTGCTTTCACCGCGACTTGTCAATTATTATTTTCAAGCATTGTCTCGATATAATTTGAGGCAGTTAAAAGTCACACTCTGATAAACATTTAACTCTAAAAAATTTGCATTGTGAATATATCTTAAAAAAAAAAAAAAATTGGCAAATAAAAAACACCGCAATAAAAAATATTTTTGTATTACAAATTCGCGATATTTAAATTGATATTTTACATTGAATAATAATTAACATCAATTAGGCTATATTTAAAAATAAAAAAATCATGTTATGTCTAAATGAACATGTAAACACATTGTGGAAAAATAAAAATAAAATATCATTCACATTGCCAAAAGCCGCGTCTTACATTTGGCATTTAAAAGGTTTTTTAATTCAATTTAATTTTTTTTCCCCTAAGGCAAGATGTGAAGATGAAGAAGGGTAAATTATTTGCCCGGTTAATTCTCATCCTGATGAATCCACATGATAAAAGCGTAACGCAGCTTGAAATAAATAAACGATGCGAAATTTCTATGAAAAAAAAATCACACTCAATATTGTGTGATGTCATTGTTGAACAAAAAAAAATATACCATGATGACGTACTATTTTTCAGTGTGGTCTAGCCAGTAGAATGTTGAAAAAAAAATTTATATACTGTAAAAAAATATAACAGTGCAAAAGAGAGAAGCATACAAAAAAGCTACTAGGTTAGATGACTACATGTCCACTCAATAGAAACCATTGAAATAATAAAAATAATATTTAAAAAAAATATAAATACATCCGTTGACCTTGAAAAAATATCTCACGAGTAATTATGAAAATTAAAATTACCTATTATTATTTTATATATATATTTTTTAACTATACAAATTATATTTTAATGGGAATGTAATTTTGGCACACTTTGAGAATGACAAATCACAAATAAATCTAACATTTTATTATGGTTTTTTTTGTTCGTAAGTAAGACCAATAATTATAGTTGATCATTAGCCATCATCAAAAAAAAAAAATAAGCATTCTCATGAAGATCAAGGCTTTCGACCCATCATCAACCAAATTAATTTTACCTTTTAATACTTCTAATGTTATTTTTTTTCATTTGAATTTGCCTCTTTCAAAGTATGATCTTAAATTTAATGGGGTCTATGACCGAGCACCTCAACACTTTTTTATTAAAGTTCTTAAAAAACTTTTTATCAAAAATAAAAAAGATAAGAGAGTATAAAATTAAAATTCACAAATCTTGATGGTCTCTTTCGTGATTATCCTGAAGCAAGATGAAACAGAACATTTAACAGGACTTTACGACAGTGCCGGAGGTAGAGGGTCTAGAAAAAGACGAAGAATAAAATAAAAAAAAATATAAGCTAAAGAATGCAGCAAAAGAAGTTGATGGTAAAAAGAAAAATAAATAAAAAATAGGAAGGATAAGTAAGAAATGAAACAAAAGGATTTTGACTGATGTTAGTTGTGATGTTGTATATTTTTATAATATTATTATAAGACAATACAGGGTGGACAGGTGCCAGGGGGTACGTTAAAGTGGCACGAGGCAAAAGCAAGCTTACAATGTGGCTGATCCTTATCAAAGATTAAATAAAATTTATAAAATTCCATCAAAAATAGAAAAACAATTTTAAATAAAATATCAAATTTACAATATTTTTTATTTAATTTATTTATATCACAATTTTTATTAGCTAAATTATCTGATTAACAAAAAAGCTCGCAAAAAAGCTCCCAAGTTGGAATAAAATTTACAGTGCTACAAAATTTATTTACAAAGACAGCAAATATATTGTGCTATTAAAAAAAATATTCCAAGTAACACTAAAAAAATTGTGGAACCCAGGAGGATCTTCCTAGAGCTCTGAAAAAAAATAAAAAATAAAAATCTAAAAAAATTGTAGTATATTGTTTGAAGAGTTTTCTTTTTTGATTTTATTTTTTTTTTGCTGTGCAAATGTCAAAAGCACTTGTTACTGAATTTTTTTATAAGGAAAAAAAGAAATGTATGTGTATCTGGACAAAGATAAAAAATATAAAATAAAAGTAAATCAACATGAGTAACATCAGGAGAAATGTATTTCAGGTAAATTCGAATGTTAAGGATTGGCTTTTGCAAAATGTATATACTTGTTGAAGATCGAGTGAAGATGCTCCCTTGTATTTTGTTTCTGTATTATAGTTATATATATAGATACATGTATGTTAAGTTAATGTTTAAAGTGGCTTGTCTTGAAACACAAGTAGGAATAAAAGGGTCTCAGTAGCATAGTTGCACGCACATTCCGAGTTTACTGGTAGCCTTGACTCCATGACGAAAGGCCAAGTACTAGTCTGGTCTATACAACATCAAACGAGACAGTTGGATATGCTTATTCGTTGTTTTTAAATTTATCTTTATAACCACTCTGGTTCACAATAAATAAATTATATATATTTAAAAACATATTAAAATAAACATTTGATTTTTTAAAAAACACTTTTTTCTTTTTTAATTGTTTCGAACAAATATTAATGTTTTTCCAGCAAAATATCAATGTTAGGTCTAAAAAAATTATGCCATTTTAAAGATATCAATGTAATCGATAAATTAATTTAACTTAAAAATTACATTATACTATATTCAACTGAAATATATCGGCATAAACGTGTTTTTTGTATAAAACCACTGACAAGCTGTATGACGTTTACGATTTTAAAACTATATACTACAGTGGGGTTTTGGTGAGTGGTTTTAAAACATGATTGGATCGCTTGTGAGTGAATAAAAAAAAAAAAAAAATTCAAATAAAAAAATCTACTGGAGAAAAAAATAAAAACGGGATTCTGAATCTCCTGTGTGTGGCGCCCACGCAATGCCCCTACGGTTAACCAGTCGCAATGTCATCCAAATGTTAATCGGATATGCCAATACACTTATGGTTTGTGCACCCACGTTTATCAAAAAACAAACAAATCAAAAAAAAACGACATTGATAATCCATTTTAATAATTGTTGAATTAATTTATTGTCATTCCTTTTTTTTTTTACAAATTTAATTTGACAAATGTGAAAGCTTTTTTCGGTCAAGAAAACAAAAAGAAAAAAGCTCTCAAAATTTATGATATTTTCGATAAATAAAGCTTATTAAATATTGATTAATAAATTTTAAAAATTATATTTAAATAATTGGTTATTTAAATTTTATAATAAAATTTATTTTGAATTTTTTTTTGGTTTGATAATTTCGAAATTATTTTCCAATACATTTTTGATATTATATTTAATTAATTATAAAAATAGATAGAAAAAAATACTGGCGCTTAAGACAAGCCTCACTTGTGTGTGTTCGATTCAGCGAGTGTAAAAATCACATGGCTGAATCACTGCGTGCGGCCTGGTGCGGCCTACCTGCTGGCCTTATCGAGTATAGAACCCGCGCCTTCATTTCAATAGCCACAATGTCTGTTTCTCACACAAACATATTTTTAATATTCATATGTACACATTATTTGCATCAATGTTGTTTGATTTTTTTGTTTGAGTGTGTTTATTCACGCAGTCAGATATATAAATAGCATCGTCTAAGAATTACTAAGCCAACATCAGACATTACATATTTCAAAAAAAAAAAAAAAAACATATAATTTATATTAAAAACAATATAACTTTGCGTGATTCAAAATACTTTACTTCATTTATATAATTTTATAAAATATTTATAAACAATTACTAAACATTTTTTTTTTGACTTTGGTATTATTAAAACTTTTTTTAAATTGAATTTTAAAAGAAAATACTTGTAAAAATGAAAATTTAATTTTATTATTTTTTAAATATTAATATTAATAATAAAGTGATAGTATAAATAATTATTTTTTAATTTTCTTTTTTTAAAACATTAAATAAGTTGAAAAACCAGATTTTAAATTAATGTTTTATACAAAGTTATGATTTTACAATTAAAAAAAAACTTTTAATTTCATTTGAGGGTAATTAAATGTCTATAAATATATTCGAGAAAATTATTCTGATGTTATGAATATTTTTTTTTGTAATAAAAAATAAAAAAAAAGGGAAATTGTTTAAATAAAATTTTGGATTTTAAAAATGGATTTTTTTTTTCAATTTAAAGCTGAGGGAGAGTTTAAAATAATGGTGGTCTTATTATATTTGGTTCCTCCCAGATTTAACACAAGTATAATAATGCTCTATTCTCAATAGTTCCTGGAAAATTAAAACCTTTCAATATGTTTTTTAAAAATTTACTATTTTATTTATTTTTAATATTCATCCTCATTCCGCCCCTCTGTCATATGCATAACCCATAGGGTCATTTGTGTCATATAAATATCTTTGAAAGTCATAAAAATAGCCACTTGCGGCAAACCCGTCCCTCTAATTTTCTTCAAGTTGTAAAAACTTACAGTCTCAATCACTACTCCTAGAACCGTGTGATGAAAAAAATTTAAAAACAACAAGATAATCAAGATAAAAAATAAAAATAAATAAATATCTACTAATTTGTTTTTTTTTTCAAATATATATCTTAAAAATAAATTGTTTAAATATTTTTGACAATAATATTTGTATGTTAAGATGTTAGGTATATTTTTTATCACTTAATTGTTTTTTTATTTTATGTAGGACGTTAGGGAAATTTTCGACAAAAATATTGTTATTAAAATTAATAAAATAAATAAACAATTACAATTATTAATATGAGAATGAATATAATTGAAAATTAGAGTTTTTTGTAAAAATGAAAAAAAATGTATCCAGCATTTGAACTTTGAAGTTAATATTTCCTGACGTAAAACAAGTGACGACTTCGACGCAACTCGTTCTATGTCAGGAGATATTCGCCTAAATGATGAAGGAATTCCATATCACATCCAAAGAAAAGCCGCTCAAACAATAATTAATAGAACGGTATTTGAACACGAACTCGGAATGACTAAAGCTGAGAGCTTTACCAACTTGACCACTTGCTGGGTTGATGTATTTCGGTTAATTATAATATATATTCTTAAATAGTAAATCTATTAACCAAAATATTTTAAATTTTTATTCTGTCAGACTATATACGTTCCTGTTCTACTTATTTTTCATCCCCCAAAAAAAATGTAAGTCTTTAAATTAAAATTAGAATAAATATAAAATTAGAGTTTTTTGTAAAAATAAAAAAAATGTATCCACAGCATTTGAGGCGAATACATCCTGGCGTAGAACAAGTGACACGACTTCGACGCAACTTGTTCTATGCCAAGAGGTATTCGCCTGTAACACGAGAAACTAAAGAAGAAAACTCTACATGGACTATGGAGTCGACACCTAGAATACACCTCTGCACAGCTCAGTATTTGAACTAGGAAACTCATTCTCTCAGAACCCAAGCGCTTTACCAACTTGACCACTTGCTGTGTTGACATACTACTGTGAATTATAATATATATCCTCAAATAGTGAAACTATCAAACAGGATATTTTATTTTTAAATAATTTAAAGAAGATAATAGTGTCAAAAATATTTCAACTCAAATATTCATTCGCATTTTTATAATAAAAATAAACATTCAATTTTCATCATAAATTCAAATCATAAATTAAACATTGCAAAATAATTTTAAAAAAAATAAATTTACCCTTTAATTATTATAAAGATACTTTTTTTATATGGAAAATTATTTATGTTTTATGTCGCTATGATAATTGGTCGTGATACAATTAAAATAAATTTTAGATTACATAAAAAAAAAAAAAAACATGAGTATTGTTAATGAAAAAATGATTAATTTAAAAAAAAATAACATAAACAAATAACGTTAATTTAAAATCCTTGAGTTTTAAACAACAAAGCACAGTATCTTTCACTTTTGAGATTAAAATTTTTTCCATGTATACCTAAATCCTGGTTTATTAGTCACTCATTTTACTATCTCACGACCATAAAATGACTGCTTATTTATATTCTCATTTATTTACCTTTATATTATGTATTTTTTTTTTTTATTAAACAATTTTTATTTATTTATTTACATGATGAAAACAAATAATTTGATTTTATCTGTTATTTTAAAATTGTCTATATGGACAATCATAATCAGGTGTTCTTTTGAACAGGTAAAATAGCTTATACATATTTTTATAATATTTATTTTGTAAATTTAAAATGTATTTTTTAAAAAATACTTTGATATAAGTACACAAGATAAATGTTGGTAAATTTTATAGGTACTTAAAAATTATGATGGTTATTGTCATCTTATAATAGTGTATACATACTCAATGACTATGACGACGCCCATCAGGCAAATCATAAATAAAAAAAATAACCAATATCAGACAGGTTTTATATTATCTTCACGAGTTTAACAATTTCATAGAACTCTCAGTTGTCTTCTCATCGTTCAAATTCACCCACGTTTTAATTTTACACTCGATGATTTTTCCTTGACTGCTTTAACACAGTAGCTACGTCACCCTTTTATTTTTTATTTTATTTTTTGAATATATTATATACGTTCTTTTAAAGTAGAAAAAAAAACAAAAAATAATTATTCTTCTTCTAAAAAACTGGATGAGATAAAAATAATTTATTGCATTGTTGTTATTAATTTAAAAAATAAATTTATATTTGAATAATTAAATGAGCTTTAATTTGAATATTGTGTTTTTTTTTTTTTATCAATTATTTATGTTTAAATAAAAAATTAAAAATTAAGATGTATGTGGTTTGCTGACATGCTGATTTTATTTTACGATGGAAATCTTGTTTTAAAATAAAATAGACAATTGTATTTGATGATATTTAAGTTAACATGCTCTTTGAGTTGCACACAAGAATATTAAATAAATATGTGTGTATTTGAATCGCGTGCATTGTGTTTTTAAGTATGAATATAGAAACGAGAGTCTTTCTTGTGCAACGGTGCTCCTTGCATCTAATCGTCCACCGGTATCTTTGCATAAATATATAAATAAATATATCATAAATTGGCGGGGGTATATTTACAGTTATATTACGACCAATATCAAATCCCATGTATTTTTATTTTTTTTTTATTTTTAAATTATTATAAACCATCAATCACACTAAAAACTTATTTTTATTTTTTTCATTATATTTTCTAAATGTCCATCTAAATTCTAAAATAAAATTAAGTTTATTATTTTTCTTTTTCAGAGACTTTAATGCATGAGTGAAATTTTCTAAAATATTTCATCGAAATTAAATGAAAATTATTATATTTTAATCAAAGAAAAATTTATTCAAATAAATTTATGAATTAAAAAATTTTTTTTTTTTTAATTTACAATATTATATCTATCAATTAATTATACCTAAACTATTTACAAACTTTATTAATAATTTTTAATTTAAAAAACATAGTAAAATTTCGATAAAAAAAAAAAATTGAAAAACAAGAGTAATGTATAAAAAAAATGAGATAAAATTACAAGATTTTCCAAAGGAGTACTTCGTCTCTCCTCTCCTCTCTCTGGACCAGTGTATAAGGAAAAAAAAAAATTTATCAACGATAAAGTGAAAGAGAAGGGAGACATGCCTGATGCAGTGAATGAATGTGAACGTAGGCGATCAGTGGTTCTCTTCCATTGACTTATCTCGATCTCTCCCACTTGTCCCATCCACCCTCTTACCCCCCTAATATTTTACAAAGTCAAAAACAACTCAAGATATTTAAAAAAATAAATACTATATCAAAAAAAATACTAATCTCAATAATTTTTTAATCAATATTACAGTAGCTTACTACTGAAAAATAAAATAATATTTTTTTTTTACATTTAAAATATTGATAGCATATAAATAAATATATAAAATATATATAATATATACATATATGGTCATGTGTATATGTTTATCAAAATAAAAGCTCGTTAACTCAATTCAACATGAGAAATTTTGAAATCTTGTTGACGGCTAATTACCATCCGGTGTAATGTCTCGTTGTTGAAAAATGATTAAAAATAATTTTAAAAAATCATTGATAAAAATACAAATATAAAGGCAATAATAATAATAATAATTGTATGAAATTTTTTTAATTTTTTTATGAGATACTTGTTGAAGTTTATATGGACTTATTTTAATTTATGTATTATAATTTTTTTTTTTTTATTAAATAAATAAATTTAAAATGGATTGAAGATTTTTTTATTTTGATTTTTTTTTCTGAGGGATTGAGAGGATTGAGAGGATGTGCTATGTAAATTAAGAATGTTATTTATTATAACTGTGATAATAGACACTCCATTGATAATTACTGGACAACCTTGTATTGACTTTGACTTTGTCGTTGTCGTACAGTCATCGTTGCGCACGGGTGAATCTTCTTGTGAATCTATCTGTCGTCAATTTCATATATAAATTATAATATTATTAATTTATTATTATTATTATTTTATTAATATATTTATTTTTAATTTCACACTGCGTCGTGTTTCTTCACTCGCACTATCAATTTTAAATCCGGTTATTCTACAACGTGATAAATAAAAAATTTATTATTTTTTAATATAAATAATTAAAATTTAAATTCATAGAAATTTTATTATTATTATTTTAAATAATTTTTTTTATGTATTTATTAATTTTATAATTATTATTTATCGAAGTGCTTTAAGTGACAAATAATTAAGAAATTATAGGTAATTTTTTTTGTTTTTTTTTACGTCGCACCTGGTGAGTTTTAGCTTCTGGTTTTTTTTTTTTTTTTTTAGAATGTCTTATGTAATTATATGCTGTTGCAAAATTGTCCAATGTTTATAGTGCCACACCCTTTTTTTTTTATTTACAACAAGTGCACTTGTGTTGGTTTTATGTTGACAAAAATAAAACTGATGGACATAAGACTTGATTGGTCAAGGCGCTTTCAAAAAATTAATTCAACTTTTATTGAAAATAAAATTCATAAAAATAAATGATCTTAATATAGAAAGAGAAAGTGACTAATAAATTTAAATAAATTCGGCATTTGAAATATAAAAAACCAGTAAATATATTTTACATTTATATTTTTTGTCATTTAAAATACATATAAAATTTTTTTTTATCAAATTTTTTTTTTATTACAATAAATTATGCAACAAGTTGTTTTATTTTACATACAACATAAAAATGAATTAAAAAATGTAAATTAAAATGTCATGTTGAAATTCCATCATAATTACATATTTATAGATATTAAATTTTTCATGAAATTAATACAGGATGTATATTTAGCAAAAAATAATTTAAACAAAATATAGCATATACAAAAAATATAAATCTATCCTTTCTTTAATTTCCATGGAAATGATTACAATTAATTATTTTTATTATAGCTTTTTTTAAACAATTATTTATAAATAATTGT
Source organism: Aphidius gifuensis (assembly GCF_014905175.1). NCBI lineage: Eukaryota > Metazoa > Arthropoda > Insecta > Hymenoptera > Braconidae > Aphidius > Aphidius gifuensis. The sequence continues at coordinate 581,724 of NC_057790.1, read as the reverse complement.
TTATCCAAAAACGTGAAATTTTTATTGAATTGAAGCTCGCACGCGGCGAATAGTACAACAGTATAAACTTGGATGCCAATTAAGAGAATGGCCAAAGAAAAAGAGCGAGATGACAGAGATTTATAGAAGAGTTATCGCAAAGTCGGCGTAGGCATGTAAATATCCCTCTATGAATGTATTTAGATCGCAAATGTTTAATATATAACGGCGAGGGTATAAGCCCCGTTGATGCACCAAACAAATATATTTTTTTATAACTCTCTTTCACTCTATATTTTTTATTTTTATATATAAACATTTTTCGTATATTATTTTCTGATTCTTTGACTATATTTGTTTATTTGTATGTGGCAAAAATACACAAGAGATAAATAAAGAAATAGAGCTAGATGATCGGCCTCCAACAACAGATTTATTATACCTGTGAACGTAGGCAGATCGACCACCCCCCACGCATTTACTAGTGCAATGTGCAATGTTAAATATACATATTAAAAAAATGCATACACATACATATCAAACTTCCCACGCATCTTTCACTATATTGAGTTCTTCATACCTGTGCCTCAATATGTGCACACTGCTATTTACTAATACTAGTTTTTTTTTTTTTTTTTTTCATATTCAACACAAGAAAATGTTATACATTCAATCGGCAATGAATACCATACTTGTAATAATACCATAGACACATTGCACTACTCAAATAACTGATTTTTTATTTTTATTAAATATATAGTATTTTCAATTATAACTGGGTACGATCTCATCCGTTCTCACCCTACTTAGTTTTTTTTTATTTTTTTTTTGAGCGCTTTTTTTTCTGTATTACGTATGAGGTTTTTTTTGGATAATTAGATTGAGATTTGTTAAGTAATAATGGTGCTTTTGTTGAGTAAAAAAAATGTATGGGTTTCTTTTTTTTTTTTTTTTGATACGATGTATTAATTTTTTTTTTTCGTGAAATTAAGGTATGAAAGATTATATTTGTTTTAAATTTATTTTTCATTTAATTTTTTTATTTTTTAGGTGGAATAGTTAATTTAAAAAAGAATAAACATATTCTGAAAATAATATTTAAATTTTTAGCCTGCTTGACTGATATACGTTCTACTTATTTTCCATCCACAAAAAAAATATAAGTATTCAAATTAAAATAAGAAGTAATATAAATTAAAATTAGAGTTTTTTGTAGAAATAAAAAAAAGGTATCCAGTATTTGGGGTGAATACATCCTGGCGTAGAACAAGTGACGACTTCGACGCAACTCGTTCTATACTAGGAGGTATTCTTCTGAAACACTAGATTTCGATAACGAGTGGAATGAAACAACAACCTCGAAGAAGAAAATTTATTGAACTAACCGAGGGTCGCTTAAACGAAGACTTGAACTCCAGGTTCTTATCCTCTAAGACTGAACGCTCTACCAACTTGACCACTTGCTCTGTTGACATACTATCGTTAATTATAATATATATTCTTAAAAATTAAATCTATTGACCAAAATATTTTATTTCCAGATAATCTAAAGAAAAAAATAGTTTTTAAAAAAATTTTAACTCAAATATTTAAATTAAAAATAAACATCCAATTTTTATGAAGCGTAATTTACAAAATTATTTTATATTTTTATTTTGTCTGACTATATACGTTCCCGCTCTACGTATTTTCTATCCACAAAAAAAATAGTTTTTTTTTTAAATAAAAAAAAGGTATCCTCACAGCGTTTGGGGCGAATACATCCTGACGTAGAACAAGCGACGACTTTGACGCAACTTGTTCTATGCTAAGAGGTATTTGCCTGAAACGTTAGACTATAATATCTAGATTATGTAAGTATGAAAATACCACGACGTTAAAATTGTATAACTTAACTGAATCTGTTTACGTCTGTAAGGATTTGAACCTTCAATCCTCATGTGTAAAGAAATTGAGCGCTTTACCAACTTGACCACTTGCTATGTTGACATACTACCGTTAATTATGATATTTATTCTTAAAAACTAAATCTATCAACTAAAATATTTAATTTTTATAGCTAATTGAATGAAAAAATTAGTGTTAAAATCATTTTAACTCCAATATTCATTCACATATTTAAAATAAAAATAAACATCCAATTTTCATATTCAATAGCATCATTTACAAAATTTTACGTAAATTTTTATTCTGTCTGACTATATACGTTCCTGCTCTACTTATTTTTCATCCACAAAAAAAAAAAAAAAAAATACAAGTATTTAAATTAAAATTAGAATCATCAATTGAAGCATAAAATATATATTCTCACTTATCATAATAATTTATTACACGATGATAATAATCACCAAGTGAAAGTTTAAATTCAGCACAAAAAAATAACAAAAAAAAAAATATGAAATACATATTTAAATATATAAAGTTTGTTTAAATAGTAGTTTAAATATAATAACAACAATAGAAACAAATAAATAAATGTGTGCATCTTCACGAGGAGAGCAAAATGTCAAGTTGTGGCTAGTTAATTTTTTAGGATTCATAAAGTGGTGGTGCTGCTGGAGGCAATCAGCTATTAGACAGAAGTACAGGTTGTTTATATTTTATTTTTTTCAAGGTATTGTTGTTATTGTTTTCATTGTTATTGTTTGTATTGAATCTTTCTACTTTGGCTTGTCTTATTTTGAATAAACCAATCTCACCTTTCCCTTTGTATAATTTTTTTTTTTCTATTTTTTTCGTTTGATTGTTGGAACATCAAGCAATCGTAAGAAGAATTTTATCGGAATTTTGAAAGCGTTTTTCATTCTCACGAACAAGTAATTCGTGCCATCTAAATTGTTTTATTTTTTTTTATTTATATTTAATTTTATTTTCATGTTTTTTGACAAGATATTTATATAAGGCAAAAATTATTTACTTAACATTGATATTTATTGACAAAAAAAAATTATGATTTCCATTTTCTGATGATTTATAAATTTAATAATTTTTTTTCTTCAATTATTTTATTCTCTAGCCATTTAAAAACCAATAAAAAAATTAATTTACATTGTAAAATTGAAAAAAAAATTATAAAACACTGTAATAAGTATAAAATTTAATATCAATTAATCTTTTAAAATTTGGCTGAAGCTTCTGTATGCAAATACCACTACACAAAATAACCAAAAAAAAAAAAAAGAGAAAATAACATTTGTAAATTAAAGACAACAACTTTCACTTTGTTATGGAGATTAAAAAAATAAAGAAAATAAAATTCAATCGTGAGAGCAGCAGATATATATGATCGTCAAGAACGACATGAATAAAATACCTTGTTCATGATTATAATCATATAATTATGTAATCCATTGGTATCGATGTCAATGATTATATTCAATCAACACTATTGTTAAAATTATCAACCGATAATAAATTAATAAATTTATAAATTAATCATAGAAAAAAATTGCAAATATTAAATAATACATTTAAATAAATAAAATAATTTTTTATTTATTTAATTTTTAATTTTGGACATACGCCTTTTACTGTAAATTAATTGTAAATCAATTAAACAATTTTAAAAAAAATTTTTTGCAAATTAAATTTTCTCATCACTAAAACACCAAATTTTTTTACAAAAAGAATTTTTTTTTTATAGTTTTTAATTAGTTTGAATAATAATTGTTATAAAAAATTTAAATTAAATATTTTTAAGAGCTTTTTTATAAGAGTTAAATAAAAAAATATAGAAATTCTTTGAAGAAGAATTTATCTTTGATGATATTAGACAGATATAAATAAAATAAATATATAAAAATTATTTAAACAATGAGATATAGTTCAAGATGAATCTTGAATTGTTAAAACGTTCAATTAACGATTGTTTTATCACGGAAGTGTATGGGTATGGTATAATACACCTATGTACGGTGGTCGCGCACATCCTTATTGTCTTTCATTGGCCTTTCTTATTCTCCATTAACCTGTTCAATATATACACAATATAGTTACAGTGTAACTGTGAGTGTGTGTTCAATTGGATTTTATTTATATTTTTTATTTGCAATAGGAAATGATTTTTCTAAAAAATACTCGAGGCTGCAATAACCAACACTGACGTCTCTCTTTTTATTCTCTTCCTCATTCTCCTGGATATCATCAATGCAAACATATTGTGTGATATACATAAACACCTTGGGCTCGAGTCAAGTCAACCAAGAAAAAATATATATATAATGTTGTATTTATGTTTGTATATTACATTGAAGTGTTGGGAAAAATATGAGAGACCATTTTTAGTCATTGAGTAACTAACAAGTTTAAATTTTTTTGTTTGAATTTTATTTTAAATTAAATGTAAATAATATATTAAATATGTATCTAAATTATTATAGTTGGCAATGTTTTAATTGTATTTGAAAAATATTTAAGTTTACATGAGCCATGTTAAATATTAATTCAATTTAAATTTGGACTTGATGATTTTCTATTTTTCATTTGATCTCTATGTAATTTTTTGATATATTTTTGATATATTTAGCTATGTAAAATAAAAAATTCCTGAATCAAATTGAGCTTGAATACCAATAATTTGTTTTATAATAAAAAAAATGTAAAAAAAAATTTTCCTAATTGGTTGTTTGTGATGAATATTGTTTGGTTCCAACATTGGTATGTCTGTAAATATCTTTCGCGAGCATCTTCTAACTCTTTTCATAAAAGAAAAAAAAAAAAATACTGGGTTAGATTTAAAGTTGGCTTAAATTTAACAACATAGATAAATATCCCCCACTTTTTCCTCGTCTTCCTTTAAGAGAAATATATATTTTTTTTTTCATTCAACCTCTCAACAATTTATCGCTTGCTACTTTTGTAGACGCTATTGTCTTGGATCTTCCATCGCTGCTACCGGTAAAGAAAAAAAAAAAAATCACAGGTTAACTAGACGCTTTTGTATATATCAAAAAATAAAAAAATATATAACAAAAAAGTAATATACAAAAGTCTAAACCTTTGCACTTAATGACGTAGCATCCCCTCGAGGATTAAATTTTTTTTCAGTCATTTTTTTATTGACTACAGACAATTATTTGATGGTGCAGGCAAAATTTTATAATTTATGAGACCACCAATCTTGTTTTGCTATAATAAAATGTATTTTAAAAATAAAAAAATTTATCCAACTTGGAAACTCAGTTATTAGAATGATTAAAAAATGAAATATTTAATTAGAAAAAAATAAATAAAAACAATCACTATTATAAAACAATTTTATGAAATATATTTGTTTTTTTTTCAAACAAAGTTTTATTATAATAATAACATCGTGATGAAATATTATATTTTTTCAATTATAAATCAGTTATTTACAATTTTTTTTTTTTTTTGTTATTTATCTATGTTTTTTTTATGTAAAATAAATTTGTTTTATTATTTTTTTTATAAATATAAAACCAGGTAATTGGGTTAGCATCATCACGATTTTGTAATTTGTGTTGTTATTATCATAAACATTATTACGTCTATCTTAATATTTAAATTTAACACATGATGTTTAACGTAAATTATTTCATCGTGGATAACACCGTGTTTCCGCACATCAAAATTTACTTTATAAAAAAAAATTATTAACACAAAAAAGGCTGTTTTTATATGAAAATTAACTTGTTAAATTGTCTTGTGTATTTTTATTTATTAAATATATATTTTTATAGTATTTTTTCATGCTCTGATTTGCCCGTAATTTGCAGTGTCTGAATAAAACAATAAATCACAATAAAATATAATAAAAAAATCAATTTACATTATTTGCCAAAACTAAATAAATAATAAATTTTTTTTGTTCCATTTGCTGTGCAAATGCTGAATATTATTTATATAGATTTTTTATTTAATCCATCCTTTCATCCTAATCAAGTCTAAAGAATTTTTTTTTTTAATTTAAAGATGATAAATCACAAGTCATTATGAGGATATTCTGCAATCAAAAACTAGCCCAAAATTCCATTTCAAAATACAAAAAAAAAAACAACAAAAAAATTTAGATATTTTTTTTTAAATTGTACTATGTGTTTAGATGAAAAAAAAAAAAAATTAAATTCTTTTTTTTATGTAAAATAAAATCAATCAACCAGTAGCCAATGTTTTTATTTTTTATTTTTAAATTTACATATTTTTTAGTGTCTTCTAAACTTCTAAAAAAATTTCCAGAGAATAATATTAATTCATTAACTGTATAATTACTAAAATTCAATCAAATTTCTTAAAATTAAAAAAAAAGCTCTTTGAAAAGTCTTTAAAAAAATATTTAAATAATTTTAATTTTTTAAATAAATAAATAAACAAATGACCTAAAGAAAATCATGAAAAAAATAAAATAAAAAATAATAATAATTAATTTAAATTTGGTATATAGAAGCACGATTGTTTGTTTGAGTGAAATTTTTTTATATGCATCCGTTATTTTAAAATATCATAGTTGAATAGTCTATACTTAACCCTATCGGGTTAAGATGAATTGTTGTTAGATATATATATGTATGAATGTGAGCGCGTGTCCCTGATTATAGTGCAATGATGCTCCTCTTAACGCCGTTAGAATACTATAAAATTTCTAAACACATGAACTGCAAACTGCAATTTTTAAACTTGAATATACAATTTAGAATATTTTTTTAATTTTTTTCACAAGTCTTTCAAGTTGTGGAGTGGTTATTAAGTTTTTTATTTTGATTTTAGGAGGTTTTTTTATTTTTAAATTTGAAGGGTGAGCTTTTAAAGCTCGTAGTATTTTTTTTTTTTAATATTATGACGTTGTTAAAGGACTTATTTACATTTTAACTCAGGTAAAAATTTATTACAATTTACAGATAGTTAATCGTTTTATTATAAACATTATGAATTACAAAATTGTTGGTTAATTTTTTTTTAAATTAAAAATTTTTATTGTTCATTTAAATATAGGAAAAACATAACGTAAATTTTCAACACTGGTTTATTTTAAAATACAAATTTGCAAGTACAAATTTCAATAAAATTTATTATTTTAATATTCAAATCAAATGTGAAATTATTCTGCAAATAAATTTAAAATTTGTATGATCAAAAGTATAATTTAAATATAATTCAAATATATTTTTTATCCACTTGTAATATATATTTTTCATTGATGATTTTGTTTATTTTTTTTTTATTTTCAATTGTGACATATTGAGAGCCACAATGATTGTAAAAAAAAAAATGGTATTGCCTCTTTTTTCTCTCCGCCCTTTTTTATATTTTTATATATTTATTTTCGATTTATTTTTTGAATCATAATGTTGAATAGGCCTGGTATCGAGTTAAGTGGCCGGTATATATCTGAGGAATATATAAAGTCTGGCCCTTGGGGCTACTACTCTAGTTCAAATTCCCCAAGCATATTATACTCACGCCCAAGATCGTGCTTTGCCTTCCCACTTGCCGCCCTTTATTCCCACTATTTTTTTTTTTAAATTTTTTTTCAAATTTTTTATATATATCTATAGTTTATTATTTTTATTTTTCATTATTTATCGAATAGTAATATTACTTTATGTTTATTTTTTTTTTAAATCAATTTTTTCGTTTGATTTTTTTAGATTTATTTTTTGAAAAAAAAAAACTTTTGATGTTTAAATTATTATATTCAAATTTAACATGATATATTATTGCAAAAATATTAATTTATATGTGGGAATTATGTTTTGCATTTTTTTATTATGAGAATATTAAAATTAATCATTGTTTATTTTTTTTATGAATTTTTTTTTTTTTTTTTCTTTTGCTATGTGAAAGTATGATTTTTCTATTGTTGATAATGATAAATAAACAAATTATTATTTTTATTAAAACAAACATCTGATAAGTTGATTAATTCACCATTTAGTAAATGATTTGATTTAATTTTTTTTTCTTTATAAAGATATTATCTAATTTTTAAATTAAATTATTATTAATAAATTTTAAATTTTATGTTTTCTAGTTAAAATAATCTGCAATAGCTGAAAAACATTTCTTTAAATTTCTAAATTAATTTTATTTTATTGTAAACAATAGTTTATTGATAATTATAAATTTTATTTTTAATGAATTTAAATAAATTGTCTATTTTTAATTTTAAATAATTTTTATAATTTTTTATTTAATGTGATCCATTTATTTATTTTGATCCAGTAGCTTCAATTGTTTCTGAATTAAAAATTCATAATTTCTTAATCAATAAATTCGAATTTATGATGAAAATTGGATGTTTATTTTTATATTTTAAATATGCAAATGAATATTTGAGTAAAAATATTTTTAACACTATTTTTTTATTCTAATTATCTAGAAATAAAATATCCTGGTTAATTGATTTACTATTTAGGAATATGTATGGTATCATAATTAACGTTAGTATGTCAACAAAGCAAGTGGTCAAGTTGGTAAAGCGCTTACCAATGGTACATTGAGTCGAGGGTTCAAATATGAACCTGGATTACCTGCTGGTTTTTCGTGAATCGATGTATATCAAGATATATCGTTGCGTTTCAGGCGAATACCTACTGGCATAGAACGAGTTGCGTCGAAGTCGTCACTTGTTCTACGCCAGGATGTATTTGCTCCAAATGCTGGATAAATTTTTTTTGTTTTTACAAAATACTCTAATTTTAATTTATATTTATTCTCATATTAATAATTGTAATTGTTTATTTATTTTGTTAATTTTAATGACAATATTTTTGTCAAATATTCCCAAACGTCCCACGTAAAATAAAAAAACAAGTGTTAAAAAATATACCTAGCATCTTAACATACAAATATTACTGTCAAATATCTTAAAAATATTTAAACAATTTTATTTTCAAGATATATGTAAAACAAACAAATTAGTATAGATATTTATTTATTTTAATTTTTTATCTTTATCATGATAATAAATTTCTTAAAAAAACCCAAGCAAAAAAAATTAAAATAAATCATAACATAATTTAATTTTGACATTTCCATTGTTGATAATTTAATAAAATGACATTTTTAAATAATTATGAATAACCTCGAGTGGAATTTAGTCTACAGGTATTTACCGTTAGAGTAGGAGGAAAGGACGTATATACACATATATTGTTTTAACAGGCCAACAACGACACGTAAGGATAATGAGTACAGAGACTCAATGTACATACCGGTATATGTAATTGTGCCGTTCTCTCAGTAAGTCTCTCCTCACCCTCCTACACTTAATTCCCTTCGCTGCTGATTTTTTTTTATATATAATATTTGTTTTTTTTTTTTTGTTGAAAAAAGAATTTTATATGTTTATTTATTTTTTTTATTTTCCCACACACAGTGAAAAGTTGAGGTTTGTGGGTGCGCAATTTAGACATGTGTTTTATTGTCTGTTGTAAAAATAGAAATATTATATATTTAACGATGAGGAAAACTAGGTGAAGGGTTCCCTCTCGTTGAGTAAGACAATTACATACAAATATTAATGACACTATGCTTTAATTTTTTATCTTTTATAAAATTATTGTGTCATAAATATTCAAGTGGATTGTTGTCATTGCTGATAATATCAGAGACACTATTCTTCCGGGTTCCTCAACAACCACAAGTGACAAAAAATTTAATTTTTTTGTTTTTTTAAATTTACATTGTTTGTCTTTTATTTATTTGAGGAAATGAATTTTTTTTTTTCAAGTTAACAAATTATTATATTACAAAATACATTTCGAAAATTAAAAAATACTATTTTACTTAAGAAAAATGTATTTTTGATATAATTAAAAATAGAAAATTAATTGCATTTAATTGTAGAAAAAAAACAATGTTATAATTTTTTTTTTTTTTGTTGTTTAACAAGTCATTAGAAAGTACTTATTTTTTTATTTCAAATTAGAAACATAATTTATTAGTGTTATTTAAATTATTTCAAATATTACTTTTCAACTTAATTGATATATAATTGAGTGTAAAAATAAAATATTTTAAATAAAATCTAATTAATTATATTCCTGTAATTTTACTTGAATATTTTTCTAATAAAAATAGCAATAATCATTAGAATAATAATGTTAATTTTTTTATTATTTTCAAATAGCTAAAAAGGATTAAATTTCAATAATAAAAATAAAATAAAATCAAAAAAATTTATAAATAAAAATTGAAATATAATTATGTTTTTTAATTTAATTTTTTTTTCGAAATAGAAATAGTAAATGTCTTTTGTAACCGATAGAATACAACGTTTATCAATGACAGGAAAAATATACAGAAGAATTATGCTTGGGGTAATGATGTGAGTTAAAAATCCATAGATCCCTAGGGGATTCGATCGATAACGCCTACACGACACGCAAAGTCACTCTCTCTCTGTATTAGTTTCATATCTGCTGCACTTTTGATCGTATACATATACGCATTGCATTATTTAAATGCATTTGTATTGGTGAATCATAGCTAAGCTCTTCTTTTTCTTCGTCTTCTTCTTCACTGAGCCATATATTGTTATTTATTTTAATTTTTTATTTATTATTTAATACATTGCGTGAACAAGAAATTTAGCACGAGTCACGGATATCCTCTACAATGACTAACAAGCCTCATAACTAATTTTTTTTTTTTTTTTTTTTATCAACTAGTTGTATAATCGGTAACATTTTTATAAATGTTATAATTTACAAACCGGAAGAGATTGTTATTTATTAAATTTTAAAATTGACAAAAACAAAGAAATTTCTCAATTTTTTAATTTAAATAAAAATGAAAAATTAATTTAAAAAATATTTTCATTAATTTTTAGTATTTTTAAATTATTTGTCAACAAAATTAATAATTTTTTATGATTTTTTTATTTAAAAAATCATTATTGTTCATTGGGTATTTAAATTTAAAAAAAAATCATCGAAAATAGTTGAATTTTGCTGGTCTTATTTCATCCTCTGATTAACAGATACTTGTGTAATAAAATTCACACTCATAACGTAATAAATAATAAAAATAAAATCATAAAAATATAAATAACAAAATAAAAAAAAAATTTAAATATGGATATACATCCACGTGCAGGTATAGCCAAGTTATCACAACGTAACTCAGTGGACTCGTTGGAAGAGGTATATGTACAAGTATGTAAAAGGCCGATGATCCTGCGTAAAGATTTCTGATTCTTGCCTGAAGCTCATACACAAGCAGTATCAAGTCCATCGTCATAATAATTCTGTATTGCTTTTATTTTTATCATATCATTTTCTCACATTTATAATAATACAAATAAACACACCAACATTTTTATCAAACAAATTTTGATCCTTTTATTTTTTTTTCAATCACAAATATTCAATGAATATAAATTATATTTAAAAATTAAAATACACACACGCATCTTGTTGCAATATTTTTTTTGATACAACACGTAACACCAATATCATCAATCCAATATACAACAAGTTATATGAACGAGCCAGATAACGGTTATTTTATTTTTATTTATACCATCAAACAAGAATGCATTTTACATTTGATTTTATTTTTTATTATTGTTTTTTCTTCTTGCTTTTTTTTTTTTTTTTGATAGATAAATTAAATATCTGTAGAAATTTTCTTTACTGGCACACTTGAGATTGAGAATTGTTCTCGTCCTTGGCCTTTCATTGTTCGTACGCATATTTTCACGTTTATTTAAAATATCATGTATCCTTCATGTGTCAAAAAAACAAATTTTTTTTAACATTTTTTTTATACAATTTACCGCAATAAACACATGCCATATACTTTCAAAAACGGTAAATTGTGCATACATGCAAAATTTTATATATAAAATAAATTATGATATTAAAAATATTTAAAAATTTCTCTTTGTCTTGAATATTTGATGGTTAATTTTCATCTAGAGATTATTTTACTTTTTTTTTTGTTATTTTATAATTGAAAGGGTTGAATTTTAATAATAATAATTTGAATTTATTTTTTTGTAATAAGGGCTTTGACTATATTTTATTTATTATTCTTTAAAAATTATTTTGTGGATAATTTTTTTTTGGAAAAATAAAAGGTTTTGAGTTGAATAAAAATATTGAATGACTATTTATTCGAGTCATCTTGAAAATGATTTATTTATTTTCTTAAAATTTAAACAGTTTCCAAATTTGTTGTTAATTTTTTTCATAATTTTATTTAGAAACATCGGCGTTAAATAATATTTAGAAAGTAATTTAAATTAATAGTAAATTTATCATTCATTTTAGTAAATAAATAATTTTTCAGTTTAAATAAATTTATAGCAACAAAAATAGAAAGTTTGTTATTTATTTTATTTGACAATTTTATAAAAATTATGAAATAATTTATATGCATAGATAATAACTTTGGGCATAGCCTCATGAAAAATTTTTCCAGCTAAATTTGTCTCCCACGTACGTCATTGAATATTTGATGATTATTTGTTTATAAAATTTATAATATTTATAAATAATGCATGATTAATTATTCTGCATTGTAATAATTATTTAGATTTAAATTCTTTCAATAATTATGCTAAGGAGAATTTTAAAAAGAGCGTCTCAATCGTCGCGATTATACTTTGTGATTTTTGTTTTTTTTTTTTTTTATTCGAAATGGATTTGAGATTGCAATAATGGAAATTAATATACACAAAGTTATAGGTCAACCTACGTGAAACTTGATCATCATGTAAAATAAATACAAATCTATCTATTTTTTATTATAAATATTTTTTTAAATAAATATTTTCATTACATTTTAAAAATAAAAATTAAATAATTTTTTCTTAAAAAAATTTACAAAGTTTTAAAACTAATAATTAACGAAAAAATATTAATAAAAAATTTAAATTTATTTATTTTACTTTTACTATTAGTTATCCAACTATAAAAAAATTTACAATTTTAATAAATAAAAAATTTAACAAAATAAAAGAATTTAAAAAAAAAAAAAACTATTAATTCTCGTGAGGAAAATATTGTAATTTGACTACATTAAAAAGCCTATAATAAATAAAATAAAAAAATATATGAAAAGATCAAAGAGTCAACGATCATCTTCATTAATATATTATTCCATAATTATTATTATTTTCCAATCGATAGAAAATCAAAGATGAGTGTTGTGCATACAGTCGGTTACACACTGAGTAAACCGGACACCGACTCGACATTATCAGAGAAAGCAGCTTTCAATATTTTTTTATTTTAATATAATCCATATACAAATATGTACACTTCCCTCTCAGTTACACATATTATAAAAGTTACATAAAATAAAGCAAAAGTGCCGGCTTAATATACAAAATCAACTACAAACTGACCAAAAAATTCCTCAATAAAAAATATATAAACAATAATAAATTAATATTCATCAACAAAGGCTACATATAAATTCAAACTAGAAAAAATAACAACAAATATTATTATTATTAACAAATTATTCGAACTCAATGAAATTAATAAAAAATTCTTTAAATTATCTAAAAATAGAATATCCTGGTTAATAGATTCAGTATTTAGGAATATATATCATAATTAACGGAAGTATGTTAGCATAGCAAGTGGTCAAGTTGGTAAAGCGTATAACTTTCAATATTACCTTGACGAGTTCAAATCCTATCTGATGGCAGCTCTTGTAATTCACATTAAGATCTTTGTTTGAAAGAATTCGATCTGGCGTTTCAGGCGGAATACCTCCTGGCATAGACCAAGTTGCGTCGAAGTCGTCACTTGTTCTGCGCCAGGATGTATTCGCCCCAAATGCTTTGGATACATTTTTTTTATTTTTACAAGAAACATAATAAATTAATATTTATCAACAATGGCTACATATAAATTCAAACAAGAAAAAATAACAACAATTATTCTCATTACCAACAAATTATCCGAGTTTAATGACATAAATAAAAATTCTTTAAATTATCTAAAAATAAAAAATCCTAGTTAATAGATTCACTATTTAGTAATATATATCATAATTAACAATAGCATGTCAACACAGCAAGTGGTAAAATGGTTAAGCGCTCAAATTCGGATCTAGGAAAGCTGGGTTCCAATACTAACCTGATGCACTTTTTTGGGTGATTATGATTCTTTCTCGTATTGTATTGCAGGCAAATACCTCCTGGCATAGATTGAGTTGCGTCGAAGTCGTCACTTGTTCTACGCCAGGATGTATTCACCTCAAATGCTGTGGATATATTTTTTTTATTTTTACAAAAAACTCTAATTTTAATTTATATTTATTTCAATTTCAATTTAAATACTTATATTTTTTTTTGTGGATGAAAAATAAGTAGAACAGGAACGTATATAGTCCGACAGAATAAAAATTTAAAATATTTTGGTTAATAGATTTACTATTTAAGAATTAATATATATTATAATTAACCAAAATATATCAACACAGCAAGTAGTCAAGTTGGTAAAGCGCTCAGTTTTCATTGTAAAGGGCTTTGGGGTTCAAGTCCTACATAGATGGATTTTTTTCTGACTGTCCTAGTAATATAATGTTAAATGTCTGATTTAGCGTTTACAGCAAATACCTCTTGGCATAGAACGAGTTGCGTCGAAGTCGTCACTTGTTCTACGCCAGGATGTATTCGCCCCAAACGGATACATTTTTTTTATTTTCACAAAACATAATAAATTAATATCTAACAACAATGGCTACATGTAAATTCAAACTACATAATATACCAACAATTATTATTATTATTATTAACAAATTATCCGAGTTCAATGACATAAATAAAAAAAATTTTAAAAATAAAATATGACTTACTTCTCACTCAATCATTTTTAGACAATGAATATAAAACCTTTTTTTTTTTTTATTTTTTAACGATTATATAGCTTCAGTACTATTGTACATGTATTTATTAACAATTCGTATTAATAAAAAAAAAAAAAAAAAATTTATATAAAATAAAACTATGAGTCTCTGACAAACGCGAGTATATGACAATGGATGACCCTGAACAGGCAGCACATGAAAAGGTGTCCGAGGATAATCGTGTGTGGTTGTATGTAACACATAGTAAAAAAAAAAAAAAAAATTATTATTTATAAAAATAGCAAGAGAGAGGAGAGGAGAAGAGAGAAGAGATATTAAATAAATGTACATCAACGAACTTGTATGATTTCTTTGAAGGTCACATTAACGACATTTCGTGTTTGCGTTCAATTTAAAACGTTAAAAAAAATTAATAATAATAAAACAATAATAATCATAATTATTATTATAATAATAAAATATATTTGCGCACTGATTTTATATGGATTTGAAGACTTCAACACTTGTGTTTGAAAAAAAAGATAAATGTGACGATACTTGTGAAGATTTTTTTTATTATTTAAATTTGATTTTTTATTTAAATTTATTTATTTATTTTCAGAGCTTTTAATATAGATTTTTTTTGGATTTTTTTTTTAGTAATATTGTTGTTATTATAAGGTTTTTTATGTTAAATAAATAAATGAATAAATTAATGTAGTTTTTGAAGGAGATGTGTAGGTAGATGTAATGATAATTTTATTTTTTATTTTTCATTTTATTTTATTTGTAAGTAAATAAAGTAATAAGTGGATATCAAAAAATATAAAAAATAAATAAATATGAAATAATAAATAAATGATTCACCATCTCAATTAAGAGTGTGATGTTGAATATCTTCGGTAAATGAGAAAAGAGTTATTTGAAAGTAGGCAAAAAGGTAAGGCCGGTCAAGAATTATCCAATCAATCATATCTTTCAAGACATTTCCTCAATCTAAGTGGGCGTGAGCAATCATTTGCACACATTCTTCTTCTTATTATTATTTATTTATTTAAATTGTTATTATTGTAATGAAAAGAATATTATAAAAATATTTAAAGTTAATTTATAGATAAATTATGGGAAAGTTTAAAAGATGTGTTGACAAAATTTCAGAGAAAAATTTTTTTAATAAAAAAAAAGAGTTTTAGAGATGTAATAAATCTATAAAATTATTTGAAAGTGAAATATGAAGATTGAATAAAAAGAGCGTTTAAATGGTAATAAAATAGTGTTTGTATTTTTTTTTTTTTTTAAATAATTGTTAAAATAGAATTGAAAAAAAAAAAAAGAAAATATTTGGAAAATTTAAATATGCGAGCTTAGATGAATTTGAGTGGAAAAAAATGTATTATATATTTTTAATTAATAAGATCATATTCATGTGAATAAGATCTTTAAGAAAAAATTTATAAGATCCTACCAAGTGTGTAAGATCATTAAGGATGTGTAAGATCCTCAGAAAAAAAAAGCAAAAATATCAAAAAATAATTAAAAAAAAATAGGATCACAGCATAGGATCATTGAAAAAAAATTATATAAACTACCTAAAATAGGATCTAAAAAAAATATATAAATCAAAATATATAATGAAAAAAAAAAAAAATAAAGTTTTTCTGATGAAAATTAAACTAGATCTGAGAAAAACAAAAAATCAGCTAAATTAGGATCATTTTTGTTTTATGCTTGGTGCAAGTTGCTTTAAACATTCATAAATACAACATACCAATTTGGCGTAAAAGACCTTTATCGAGATATTTTTTTATTCTTCCTCTTCACCATTCAAAAATAAAAAAATAAATAAATATATTTTATATAGCATATAATATACAAGTGCCTCCCGTAACTTCCATCATCAACTACAATAATAATAATAATAATAACAACAACAACAAAAACAACACACCCATATAATATGCAACATCAAGTATTGCTTCTCTCCAGTATCATCAGAAAATTTACAGTGCTATATACAATATGGAATTTCACGAGAGCAAAGAAAAAATATATAAAGGAATTTAAACTTTTCAACTGATCGTAACTCTTTTATTTTTTCATTGACATTGACGAGCAATATTTTTTTTTCATTCAGTTATATACATTCAACGATAAATAAAATATAGAATTTTAAAATATATAAATCAAATGGATAAATATAATATTGAAATGTGAGTCCACACCTACGTAACAACATACATTTTAGCCAAAAAATTTATAATTTAATTTGTCATTTTCGACAAAAAAAATTGATATAAAATTTATAATTAAAATTAAAAATATCACGTAATTAAATAATGTATTTTTAAAAAGATTATTTATAATATTTTTTGAATTTAAAATAATAAATTAAATATGAAAAGTAAAATTAAAAAAAATAAATGAAATTGACAGTTGTTTTTACAACTGTCTGGACTCTCGAGTAACATTATTTTTTATTATCACATTACGTATATAGCCTCAAGATTTCATCAAGCACATCAAGATGTTGTTGTTGTTGTTGTTGTTGATGAAGACAACACTCAACTGTCGGGAGAGACATATTCACGTCAAATGTCACGTGTATTTATTGCCACGCACGTGCACACGCACCTTGTCAGTTGGATAGTCAACTTTAACTTGTTTGTCAATCAATCAATCTTATTCAACAGCTTAAAAAAAACATCATACAAATTACGATAATTATTGATAAAAACATCTTGATTATATCTAAATTGTTTTTGCAATAAATATTTTTAAAACAACAGCAAAACATTGCGTTAAATTACATGAATAAAATAAATAAATCAAATAATTTTTAAGCAGATTTTAAAACAAGATAAACATTCATTGTTAATTAATTGTTTTTATTTATAATAAACACCATTATAAATTAAATAAATAATGCAATTATTTGTTCGTTATCTTTTTTTTTTTCACATGTTAAAATTAATTTTACATTTCAGCTTAAAATTTACACGTGGAAATTTTTTAAAATTATTTTTCCATTGTTTATTTATACAAAATTATAATAATCAAATTTAAAAATTATTTTTTTCTTTCTCAAGATGAAAATAAACTGATACTTTTGTGTGCAGTATTTTTTTTTTATTGGGTATTTTTTTTTTTGAATAAATAAAGACAAGATAATGATGAGAAAAATTTATTGAATGTAAAGTTGATATCACATTGATGAGTAAGTACATTATCAATTTTTTTTTTTTTTTTTAATTTGACGTGTTTTTATTGTAAAGTTATTGACAATGCAGAAATTTTTATAAAGATAATACTTTTTTTTTTTCAAATGAATGTATTTATAAATTTGAAAAAATTCAACAATTATTAAATGACTTTAGCCACTTTCATATTGATTGTTATTAATTGTAATTGTTATTTAAAATACATGATTATTTTAAAACTCAAAACATCACGGTAAATATCATTAGATTAAATCTAGACTATTAAATATTTTATAAAAACATTTTATCGTTATCTCAAATTGAATTAAATATTGTGAAATTATTTGAGATATTTACCTTGAGATGCAAATGACCTTTCTCAATATTTTTTATTTATTTTTATTTTACATCAAAGAAAGAGTTAACTGATGAATATAATTTTTAAAATGATTTCAAATTGATATAATAAAATAATTTCATAGTTATTATTTGAATTTTGAAATGCTTAATTCAATTTGATAATTTTTTTGTAATTCAAAACATCATTTTGTCATTAATAAATAAGCTTTTTAGAATAATTTAATTTCTCCGTGATTAAAAATTAAATTGACATAAAAATAAGCCAAGTAATTTTGAAAAATTATGAAATGTGTTAAATTGAGTGTAATAAAAAATTAAACTAATCGTTTAAAATTAATTGGCGCCAATAAGGTGGTAGCGTCATGGTGTTTAAAATATATAAATTTATAAATTTAGCCCACGCAATATATTTAACCTACGCTTTGAAAAAAATAAAAATTTTAAAAACAAAAAGCAAGCGTAGGAAGTTAAAGCACTCGATATGATTCGAGTCATTAATTACAGAAAGAAAAAATCAGCAAATACCTATACGTATAAATTCATGTAAAAAAAAAAAAAATTATCAAAGAAGAAGAAGAAGAAGAAGATGGAGAAGAGAAATAATTTAAAAAACAAAGATTATTGAAGAAGCAAAATTAATGATTAATGCGAATTTCAATATGTCGTAATTTTATTATGAGCGAAAGTCTTGAAAAATATATTTCGCCGACAAAAGTCGTTTTCGACAAGGCCGAGGTCTTGTTACATAATATCTTCCTGACTTGCGAGACAAATAAACAAAACAATAATATAATAAAAAATTTAAAAAATTGTTATTTTTGTAGGATATAAAATTGTATATGTTTGTTGACCCTTGTATGATCTTGCCTATGTTTTAATATATTCAACGGATCAAATGTATTATGCTATTTTAAAAAAGACCAATGTTGATTTTTTTGATGGACAAAATTTCATTTGAAAAAATATTGTTTTCGTTTTAGAAAAAATTAATTAATCGAAGATTTAATTGCAAATTAAATATCACAATAAATTTAAACAACTTGATGTCAATGTTTTTGTAAAAAGAAGTTTTATTTTTTATAAATAAAATTCATCATTAGAAATTTTTTTGTTTTCGCAAATAAACTCTTTTATAAATAAATAAATGTATCTAATTAATTTAAATAATTTAAACAACAATATAAAAAATACAATTTATGAAAAAAAAATAAAATAAAAGTTGATGATTCTTTGTCTAGGAAGAGTACTTAATAAAAATATAATTTATCTGATAATAGTCTCCCTGATGATAGACAATAATCTTGGCATGATGATCCACACTGCACATAGACAATATAAAAAATTTCATCTAGTGTTGTATACTATTTCAAAGACAGCGTGACGTCAAGTTATTCAAACGGTTAAAGAAAGTAAAAGCCAATGGCCTCGTCATTCCTGCCGGTATGTATTTTGTCTCAAATGTCAATCTAACAATATTTTTTTATACATTTTCCTTTCCTCTCTCGTCTCACTATCATGATATTTTACCTCTCTCAATCTCTCCCTCTTTTTCTTTCTATTTTCACATGGCAATTATAATTAATTATTAATTTCTATTTTACTCACTTGTTTACAATGCCAAATTAAATATGACGATCATCATGATAATTGACACTTGCACATTAATTAAATTATTAATTTACAACATTTTAAATAACACTTGTATATTATAAATACATTTATTTTTTTTATTTTTTTATAATTTATTTAATTTATAATGTTAATGAAAGTTTATTTATAAAAACTTGTTTTGTGATTTTGCTTGATGATAAGAACGTGATGAATTTAAATGAATATGCTTGGTTTTTTTTTCAAATTTATTTTTCACCTAGATGAAAGACGGATTAAAACAACTCACGGGATGACTCGATGTCTATGGTCTCGAAAGAACTGACAGTAAACTCCGTTCACCTGGGCAATGATACACCCTACTACTACAACCAGCAACAACTTGGTCTTGATACTAGGTAAATATATATACTGACAATATTCAAAGACCAAACTGTAACCAGGAAAATTATATTTTGCTTATGATGATGATGATCATGACAATTACCATTTCAATTTGTACCTTGTCTAATTAATTGTCATCAATGAACAGAATGTTACCTACTATATTTTTTGAAATTAATTTGAAAAAAAAAACTGTCTAGTAATTAGAGCTGCAGAGTCATTAAAATTACATATTTTTAAATCATTTTTTGTTTTTTAAATTAAGTGATTAATTGGTTGACAATATTCATTAGTTATTTTCAAAAAAATATCATTCAAAATTGATTTTTTAATTTTTAAATTAATGGCTTTTCAAATGAAATATTTAAAATTTGTTATAGAAAAAATTACAATAATCCAGTGTTATTAAAAAGTTGCAGATGAATAATATTTTCAAGATGATAACTTGTTGCTTCAACGTGAGAACAATCAAAGCAATCGATAAGCCAAAAAAAAAATCATTATTAAATTTTTAAAATCGTGTATTCGTGCAAATCGATGCAACATTATGTACAACAGGTAGATAAATATATTAAACAATTAATTCTTTATACTCTACCAATTTTCAAACAATGATTTTACTTGAAAAAAAAATTGACAAATAACAATAACACGTGTAATTTATTCTGCAAATAAATCAAAATAATATTAAAGCTCAAAATCTAAATAAACTAAATAAATATTTTTGTAATAAAAATTTATAAATAAAAATCGAGAAAGTATATATGAGCTACTGCTTTTTAAAAATTGATTGGTATCCTATTCGCAAAAAATAATAAAAAATGGACACAAAAATAAAACAAGAATATTAAAATAAAAAATACAAAAAAAAAAGTATTAAATTTTAAAAGGGTTCTTGAACTCGCGTTGATTTATATAAAACATCTCCACGTTTTTAGTTGTGTCGTTGTTTAGTGTTATATATTATTATGTATATAAAAGAAGACCCAACACACAAGCATCATATATCCAAAGGCTAAAATCAAATATCAAGATGAAAGAGAGAATAAAAATAAATTCAAAAAAAAAAAAAATATACAAATGAAATAAAAAAATAATAAAGAAGCATATTGATCGTGTCGATTAAACTTTCACGTGGATCTCATTTCTGCAACACTCACATCACTTGTTGAAGAAAAAAAATATAAATAAATAATAATCCTATGCTAGACATTAAATTAATGATATTTTAAATATCATTCGACAATATATTGATCGATAAATAAAAAATGTAACGTCATTTTATTTACTGTTAAATTAATTTGTTTTTTTTTTTTTTTAAATGCTGCAAGTATTTTTGATTTTTATTGTTCTTAAAATTATTCAAGGCGAGGATAAATTAAATGAATATTTTTATTGATTGATTAAGAGCCTTCAAATATTATTAAATGTATTTAAAAAAATTTTTTTTCTATTATTTACAATGATTTGTTTGTTAATTGATTAATTTAATTTGAAAAAAATGTATTTCTGTTTTTAATTTGAAAATTTATCTTCAAAGAAAAGTACAAAGATGCAGAAAATAAAATATCAAATTTAAAGGATAAAAAGATAATATAATTTCAAAAATAAATAAATAAAATAAGAGAGAAAAAATAATGTTAAAATGAAAGTGCAAGTTGAATGAATTTAACGCGTCAAAGATTCACATTAAATGATTTTATTATTATTACTGGTAAATTAAAAGTGCTTGTCATCAAAGAGAACCGACTTGATGATCAATTTTTGACTACCTACACTTGCGAATAAAATAGCAAGTTAAAAAATAAAATTACAAATTGATAATAAAATAATAGCCTTTTAAAATATATAAAATTTGCAATTAAATAATTTTTTTTTTCTTCTCAATTTTTTATCAAAATGTTTATAAAAAAATTTTGTTGAATCTTTATATGTTACGTTTTTTTTAAATGACCACTTTCACAATTTACTAACATTCACTTTTGTTTGAAATATTGACTCGTTTTTTTAACTTCACAGAAATTATTTAAGAGTCACCCAATAATTTACGAGAAAACAGGAAATTGATGGCTTCAAGATTTTAAACCCAGCCAACATATATGATGAAAAATAAAAAATAAAATATAAAACATGTATAGATAAATAGACAAAAAAGAGAATGTAAATATTAATTTTAAATAAAAAAAATATTACGTATTTGATGATCGGTAATTTTTAAAATAACGCATCAATTTTCACTTTTTTTAAATTGAATATTTAAAATTCAAACGTGACATTCAATTTTTTTTTTAATAGATACTTAAACACTCGAAAATTAATAACAAAAAAAATTGAATAATCATGTAATGACGTCTTCAAAATAAACTAGTACTAAATCAAAAAAAAAAAAATAATAATAAACAACATACTTTCATCAAATTTAAATCAATTAATTAATAGATACTTGAAGAACATTTATTTATTAAACAACGTTCCAACAATTATTTATAAATGTCAAATATTTAATCAATTTTGAAATGTAAAAATAAAAAAAACCTGCTGAGTGATTAACAGGTTAAAAAAACATTTAAATTGTACATTTATTTATAAATTTTTAAAGCAATAATATTGCTAAAATTAAATCCTAGAAAATTTGTCAATTTGTATATTTTTTTTCTTCCTAAAATGACGTTAAAATTCAATCAAATAAAAAAAAATGATTTTTATTGTTGACAAGTGCATTTATAATTTTAAAAATGCGACAACTTCCTTCCATAATCCTTTTTGATATCTCAATTTTTCTTTCAGTTGATCGAGCAAAAAGTAAAAAAAAAAAAAATGATAAAAAAGTATCAATCAAACGACGGAAACGATCTCAATAACGTGGGACGTAATTTCACCTGGAATCTCTAGGCTAGTACAGACTAGTATGTACACAGGTATATAAACATCATAATAATAATATACAAGAGAGTAAAGACAACCTGCATCGCCCACATGTTTATTTACCTATTGCAATTCCGTATATGCGGTCTTATATATACTCTCTCTCTGTGTGTGACGTTATTATGTTTTAAAAAAAAATAAATAAACACCACTTAACCCGTAAGTTACTGACCAACTGGCCCTTGGCTTTAAAAATTTATCAACAAAAAAAAAATAAACAATGTGTATTAACTAACAAACCAACTGACAATAAAAATCTCATATTATTATTTCAACTTACCGGAAGTATTTACAATGAAAAACATTATCTAAGTAGATGAAAAAAAATGCACAACAAGTTGATATAAAAAATATTAATATAAATTAATAATCTCATCAATGTCAAATAATTTATAATGACTAGAAAAATATTTGTTTATTTTGAAATTGCAAAGTCCATTTGAATTATATTGTTAATTTAAAAATTTTGATCAAGTTGTCCAAAGTCATAATATAAATTTCTTGTTGACTAAGCCCTTGTGTTGCATCCAACACCGTGGTCAGGATTAAATGTAGACTTTGATATCTACATCATGATGGTAAAAAAATAATAAAAAAATTATTTATTATGCTGTGAATAATTCTGTCTTTATTCATGCAGTTGGAGTTTCATTCTCAGTCTCATCTTCAAGCTAAATAATCATATGCCATGAGTTTTGCTGATTTTATTCTGTCTCTCCCGGTCTCTCCCACCTGGAGGGTAGCTAAACTCACGTTTTATTTGCATATATTAATATGTTACTAATGCTATTATACTTATTTTATTATTTATTTATTTTTCTTCATATTTATATTTACAACTTTTAACTTTTTTTTTATCATTTACACCAATTTATATATTCATATAATTTATTCATATTCGACGAAAAATTGTCATTATAGTTTACCTTTTTAAAAAAAATTAAATTCATGAATATTATTTTTTTTTTCAAATTAAAATAAACCATAATATTATAATGCATAATAATTTTTTTATTTTAAATTAACACTAGCTGTTTTTTTTTTTTAAACAACTTTTTATAAAATTTTTGCAACAACTCCACGTAAAGCTATAAATTTTTTTTTTCAATTTATTTTTTACTTGTTGAATACGTTTATTGAATTCAAAAATCGAATAACGAAAATAAATAAATTTAAAAGCAGATAAAGATATGAAATAAAGAAAAAAAAATCAAGAACATATTGGTCTTTTATTTAGAGTTACATAATAATAATGATAATTGTTTTTCAAGTTTTTTTTTTTTTTTCATTCAATTCAACCAGGTGTTTATTCATTGGAGGTACACAAAATAAAAAAAAAATAATAATCGTGGGCACATTGGAATTTGAATTTACAAAGCAACTTGAATATAATTCTCTTTTTTTTTTTTTTTATTGTGTTGACACAACGAGTGCAATGATGATTTAAAAAAAAAAAAAAAGAATGTAATTTTTTTAGAACAAAATTGATGAATTTTATGAGCTTAAAAAATATTTAAATGAATTTAATGAATAAAAAATTATTGTTTAGATGATTATTATTGTTTTTATAAATATTATCGATTCAAAAAGCAAAAAATAAATCCAATCATTCACCGAATGAGGCCCCGGGGAGAATCGAACTCCCGATCTCCTGTTTACTAGACAGGCGCTTTGCCAACTAAGCCACGGTGCCGGATGAAAGCTAGAAGAAATTTACTCTTCTTAAACTATTTTCTATTCAATGAAACACAATAATAAATTTAAATATTTATCATTCATTTATAACAATAAAATATCTATACAAAATTTACTTTTAAATTTAATTTTAACTGTAAATTTAAAAAAAATATTTACAAATTTTTAAATAATTTTTTATTTATTTTTTTAATTCATAAATAAATTAATAGAAAAAAAAAATTACAACATTACAGATAGTAATATTCTCTTTGTTTATTTAATATTTATTCATTGTAAAAAAAAAAAATTCAAAGTGCATTTGAAATAAAAAAAAATGAGTGACAAGTTGCAGGTCAGTGTTTTTTTTTTTTTAATTTAAAAGCCTCAGGTGACATGCATTAACGCTTGTAATTTTTTTAGATGATTATTATTATTTTCAATAAATAGTTTATGCAAGAAAACCAGTGGATTATTACGTGGGAGCACTGTGAAATGCCTTGTTCATATTAAAAGTATTTAAAAAATGATAATTATTTGTGATCAAGTATATATTTTTTACAACACAGCAATGGAATATTCATGTCACGCATATTTTCTGATTATGAATGATAATTCTTAACACCATACTCATAAACTATTAATTACCTGTGATCCCCGGGGCGAACAACTATTATCGGCAGCTATATAGCCACCTATTTCAAGATGAGACAAGATTCGTTTTGGCGTCGCATCCACAGTAGACTTTTATCATTTTTTCATTAACAAATATATTTTTATTTTTTTTTTCAATTTATTGCTCAAGTTATTGTTCAAGTTTGACGGGGTTTTTTATATTTATTTATTATTGATACATTATATTTGTGCACTTTTATAATCGCATAAATTTTTTTTTTTTTTTTTTTGGATTATTAAATTATTTTATTTATTTTGGTTTTTTATATTTAATTAATCTTTTTATATTTTTTGGAATTTAAATGTCAATTATTATTACATAAATTTTATGTTTATTGATTTATAAAATTTATGGAATTTTTAGAAATTTATTTTTTTCATTGATGAAATAAAGATTTATGGTTTTTTGGTATTTAAATTTTAGATTGTATCTTTAATAATAAAAATATTATTCTATATTTTTTTTGAAATGCAATTTATGAAATTATTAATTTCAAATTTTAAAATACATAAAAATTATTACATAAATTTTAAGAAATTATTTTTTCAATTAAAAAAATTAAGAATCATTGTTTTTTAAATTTAAAATATTAATTAATAATTAATTTCAAATTTTATATCAAATAAACTATTACAAAATATTTTTTCTCTAAATTTTTAAAACATATATTTAAATATTTAGAGTAATTTAAACGTCAATTTACGATAACGATAATGTGTACTATTAAAATTATTAACAAAAAAAAAAAAAAACCAATAAAAAAGTTGAAAAAATTAAGAATAAATGAGACACTTAAAAACAACTGGAAGTCACGATAATCGTTGATGTTTTTTTACAATTATTAATTTATTTTCTTGAGGTATATTTACAAGATAAATTATCATTACTCATCATCAAGATACGTGATCTTACAAACAACTATGACGACAATAATATTTCCCACTATTTTATAATGTCATTGACCCTGCCTCACTTTCATTCATCAACTCATTTTCATTTGAGAAAATAATAAAATAAATAATAGCAAAAAATGAAAGCAGCTATATATTATTATATATTTAATTGAATAATTATGAGGCTAATGTTAACTCACTACTCACATTGACATTGAGTGGGAAAATTATTTTTTAAATTATTATTTTTAATATTTAATCGTTGGGTATTTATACGAACAAAATATATATATATATATTTAATACATGCATACATATAGATTTTCTATTCTCGTTATCCAATTCACCTCTGAAAAATACGAGCTAGCATCATTTGATTTATTGATACTACAATGTACAAAACCTTATGCTCATCTTGCTTGAATATAACTGGCTGAATATCTTTTTACTTTGCCAATCGATCAACGATAAATCATTTAAGTATTATCGAAACCAAGTGATGCTTTTCTTGCGTGTCTCACGCAAAAATTTTTACTAATAAAAAAATTATTTTTCTAAACAGTCAAATGAATAAACTAATCAATTAAATTATTTATATATTATTGTAAATTAATTTTAAAAAATTAGAAATTAAATATTTATATTTCATTTATTATTTAAAATTTATATTTTATATTTATCCAAAAATTTAATGACTTGCAAAATCAATTTTAACTTTTAAGTACAAAGTAATTTATAATAGAATTCCGGGCTTTAATTTAACGAAGCCACGTGGAATGAAAATGATTTTTAAATGTTTAAATGTCGGTATATAAACTTGAATATAGAAATGAAAAATATTTTATTAATTCCATGATGAAGATGTAATTATCACAACAACTATTTGTGCAACTTGACAATGTGAGAAGAAAAATATTTAAAAAATCAAAATCTTTATTAAAAATTTAAATAAAAAATACTTGCAAATGAAATTTATCAAACAATAAATTAAAATAAGTAAATTATTATAATTAAATATATTTTTAAAATATTTTTACTAGACTTTTATAATGATGAAAGAAAGTATATTTTTCATCTTAATTATAAATATTTTTTAATAGACAATAAAGACGTTATTTAAAATTAGTATCACACGCAGTGTCTTTTTTGAATTTGATGAGTTTTAAATTATGCATTTGCATAAATTTTCTGATGGGTAAGCCAAAACCACAAAAGGGGTCATATCAAGATGAGATTTCCCACGACTTTGTTGTTACATGCCAAGGGTCCAACACTGATGACGCCTCGAGACAACATTATATACCAAAGATATTTTTTTATTTTTGCTTTTTTATATTATATTATTATTTAACATTTATTTTCAAGGTTAACCCTTTTTTTAAAAATAATACTGTCAAGTATATTTGATGAAATTATATGACAAATAAAAAAAAGTTATTAAAATATTTTTAAAATTAAAAATAAAATTAATAATTGATTTATAATTTCTGGACTTGTATTTATTTATTTGTCTCTTTTAAATTTTTCTATTTATTTTAAAATTAAAGAAAGATTAAAATTTAATAAAATAAAAATAAATAAACAACTAAATTGACAAAATTTATTTTAAAAAAAATTTAAATTTTGTTCAACACAAAAGACAAACCTAATTTTTCCAAGAAAATAATAGAACTTTGAAAAATAAATTTTAACAAAAGAATTAAATAAAATATTAAAATAAGTAAAATTTTCAAAATTTTTCATTTCATTCAGTCGAAACTAGTGATAGCGTTCGTATCGTAAATAAAATCAATTCGAAAAATATTTTTTAAATTAAAAAAAGTAATAGTTAAAAATTAACAAATATTTTTATAAATAATTTCATGAAAAATTAAATATCAAAGAAAAAGTTTAAAAATTAATCATGTCGTTTTCATTGATATTAACAGCAGTATTATTTTTAATATTTCTAAAAATAATTGATCTCAGTGTTAGTTACTATTTTTGGTACAAAAAAGTTTCGACGATTCCAATGGCACCAACGAAATTACCAATAATTGGTTGGCCTTGGGAGTTGTACAAGCAAAAATTGGAAGGTAAAAATAATAAATTGTTAATTTAAAAAAATAATTATTCTTCATTATCAAAACCCACTGATTTTTTCATCGAAATAAAATATTTTTTTTGTTATTTTTTCATAGACATTGATGATTATCTCCAAGGTATTTTTAATAAATTTCAAGATGGAATATTTCGCACACAAATGGGAACAACAACAACAATTCACATAAATAATCATAAATTTGCTGAAATAATACTTCGTGATCCAAAGCATTCAACAAAATCAAATTTCTATAAATATTTTGAGCCATGTTTTGGACTTGGTCTCTTGAATTCATCAGGTATTTCGCGGATTAACCCAACAAAAGTATCAATTAATTATTAATTTTATTTTTATTAATCAACAGGAGAAAAATGGAATCATGACAGAAAATTAATGACACCTGCATTTCACTTTGGTATTCTGAAAGAATATTCAAAAGTCATGATAAAAAAAACAATTTTATTCAACGAATTTCTAGAGAAGAAAATCCAAACAATTGGCAATGAATATTTCGATGTTTATGATTCAATTGCAAATTTTTCACTCAGTATTATTTACGGTAAATTTAAAAACAACAAAAATTTATAAATAACAAATTATGTTATTATTATTATTTATTCATTTTTTTTTTGAATAGAAACTGCATTGGGAATGAGCATCGACACATACGGCGATAAAGAAAAAGATTACACCGATGCAATTCGCTCGTAAGTGATAAATAACAATTAAATTGTTTATTATTATAATTTTGTATATTAAAAATAATATATTTTCAGAGTATTTGATTGTGTTACATCCCGAATCAGACAGCCGTGGTTAAAGTATGATTTAATTTACTATCAAACAGCTGAGGGAAAAAAATTTCAAGCTGCTGTTAAAATTGTCGATGAAAAATGTCTTCGTGTGAGTATAAATACAAAAAAATATTATTCAACTATTTAACAACAATTAAATATACGAAAATTAATAATAATAATTTTTTTTAATTATTATCTTTAGGTTATTAGGAAAAAAATGAAAGAATACCATAGCAGAAATAATCATGAAGCTGTTGAAAATGAAGGTAGTTAATTTTGTTGATTCCAGGTTGAATTTTTATTTTTCAATAAATATTTATAAATAATATTGTTAATTTATTGTAGAAGAAGGAAGTAAGAAGAAGGCATTATTGGATATTCTTTTTGAAGCAAATGAAAGAGAGGAACGACCATTGACCATCAACGAAATTCGAGATCATGTTAAAACATTTATGGCTGGGGTAAGATGATGAATAAAATTTATCTAATAATTGTAAGCAAAAATTAATTGTTTAAATTGTTTTTAATATGTTAAGGGTCATGATACAACAATGAGCTTGATGAATTGGTTTTTATTTTGTGTTGGTAATGATGATGATATACAAAATAAAATTCATCAAGAATTGGACAGTGTTTTTGGTGATTCAAATGAAACTGTGACAACAGATGATATTGCCAAGTTACATTATCTTGATAGAGTTATCAAGGAAGTATTGAGACTTTATCCTGGTGGAGTTAGAATTGGCAGATACATTACAGAAGATGTTCAACTTGGTAAAACATTTATTAAATTAATTTTTCATTGTTTTATTTTCAAATTTTAATTATTTATTTTTGGATTTTTAAATAGATAAATATACTATTCCAAAAGGCTGTAATGTGATGATTCATATTAATCAGATTCATGTTGATCCAAAGCTATGGAATGATCCAAAAAAATTTGATCCAGATAGATTTTTAGTTGAAAAAACAGCCAAGCATCATCCATTTGCTTATGTAAGTTATTATTATTTTTTTTTTGTTTATAAATTACATGGTGGTGTTTTTGTTTGCTGATAATTTTTGGCTTAATTTGATTAATTTTTATCATGTTGATTGCAGATTCCATTTTCAGCTGGTCCAAGAAACTGTGTTGGTCAAAAATTTGCAAATCTTGAGGCTAAAATTGGACTGGCTGAGATAATGAGAAAATGGAGAGTCAAAAGTCGTGACACTCATGAGTCAATTAAAACTTATTCGTCTATTATTCTTCGACCAATTGAAGGTATATTTTTAAAATTTGAAAAAAGACAAAATACAAAATAACAGAGAGTAAATTTAATTATTTATATATAGAAAATTAATTGATTTAAAGCCAAAAAAAAAATACGTAGTGTAATTCAATTATTATTAAAGTTTTTTATTTTTTTGATTGTTAAAAGTTTGCTGGAAAAACGACATTAGATTTAATTATTATTAAAAGTTAACTATATTTTATTTTCTAAAAAAATTGATTGAAAAAAATTAAATTAATTCAAAGCTATTATTTACCGAAAAAAAAATGTTTCAAATGTAAAATTTATGTAAAATTATTTGTAGTTTAATTTAAGTATGTTTATGTTTTTTTTATAATGATTTATTTAACAAATTTTTTAATTGTTTATAATTATCTATTGACTGGATAAAAAGATAATTAAGTTGTGTTAATTTTTAAACAAATAAATAATGTGAATGATATTGAAAAAAATTCGACAAATTTAAATTGATTATATTTTATTTGAAGAGTGAAAAAAAACTTTTTGAATAGTAGTTATTATCGTCATCTAGGGTCTTCTTGATCCATGGAACATAATGGTATACACGTGTATGAACATCAGGGAAGAGTTTGCCACATCCAGCACCAGCAATGTATGAGACAATGCCAACTAGAACATCACCATCAACTAGTCCACCTCCACTGTCACCCTGGAATTTTTTATTATCATTGTTTTAATTGTAATTATTTTTTTCTACATAATAATGTTATCATTTATAATTACTAAGTTCAAATCGAAATCAATTGAATGAGCCAAATAGTGCATTATAAAATTTTTCGATTTCGATTTTATCATTTCTACAGCTACTAAACGCAACGAAGGATTGTTCTAAAAATTTACCAGATAATAGAGAAAATAATTCTCAACAATTTAGGCACAAAATAACATGAAAAATATATTTTTTTAATAAAGATATTAATTTAATAAGCCGAAACGCGATAAAAGCATTATGTAATTTTTCGATTTCGATTTTAATTTTTTCCAACAATTAAATGAAGAATTGTTCTAAAAAATTATTACCAACAATATTAAAACTTACAAAACAAGCACCAGCACCATGTGGAGCATAAGTACAAATTTGTCTATCATAAATACGACGTCCCATTTGAATTTGACATTTTGAATTTTTAATAACTCTAGTAGATAATTTTCTCAGCAGCACTGGACGATATCCAGCTGTATCCAATTTTCCCCAGCCACACATTGTAATATCACTTTCTTCGGGAGTATCACCATCAGGTAATTTAATTGGTCTTTGATTATTATTAAATCTAATATTCTCATCCAACTAAATTATCAATTAAATTTCTAAATTAATTATTTAAAGAAATTTTCCTGTCTCAATTCTTCTTATGATTTTTAATATTTTCTTACCCTCAATATTGCAATGTCATCTTCATACTTGTCATCAGAGTAATCTTGATGAATATATATTTTTTTAACACCATAAGTCCTTGGCCACCATAATCCAAGGTCATTCGTTCCAGCAATAACATTTAAATTATTAAATTTTTGACCATGTTTTTGTACACAATGTGCTGCTGTCTAAAAATTAAAAATTTAATTTAAACAATTAAAATAGTGATGGAAATAAATTATCAAATAGATAAATAATTGATACAATTATGTGAAGCTCATCGAGAATACTTCCACCACATAAATACTGTGAATTTCTACGGATTGCAACGTGATGAGGAAATTCAGCAGCTTCACTTTCTTCACCGTTTTTAATTCTACTTGTTATTAATTCACCTACTTGAAATTTCATAATATTAATCAATTTTTAATTCATTTATTGATAGTAAATTAAATACACTTACTGGAAATATTTATCAACAATAACATGATCGTGTATTTGTTGATTAAAAAATTATTAATGAAACACTCACTGCCGCAATTTTTTTTCATTTTTTTAATGGAAAATTTAACGCATCAACTTGCTGATTAATAAAAAATGAATCCACAAAATTACATAATTTCACGTATAATAAATAAAAAAATTCAACAAAGACCTTGAACTTTTATCTGAGATATTGAGATAACGTATTTTTTTTTTTTCTCAAACAAATTAATTTGTATTATCAAAAAATAAATTAAAAATAACTAGGTCATTAAATTTTTAAATTATACATCATGCTAATTATTGACCTAAAATAATTAACAATAATGAAATTCAAGAAATTAATTAATAATTTAAAACTCATAATAAAATTTAAATTTATACAAATTTATTATCAAAAAAAAAAATATAATAAATAAATAAATAAATAAATAGCCTTGACAAATTAATTTACATTTAGTAAATAATTTTTATTTTAAAGTTAACATTATTATTTATTTTTTTTTTATTATTAATTTTAATTTTCTGCTATTGTTGTTTTTATAAATTTTAAATGTGTAAAAACACGTGTATAAGTGTGAGGTACATTTTGCAGACATTCTCGATCAGATGTTGATACAATTCCAATGATTGTATTTTTAAAAACAAGTGGTCCCCCACTGTCTCCCTACAGATAAATTAAAAAACAAATAAATTAATTAAAAATCTATATTGCAAAGCATCAAAAATTATATATAATTATAAATTAAATTAAAAGGATAAATTTACTTTGCATGTTCCACTTCCAAGACCACTAAAACCACACAATTGTCCAGCACCAACAAGTTCACCTTGTTCCAAGCATTCCATTGAACTTAAAATATTTACACTTGCTTTTTTAAGAACAATTGAACTTTTACTGTCAATTGAAGTTCTTCCCCAGCCACTGACAACTCCAACAATTCCACTTGGTGTATTTTCATTTGGTAAATAAATTCTCGATTGAAATTCATTTTCTTTAATTGAATTTTCAAGCTGAAAATTAAATAAAAAAAAATGTAAATAATATTTGAATTATTTTAAAATAATATTGTGCATGTTTGGTGTTATTTTTTACAATTATTATGGCAATGTCATTTTTGACACGTTGGGTAGAAGCACGAGGTACATAGCCAGGATGTACAATGACATTATCAACAAAATGAACATTGGCCGGGCCATTGAGGGTACTTGAACCCGAGGCAACAGTGAGTTCAGTGAAAGGAGATGAAAATATACCAGCAATACAATGACCTGCTGTGAGAATATGTCGATCACTAATTATTGCACCACCGCAAATGTGTTGGGATGAACGTCGAAGTGATACTTGATATGGCAAATCAATTATATTTGAATCAACACCACCAACAATTCCACGGACATCTGTTGATTAAAATAATTATCAAAACATTTGTTATTTTTATTTTTATTTAGCTGAAAGAATGTTTAATTATAATGGAAAATTAATAACACTTTTATTTGGCTTTTTTAAATGTGTAGAAATTTACTAGAAAATTTCGATTTGAAAATTTCGAATCGAAATGAATACTATAGTTGATTTTAAACATAAAAAAGAAGAAATTAATTTTTATTTTTTGTACCTTGAATGAAGATGCTGCTGATTAATAAAATCATCAACTGGTACATGATTAATTACGTTAATTAAAATTGATTTTAAATTCAACTTAATATATACTCGAAAAGAAAAAAAAATTTCGAAACATCTGGCTTGTGTTTGTTGACGTTTTTAAATATTTAAAAAAAATATCTCATTAATATTCTGATGATTTAATTTTAATTATTTAACAAGCAGTATATTTAAATTATTTAATACTACATTGCTGTTTTTTATTTTTCATATTTAAGGTTTAAAATAAATGTCATTGTAAAAATTCAATACGACACTTTATAAAGTACACAACAAAACAATTTACATTATTTATTAAAAATTAAAATCTAGTTTTTCAAATAAATTACAATGAAATGAATAACAAAATTTATTTTCTGTTTTATATCTTTGCAAGTTTTTTTTATGACTCTTTTTGTTAACACAGTATTGTCATGTTAGAAACAAGCCAATGTTGAGTAATCAATTTATAAAAATATGAAATTCAATTTGCATGTAAATTTATGTATGATAATTAATTGTTCAGTATTTTCGTTATCCATGGAACAAATGAATATACACGTGTAAAAACATCAGGATAACCAGTTGCACATCCTTTTTTTCCAGCTATCCATGAGGCAACTCCAACCAAGGTGTTACCATCAACCAGTCCACCACCGCTATCACCAGTACATGCACCTTGTCCATTTGATATAAATGTACAAATTTGACTGTCATTAATTTCACGCAATAGCCATTTTTTACACAACGAATTACTAATTATTTTTGTTTCCAATTTCATCAAATCTGTTGGTAGATCATTTTTACCATTTGAATCTTTAGTTTTTCCCCAGCCACTTAAAGTTAAATTAGTATTTTCTGGAGTTTCTTGAGTTGGTAATTTAATAGCTTTTGTTACTGAATTGAAATAAATATTTTCACTCAAACTTAATATTGCAATGTCATTTTCAAATGATCCACTGTTAATGTAGTCTTCATGAATATAAATTTGACTGACGCCATATGATTTTGGTAACCAGGATGATAAATCATTTGCACCAGTTAAGACAGTCAATTCTTTTGGTGATAATTGTTGACAACAATGAGCTGCTGTCTGTTGATAAATATTAAAATAATAAATAAAAATAAACATTTTATGTGTAATATAAAATTAAGTAATTTTTTTATTTACAATAATGTGAATTTCATCAATTATGGTACCACCACATTTTAGATTTCCGTTCATGTATATTGCAACTGAGCTTGGAAGCTCACCTTCTTTAGCTTTTATTCCTTTTATTATTCTATTTTCAAGATTACCCAACACACCTTTAAATAATTAAATTTAAAATAAATAAACTTTGTAATATTTTTAAAAATATATATAAAACTTACTGGATATACTCAAAAAAAATATTAATTTTAAATTTTTCATGATGTTTCTTTTACACTTGGTAAATTAATAATACATTTTATTGATTTCAATTTTTTATGTATCATCAGGTGACATGAATTTTTTTTTAAATAAATTTTTCTTTTTTTTTTTTTATTTAATTTTAACAAGAGTTTAATATTTACCAGTGTGTTAATTAATTAGTTATATTATTCACGCATAAATTCGTGACGTTTTCAATAAATTTAAACTTGACTTGTTTGTATATTTTTTTTATATTTGACTTTGAGAATATTTTTCAAGCAATTGATAATTTTTTTTTTTTGTTACCGATAAAGGGCCGATTAAATAAAAAATTAGATAATGATGGATTTTTTTTATAATTTTCTACGGTAAGGGGTGGATTGGGGTAGGTTTGGACATAAACTCGTCGAAGTATATATTATATACCTATTATTTTAAAATTAATTAGAATAATTTGCAAATTAAAATTTTGACTGATGAACTTTTCTTGCTGTTGCTTTTCACTGGTGACTTGGAAATTTTACAGAAAAATTATTTCGACGTATAGTATTTAAAATTAAGTAAAAAAAAAATTAAACTAATCAGTTTTTATTTTATAAATTTGTTGAATCGACAATTGAAAAATAAATTGATCAATTAAACACTTGCACATTTTTTTTTATAATAAAATTCCACGAGGTAGTCTACACGAGGCAATTTAAAATAATTCTAACCAAATTTTAAATTGCCACTACCTCGTGGAAAGATGCAAGTGTTCAATTGATCATTTTTATTTTTCGATTGTCGATTCAACAAATTTATAAAAAAAAAAACTGATTAGTTTAATTTGTTTTTTTTACTTAATTTTAAATACTATTTGTCGAAATAATTGTTCTGTAAAATTTCCAAGTCATCAGTGAAAAGCAACAGCAAGAAAAGTTCATCAGTCAAAATTTTAATTTGCAAATTATTCTAATTAATTTTAAAATAATCTGTATATACATTAATATATTTTTTTTCTTTTACAAATTATTAAAATTCACAAAAATATATTTGAAATTTTTTTTGCACGTGTTTTTTTTTTAGGTTCGAGAGCATGGCATCCACGTGAAATTTTCTTTTTCACTAGGCGCGAAAGGTGTTTCAAAAATTTTTGCCTGGTGTTAGCCAATGGCTGATCTGCAGAGGGCGAAACTAGGCAGTAAATCCTAGAAAAAGCGACCTCTAGTCCTCGTCTAGGACAGTCTAGGATATATAAGGTGCAGTCCTAGACGATTTCTAGTCAGTTTGTCTCCGGGTTTCATCGGTTTAACATCATCTAAAAATTTTCCGTCCATTAAATTCGTGGTTAGTAAAAAAGTACCTCGTGGTTGTTTGGTTAAAAAAAAAAAAAGTGTAAAATAATAGAATATTTTCGTAGAATTTCGTCTGTTCGTCTTAGTTTTCGCGGATGGTATATCGTTTAGAATTTTTTTGTCGGTTACGTTTAGTTTGAAATGACCACGTGCCGATCGTCTCGTATGGTCATAAAAAAAAAAAAAAGTGAAAGTGTTTGTGCTAGTGATTATTATTAAAAAAGAAATATATAAAAAAAATTGAGTGATATAATAAAAGTGAAATAAGTGTAAAAAGTGTATAAGTGTAAAAAGTGCCTGTTGCTGTTTTGGGATTATTATTTAAATGGATTATTGGAGACTACCTTGACAATTTCTACATGGCTTCGCTGAGAGAATGGATCGGAATTTATGTGGATTATTGGAGACTACCTGGACAACTTCTTCATGGATTTGCTAAAAGGATATGATGGGATTTAATTGGATTATTGGAGAATACCTGGACAATTTCTACGTGGATGTTTACTCGCAAAAGGTAGGTTCCTCTAGATCAAGATTGACTAGTTGTAATTTTTAACCTATCCCGGAAAAGTGCTTCAATATCCTTGAAGTTTCAAAAAATTGTTGCTATATTTTTTGAAACTTCTTGTCGTTCCAAATTATTATTTTATGTATAGATTTATTTTGACTAATTTTTACAATAATTATACATTTAATTTAAATGTCAAATTGAATAGTGTGAAAGTCAAAATGAATCGACCTTGTCTATCTCAAACAGAGTAGACAAGGGTGATTAGGACATTATTATCTATCGTGAAAATTTATAATAGATAAATTTTCACCCTATTTTCCATTCGCGATGTATGTTTATGTTTAAGATATTTTTGATATTAAATGCACTTTTCCAAAAACAATAATCAAATTTTCAAGTATGTTTCAGGATTTTTTCTGTTTCAGCTTTTTATATGTTTCAGCTTTTTTATGATTTCAGGAGTTCGAGTTATTCAGGATTTTAATATTATGTTTTTTAATGTTTTCAGATTTTTTTTGTTTCAGGATTTGTATAATTTCATAATTTATTTGTTTCAGATTTTTATAATAATTTTCAAGACATTTAATATTTGCTGAATTTCAAGATTTTATAAAGTGAAATAGTGATATTGATATAGTGAAATAGTAGGCATAGAAATGTCCTATCACAATAAGTGATAGTGGCATAGTGAAATAAGCCTAGAAATGTCCTATCACAATAAGTGATAGTGGCATAGTGAAATGAGCCTAGAAATGTCCTATCACAACAAGTGATAGTGGCATAGTGATTAGTGAAATGAACCAAGAAAAGTCTTATGATATATCACATTAAATAATCAAAAATATACCTGCTGCTATGAGCGCGGGTATATAGTGATGTTTATATATTTTTTATATATTTATTTTTTAAACCCGCGTGCGTCCATACTTGCTGCTTTGAGCGCAATCGAAAAATTTAAAAATCCGGTCGAAACAATTCTAGCTGCAGCTAGAAAACGCGCGCGAAAAGTGGAATAGGTCTACTGGAGAAACCACTTGATAAAAAAAACGAGTCAAGTGCCTTACCCCCTGGGTGACTAGGAAAAGGCACGTTTTAAATTTACCTGTAATTATTTATTTATTATTTTTATTATAAGTTATCAATGAAAAAAATAATTATACGAGAAATATTTTTCGTTATAAAAAAGTTAACCTTATATTTCATTTTATTTCAATGATAAAAAATATTCATTGTTTTCATTCGATATTTATTTCACCTGTGTATTATTTTTTATCTTAATTATTTTTAAATGCAAATATTTATTCTTTCGTCATTCTAAAGGAAAAACATCAAAAGTCATGACCCACAATATTTAATGTGCGTCGAAATTAAATAAATAAAAAAATATATATTTAATAAATATAATTAGAAAATATGAAATTTATGAAATAAGGAAAATTTACATAAATAAAAAATCATCTTGTTGTTTTAATTTTAATTATTGTTTTTATGATTTGTTTTTTTTTATAATGAAAATATTATTTATTACTGTCAAAACAGTAAAAATTAAGTATATATAATTCAGATACCCAAGAAATTTTTAAAATTATTTTTATTAAATTTAACTGACAGTTTTTTATTTTGTTTAAAAAAATATGTCAGTGAAAATTATTGGATGCTTGGTTACTCTACTTGCTGGTAAATTTATATTAATTTTTTTCCTAGCTAAAAATTTACAAACAAAATATTCAAGTTGATCAATTAATGAAAAATAAAATATTCAAGATCTAGGTATATTTTTCTACGATTATATAATTTATTTAAATCAACAGTTGTATATGGAAAGCCTCCAAGTAAAGTTGTCGGAGGTGAACAAGCTGAAAGAAATGAATTTCCTCATCAAGTATCAATTCGAGACCGAGGAGAACACATTTGTGGAGGTGCAATAATAAGTCCACTTCACATTTTAACAGCAGCTCATTGTTTTGTCGACGAGGATGAAAAAGTTGCTCTACCTCATCCATCTGACATAGAAATTCTTGTTGGAGCAAACGACAAAAATTCACGTCTGGGACAAGAATATAAAATTCTCAAATACGAGTGTCATGAAAATTACGAAACAAAAAAATCAGATCGAAATGACATTGCTCTCATCACTGTAAGTTTTCAATAATTAATTTACAATAAAAATTTTTTTCCATTGCAAAAATATAGAAGAAACAATCAAAATAAATTTTACAATTTTTTAGTTGGAGAAACCTTTGGTTTTTAGTGGCTCAATTAAGCCAATAAATTTACCAAAAAAAGATATTCCATTAAATTCAGTAGTAACAGCTAGTGGCTGGGGAGCAACTGATTATCCAAATACAAAATTACCAAAACAATTGCAAAAAGTTGAATTAAAAATTGTTGATAATAAAGTATGCCAAGATTCTCATAAAATTAAAATATATCCAGAACAAGTTTGTGCATCTGGAGGTGAAGGAAAAGGTGTCTGTGTTGTAAGTTTCAAATAAACACAAGTAAAATTGCAATAATCTTGTAAATACAATTATTAAAATTATTTTTTTGATTACAGGGTGACAGTGGTGGTCCAATTATTGCAAACAATGAACTTGTTTCGATAATTTCTTGGGGAAGACCTTGTGCAAAAGGTGTACCAGATGTTGGCACACGAGTATTCAATTATCTTTCATGGATTGAAAATGCCATGAGCTCAAAATCACCACAAAAAAAATACAATTTATCAAAATCAAATTCATCAACTGAACAAAAAACCTCACTACCAAGTCGTTGTCTCTACTTCCAATGTTAAAATTAATTTTAATACTGTAAATAAAATATTTTAAACAAAGAAAATAAATTTTTTCAATGATCATTTAATTTTCCAATTGGAAATCATTCATCAGAATATCAAGTGGTTTATTTAATCACATAAATATATATTGACATATTGATAATAATATTTAAAAGTCTGGACAATTTAATAAAACCCAATAACATTTCAATTAAAACAACAACACTTTTTTGTATAAAAAAAAAACGTTTAAATATTTTAAAAAATCCATATGTAAATCAAAATTTTGTTGATTAAACAAATTAATTATAATTTATGTCTGTAATAACAAAAAAAATTAATTTTATCAAAATAACAATCTACCTATATAAGACAATGTTTTAATAATATTAAATTAATAAATACTACAATTAATCATTATCAAAAATGATAAAGATTATCTCGTTAATATTTTTTTTATTATTAACAAATACACCGGGTGAGTAAAAAATTATTAATAATAAAAATATTTGATAATAAATTTGAGAATTCATAAAACAGGTGGACATGGAAAACCTCCTAGTAAAATTGTCGGTGGATATATTGCAAGTGCAAGGGAATTTCCATACCAAGTTAGCATTCGTTACAATGGAAAACATATTTGTGGAGGTTCAATAATAAGTCCATTGCATATTTTAACGTGAGTTTAAATTAAATTTAAACTATTGTTTTATTGCGTCGTTAAACTGCCAATTTTTGTTGATATTTATATAGAGCTGCACATTGTATTGTGACTGGTACCATAAGATCACCGGTCAATACTTTACGTATATTTGTCGGAGCAACTGATAAATATGGATTTGGTGAAGAGTATCAAGTGGCTACGTATAATTATCACTCTGGTTATTCATCAAAAACAAACCAGAATGACATTGCCGTTATTACGGTAATTATCTTTGATTAATTTAGCTTTAATTAATTTATTAAAATGGTAATTTACTTTCAGCTGGCAAGACCATTAATTTTTAGTAACTCGGTGAGACCAATAGGTGCTCCCAGGAATGATACACCAGCTGGTACAACAGCAATAGCAAGTGGATGGGGTGCTTATGATTATGAATCAATTAATGAATATTATTCACCAAGTAAATTATTAAAAATTAACATGAAAATTGTTAGCAATGAAGAATGTGCTCGTTCTCATGTTTATCAAATTTTTACTGAACAAATTTGTGCATTTACTGCTAAAGGACGAGGAATGTGTATCGTGAGTTTGCTGAATTATTATAAAAATATATTTTAAAATTGACTAATGATGAATTTATCAACATAGGGTGATAGCGGTGGACCTTTGGTTGTTGGTGATCAACTTGTTGGAATTGTATCTTGGGGAAAACCATGTGGTAGAGCTCCAGATATTTTTACTCGTGTCTACAGGTTGGTCTATTTGATTGATCATATTTTTCGTAATTTAATTTTCTAATATCATTTTTTTTCTTTGGCAGTTATTTACCTTGGATCAATAGAATTCTTGCATCACAAAGAGCACCAAATAATTACTTACTTTACAAACAAAAATAAACAATAGACTTTTTTTAAAAAAATTTAATTCATTTATATAGTTTACATGTAAAATAAGATATTTAGTATTTTGAAATTATACTTTTAATCCAGCTATTGTAGTAATAAACACGACTGTAAAAAAAAAAATTGAAATTAAAGTTAATTTATGTAAATTAAAAATCAAGATTAAAATGTTGTTTTTTTTTAAAAAAAATTACCTGTAAACATCTGGAACATTTTGAGCACATGGTATAACATAAGAAGCAATGCCAATAACTTCACCATTTTTAACAAGTGGTCCACCACTGTCACCCTATTAAATTAAATAAATAAATTGTAAATAAATGTTAATTATCATTTAAATTCAACTTACATTACAAAGTCCAGTTCCTTTTTTAGAAAATGCACACATTTGTCCATCAAGAATATCGAAACCCATTAAATCCTGACATTTTTTTGATGAAATAATAGTCATTTGTGTTTTCATAATGTTAATTGGATTTAATCCATTTGGATATGACAATATTCCCCAGCCACTTGCCATGGCAATTTCATCTGGCAATCCATCCCGTTCAGGTAATTTAACAGCACTCAAAAGTGGACTAAAAACTAGTTCTTTTTCAAGCTAAAAAAAATCAATATCAACATTAAAAAATTTGTGATGAATTACAGATAAAAATTCATGATATTTTTGCTTTGAAACTAACAGTTATTATTCCAATGTCATGCATCATCGAGTCATTGAATGTTCCAGTAAATTTCGGATGAGGTGTAACTGATTTGATAGCACATGTTATTCCAGAACCTGGTACCATGGCATTCGTACCAACAACAATAACTAATTCCTTAGCTGGATTTTTTATTGTATCAATAAAACTTATACAATGACCAGCTGTTAATATATGTCTGTTACTTATTATTACACCCGAACAATGAGACGACGTATGTCCTTCTCTTCTTCCAATTTTTCTTATTGATACTTGATATGGAAATTCACCATAGTCACCAATGATACCATTAATTATACGCTCTTGAAAACTCTTGGCTAAAAAATAAATTACAATTTTTTTATAATAATTAGTAATTATAATTATTAATTTAATTTTTAACTTACCATTTGTCAAGCTAATTATTGCACAAATTAAAAATTCAATAAACAATATTTTCTTCATTGTTAAATAATTTTAATAATTAACATAAAATTTAAAAATTTTCTTCAGCTTTTATACTTTTTTTTTTTTTTGATTGAAATCCATATCTTTCATTAAAATAACAATTAAAAATTAATATTATTATTTTTTTATCCTCTTGTAAATTGCCAAATATTTATTTATTTAAATAAACAATATTTTGTATTGATTTATTTATGATTTTATTAAAAATTATTATCATTCAATTAACATAAAAAAATTTATCCTCAATGATAAAATAAAAAAAACAATTGCATATAATTTACATAACTTTTTTTAAATGTTGTTTTTTTATTTAAATTAACATAAATATTTTTAAAACAATAAATTTATTAAAATCAAGGTCATTCAGATGGTATAGGTATTTTTTCTGTGATATATCCATCAATCCAATCATAATAAAAATAAACTGAAGTAAAAACATCACTCTCACCAGTACCACATGCAACTTTACCAGAAGCAATGCCAATTAATTGATTATTATGAACAAGTGGATTGCCATTATCACCAGCACAAACACCTTTATTTCTAATTTCTCCTTGTCCACAAATTTGATCAACTGAAACTGGCCTAGATGTATAAGC
Organism: Aphidius gifuensis; assembly: GCF_014905175.1. Classification (NCBI taxonomy): domain Eukaryota; kingdom Metazoa; phylum Arthropoda; class Insecta; order Hymenoptera; family Braconidae; genus Aphidius; species Aphidius gifuensis. Next base: position 538,269 of record NC_057790.1, on the reverse strand, counting down.
TGTGCACTCTTCAGCTGTTATTGTACTCAACAATACAGGTGTAAATTCAGTTTTAATATCACCAAAATGTGCAACAAGTTTTGTCCAACCAGGTGTAAATGCAGCAAGTCCACTTGATAGTGGAGTTTTTGATGGAACAATTTGATCAGCATGGTAGCCCAATTTAATTGGATAAACAAGCTACAGCCAAGTGTTAAAAAAACATTAGAATTAGAATTAGAATTAGAATTTTTATTTAATAACCCAGCTGGCAAAGCCAAATGATAGGGCCTTTCATGAAACATCATTTACATTTCTTACAAATTTTCTTCATATGGTGTTAATAAAGTACAATGCAATAATAATTAATAATAAATAATAATTGGAGATAACATAATATTAGATTTATACAAAATTATTACAAGATTGTTCATATCCTTCTGGTAGTGTGAATTCCATTAATATTATTTAAGCCTCATTACATTTGCCAATTTAACATGTCTAGTTATGCCAAAACAATTAATATCATCATTAGCTAGATTAACCCACTTATTTACTGATAACATTAAGTTATTAGAAATTTTTTTATTATTGAATCTTGATGAATCAACAAGAGGATAAAAAGGCAATTGCTTCTTATCCCTCGTGTTAACACAAGGTATATTTATCAACATTTTTTGAAGTAATGTTGGACAGTAAACAAATGAATTAATTAAATTTAAACAGAAAGTAGTCAAAATCAAGTCCCTTCTACTTTTTAAATTCATGTAACCAGTTGACTTACATAATATCTTATTGTCATACCCATTTTCTAGCCAAATGCCATTTTTACACCAATATAGCTGTCTTAAAAATCTCCTCTGCACTCTCTCAATTTTTTTACATAAATACTCAGCTTCTGGTGACCATATAGGTACACCATATTCAAGTTTGGTTAACACTAATGTTTTATATAGTAATTCTAGAGTTGCACAACCAACAAAATTCTTATTCATTCTCACAACCATACCCAATATTCTCAAGGCTGAAGAACATTATTATTTTAATTTAATTTAATTTATCATGGTTACCTTTATCAGAGCCAAATCATGAGATGATGTTTTATTTTCCGGCTGATATTGTTCTGGAACAAGTATAACATCAGCAGAATATGCTTGTCTAAAATTTGCAACTGGTAATCCAGTTATAACAGCCAAATTTCTATATGGTCTTGTTACTTTTCCAACAAGACAACTTGCTGATGTTATATCTAAAAATTTATTATTATATCCATCGATATTCAATGAAACAACATAAGGAAAAGGATGATCATGTGAATATGGTCCACCACATCTTACTGGTGGTTTTCCATGACAAACTAAAATTAATTAATTATTATTTAAAAAAAGAGTATGTATTATAATTAAATTTGATAAATTTTTACCTGTTGAAATTGTAATTATAATAAACAGTAAAAGACTTGTCATTTTAACAATAATTTACATCAAAATGAATTAATTTTAATGATTATTTTAGACTTTATATATATGTGATATGTTTTCTCATGCATAAATGATCATGATTCAATTGGCACATGTAATTATTTATGTATTATTAGTTCAAATTTATTAAACTACTTGTCGTAAATTTAAAAAATTATTCGCTAATTATTTGACAAGTCTGCAGATTATTTAATTATATTTTATTAATCATTTGAATATATTATTTTGATTTATTTATAAGCTTCATTATTATTATTTTTTATATTTCATTGGAATAATTTTTATTTGAAATATTTTATTTATACAATTTATGTGTTTTAAAATTGTCAATTTCAAGGTTTTTTTATTTTATTTGATGTTATGATTAACAGATGTTGAATGATAAAAAAATTAAATATTTATTTAAATTTATTAACAACCAGGTGCTCGATATTTCGTGCAAGTTTTTATCCTCATTGCTTTATTGATGAAATTTAAATTTTCATAGACATCAGTGTACACGTCGGGTTTTCCTTTTGCACAGCCATCATTCCAAGATGCGAAACCAATAACACGTTTATCAACAACCAAGGATCCACCAGAATCACCCTGAAATTTTAAAAAGAAAAATAAGAAAAATCAAACAAACTGATGGAAATATTGTTTCTATTATTTTTACTTTGCAAAAACCAGAAGCTGAACCAGCAATTCCACAAAATTGTCCTTGATAAAGATTAAATTTAATTTTTTCTTGACACTCTTGTTTGCCTATCACTTGGACCTGTATTTTTTTGAGAACTTTTGAGGGATAGCCATTGTTTTGATCCTCCCAGCCCCACCCACAAACAATACCAGTTGCTTGTTCGGGAGTTGGTGAGTCTGGTAACAGTGCAGCTTCTTGACTGTCGTCAAATAAAATTTCATCATCAAGCTGAAACATTATAAAACTATTATCAACATCAATAACAATAATAATAAATTACTCACAGTGATAACAGCAATATCATTTTTATTGTAGTTATTATGATCAGCTCCATTTACAAAATCTTCATGCCAACTTATATTAAAAACACTGTGTTCATTGTGTGTATCATAAAGTTTTGTTGCACCAGTTACAACAGTAAAATCTAAACCTAGATCAGCAACACAATGAGCAGCTGTTAGTATATGTTTTGAACTTATAATTGTTCCAGCACAAACATAAAATCCATCGTATCTTATTGATGCTTGATATTTTATTTCATTGTTTAAAACAATTTCACCACCGACAATTCTTTTGTATCTTCTAGCTTCACGACATTCTAACCAAAAAAAAAAATACAAATATTAATAATAATTTTAAATTGATAAATTAAATAAATTATCAACAAACCTGATTTTAAAATTAATAATAAATTCATTAAAATTAAAACTATTGTATATTTTTTTTTTATCATTTTTTTTTTTTATTGAACTTTGATTGTTGCACTTGTTTTAAACAATATTTTTGCAATTTTTTTTTCTTATTTTAGTGTATTTTTATGTGCCACAAGAATTTGTTATCTTATCAAACTGGTAATTACTTTAAAATGTTTTTTTTTTTTCTCGTAATAAAAAGTGTAATAAATGTGTATATATATTTTTTTGATACAACAATACACGTGTCATTGGATAATTAAATAAAAAATTTTATTAAAGTCTAATATTAGTCATTCTTTTGTTTGATCAAGTATGACGTAAATTATCGTCAAAGAATTTTTATTTTTGCTCTGTTTGGTTTGACATAAAAATAGATTAAAATATTGACAATTAAATCATTCAAAAAATTTAAATATAAATTTTTAATTCAAATAAAAGTCGTTTGTTTAAGCAAATGTGTGTCCTGAATCTGCAAAAATTTAAAAAACTGTCATCCATGTTACTGGATGCTTTAAAACTTGAATTTCAAAAAATCGTTAAATTATATCTTTTTGGTAAAATTATATAAAAATTAATTGGAGTTTTTTTGGTGTACAACCTTGGCCAAGTTACCAAAATAATCAATGGAGAAAGTGTTGCTGAAGGTAATTCAACATGTAACAATTTATTGATGATTATTTTTTTTCAACAGGTGAATTTTCATCACAAGTTATAATATATTTCAGAAGACATGTTAAATGTACAGGTACAATTATCGATGAATTGCACAACAGTATCAAATTGTGTTATTTTTTTATGCAAATTTGTTCAATCTGGTGTGACTCAACTAGTTGATTATTTTTTATGCTAAAAAAATTCATCTGCACAGTAAATTCATATCAAAATATGGAACAACATTTTATTTATGATGTGAGTATTTTTGTTTTATAAATTATTTATATTATTATTGTTTTAATTTATTTGGTAAATGTCCTTGATAAAATTTTATTTTATTTTGTTGTCAGAGTGACTTTATTTTATGGACAGACACTTGTTGGCATTGCTTCATTTGGAATTCAATTTACAAAAAAAAAAAAAAATAGTCCAGCAGTATTGACAAGGTAAATTAATTTTTTTTTATTTAAACAATTAATATTGTTATAAAAAATTATAAAAATTATTTATAGTTTTAAATAAGATAATTAATTGTAAAATATTTAATTGGCAAAATTTGTAATATTAATATTTACGACATGTAAATTTATTTTTTTTCTATTCTGTTAATGGCATCATTAACAACATCAGGTTTATTGAAAATAAATAATTTTTTTGTGTTATTATTTTTAAAATTACGATGTGTAATTAATACATATATTAATTAAATTTAATAAAAAGAAAAACTAGTTGTATTAATTTATATACTTTCATTTTTTCATGTCAATTTTTTTAATAAGATAATTTTTTTTTTTTTTTAGGTATTAAATGTTTGTAAATTCGAAAATAATAAGTTAAAATTAGAAGCTGCATTTACCAGTGCGTTAATAAATTTATCATCAATTAAAAATATAAATTAAAAACTGACGAAAATAAATTAAATTAAAATAAATGAAAATATTTTTTTGGAATTAAATCAATTTGTGACGAGAACTTTAAAATGACGTCAAGTTTATATAAAAATCGCACGAATTGTCATCACACGCAATATTCACAACTGGACAATTACAAACACGTAAAAAAAGGTGCAAAAATATACACTGAATTTAAAATTTTTTCAAAGAGTTCAGAGACCCCAAAAATCCTCTGCATTTTTAATGATATTTTTTTATTTTCTTCAGTGACTTTATCTCTACATGACTCTTTTTTTTTATTACATTTTTACATCGTAAAAAATCATACAAAATAATGTTACCGTCAAAAAATATAAATACATAAAAATTTGTTTATACAAATAACGTGCGAATTTTATTTTTTCATTAAGTTATTATATATTTTTTTTGATAATTAAATTTTTATTTTACAATTTTGTAATTTAAATAATAAAAAATGCTCAAAATATTTTTGTTAATTTGATTTTTAATTATTAAGAAGTTAATAAAAAATATAATTAACATCAAATACTAAAAAATATACAACACCAAAAATTTAAATTAATTTTTTTTTCGTTTTTTAATTAAAATATTTAAGTTTATTTATTTTACTGATAAAAAATTTAAAACTCATTTAATTTTTGTCTAAAGTATTATTTAAAATTAAAGATTATAATTTTTTTTTTTTAAATAATTAAACCAAAATTAATTTAAAATTATTCATATCTATTTTTTTAAAAATAAAACAGTCAATTGGAAATTTAATTTTATTATTGAATATTGATGAAATAAGTGAGCCAAGGCAAAAATAAAAAATAATATGAAAATTAAATTAAAGCAGATGATTCCATCGAATCTCATTGACCCATGAACTTATTTTTATATTTTAATATCAACAAAGGCACTTGTATGTCTCTAGAATGAAGAATCTAGTCAAGTCAATAATTAAAACTATAAAACAGCTAGAAATTTATAAAGAAAAATAAAAAAAATAATAGGATAATATTCAGAGAGATAAAAAGAGCAAAGTTTTTTGCACAGGCGCTCTTTTAATTTAATGACGTCATGTGAAAATGGGGTGTGGGCTAAAATATTGCCTCGTGTGAATAGGGGTTAGTAGAGCACTGACGGGGGTGTGGGTCGCGAGTCATCTCGCGACTCAAACAAATAGACAAAAAACAAATAAAATTTAATTGAAAAAACCGGTCTTTAAATGTACAAAAATAATTAGTTAATTTGTTTTTTTTTTTTTTGGTGAAAACAAAGTACAAAGTAGATGAAAATTTAATTATTTTTTTTTTTTTCGATAATGGCTCTTATCAAGTGTTGTTTTGAAGTTGAAGCTTCTGAAGTTTTTGAAAGTGTTATTAGAAAATGTACAAATCCTGGATGTAAGTTTAGAAAAATTAATTAAAGTTTTTTATTAAAAAAAAATAATTTAAATAAATCAAATCATTTTTTTTTGTTGCAATTTTAAAATTTATTTTTATTTTTTAGTGTTGTGGCTCATAAATATTGATATACAGGTGTCGTGAAAGAAAAAAAAAAATAAATAAAATTCAAGTGGTTAAAATACCGTTTCTCTTTTTTATAAAATCGTGTCTAAATTATTCAAAAAAAAAATATATATTTTAATCTTATTTCTTGTGATAGTCTTTATTTTTTTTTTGCATATTTATTATCAAGCTGTCAATTGTGAAATTTATATTTTTTAAAAATTCAAAAATGAGAAAGAAATTGTTTTTTAATTTTATTAATTACTTGTGATATTAAAATAAAATGTTATATATTTTTTTTATTATTATTGAGATTATTTATTGATTTTAAATGTCTTGGTTTTAAAACACGAAATGTCAGTGACAATATGTGATAGTGGTTTATCTCATTATTCACTTTCAAGGTGATACGTCGTCCAGCACATTTATAAACATCATTTGACCCCATTTATTTTCTCCTCCAGTTTAAAAAAATTATTCAATCATTAACCCTTTAAATGAAATCTAAAAAAAATTAAATTTAGCAAATTTATTAAATTGTCTAACTTTTTTTATCTAAATTTAATAATAAACTAATTTTTTCTTTTTAGCATAATTTATTTAGTATTATTTTTTAAACAAAAATATCAATATTATTTTGTAAATTAATAAATTAAATATTAATTAATAAAATAAATAAAAAAAAAAAAATTTCTAACTTTTCAATTAAAAAATAAAAATAGAAAAAAATTATCCAAAAAATTGTTTAAATTATATTAAATTTTTTTTTTCTTTCAATCTAAATTTAATAATTAGTTTTTATAAATAAATAGTTGTTAAATTATTTTTATAATATTAAATTAATTTATTTCAAAATGTTTACATTTTTTTTGAGCTAATAAATTTACAATAATAATATATCCAATTAAAAAAAAATTTGAATATAATCCTAAATCAATACATACCTACCTAATTACCCGTAAATTTTTATTTAAATATTTTCATTTTCAAATAGTCATAGTAGTGTCCTCTACCAGCCCCGCCATAAAAAAAATTAATCTCCCCACCATTAAAAAAATTTCCAATCGATAAAACAGACCGAACAAAATAAAACCAATTTAGTCGGTACAAAATCATGGACAAATTATGTAAGTCCACTTAATAATTACTCCAAAATACACCCTTATAATCATAAAAAAAAACAACAAACCCCACAATTATTATATCTAAACACAAGCCAATATTAACAACCACTAATTAAATCAATCAACTCGTCAAGTTTTCCATTTTTTTATATCAAAAATATACATTGTAATTTGTACAAATATTTCCGGGTAAAACCAAAGTCAATACGAGCCATGTCATTGCGCAATGGAAATTGCAACAAATAAATAAATAAAAATGACGTTTATACACGTCAAGCAACAACGATCGAGAAAATTAACTTGATTGCAGTGTAAAAAAATGAATAAAAAAAGAAAAAAAAAAATTATTGCGATAGTAATAAGTAGTGGGGTTTCGGTTAGATAAACGTCAAGTTTTTTTTTTTTTTTTATACACTTTTTTCGATGCAGCATGTGTGGTAAATCAATTTCATGTCTTATTCAATGCTGACAGTACATAAGTCAAGATTGTCTTGATATTGTCTTATCATTCCATCGATTAAATTACGTTAAATTGATTTTATATTATTTTATTTTGATATGCATTTAATTGAGTATTATTGTCTAGGTTGTTGTTGGTGTTGTTCAGCCTTGAGGCCAAGGTACAAGAGGCTAGTTGACAATATATTTCCAGTAAATCCTCAGGTAATTGTCAACATAATATCAACAATTTAAATGAAATTAATCAAATTGTTTTTGCTTTGTTCAACAGGATGGACTGGTTAAAAACAACATGGAAAAATTAACGTTCTACTCATTGAGTAGTCCAGAAAAATTAGATAGAATTGGTGAATATTTATTTCAACGTGCATCACGTGATATTAACAGACATAGAAATGGATTTGTTATAATTGCCATGGAAGCTATGGATCAACTTTTATTGGCATGTCATGCACAGACACTTAATTTATTTGTTGAAAGTTTTTTAAAAATGATACAGAAATTATTGGAGTCTTCAGATTCACAATTACAAATTATGGCAACACAATCAGTAAGTATTTGTCATTTGAAGGTGTTATTCAAGTATAATTATTTTTAATTTTTGTTATTATTTTTTGAAATAAATTACATGTTTTTTCTTGACTTGAATAACACCTTTAATAAAATATAAATCAATCATTTTTCGTGTGTGTGTGTTTGTGTGGATTTGTTATTTAACATTTGCTATTTAAAAAAAATAAAATGATTTATTTTAATATTTATGTTCATATAGCTTTTGATGAATGAAATTCGCTAGTGTGTTTTAAATAAATAAGAATATGATTGCAAAATAAAAAAAATTAAAAGTTGAAAAAATTATTTTCAATGGACAGTTTGTCAGATTTGCCAACATCGAAGAGGATACGCCGTCTTATCACACAAGTTACGATTTCTTTGTATCAAAATACTCTTCAATGTGTCACTCCAACGACGACAACTTGGCAATTCGCAAGCAGATTCGACTCGCCGGGATACAGGGATTGCAGGGTGTCGTAAGAAAAACATTATCTGATGATTTAGTAGAAAATATTTGGGAATCTGTACATATGGATAAAATAGTACCATCATTACTTTACAATATGCAAAATGCAAGGTAAAAATAAAAACATTCTGTCATGAGCTATTAACAAGTTAAAAACAATTTAAACATTTTTTTTTTTTTTAAATAGATATGCTGATAAAGAAAATACAACTCCAGAAAGTCCAACAGAAGAACGTTCTGATCCTCCACAATTTGCTGAAACATGTATGCGTGAATTAGTTGGTCGTGCATCATTTGGACATATTCGTTGTGTCATTAGTCCAGTACTGCAACATCTTGATAATCATGATTTATGGGTACCAAATTATTTTGCAATTCATACATTCAGAATAATAATGTTTTCAATTCAAGTAAGTATTTAAAAATAAATAAATATATCATAAAATACAATTGACTATAATACAATTTAATTTTACAGTCACAATATTCTTATACTGTTGTTGAAGCACTAATGACACATCTTGATAACAATTCAAAATCATCACCAAAAACACGTACATGTATTGCTGATACATTATCAAAAATAATATCAATAGCAGCTGGTGAAAGTGTTGGTCCATCTGTTCTTGATATTATAAATTCATTATTATCACATTTACGTATATCTGTAACAAGAAATCAAACATCAACAAATGATGAACAGCTATATCAAGAGGCATTGATAAATGCACTTGGTGAATTTGCAAATCATTTACCGGATTATCAAAAAATTGAAATAATGATGTTTATCATGAGCAAAGTACCATATTGTCAACCAGATAGAATAATATCTGTTGGTAAAGGTGATGTACTGCTACAAAGTATATTATTAAAATCATTACTTAAAGTTGGAACAAAATACAGAACAATACATCTTAATACAACATTTCCACCAAGTTTTTTGGATCCATTATTACGTATGTCATTGGCTGCTGATGCTGAAATGCGTTTATTAGTACAAAAAATATTCCACACACTTATTGATCGTCATCAAAATATTGAAAAGCTTGAAAAGCCATCAATTAACATGTTAGAGCTTGATTTAGTTATTGAAAAATCATCTGGACCAGATGTTATATTTATACGTAAACATGGTCCAGAAATATACTCAGCACTTTATGAATCTCTTGAGTTGTCAAGTAATAATGTTGATAATATTGAAGCAATATATACAACACTTGCATTATTAGCTGTTGAGCTAGCATCAGAAGATACAATACTTGAACAATTACGTCTTGTACTTAGTCTACAAGATTTAGCATTGACTAATAATCAATTAAGTACATCAATTAAATTTAATTTACATGCTATTGTTATTAGTTTATTGGTGCTGATATCAAATGTTTGTAATATTAATTCATTGATTGATTATAGTAAAAAATTAATTGAATCAAGAAAACGTGATAGTCCACATTTATTACCAAAATTAAGAGCTCAATATGATACTAACTTACCAAATAAAATACCAGCATTTTTACTTGTTGATCAATCAATTGTTACTGAATGTCTTAAAACATCTGGACTTGATCCATTAAAATTACAACACAGTAATGTTTATAGTCATTGTTCATTGTACAGTAGTATTCATAGAAATTCTTGGGTAGAAACTGCTGGTAGAAATTCAATAGCAGACATTAGCTCATCAAATAATGAACTTGATTCTGGTAATTCATCACCTGGTGTTGAGAAAAAAATAACAACTCAAGAGTTTACATTTGAAAGTATGAAAAAAATATTAACTGATTGTGCTAATGATCAATTAGTTGAAGATGAAAAACGTTTAAAATTATCAGAAGTATTTAGAACAGCTCCTTTTGATGAACTTGTTACTAAAACACAACCAAAACATGAAGTTTTACAAAATAAATTATCAGATATATTTAATTCATTGACTATTGAACCGAGAAATTTATCACAAGGAGTTCAAATTGTTGATGCTAAATCTAATCAACAAATTCCAGCCTATGAAGTACATTTTCCTGAACTATTTGTCTATTAAATTTAATATATTTTCTTATTATTTATTTATATTTTTTTTTTTTTTGTTTATTTACATATTTGCATTTTGAAAATAACAACTACTAATTATTCGTTCGTTTGTTTATATATAAAAAAATGCACAATGCAATATTTTTATAATCAATTATTTATCCTTTTTTTTTATTTAACTGACAATTGTTTATATGAAAACAAAATTAATAAATCAAATATTTATACGTGTACTAGATATTACTAATTATGAAAAAATAAAAATATTGTTATTTGGAAATGATGGCTAAAAAAAAATAATTCAATTATTAATAAATTAATTAAACAGTTTTCAGATTTTGTTATTTAATTGAAACCACTCTGGTAGAATTTTTACAAACATGAATTACATATATATTTATTTTTTTTAATATCAGGAATGAATAATTTGTAAAATTGTTATTAAATTTGAAAATGAAATTTTTTAAGTATTATTTATTGTGATTAAATCAGATGATAATTATATTAATTGTGCGTTTTGCGACGATAAACTTAAATAATAGTAATTATTTTTGTTTCATTGAATTAATATTAAATTACATTGATGATTTATCGAAATTATTTTAATCAAATTTGGCATGTCTTGCTTGAGTAAAAATGATTATTTACTTGATGTTAATAAGCTCGACGTCAAAAATGAGAGTTGCATTTGGTGGAATGACACCTGGATGTCCTTGTGCACCATAAGCAAAGTCTGGTGAACAAGTAAGTCTTGCACGTTCACCAATAGACATTTGGGCAACACCTTGATCCCATCCTTTGATAACTTCACCTTTGCCAATTTTAAATTGGAATGGCTTGTTGCGATCGCGACTTGAGTCGAATTTTTTACCATTTGTCAATGTTCCTAAATTAAAAATTTAATATACCAATTATTAGTCAATTAAATACTCTAAATAAAACATTAAATATTTTATTTTTCATGTAGTTATTTACCTGTGTAGTGAACGATGACAGTTTGTCCAGTTTTTGGATATCTCTGACCTTAAAAAAAAATAGAAATTTGCATTTCAATTATTTATTTTTATTTAACAAAATAAAATACATATTAATCTATACTCGTTTTGTAATCATAATTTATAAACGACACATCAACTAGGTCACAAGGTAAATTTATTATAATTTATACAAAAATATCGATCTTCAAAGAAAAAAAAAAAAACTCTTGTCATTCAATAGCAGCACAACGAGTCAACCTAACCAACAAATTTAAAAAAAAAAATAATTTACCATTTAATTTTAAACAATTAAATATTGTTTATAGCTAAACTAAAATTACATGTAATTATTTATTTATTTATTACAATTGTTTATTGGTAAAAATAAGAATAATAATAATTACCATCACCGGGTGAAAGAACCTCAACATCCACGCCCATTGTTGCTAATAATCAAGCTGAAATAAATAAATATTTATTGTTATTATTGTAGTTTAATTGTTTATTAACAATATGGAAAAAAAAATTATTGGATTAATTGATTATTTATCATAAATAAATGAAGAATAAATTACCTTCGAATTAACACGTTTCACAAAATCAACACGGCTTACGTTTTTTTTTTTTTTTTTTTTTTTTTGTTGGTGGGAAAAAAAAAAGAATCCAAAAGAATCCATTTTCAGGATGATTCCGAAAGCCACCACTAGAATATGAATATATTTTCCAACTTCCGTATCCGGAATTTATTAATTTTATTTTTTTGCGAATAAAATAGGATCAATTGGGATAAATAGGATTTTTTAATAAAAAAATAATTAAAATAAATAGACAGTATCGTTTTTCGTTTTTTTAATTTACAATTTATTAATTAATAATAATTTATCAACAGATAAAAAAAGACATTTTTATTATATTCAGATCAATAGATATATATAAATTTTATTTTAAATAAAAATTAGATAATGAAAAAATCTTTAAATTCTAAATGAGCAAATTATATATTTTTTAAACTGATACTTTTTTTTACTTTTTCTTTTAGTAATTAAAATTAAATAATTTATCTACCTGTTAAGTTAATTGCACAACCAACTTTTAAAGTACATGATTTGTTCTTTTTTTTTTCTTTTAATTACTATGAGTCTTATTTAAAAATTGGAAATATATTCATTTTTTTTTCTACAATGTCACTCATTGAGGAATGTATCCAAGAAAAAAAAAAAAAAAATGGAGTATCATTTAAAAATAATTACCCAGCATGGAATTGATGATGAAAAAAAAATAAATAATTTTTTTTTCATCATCAGGAAGTACTAATTCAAATTGAATTCTCTCTTTTTTGTTTAAAAAATTGTCTATTCAAATGGAACTCTCTTTTGTTGTTGAAAAAAATTTTTTTTTTAATTAAAAAATAATTATTTTGTTTTATCATAGCTTGATGATGATGATGGATCATAAATCCTTTCAAGAAGAGCTCTTGTTATGCTACCAGGTTTTTTCTGATATTTATTTATTAATTCTTCCAGTGCAAGAGCAACTTTGTCCTTCACTTCTTCTGGTGTCAAGCTGTCATCAAACGATATTGGATCCCCAACATAAGTTTTTAATTTAACTGGAAAGCCACCATAAATTGGTGCAAATGGAAATTTCGTTGCAGCATATATTCTAAGCCAAAAACGTCTACCCCAACTGACTGTTCTAAATGCTTCACGTAAATTTTGAGTAAATAATGGTACTATTTTAACTTTTGCATCAACTGCAACTTTAGCAAAACCCAAACGATTTTTCCATAACAATTGATAATATGAGTCACCAAATTGTGCCTCATAAACACCACCAGGTGATATTGCAAGCATGTTACCATCTTTCAATATTGATGAGCATGTTTGTATTGTTCCTGGTATCAATTTCATGACATGACATATTATTGAAAAACCTGGTACTTTTAATAGAAATCTATCAACAACACTGTGTACTATTTTTGAGTTGACTAATACCATTTTTGAAACGAAATAGTATAAATCAATTGGTACTGCACCATGATAATATATAAATAAAACTGGCTCATCCATTGGAATTTTTTCCATTCCAACAACTTCATATCCTAGATAAATAAATTGTCTCAATTATTTGTAATTATGATTTATCATATTTTTTTAAAATTACCATGAAGAATGTAGCCATGAACATCCCAAATTGCAGCAACAACATTTCTTGCTGCAATTTTCCAATCTTTTCCATATGCTTCTCTCAGTCGTACTCTTTAAGGAAATATAAATTTTAAAAGTCATTGAGTTCATCAATTATTCATAAAAAATTCATTAATTATTTATTATTTAAAAATAAAAAACAACATACCTGTGTAATTTATAGATGTAAAAAATTAAAGCAGATACATATAACAATATTAGAATAAAAACTGGTAAAAGGAAGGTGATTAACAAAGGCATCAAGAGCCAAGATAACCAGAGAGTAAAGTCCACATCAATGTAATCAACTGAAACATTAACAAAAAACAAGAAAAATAATTAAATATGAATCGTAAACGTAATCTGATAATAATTACTTTAAACAATTATCATAGTCAAGTACTAGAAATTGATAACAACAATTATCAAGTGATTCCAAAAATTATAATTCAATTATCAAATAAATTTCGATTCAAGTAGATTTTTTTCTATATCGTACGATCAAATTACAATCAAGATATCAATTATCTTCTTACACAACCGTCTTTATTTATAAAAAAAAAAAAAATCATAAAAATAGTACATTTAATTAACAATAATAATAAAATATTAAACAAATTTATAAACAACTTACCAATGACATCTTCGAAGCCCTTGATACTATTTGTTAACATGTCCATGACTATTGAAGACCTGATCAAGCACCGTTTGTCTTAAAATTTTTTTAAATACAAAAATAGTAACAATAGTAAAATTGAGAGGAATAAAAAATAGTTTAACAATCACGCTCTCATCGACAGGTGGAGTGTATCCATGTCTACGTTGTTGTTATTGTGTTGTCTGTCGTCTTTTTGCTTCTGCTATAACAAACAAAAAAAAAAAAAAAAGTAACAAGTTTTTTCTCTACGTTTTAAAAATTAATCAAGAAGGGGAAATAAAATTTTTCAATTTTAATATATTTTAAATAAATAATAATAACAATATGCCTGCTTTCACAAATATTTTTTTTTGTGTTGAACCATCGAAAATGTCACACACATTTAAAAACATTCTCCCACTATTTTTTTGATATATTAAATAATCAAAAATGAACTTAAAAATTAATTAATATACTGAATAACAAGATTATTTAACAAAAAAAAAAAATAGCAAATCGATAATTAATGACTTAATAAATGTCTACTGTTATTGTTATTATTATTTTTATGTTTTGGTTATGTTGATGGGTTCAATGGGGGTCATGATGATTCAAGAATATTATTATTATTTTATTGCGTATATTTTTACATGACAATTGACATTGTTGTTGTTGTTATTTTGTTAAAAAAAAAAAAAAAAAAATTATAAATAAATAACAAAAATGGCGGCGATTGTCGTGAAGTTGGCTGCATGTTAATTTTTGCGGGGCACGGCGGGGTGAAGGGTCAAGTCCCCTGAAGTTGTCAGTGAGCCAATTGTAAAAAATAACATAAGGTTAGGTTAAATTTGAAGGGGAGAAAAAAAGCATTGGAAAAAAAAAGAGAGAGAAAGTGGTACAAGAATTGCATGTTCACTCTCTGAAAAAAAAAAATTAAAAAAAGAGAGGAGAGAAAACCTGGATGATAAAAGAAAAAAAAGTTTGTGTATATTGTTTTTGTTATATTGACTAAAAAAATTCAACAAAAAACATATAAAATTATATAATTAAATTAAACACAATGCAGTTATAATAAAACATTAATTTTGATATCTAAAAATATTTTATAATTGTTAATAAAACTGAATCTAGTTTCAACATATAAATATATTTTGTCAATGTGTATTTGTGTGATGTGTTGGTAAGTGTTGCAAAATGAAAATTACAAATCAAACAATTGTTACATGAATCTATGACAAGTAATTAAAATATACATTGTAAATTTGTTAATAATTAATTTGTTGTTATTTTTTAACTGTCAGATTATAATCATTGATAACAACAACGCCTATCAATCGATTTACAGCCCACGCGCAGAAGTTTGTCATTATCCATACTGAAGGAGATGATTATTGTCTAGGTAATTTGTTTGATTGAAAAATCACTTGAATTCTTTTATTTATATTTTTTAAACAATAATTGTATTGTTGTTACTACAACAACAACAATAGCAATAATGAAACAATTGTTATAATTTTTGCTACTGTAAATTATTGTGTGTGTATGTGTGAATTTGTTTGTTGTAAAATTGTTTGAAATTAAAATGATTTTTGTTGTAAATTGTTAGAATGTCTGATGATAATGCTGAAATGGAGTCAATGGATTCAGATGAAGATATTTTTAGTCCACGTAATCGTAGATTAAGTGGAAGATCAAGTCGTCGACCATTACGTCCAGGTGTTAGAAGAAGCACAAGAAATAGAATGCAAACTTATGATAATTTAAATACTAGTTGGATTTTGGGTATATTATAAATTAATTTTTAATTATTTTGTAAATAAATAAAATGTTAATTTGTTTTTTTTTTTTATTTAAGGAACACAAACATTAAAAGGATATCCAATGTTTCAACAACATGCATCATCATCAGATAAAGAAGTTGATGATCCACCAGAACGTCCAACAAAAAATTTACGTGAACGTATGCCATTACGTTCACGTGAAAATCATCCACCAAACAATAAAACAAATCGTCATATACGTGATCATGATAGTATTGCTGTACGTGAATTACGTGATCGTACTGATCATGATGAACGTAGTACAGATAAAGAAACCAAAGATAAACGTGAAATACATGATTGTCAGGAACAACCACCACAACTAGAACCACAGCAACAACAACCACAACAGCAGCAAAGACGTAATAGTAATAATAGTTCACAACCAGATAAAGAATTAAAAGAAATAAAAACACGTAGTAAATCAGAAGCATCACAAAATGATGATAATAGTAAAGAGTTACGTGCACGTAAATCAGACAGTCCAAATCGTTTACGTGAAGGACCTGTAACAAGATACAGTGGTATGCTTGATAAACCAGTTAAATTAAAAAATCAAAAAATAAATAATCAAGATGGTGATGATGACAGTAATGTTGATGATGATGATGATAATAAACAAGAAGATAATAAAAATGAAAATTCAGATGATGATGATGGTGAAGGTGAAGGTGGTGGAGGTGGTGGCTTTGAAGACATGTATTCACGTATAAAACGTACTCGACGTAAATCACAACGTCAAATTGAACGTAGTAGTAATAATAAAAAATTAACAGAAGAAAGTGATTTATCTGAATCATCAGATATACCAAAACGTCGTACAAAATATAGTTTACGTCAAAAAAAGCCAATTGTTGATAGATTTCAATCGAGCAATGAGCCAAGACCAATACGTGTATTTCGTAGTGTATTAACAAATTCAATGAGACGTCGTAAACATAGAAGTAAAAGTACAAGTTCAAGTGATTCAAGTGATTCAGAACCACAACGTTATGATAAAAAAAAAAATAAAAAAACACGTCAAACAACAATACCACAAGGTGGTGGTGGTGGTAGTTGTACAACAGATAAAAAAGCAGATATATGTCCATTAACTGTTGATACAAATATACGTTTTAATGATGTTGGTGGTTTAGAATCACATATTGATTGTTTAAAAGAAATGGTTGTATTTCCAATGATGTATCCTCATGTATTTGATAGATTTCATATAACACCACCAAAAGGTGTGCTATTTCATGGACCACCTGGTACTGGTAAAACATTAATTGCACGTGCATTAGCAAATGAATGTTCACAAGGTACTAAAAAAGTATCATTTTTCATGCGTAAAGGTGCTGATTGTTTATCAAAATGGGTTGGTGAATCAGAGCGTCAATTACGTTTGTTATTTGAACAGGCACAACAAATGAAACCATCAATAATATTTTTTGATGAAATTGATGGTTTAGCACCAGTACGTAGTACAAAACAAGATCAAATACATGCAAGTATTGTATCAACTCTACTAGCACTTATGGATGGTTTAAGTGATCGTGGTGAAGTTATTGTTATTGGTGCAACAAATAGAATTGATGCTATTGATCCAGCATTACGTAGACCAGGTAGATTTGATAGAGAATTATTTTTTCCTTTACCAGCAATGAAAGAAAGACTTGAAATATTAAAAATTCATGTTAATAAATGGATAACAGCACCAAGTGATGAATTATTAGAAACATTAGCTGAAAAAACAACTGGTTATTGTGGTTCTGATTTACGTGCATTATGTACTGAAGCTGTGCTACAAGGTTTACGTAGAACTTATCCACAAATATATTTAACAACAAATAGATTATTACTAGATCCAGAAAGAGTTGAAGTTAAAAAAAAAGATTTTATGGAAGCAAGTACAATATTAGTACCATCAAGTCATAGAATAGCACCAAGTGTTAGTAGAAAATTACAGCCATTTTTATTGCCATTATTGGGACAAGCATTGGATGATCTTGTTTGTGCTGTTAAAGCAATATTTCCACAGGGTATTAAACCATCACTTGCTAAAATTAAAGTTGCTAAAGGTATACATAGACCAAGAATGCTTGTAACTGGTGATGAGCTATCACATCGTCAAGGCTCAAGACTTGCACAAGCATTATTATATAAAATGGAACATGTACCAGTACAAACACTTGATGTTAGTACATTATTTGCTGAAAGTGCTAGATCACCAGAAGAAACTTGTGTTCAAGTATTTAATGAAGCATCAAGAAATGTACCATCAATAATTTACATACGTTCAATTGATCAATGGTGGCCACTTGTTCCTGAAACAGTTAAAGCTGTATTTATGTGTAGAATTGCAGCACTTGATCCATGCTTACCAATACTTGTACTTGCAACAAGTGATGTTGCATACAATGAACTTGCACCAAAAGTTAAAAATTTATTTAATGAATTACGTGGTGAAGTTTATACAATGAAAAATCCAAATATACAACAAAGATTAGAATTTTTTAAACCAATATTTATGATACAAAGTTTAAGTTCACCACTTATTAAAGATGATAAAGTACAACCACTTGAAGAGCTACCACTTGCACCTGATCCATCACCTAAAAAATTAACTGTTGAAGAAGTTAAAAAATTAAGAGACAAAGAAGAAATATCATTGAGAGAATTGAGAATATTTTTAAGAGAAATATGTGCCAAATTAGCAAGAAATAGACAGTAAGTTTGATATTTTTTTATTTTTTTTATTTACATTTAATAACATGTTTTATTATTATTTTGTTAATTTTTATTTTACAGATTTTTTATGTTTACAAAGCCAGTTGATACTGAAGAAGTGCCAGATTATAATACAATTATTAAACAGCCAATGGATCTTGAAACAATGATGACTAAAATTGACATGCATTGTTATTTATGTGCTCGTGATTTTCTTGATGACATTGATCTCATTTGTAGAAATGCCCTCGAATATAATCCTGATCGGTAAGTCAATCAGTTAAACAACTAATAAATTAAGAAAAAAAAAAGCAAAAAAACCTTTATAATCGAAAGTTTAAGTGATGAGAATATATTTTAATAAATTATTCATCTTTATTCTTAAATTTATTTATTATTAATTTAATAATAAATTAAAAATTTTTTATTGACAATTACGTTGTGTGTTTTCACTTCAGCTTGCGCGATAGGCCCTCCCTTGGAATATTGAAGAGGTAGTCTCTCCTGTTACTCCGATGCCTTTTATTTTTTATTTTTATATTTTATTTGCAATTTTATTATTCGGAATTAATATTTACACGTAATACGGATTATCCATAATTTCAATTTGAAAAAAAAAAGATAATTTGCTTTTAATTTTTGAATTATTCATAACTATGTATTGCGATTACTAATCCTTTTAAAATAAATTATTGAAAATATTTCGTGACAATAAAATACTAGATGAATCAATAAATAATAATTTTTTTTTCTCATAAATAATTCATAAAAATCAGTGAGTTTCACAATAAATTTTCATTTATAAATTTCAAAAATTAACAATAATTTTTCATACGGATAAATAGCCTAGCTATTATTATTTTTAATTTTTTTAATAAAAAAAAAAATACAAATTAACCGTATTATGTGTTAAAAATTAATTCCATTTGTTGATATTATTATTGTTTAAAAAGTAGTTTCGCTGGTTTTCAATAGCTCGATTGTTGACCATCATGTAGTTTGTTTACTTATCCATGTTATTATTATTAAAAAAAAATAAAAAGTAAATAATTAAAATAAAACTTGTTTGAATTAGCTTGATAAATATTTGTTTGTTTTTTGAATTAACAGAGATCCAGCAGATAAATTAATCCGTCATCGTGCTTGTTCACTTCGTGATAATGCATACGCCCTTATAAAAGCAGAGCTGGACTCGGATTTTGAGGATAAATGTCGTGAAATATCAAAAAATCGTAACGTAGTTGTTAATAATAACAATGACAACGATGATGAAGACGCCGGTGATAAAATGAAAGCTGAAAATGATGATGATAAATCAATGAATAATAAAAAGGATAGTCCATTACCAAGTGGTTCTGTTGTCATGAATGGTAAAAGATTACCAAGTTCACGTAAAAGAAAAATACCAGCATGGGCACGTGGTTATGTTAAAAAAATAACTAAAAAAAAGAAAATATTATTCGATGATAATGTCAATGAAATTGTTGAAAAATCATTATCAGAAAAATCGTTGACATCTAGCAATAGTGGACGTATTGATTCTGATAAATGTCAAGAATTTGATGCAAGCTGTGATGTTGTAAATGGTGATGCAACACCAATCATTGATCATTCAGAAATATCAGATAATGAAACAATAAATGACACGAGTACAATAAAAGATGATCAAATGATTGTAGATAAAATTGAAGTAGCTAATGATGATAAATCAATCAATGAAAATATTGATACAACTATTATTGATACAAAAATTGATAATAGCACTGATAAACCATTGAATTGTAGTAATTCTGTTGATAAAATAATAAATTCTGAAATAAATATTAAAAAAATTGATAATGTTAATTCAAATACATCATCAAGACGTGAAAGTTGTGATGAATTAATGATTTCTGTTGATGTTGATACTAGTAGTAATAAATTATCAAATGGTAATGTTGTATCAAATGATAATGTTGTTATTATTGATGAAGTTGAACTTGATAATTTATGGAAACATGCTGTTGATGTTACTATGAATTCATCTGTTGATGTACTCTGCGATATTTATGTACAGCTTAGCCGATGTGTTGCTAAATATGAACAAACTTTCGACAGAAAAACACTGCCAAAGGTAAAGATTATTATTATTTTATATTTTTTAATTTATTTTTATTGATTTCATCTATTTTTTTGTACATTAAAAATATTTTTTTTCACCTGGAAATCAAGTAGATTTTTTTAGCACTGATAAATAATTTATTTCTATTTTTTTTTTTCTAGGATTTGCTCAAAGAACTACAGAGATTCGAGGAAGAGGATACTTCGATTCTATCAGAGATTCAATCTCCTGTCGCCTAAGAAACACGTAACATGTACCTTTTAAATAGTTTTTAATTTTTTTCCTTAATTAAATTTTTTTATTTCTCTTTTTAAATAACTCAACAAAAAAAAAAACAACTGCCACAGCTAATCAGTTTGTATATTTTTTTAACAACTCAATAATTTAATTTACCATAAATGATCA
This sequence comes from Aphidius gifuensis, assembly GCF_014905175.1. Classification (NCBI taxonomy): domain Eukaryota; kingdom Metazoa; phylum Arthropoda; class Insecta; order Hymenoptera; family Braconidae; genus Aphidius; species Aphidius gifuensis. The sequence continues at coordinate 516,904 of NC_057790.1, read as the reverse complement.
TTTTTCATTTAACTGTTGTATATAGTATCAAATCCATTTGTGTTTTAATTTAATTACAATTCCGTGTGTTTAAAAAATAATTATTTTAAACTTTTTTTTATCAATAAAGTTGTACTTAATTCGATTTCAATCATAAATAAAAAAAAAACATAAATTTGTCGTTTTTTTCGTTTACTAAAAAGAATTATTAAAAGTAAAAAAAAAAAAAAAAAAAAAACAATTTTTAGATAAATAAATTAAAATAAACTTGTGTTTAAAATAAAATAATTTACATGTAATTAATTAGTTAAAAAAATATGATTTTTTTTTGCTGACCAAAGTCCCATAATATACGAAATATTGCCTAAGATTCATAGAATTATTTAAGCCAACAATTAATTAATAAATATCAATTGAAAGTATATATTAAATCTTGATGAAAAAAATAATGCAAATGAAACAAAATATATGTTTTTTACATTAAAAAAAATGGAGGATATTAAAAGCTGCTTAAATGAATATTAATAATTGTCAAATAAGAGTATAATCTAACAATTTGTTGGTGATTGATTTATTATTTCAAATAATAAATATTAAACTCACTGCCTTTAATTATATTTACGTATTTTATTTATAATTATATTATTTAACTAATGGCAATCGCTCAAAGCGACATTCCACTAAACAATTTAGACAAAAAAAAATGGGACAATGGAAGCTAAATCTCTGGTTGATAAAAACCATTGACAAAAAAACCAGATGAAGTTTAGATAAATTAATTAAAAAAATAATAAAAAAGACTTGTGAATTTATTTATTAATTAGAATTATTAATATGTTTTTAATGAATAATTGTAAAAGCCAGTTAATGGGCTTCCAGGGATAACACAACCACTGTCATGATTCAATTCGAAATTTGTAATTTGAATGATCTATTTTAAGCCAATATAGCTTTTTTTTTTTTATAGATTAATTTAATTTTAATATTCAGTGCTTGTTTATTATTATTGTTAAACAATTTAATTTTTTTTAATCAAGCCTGGATGATAATAATGACATTGAACATTTTACAATATAATTTACCATTAAATTTATACCACTGCCTTATTTATTTTAAATATTAAAACACACTTGCTGAAAATAAATGAATTAAAATTTTTCATCAATTCCTTGAATATAGTTTTAAATTATTTATCAATTATTTTTTTTTAATCAATTGTTTTATATTTTTTTTTTTAAAACGAAACATGAAATTTCATTAGTAAAAATAATCACCATATTTATTTTTTTATTTATTATATAAATTTGGCTTTAAAAAATTTCGAGTTAATTTTTTTTTTTTTTTATATAAAATATTAGTTTAAATAAATAAAAAAACTAGTAGATTATTATGTCGGGTTTAAAGGATTTTTCTTGTATTGGGGGATTGGAAAATCATATTAAAATTGTCAAAGAAATGGTGCTTTTTCCATTAATGTATGGTGAAGTTTATGCGAAATTTAATTTGCGACCACCTAGAGGACTTTTATTTTACGGTCCACCTGGTAAAGTACATTAAATTTAAAAAAAATCTACAATTAATTTATATTTGAATGATAATTTAGGAACTGGAAAAACTCTCGTTGCAAGTGCACTTGCTGTTGAATGCAGTAATTCAGAAAGAAAAGTATCATTTATATCAAGAAAAGGATCAGATTGTTTGAGTAAATACGTTGGTGAAAGTGAAAAAAAATTACAAAGAATATTTCAAACAGCACAACAAACAAAACCTTGTATAATATTTTTTGATGAAGTTGATGGATTAGCACCAGTACGTACAAGTCGTCAAGATTTTGTTCATGCTAGTATTGTATCAACATTACTTGCACTGATGGATGGTCTTGATAATAATTCAGAAATTATTGTCATTGGTGCGACAAATAGACTTGATGCTATTGATCCAGCTCTACGTAGACCAGGTCGTTTTGATCGTGAACTTTATTTTCCACTGCCTTGTTATGCTGCTAGAAAAGATATTCTTTCTGTAAGTTTTTTCATTATTATTTTTATTTTTTATCTTCTTGATAATATTATTGATGAATAATTGGATGGGATATTTTTATGTCGTCGTGATAAAATATTTAATCCTATTTCAAAGACATGAATTTCAATTAAAATTCTTTTCATCATCTTGAAGAATTGTCATCATTATATATTTTTTTTCATTTTCTTTTTACATAATTATTATCATTGAGTTTATATACTTTTTCAAAAAAAAAAAAATATATATAAATGATTTAAATTGAATCATCATCCTCGTTATAATTGGAGAATACTATAATTTATTTTTTCAAACACTTGAATGTGTATTTATTCATGTTTTCTTATGGGATAATTATTTTTTATTTTTCTTTTGCAAATTTCACTTATTTCTTGAGTAGCAATTGAGACAAAAGTATTTATTTTTGATACTTATTTTCAAGACATTTCAAGGAAATTTGACTTTTTAAGATTTTCTTTGAGTGGCTCTTGTGATATTACGTCTTGTTGAGCTTTTACGAAGACTCAATAGTATTTTACTTTGGTCTTTTTATAAAAAAAGTTATGTAAATGTACTTCAGTTTCGTGGAAAAAAATAATTGACGTATATATTTTTTTTTAGATAAAAATAATTTTATTTTTCGATATATTTTTAAATTAATTTTATTATTATATTTTTTACTGATTTTTAATTGTACAGGTTCATGTGAGAAGTTGGAAACAAAAACCACCTCAAAAATTTTTAGCATATTTAGCAGCAAAAACAGTTGGATATGGTGGTAGTGATTTGCAAGCACTTTGTGCTGAATCTGTAATGTGTTGTGTTAGAAGACATTATCCTCAAATATATACGTCGAAAAATAAATATCATATCAATGAAAGAGCATTAAAGGTATAGCTTTTAATTCAAAAAATAAAATTATGTTATAATTCAATTAATTTAAATTGAAAAGATAATTATTTTAATAACAAAATTAATTTTCATTTAAATTTATTTAATTTAAATAAAAATTTAAATTTATTACAGATTGAAAAACAAGATTTTATAAAAGCACAAGAAAATATTGTTCCAGCATCTCACAGAGTAACAATCATTCCAGTCAAAAGTTTATCAACAAAAGTTTATCCATTATTACAAGATCGTTTGTTCTCAATTTTGACGAGATTACAGGGTATTTGTCCAGAAGGAATGCTCAATACTGAAAACTCGTAAATATTTATACTTAAAATCTACCATAATTATTATTATTTAATTTATCAATAGCAAAATATTTATCTTTTACAAATTAAAAAACAAAAAGGCAATATGCAAATTTAAGCTCGCGGTTTTCCGCGGATTTTTCTATTCCGCCAATTCCATGTACCCTTGACATCAGAGTAGATTTAGCCAAGAAAAAATAGAGTCTGAATTCAGGCCCATCAGAAAAAAAATTCAATTTAAAATTCTTTTTCTCAGCTACATCCTCAATTTTTTTTTTTTCACATCCTCAGTTCCCAAACTTTGTATTTAAAAGGTGACACATGCTGACCAGTTACCACACCAACTATCAAACTTAAAAATAAAAAAATAATCTAAGCAAAGTCACGTAGCTTTTACCTGCATCTAATTAATTTTGAATATATAAATAATTTCAATGGCTACTTGTTATTCCCCACACAAACAAACTCAAATAATACAAAAAAAAAAAAAATTCAAAAAGCTCAATTCAAATAAAATCTTTATCTTGTATAAAAAAAATATATATACATTTTTAAATTCAATATTGTTATTCAATAATTCATTAACAATGAATTTTTAAATAACAAAAAGTGCTATTATATAAATGATTTAATTGACCGCAAAAATGAATTGTCTTTTTATTCAAAAGGATCAATGAATTGTCATCAAGATCGTCAAACTGTCCTCGTATTTTATTGTACGGTGATGATGATTGTCATACCCGTCATTTAGCTCCAGCATTACTTCACAATTTGGAACATCTTCCTTGTCATGTGTTGGACGTGACGACTCTTTTTGAAGAGACAGGAAGGGCTGCAGAGGAAACAATTATCCAGGCATGTCAATTGCAGATATTTCTTTCTTTTTTTAAATTCAATTTTATTATTATTATTATTACTTTTCCCCTATTTTATATTCTATTTCTTTTTTATATTTTCCTTTGTTCGTTTTTCTTTTTTATTTATTATTATTATCATTGTAATAATTTATTTATCATTTTTTTTTTTAGAAAGTTAAAACGGCGAGACATACATTACCATCGTTACTTTACGTACCTGATATACTTGCATGGTGGGATTTAGTTGGGGTTGCAGCACGTGCTGTATTTACATCACTCATGAAGGGTCTTGATCGATCTGTTCATATGCTTCTTTTGACCACAATCAAATGCGACATTGATAATATACCTCAAGAAGTTTGTCAACTAAATTTATATTTTATTTCTTTAAAAAAAAAATTATATGCTGATTTTTATTTATTTTTTAGCTCATTGAATTGTTTGATGAACATCAGGGTGAAATTTATGAAGTATCATCACCAAATGCAACTGAAAGATTGTCATATTTTCAACAGCTATTTTGTAAAAATAGCCATTTGAATAATAAACCAGATAATATATCAAACAGATCATCTTATGGTTTAATATTTTGCTTTGAATTTAAAATTAATTTATTGTTTTTTATTTTAACTAATTTATTATTTGTTTATTCAGTTGATTTTATTCAAGTAATGGCACCGAGAAAAAATAAAAATGAACAACAAAAACAGCATAAAGAAGTTGAAAAAGTTGATGCACCAGTTACAAGAAGAACAAGGCTGAGAACAAAATTGAGTGTTGTTAATTCATCAGTGTCAACGACTGATACAAGTAAATATTATATTTTTGTGTATAGATAAAAGAGAATTGTTGTTTGTGCTTTTGAAAATAATTTTTTCGATGATAAAATTATAATGAATTGTAGGAATTAATGGAAAACGCGAACACAGTGAATCAGGTGAGGGTGTGACATCAAAGAGACAACGTGTCACTGGCAATTTTAGTGGTAATTTAAATTCATTGGAAAATATAAATGAATCACAAATACAAAATATACTTGATAGAGTTGTTAATTATACTGAAGATTGGCCAAGTCAACAATTAGAAGCACTATATGCTAGTCTTGAATTAACAATTGAAAAAAAATATGATGATAAATTTACATCAATTATTGATTGCATTGAAAATTTTCATAAATATAAAGATTTACATGATAATTCAGTATTTAAAAATAATAATGAATAGTTTTTATATTGTGTCAACATTTTCAATCAATTTATTAAGCTTTTTTTTTCGAAGGAAAAATAAAAATTTAATAAACTCAAATGGGTCAATAAAAAAAAAAAAAAAAAAGTTAGGAATTTATATTGAAAATAAATAAATGAAAATTTTAATTATTTGTTTTTATTTTCTTTAAATAAATAATAATAAAAATTAGAAAATATATTTTTTATTTTTAACTTAAAAATTACCAGAAAATGAAAAAATAATTTTTTTTTTTTCAAATACATATTAGAAATGTTTATTTAAATATTAAATTAATATTTTTTTTTAAATGTAAATCAGTGTTTTTTACATTTTTTAAATACATAATTAAAATTTTTTAAATATAATTAATAATAAAAGTTTATTTTCAATTTCGAAAAATGTAAAATTTCGATTTCGAAAAATGAAAAATTTCGATTTCGAAAAATTTAAAATTTCGATTTGAAAATAATTTCATTAATTTATTTAAAAATTATTAATCTCTTTGTCAACAAAGAGAATAATATTTAAATATATTTATAAATTTTTTATCAACAATAAAAAATTAAAAAATAAATGGATCAAAAACTAAGGGTAATCCAGGAGAGACGTGACCCTGCAAATGAAGGGAATTGAGGGATCAAAATGTTTCGTATATAAACATATAAGGGAGTTATCTAAAATATGAAACTAAACCTGAGGCAAAATATATCACATCAACCTGACATTACCAGATACATAAACTTTATATATTTTTTCCCTATTCTATGTCTAAACTAAATTTTAATTGGCAAGTTATTTTTCATCTCAGTCGAAAATAATAAAAATATTTAAAACTTTATACTTTTATAATTAAAAAAATAATAAATTTGTTGAAATTTCAGTGGAATTTAATAAACATGCTGGTGCTTTAATTCAATTTAAATGAAATAAAACGTTTTTTTTTTTTTTAATTAAATTTATAAAAAGAATTTTTGTGTTTTTGAAAGTTAATCAATATACTCGTCTGCTGGTATTTCCAATGATTCCTGGTCATTGTACATACAAAGGGGAATGATGATATTATTCAGAATGGAAAATCAATACAGCCAAACTGATGATTCGGCTATTGTATATGTAAATGTTTTAAATAATAATTGCACCAATAAAATTTGAAAAATGGTGATATAAAAAAATCCAGAAAAATCAACAAAATAAATATGAATACGTAATAATGATTTTAAATAAATAAATAAATAATAATTTTTGAAAAAAGCGTATGAAATATATTGTGAATCGTTGTATTGAATTAAATATTTGCCTTTTTTGTATGGAACTTTTTTGTATACCCCTTTTTTAGTCTAGATTCCATCGCCTCTTATTGTAGAGTATGCAGATCGACAATGCACTCAGCCCCTCGAAAGCCAGATTATTATCAGTCCAGACAGTCAAGCACTTAGAAATTCATTTAGGGATTATACATTTTAGTCAAATAAAAATGTAATTTTTATTTTTAAAAAGTAAAAAAGTTGAAGTATTTTTAAAATTTTCGTTCTACATTTAATTTAATAATTTAAATATTTAATTTGAATGGTTTTTTATGATAAAAAATTGACAATAATTGAAAATAAAATGTAATTTTATTTTTAAAAAATAAAAAAGTTAATGTATTTTTAAAATGTTATATTTTATTTAAATGGCTTTTTTATAATTAAAATTCAATAATACTTGCCTTTTTTGATAGTAAAAAAATAAAAAACTTCAAAATTCATCAATTTTTGAATAATCCATGGCATTTTGAAAAAGAAAAAACAATAAGGAATTTTTTTCAAGGAAATAAATAATAAACAATGATAAAATATCAATAAATAATCAATAAAAAATTTGTAAAATATTTTATATAAACATTCTGACATCTTAATATCACTAAAATAGTGAAATACATTTTTTTTTCTTTATAAAAAACATCTAATTTACCTTAAATAATATATTTCTTGTCTTTTTTTTCAGTTATGATATGATAAAATCCATAAATCTTCACTTGGACCACCGTTTTCACATCTTTTTTTTTCTTAAATAATAAATGCAATAATATTTACAGTAAAACTACCTTAACTATTATAATAATAACGTCAAACATTTAGTTATTATTTCGCTATACATCTAAAATCTAAATAGATATGTTAATAATAATAAAAAAAAAAAAAAAAAAAACAATCTGTCTATACATTTATCTTTTTTTTTACCAAATATATATCACAAAGTATTTTTGGTATAAGAAAAAAAATAGCCAATGAGTCTTATTCACGATCAAATGTAAAATGATCAATACTAACTTCTTCCTTGATGAGTATCGAAGAATTATTATGATTAAAAAATTGTATGGGTCTTGTTTGAATCGACAATCTATTTCTATTTGGTTTTTCCCATGATCGTGATTCATTATCAAACTCATCATTAATTGATTTTGTCTTTGCAAGTTGTTTCAATGATGCCAGCTCATAATCCACATAATCATAATCACCATTAACACAAATATTATAATTTTTTTCTTCACAATCTAACAGAGGAACAATTGACACATCATCATCATCAATTTGTTGATCAAGTTTTGATACATCAAATGAATCATATTCACAATCAATTTCTTCTTTTTGCATTTGCATTCTTACATATGATATATCATCATCAATATCAATGTCATCATATTTTTTTTTATTATTTAATTTTTCATAATCTTGCATACTATTTTCAGTATCAATCAATGATTTTATTGCATCAGTTATACGAAGTGACTGTTTCAATGGTTGTGTTGTTGGTGAAATTTCTTGAATTTCTGAATCATCATCACTTTCATCCATTGAGAAATTATCACTGTCTTTCGTTTGGTAATGATCATTATCTTCCATCGAAAAATCATTATTTTCTTTCGAACAGAAATCATCTCTTTCTTTCGTCAAATTATTTACAGATTGATCATTGATTTTTTTAAATTTATCTTCAAGTATTGATACTTCAATATCATCATCAATTGTTATAATATTTTCCTCTTGATTTATTTCTGCTGGGATTATCGATTTATCTTTCATTCGATTGGCTTCAAGAGTTCTACTGTATTCTAGAAGTGTAAAAGTTTGATAATCCCAGTAACTTGGTGTCTGAACAGAAACTGATCTTGAACAACACTCGATATCTTCAGTTTCTGAACTGCAATTGTCATTTATTGAATTGTTATTATTGCTTGATAAAGTATTATTATTATCAATCGATAAAGTATTGTTATTTGTAAAACTAGAATTACTATTTGTAAAATTATCATCATTCATTGATAAATCATTATCAACTTCTGATAAATAATTATTATTATTACAACAGCTATCGTTATTATTATTTTGATCTTCAGAATTTATATTGTCTTTGTGTTTTTGTGAAGTTTCATCTTCCCTACAACATGAATCCGGACAATTGAATAATTCCACACGAGTATCTGAAGATGATGCTGAACAATTTCTATGGTAATTAAATTCAGTAGGTTTAATTATAACTGAAGCACATCTTTTGTCTTCACTTGACTCGTCAGAATTTAACGGGGCTTCTAATGTAGGTGTGTCAATGATTTCTGACAATGAATTTTCACATGAAATATTATCAAAATTATTTGATATATTTTTATCTTCACTTGAAATAATTTTTGAATCATTATTTGACAATGGTAAATATCTTTTTTTAACATAATTTTCAGTAACAACTTCATGGCCAATTTTTAGAACAATACGTGTTCTTTTTTTTGATATTTTTTTATGTTTTTTACGAGTATGATTGTCTAGATCAGATTGGCATTTAAATATTTTTCTACAAATTGTACATTTTTCACTTGCCACAACAACCCAACACTCTTTAAATGTAAAATTATTATATTCATTTGCCATTTCGATATCGGATGTAACACTATCACTGCACTTACAAATATTATTACGACAAATTTCACAATTTGAGTTTATATTTTCACTTGTTGTTAATCCAAGAAAACGTAGAAATTCAATTTTAGTTGTTATATTTGAAGCATCTATTTTTCCATTTGTTGATTGTTGTTTACATGCCCTCAGTAAATAACGGTTACAATCAAGAGCAGCCATGTTTCTCGGCGCCATTTTGTTGTCTTCTGGTTCTTCTGGATTAAAATGAAGAGAAAAAAATACTTATGGAGTTGACTCTCGTTTGGTTTTTTTTTGATATTATATTAATTTAGCTCGATTTAATCTAATCTTATCTAAATGTATGCTTAATTTATATAGAAATAGATAAATAATAATACAATTATTAGAGAGAGGAGGAGAAGAGAGAGAGGGAGAGACAGAAAAAAAAAATACTTGTGACGTGGGTTGAAAACACAGAGTTATTGAACTGCTTCTAGACTCGCGAAATATAGAGAGGGAAATAGAGGTCGAGATTCTTTGTCAAGGTAGAGATATATATTTATTTTTTCGATTTTTTTTAAATCTATATATTGTATATTGAATAAATAAATAATGAGACCACTGTTTGAAATTTAACTAATGCGTCATTTTGTGGTATCTGCAGCTGTACAGCTGAACGAATCATCTGTATATAATTATTAATTCATTATTCTGTACATGATATAGTTTTTTTTTTTTTTCAAAGTAACAATTGTGTGAAGTCTATAGGACACTTTGACATGATAATTTATGTATGTGTGATATTACATTGCTACTAAAATTGAAGGGATATACTGTCGTAATCGAAAAAAGGCATGATTATAGGTTTGAATTCTTCCAAGAAATTATACAGACAGCTTTTTTTTTTTCTTCATTTTTTTGCTAAACTGTGGGATTTTTTTATTGGCTTTTTTTTCGTACTAAACTGTGGTTTTTTTTTGTTATATTTTTTCCCTAGAATTGGCAAATTATTATTGTACTTGGAAAAAAAGATTGATAAGTTGTAGAATGATTGAAGTTTTATATAATTTTTTTGATTTATTTGAATATTGATTGATAAATAAATAATAAATTCATCAATGAATAAATAAATAAATAAATAAATAAATATAGTAATAATTAATAATTAATTAATTAATTAAACAAATAAATAAATAAATTTATTGTTCAATTAAGACAGCTATAAATAACTTAATTAATTTCAAATTAAAAAATAATATTCAACTTAAAAAATAAAAGATAACCAATAACAAGAAACGTTAATAAAAAAATAAAATTACGAAAACAAACGATTTTAATTGCCGCCTTTTTTCAATCAACACTTTCCCCCTTTTTTTTTTTCTAAGAGCCCTCATCTGATTGGCCATTTCAAACTATCATTATTATTATTTTTTTAATATAAAAAAAAAATAATAAAATTATAATTTTTTTAATATAAAACAAAATAACAAAATTATAATTTTTTTAATATAAAACAAAAAATAACAAAATTATTATTTTTCTTTTTTTAAAAAAGTTTTTTGTATAAAAAATGATATTAGTGTATTGTCTACCCACATGTTCGTGAAAATTTGTATAAATTTTGTAGTTGTTTAAATTTCGTGTTAAAATAAAGTATAAATAATAATAATAAAATATAAATCAGGTATTCAGTGTGGATCCTAATCAAAAACTTACCATATTGAGATAAAAAGTACAAAAATAATTCAAGGTAAAAACAGAGACTTGCAAAGTTGGTTAGTTAACGAGTAACGAACAAAGATCTATATCCTGTTTGTATCTACATCCCTCCCTCCTTTCCTCACTTATATACTGTCTTTTTTTTTATTTTCTTTTATACATTATTCTCTTGCTCATCAAAAAAATTATAAATAAAAAAAAAAGTATATAAAACACATGGCAAACGACACAATTAAAAAAAAAAGACAAAAATAAATAAAACACTACGTCTAGAAAAAACGAATGATGAATATACGACTTACAATTTTTTTTTTTTTTAAATTTCAATTATTTTTTTCGTTTTTTTTTTGTTTTTAAAAATCAGTATCCACAATGTGAGGTAGCCAACAGCATTATTCTTCCAGATGATAAATATTTTTAATTAACGACAGTCTTTAATAATAAATAAACTTTATTAATTTATTTTTGAAATATTTAAAAATCAATACAACTTTTAAATATATAAATTTTATAACACATTAAATAATTAACAATTTATTATAAATGAATTAAAAAAAAATATATAAATTAAAAAAACAAAATATATAAAATTTAAAAAATAAAAAACACTTGTTATAAAAAATTTTTTTGTGAGAAAAAAAAAATCGAAATAATGCCACTGATAAATCCAATGATGATATTAATTTGATGATTTTATTTTCCTCGTGTGATATGCAGCAGCCAGTGGACCACCTGTAAACTCGACTTGTTTTAAAAGTCAACTGAGGACTGAGCGGCCTAGACCCAGCGAAATCGTCTGAATGCTGTCGACATCCTTCCCGCCGTTGTATATTCTATGTATTGTTCAATGGCCAATAGGAGCACTCTACTCATCCATTCAAACCAATCACATTATTGCACAACTCTCTCACACTGTGCACTTCTCTCTCTCTCACTCTCCTCCTTTCTGTCTCTCTCTCATTATGATTCTCTCCAGCAAGTAGTTTTTTTTCCTCATGGGGTTTTTGGAATACTGCTGGAGAAATAAGGGTGCTAGGAAAAAAAAACTTACACGTACTATTTAATAGCACAATGAAACCTTCCTATGGAATTTTTTATTTTTTTTTTCTTCATTTTTCTCTATTATAATAATAGTCTAAATTAAATGGCATAACTTCTTCACTCATGTGCATTGATTTAATTAAATTTAGGTGGAAAATTAATTTGAAAAATATTTTTTTAATTTACTTTTTTTATAATTGAAAAATTTGATAGATAATTATTTAATTAATTTTTGAATTAATAAATAATTTAAATAATTGTTTTTATTTTTAAAATTTTTATTTAGCTTTTTATTTTAAATTTAAAAAAAATTTAAATTTATTGGCTTTTTTTTTCTTCTATTTGGTAATAATAGTCAAGTATTGTTTATTAAAATATAATTAAAATTTTTTTAAAATACTAGTTATGGCTTTTCTGAGAAGGGCTTTTTTATTTTTTATGGTATTTTGAGTTTTGATATTTCCTGTCTAAACATACTCACAAGTACAGTGGAGTCTTTATATTATATTTTATAGCTTTGTAAAATTACACCATTGGATTATCACATACTCAAGTATTTTTCAATTACTTTTCTGGTTAGTTGTGGTTGTTCTCTCACACGGTTGTTAATTTTTTCTTTAAATAAATAATATATTTTATAAAATAAGTATTTAAGGTTTAATGTATTTTTGTTTAAAAAAAATATTTATGGGCATTATAGTACCTAAAGGCTTGAGAAAAAGAATAAATCATTTTAATATTTTCACTTAAAAAAACATAATAAAACTTTGAATATTCATTATAAATTTATTTATTTATTCATTTATTTAAATACCAATTCATTTGTTTATTTATTCATTTGCTTATAAAATTATTTCTATGTTCATTTATTATTTTTTTAATTTTATATATATTTTTACGTTCATTTTTTTGTTCATTCATTTATTTATTTATTTATTTATTTATCTATTAATTTATTAATTAATTTATTCTTCTAAGATAAAAAAATTCCCATGAAACATTCAAAAAAAATGATCATCAAAACCCAAAATTATATTCCAAATAAACAATTATAAATATTATCAATTTTACTAATTAACCCAATTACTTCACCTCATTATCAATCAATCATTATAAAATCAATTATTTCCTCAAATAATAATCTAAAAAATTATTTCCTTTTCACGTATATTCAAAGCCTCACAATGTTGCCAACAATATCAAAAAAAAAAACATCCAAATTAAAATTAATTTCGGCTTCCTAAAGTTAACTACCAAAAGATCAAACATTAATTTGAAGCTTTATATTTATTCTTTCTTATATTTCCAGAGACAATTAATTTTAATATTAAAAAAAAAATCCTCAAAGACAAAAAAGTTATTACTATTTTTTTTTATAAATAATTCTCTTGGAAGTTTTAAAAAGTATACTTAAATATAAATTCAATTCTTATTTTAATACTTGCATATCGTGTCTTTTGAATTGTCAACTGAGCAGATGGAAAGACATGAATATAATTTTTTTCCTCAAATAATTTATTGTATAAAAAATATATCAATATACAAAAGAATTCAAGGTCTATAATTAACATGCTTATTACAAGTTTCATATACAAAATTCGATCGATACAAATTGTACGTGTATATTCGCGGGGTGTACATAACAACCCATACAATATCCAAGGGAAAATTATCCAAGAGTATAACTATATACATAAAATACATATATTCTCCCTTTAACCAAGCCAATATTAAAAACTTTATCCTTATTGGTAAAGTATTTGTTATAACATCACGTAGTTGATTTGATACTCTTCGTCGTGATGACTACCATCTACACCAACTTTGTACATATAACAAAACTCACAAATGCTTTCAATTTATAACACAAGTGTATGTTAATTCTATTTTTAAATAACAGTTAAAGAAAATAAAAATATAATAAAACAAATTTATCATTTGCTTTTTATTTGCTGTAATATAAAAAAGGGTTTGTCGCTTATTTAAATTTATTATTTTAAATTGAAAGAAAATTTAATTGTTTTGTTTAAATAGCTAAATGATAATATTGATATTAATTTTTTTAATTGATATAAATTAGTTTGTCTACAAATTAATTTATACTTTTTTCAATTCAACATTTAATTGAATTTAAATTACACAATAATATATTTTTTTTTTTGAAATAATATTTATATTTTTGTTGATGTAATGTGAAGGAGGTCATCAACCTCAATATTATTAATGCATTTGATAAATATTGCACAACTTGGCACATCACTATTGTCAAGATAACGATAACCTGGATATAGCTTTAATTTTTTTCAATATCTACAAGACAATATGTCTATGTTAATAATAATACTTAAAAATTAATTTACAAAGATAAAAAAATAATAAAAATTCAAAGCGAGGGATAATTTAAATGGAAATTCTTATCATTAACTTGTTTTTTTTATTTACCGAGTTTTTTTTAAAGATTGCCTTAATTGTTTTAAAAATATATTTATTTAATTTTGTCAACAGGATTATTGTAAAAAATATTGCCGAGGAAAAAATTTAAAGTGGATAAAATTTGAGATGTTTTATTCGTAAACAATATCGTGATATCATCGACTGAAAAAATTATATATTTTATCAGATGGTGAATAACAAATAAATGAATAAGTCATTTCTTTTGTGTTTTTTTATTTTTTAGATGCATTTGTATTTAAATTGTTGTTTGTTGAACAATTGTGTTCAAATTGACTGACATTTTTTAAATAATGGGCTTTTATATATTACACATGTTTTTATTATTATTAATAATACAAATATTTAAATAAGCTGCATTGGCATTTGAAAAGAAAAATATATATTTTATTATCTTTTTTAAATTTTATAAGAAATTTGAGATTTTTAACTATTTTATAATATTGTATGAAATAAAAATTCAGTGGATTAAATTTCATCTGTAATTTCAGATGTTTATGACAAGAAATTTTATCGTTGTATAAAAGAATATAATAATAATAATGAATTTTTGGAGAACAATTTTGTCTACATTTTAAAAATAATATTTTTTTTTTTATTTCTTAAATTGTCTGGTTTTTTTTTTTTATTGAATTTTATGATGGTATTTAATTTTTTTGTGGCGTCATCTTATTTAGATGATGAAGAATTTAATTTAAAAAATTAAGCAATTAATTGGATTAATAAATAAATAAATGAACAAATAAATAAATAATTTTTTAAACAAATTAATAACTATTTAAATAATTTTTTTTTATCAAAATTGACACCAAGAAAATATAAAAACTCAATACAGTTATGTTAATAAATTAATTAAAATTTCATAGATAAATTATATCAATATTATCAGATTGACTTTAATTAACACACAATGTTAATTTAATAATTTAATTAAGCACTTAATTGAATATCCAAAAAAATAATATTTTTCTCCAATAAAAATAATATATTTTTGATATTGATGAGTTGTTGGATCATCTAATTAAAATCCTCGATTGTATCTATGAACACTTATTGGAAAATTAATTATTGTTCGTAAATTGGTATATATTTTTTTTATAGATATAAAACACCTGGTGTGTTTTTCAGGTTGATAGTGTGTACGTGCTCTTATCATTTCACGCATCTAAAAGTTCAGCGTGACGCAGTGTTGCCGCATGATCGTTAAATTGAAACTTTTTTTTTTTAAACTATTGCGCATTAAAATAAATAAAAAATAATTATATTTTTTATTTTTTATGATAAAATTAATTATGGTATGTTGATAAATTTCAATAGTCAATTAACTCGGGAATAATTTTTAAGTATTTTATTTTTTTATATAGGTTTTAAATTTAATGACAGTATTGTTTCAGGTATTTTGTTTTAAATTGACTATTCAATTTGTCATTATGATGTTATAATAAATTTAATTCATGATTAATTATAATATTAATGCCATTATTTAAAAACAGTTTTTTTTTTTTTTTGCAAATTTTTAAGA
Source organism: Aphidius gifuensis (assembly GCF_014905175.1). Classification (NCBI taxonomy): domain Eukaryota; kingdom Metazoa; phylum Arthropoda; class Insecta; order Hymenoptera; family Braconidae; genus Aphidius; species Aphidius gifuensis. Next base: position 500,997 of record NC_057790.1, on the reverse strand, counting down.
TTACAATTAAACTATTATGAAAATTATAATTTTATTTTTATAAATACTGAATTGTTTAATAGATTGATGGAAAAAAAAATTTATTAAATAATATTTGTACTTTGATGATATAAATTAAATGTTGCGATGAGTTTAATTTTCTGGGAATGAAAAAAAAAATTGTTTAAAGTTGAAATACCCTTTTGATTTATCGAATAACAAATGCAAAGAAAAAAACCATAATAATTCAGGGAAAACAGCTGTCTATTTATTTTTTATTTAGTCTATTTATAGACTGGTGTATTTCAAAGTCGACAGACTTTTAAGTTTTTTAAATGAAAAAAAAAAAAATGTTATGCATATGCAAAATGAAAAAAAAGTTATGTGTAACTCTGACACTGGATTTTTATTTAATGCTTTTTTTCGTTTGGAAAAAAAAATAAAATAAAATTGCCTTTAAAACTTCAAGTAGTTTGAAAAATAAAACTTTGTTTTTATAAAGCTGAATTTTTTTATTGTAATAGCATATTTTTTTAAATTAAAAAAAATTAATTGATTAATGAAAAACACCTTGCTTTACAGTAAAAAAAATTATTTATTATTTAATTAATCAATTAATTAATTTATTCATTTATTTATTTATTTATTAAATAAATATCAACAATTAAATTTTCAAATATTTAAAAACACATAAATTCAATTTATAAATTTTTTTCAATTTAATAAGACGTCATCGACTGTATCATCCCAAGATCGAACATGATTAAGTGACTCATGAAACAAATCGCGTGCAGATAACTTCTCGTATCGATTGAAATCATAATCTACAAGTTACATAAACCATAAATATATTCTTCGAAATATAAAGACAACCACTTACGTAATCGCTCGATTACATTTTTTTTTTTTTTCAAATAAACGTTATTGATTCGTCTTCCCATAAATATTTCCACGGCCAATTTGAAATCCAACAATTGTTAAAATATATTCCACAAATAATAAATCATCAGAATCAAATTTTCAATAAATGTATCAAGTTTTAAATTTATTTTTGAAAGCCAGTATGAATCACCTCCTCCAGCGCTTTAAATTTTAAATTCAAAATTTTAAGAAATTTTTAGTTTTTATCATTTTTATTTCGTCTGGCGCCGAATCATCAGGATGTCTGTCTGCATCTTTTGTTGTAAATGATGGATTATAAAATTATCAGTGATTATTTTATAATCCAGTCATTCTGCAAATCATGACGAATTTTAATTTTTTCGAATTATTGTCTTGCAAAAGTGGGCTTGTTGAGTTACACAAAAGAAACTTCAAAAAAACATCCTGTCCATTGAATTTATCCTCTCAATAAATATGTATATAACAATTTTATTCTGTGAAAGTCAAAAAATTTTAAGCCTATTGTAATAGCAACTCAGGTGGTCTCTTTTATTTTTTTTGTATTATAATTTAAAGCAGCAAATTGTTTCCCAAAATTTACTTAAAATTTAACTGAATTATTCTCTCATCTTATTTAAAATATTTTCTACAATTTTACTGATAGTTTTCTTTGTTTCGACTGTCGCCCTTGGAGATTTTACTTGTTTTTTTTCTTTTTCTTTCGGCAAAGATATTGAATACTGTTTGAACCCTGTACCATTGACCCATTGCATAATTTCCAAAGGGATACTTTTATGATGTTTTGGGTGTTCAACCTCTTACTGTAATTTATCTTTTTTTTTTTACGACAAAGCTGTCTAGTATTCCCTTTTTTTCTGCTAGAAAATGTGTTAAATAATATTTTACTTGTTCAATATGGCCTTGGGATTAAAACTCCTTGAAAATATATCGGTTTTATGGCGTATCGAATTTTCGTGAAAGAAAAAAAACATCCTTCTAACATATTTACAGTTTTTTTTTTATTACTATTTGAAGGGCATAAGTATGAGTTGTATTTTTTTTTTTTCTTTCATTATTTTATATTTCTTAGAAACTAGGTATATTCAAGTTACATTTTGAGTATTTTTTTCTATTTTTTCAAACTAAAATAAAACCACGAAATAAAAACACGCTATTTTATTTTGAAAAAATTAATTTAAATTTGTGCAATTGCCTAGGAGCTCAAATAAATAAATAAATATTTGAATAGATAAATAGATAAATGAATAAACAGTTTAATGAAAAAATAAAATTGTAATAAATAAATAAATAAATAAATAAATAAATAAATAAATAAATAATACATAGGGGTTACCCTGTTAAAAAAAATCTATATTTTATGATTAAGACATTTTTAATAACCAATTGATCGAAACCAATTAAATTATTAAATTTAATTGATAAAATTAAATTCAAAGTAAATTCAATTGAAAAAATCTTTAATTTTATTTAATATCCTTCGAGTTTCTTCAACTCAAATTTGATAATATAATATGAATACATTTCGATTTTTAATGATTTTTTTTTCTTAATATTCAGAGGTACATGATGATAATAATCTGCTGGAAATTAATATTTGTTTTTATGACAGGAAAACTAAATATATATGCAGACTGTAAACACTGTGGATCAAGAAGTTCAAGGGAGTGGTGGCAAATCGATACAGATGGTCGCATAGCAATTCCTCAAACGAGTACATCTAGACAAACTGTACCATTAAAATCATTACATTTTGCAACTGCAAATTCAAATACATTTAGATTTTTATATCAACAAATTAATAATTATTTATAAAAAATACATAAACAATTATTCAAATAATTTTAAATTATTTTTAAAATATATTTTATCAAATTGTTTCGTTTTTTTTTCATTGAAGTTAATTTTATCTTTACTATTATTAATTTGAATTAACAAATATATTAAGTTATTAATATTTTTTTTTTAAATAGAAAGCTTAATTTTCAAATGAAAGTAAAATTTTATTAGCTTATGTTAACATTTTTAGGTAAAAAACACCTGCAGAGAAAAACCCGTTTGTCTTTCAAAGTTGCTGTAGTGTCAAAACTATATTTGATTGATGATTTTAAATGACTTTGAAAGATTACAGTTTATATATTATATATATTTTTCTAGATTGCTCTATAGTTGGATTGTTTTCAACTGTGATATATTTTATCCAGAACGTGACGTTTGTAACAAATTGCCAGTAAGAAATCATTCATATCAATGATATCTCATGTCAATGAAAAATATTTTAAATAAAACAATATTTATTTATCATTTCTTCAATTTATTTTTCATATTTTGTTGATTTTTATAATTAAAAAAATATTTATCTCCACTCTAAAATATCTAAATTCATCTAGAAAATTTAATTAATAATTGCAAATTAATATTCAATCAATTTAAATTGAATTTACTTGTTGAAAAAATTTTTTTTTTCTATTTGAAATTAAAAAACAAATTACAAACATTTATTATTAATATAACCAGATAAATTGCGCTGTTACATTTCAGTTGATTTATTGTTTATATAAAAATATAAATTCTTTAGTTAATAAGTCATAAGTATGACCTCGTTAATTCCCAGAAAATTAAGACACATGATACTGTAGACAGACTGCATGTACTGCCAGAAGCAAACTCATTTAGTCCACTCAGAGCCAACAAATAATTAAGACGCATTTTCCAGCTGAATAATAAAACCAATATATATTTAATTCATACGTATATATTCACGGTGTATTTATTTTCATAACCCTCGTCTTTCAATATCCATTAAAATGTTCATTCAATTATTATCAAAAAAATATAAAAATAATTTACATACAAAAAATAGTAGTTAATATATTCATCCCCTAAATTATACTGTATTTAAAAAAATATTTAAAATTTATATTTTAACATTTAAATAAAAAATAAAATATACAAAATTTATATTTTTATTTTAAAAACCAAATATAAAATTTTAATGATTTTTTTTTCACATAAAAATATTCTCAGATGTTGATAAATAATTTAAACAAAATAAATAAAAAAAAAAAAAAATGTTACAATTATTTTAAAAGACAACAAAGACAGTCATTTTTCTAGATGAAAAAAATAAAAAAAAATAGTGGAAATTTGATACTCCGAAATAGGATACATGGAAATTCCCATGAATAGAATAAATATATTTTTTTTAATTTGAAAAATTTAGAAGAAAAAGAAAAATATAATTTATGGTTTCCTATGAAAGTAATAAAAAATGTTGATAATTTATTACATCCTTTAATATTTATTTTTTTGTTATTATTTGTATATTATTTTTTCAAGAGTGCTATGAGTATTCATTATGAAAAAAATTTATAGAGATTATTTGTTGATGAAGAGCTTAAGGATCATCGTTGAATGAGCTTTAAAAATTTACATAAAATAATCTGGTGTTATATGAAATTTATATATTGATCCATCGATGTAGGGCAATGAGGGATTGTCAGATAATATTTGCAATAAGGGTGATTGAAATCCTCAGGGACAAAGGGGTGCGTATGGTTTGATGGACAAGCTGGACCACAGGTAATGCTTTAACACTTATATAATTTAATTTTGTATTTATAAAAAAGTTGGCGGATTTGTTATTCTGTTTCAGGATTTATTTATTTATTTTTTTGATTAATTATTAGTGTCTTGGGTCCAGTGGGATTGCTTATGCATTAATAAAAAAAACTGAAACATCGGTGATAATATTTGTCTGTATTTTCTTTCGAAATTTTATCAATTAAAATTTCGAAATATATATTAAAGTGTTTTAAAATTAACGAAATAAGGGTTGAATTTTTTTGGAGATTTTTTTACTAAATTAAAGGGCTCTGGGAAAATAGAAAGAAATGAAGAGAAAAATTTTTAAAACTACGTTGATTTTTGTATTAAAATATTAAAAATAAAATGGAAAAAAAAAATTTGATCTTAATTGTGTCTATTTAATGTTAAAATATATTAAAATTTTTTTTTTAATATTGAAATTTAAATCAACTGGTATTTTGAATTTAAAAATAAATTTATCAAATTTTTCATTTAAAAAAACTGGAAATTGTTGAGTTAAAATTTAAAAAAATATCCTATTTTTTCTTTCTCAAAATTACTCCATTTTTTAAATCGTTAAAATTACACTTTTTTTTTTTATGAATTTCGAATTGTTTAAATCAAGATTGATAATACTATCGTCAACACTAGCTTTGATTTAAATTAAAAAAAAAATAATAATCATCTTTGAATATATTAAAAAATAATAAAATATTACAGGGGAGTTTTAAATCCATATATGAATCATATACTTTTAAAATTGTTAAAATTCAATTACTTACACTAAAAGCGAGATTATAAATAAATTTAAAAAACACAATTTGTATATATGATGTATATTATTGACAAAGTATAGTACCATCTGGACAGTGTTTTAATGAATCCAGTATATTTTATGTTCGCCATAAACGACCTTGTGCAATAACAATTTTCTCGATCGACTTTATAGTTACTTTGAATATTCATGTGAGTTTAAATATGTACACTCATTGTCAGCATCTGTTTAGATTTTCATTCAAAAAAAAAAACATATAGGTATCCTTTTTTTTTTTGTTTCAAAATTAATAAATAATTTTTTTTTTTTAATTGACAAGAAAATAGAGGCCCTGACATATCAGTGCTATATATTTTTGAGATTGTTAATTATGATTGACATGATAAAATAAGGGTTTAAAAAAAAAAAAATTATATATATTTCGAGGGGGTTTTTCGGCACGTGTTGCTAAATGCGTAAGTCTTGCATGTGACTTGGCGATAAATTTTTGTGTGTAATAAAATCAAACCTTCGAAAAAAATAAAAAAAAAAAAAACCTCATGCTTTTTAAAATTCTGTATTGTTTCTTGTTTAAATTTAATTTAAATTTTTTTTTATGACTAACTGATTATTGAATTTATCTTGCAAAATTGAAAACAATTTTTGCAGAAAAAAAATTTGGTTATTTTTGTATCACCTAGTTTTAAGGTAGCGTGATAACAGCCACATGTATTTATCGATTTTTATTGTTGAGAATATTGCGTTGAAAAATCATGTGAATTTTTTTTTTTTTTGATCAATATATTATGCATATATCTTTATTTGAATAGAGTTTAATATGCGTGACATGTATGGGGCCTGGATCGCAGCTCATAAGCCCAAATTTCCCCTTATGTTTTTCTATCTGCAGCTATAGAATTATATATAACAAAAGATCCATGACAACCATGCTGAATTACACATCTATAGTACAGAGTTGCCATGTCTTTATTCTTTTTTTCAAATAAGCTGAAATGTATTTGATTTATATATTCATTAATCAATATGTAATTTTTCATAAATTTATTTCAGCATTATAATATAATAATTGATGTTGAAAATTAATTAAAAATATTTCTAAATTGAATTTTTGTGAAATTATGATTCTAGTATTTAAACAACACCTTTATTTTGTTATCCTAAAAGTTTTAGTAATTAATTTTGATTATTTCTATTTTTTTTTCAATTTTAAAATTTGCCTTGACTTGAAGACAAAATTTGGCATTTTTCTCTGCAGGTCATATTTGTTAGAAAAAAATTATTTATGAATAAAATTTTCGTGAGATTATGCTTCTATTATTTAAACAATACCTTCATCTTGTTATCCTAAAAGTTTTAGTAATTAATATTGATTATTTATATTTTTTTTTCAATTTTAAAATTTGCCTTGACTTGAAGACAAAATTTGGCATTTTTTGCTGCAGGTCATATTTGTTGAAAAAAAATATTTCTAAATGAAATTTCCGTGAGATTATGCTTCTATTATTTAAACAATACTTAAATATTATTATCCTAAAAATTTTAATGCTATATTTTTATTATTTCTATTTTTTTTTCAAATTATAAAATAGCTATTTTAAAATAAACAAAAAAAAAACACACACAATTACTATTAAAATATTGAATAAATAAACAATTACTATTTACAAATTCCAACAAACAAAAACAAGAAAAAAATTATTATTAAAAAACAAATGACATAAACAACAATAAAAAAAAAAAACTTAATTTAAACAAATAAAAAATCAATAAATATTAAATTGAATCGAATAAAATATTTTTACCGTTTCGCTCAACCGTCCATAAATAAATATACACTTAAATATATAATTGTAAAAATAAATGATATCAAGTTGGGGTCCAACAACCTTTCAGGTCCACACCTTATCCGCTATATTATTACGACAAAAATAATTCACAAATATTTATTTAATTTACGCTAAAATTCAAGCTCAATATTTCCTAAAATTTTCCATCATTAAAAAATTAATTTCATCTTCAATTAAATCGTAATAATTTGGTAGAAATTTAATCAACATTTTTACATAATTATAATTTAATTATACCATCAAGTTTATTGATTTAAAAAAAGCAATAAAATTGTGAATACAAAATTGTTATTATTATTATTTTGTTAATACAAGTTTAATATTTTAAATTAAAAAAATTCTCGAATTGCTGAGGTACAAATTTGTGTTGATTACTATTTATTTAAGGATTTTTATTTATTTAATCGAGAGAGGAAAAGGGAGAGCCCCGTGAGAGAGTTAACTCTGCTTGTTTAAAGGGAAAATTTATATATATTTTTTAAATGTTTAGAGAAAGTCAGGAGTGTTGTTTGTCGGTGTTAAAGCATCCCTATCATCGATGAAGCACGATTTCGCTTATCTTTATTTTACTTATACATTTCGCCTTGAATTTAAGGGTCTTGAGGGTCCAAGATAAGACTTGGCAATAATAGCCAGTAAATAATTTTTATATTTTTATTTATTTTCCATGTATTTTATGGCCTCCAGGTAGCATCAAGTATCTTGTTTTTCTATGCTTGATTAAGGTGTGCTGTAACATCTTTAGTAAAATTCACTAAAAAATTTTGACTGAATATTTATTGAAATAACAGTGTTGCATTTATTTACTTGATAGAAAGAAAGAAAAATTAAATTCAACCAGCTGGATTTAATGTTGAGTTCAATTCCCACTGGACCTAATTATTTTTTAAATTTTTTCTAGCATGATAACAATGTGCATGCACTAAACTGGATAGAATTTTAGTCATTTTAGTACAATAAAATTATCTCAGGAAGGAAAATAAAACCTTTCAATTTTATGACACCCTTGTGAGTAATAAATTTTACATCGTGGCTTTTCCTAGACCTTGAAGACAATGCCTATCTTCCATCATCAAATAGAAATAAAAAGAAAAACAATTTACCTTAGCTAAACACAATTGAATATTCAATTAACATGTTAAATATATTTATTTAAATTTTCATTGACTTTAAATTATCATCATCGACTTGTTTGCAAATAAATTACATAATTTTTTTGGTAATTAATTTGTTAATGCTACTGTAGAAATGTCAGCAATTCAATTGTAATTTCTAACGTCGAAAACACTTGTTCATTTGTTTCCATGTAATTTATGCTTGAACACAAAAACAATTATCTCAATTTTATTGGGTCATTTTAATTCATTGTAAAACAACAATGCCATATGAAAAATATTTATTATGTTTTTATCATTTTAAAATTTCAACTCTCAATTACAATAAATTTGCACACTCCAGGCAATTGATTATGTAAGAATATATTTATATAGAAAAATATGACACAATTTTCAACGTTGCGTGACGACTTTGTTTCGTATTATTATCATTATCATGAAATAATAATTTTTTATCTTTGTACTCTTCATCATGATACATTCTACATATTTTAATATATGTTATTGCTTTTATCATAATTATATTTTCAATCGATTTTTTTTTGTTTAATCAGATCGTGGTGAATTTGAAACAACTGAAAATGAAATATAAAATGTTGCAAAAATATGAATTATTTATTTTATTATTACACAAGTTTTTTTTTATTTATTGAATTTAATTTAATTGTAGAAAATATTTGGATTTTGCATTAATTATTTTGAAAATTTAATGATTTATTTTGACTTGATAAATATTTTAAATTTCATAAAAATTTTTAAATTTCTTTTTGCTGATTATTTTTGCAACATTCTGTATATTTGACAGTAAATTTTGAGTACTTTATCAGCTGTCATAATTACTAGCTAAATAAAATTAATACTAGTCACCAATTTAATCTAAAAAAAAAAAAAAAAAACAAAACGTTTTATAGCTCTTTAAAAATATTTATACAAGATAAAACAATAAATTTATTTTAATTCTAGCATTTAGTTTAACCAATTAAATTTGAATCTTATCATTTATTTTCCGTAAATATTATTTGGTTTATTTATTCAAAGCATATTTTTATATTTAGTATTTATTTTTACTTAAAAAACAAAAAAGTTATTTATGTTTCTACAGAACAATGGATCCGGCATTTATTAAAAAAATAATATCTGATAAATATTGAATTACAAATTCAGTTTTTAATGCTGTATAAAAAATAATACTTGTCAGCTGTAATTTACGTCATGGATGTGATGTAGATGATGATTGTACTATCAGCATTATCATGATCCTCATTGTGTATAATATTGACAAAGTACTTCTACAGTGATGCAAAATAAACATGCAGAATAAACGAATGATACGATAAAAATATTTGTATGTTGATTTTGTTACACTCATCACACAAAAAAATAATAATTTACATACATTTTACATGAAAAAATAAATTAACAATGTGTTAATATTTTATATGCTTTTTTTATAAATAAATTTTTATCATTCAAAGTGGCAACACTGTAAAATTTCTCTCTTGCTGGAGGCACAGACTTTGACCATTGTCCATTATACGTGTGAGTAAAAAAAAAATACGCCCTTTTTTTTTTTTTATAAACCCATCATGCTTAAATTTTCTTGTCCAGGATATATATTTTTTTTTTACTTTTATCTATAGTTCGTTTTCGTATTATTCTCTCAGCATTTTCCACATCAATTATTCACTCGAATTTTCATCAAAATAAAACAGCCATCTACATGTAACTTTTTTTTTATTTTATTTTTCACTTGAAAATTTCACTCACGCATACAATTTTTAAATATCAAAAAATCTAATGGATATTTGTCGTTTTTATTTTTCAAAAATTCATATTAATATTTAGTTGAGTCGGTTTTATTTTTAAGATTAAAAGATTTATTTTTATGTTTTATTTTTTTTTGTTATCGTAATGTTGCTGTGAATTATTAAACCTTTGTAAGTGCATGAAAAATTTTCGAGGTAAAATGTTGCATTATTTAAATGAAAATAAAATTGAAAATTGAAAAAAAAAAAGGTTTTTTTTTCATTTGGGTTGTAGATATTCCCCGAGAAAAAAAAAGAGAGAGCAAGGCTGGATGGGGGTTTTTTTTCGATTGACCAGAGAGAAGGGAACATCTGCCCTTCCAGGTAGTTCAATTGGTCAAGAGAGTTAGGGTGAATATGAAGCTGGAATTTATATATCTCACGGCAATAAAAAATCCTACGTTGAAAAAATATATAATACAATAAAACTCAAGGTTCTGACTGTGCTCTAAAATGCCATCATCAGCTTGGATGAATTTTCGGAAGATTATCCTTGGAAAACCAAAAGTTTATACGAAGAAAAAGTTAAGTTTTTTATGAAGGTAACATCTGTTATTTTTATCGTCACCTAAGTAACAATAATCGTAATATTCCTATTTTTTTTTTTCATATAGCTCTTTTATTTATCTAACGACCTCAAGATGTTTTATAATATATTCATGTTGACTATTTACATAAATCGACAATAATAAAATATAATTTTAATGTTTGAACACGTAGTTATGCTGCTTTTAATTTTCTATGAATTTTTTTCTACATAAATTGTAGAAAGTCTGGGTGACTATTGACATCAGTTCAATGACCAAGTTATAAGTAGTCAAGTTGTTCTTGAATTTTAACTGATGTTCATATTTCTCTGTATTTTTCAATTTAAAAATGCAAATTTATTTTGTTATTTTACATCAAAACAGTTGCAAATTACAAATTTATAACCGTTGAATTTTTAAAAAAGTTATTGAACTTTGTAAAGTAAGAGGCACTCGTAGGCAAGTCGTTAAGGAAGTTGCGTGAAATACAATAATCGTTGGTTCGATTCCCCTCGTAGCAACTTTTATTTTTCCCAAGTTTTCATTTCAAATTTAATACCTAGAGAAATATTTTTAGGAGGGAAACAATTTTCTCTTATTTTTAAACTTTGCAGAATTTTTTATCGAAAGAAATAAATATTTAAAAAATATGTCTGTCGATTTGATGGGAAGACAATGTTGAATTTGTTGAGCTTGAAGAAGTAAAAAACCCTTCAGTGGCCGAAGCCATTGTTTGTTGAGAAATATCTGGCTTCGATTTTCATCGTAATTATTTTTTGCTTTTCCAGTTCATTTGAAAACTAAAAATACATCTTTTTTATTAGAAGAAAATCGATATTATTTTCTCAAACAATAATGAAGATGTAAGCAATTTCCAATAAAGTATTTCGAAATAAATTCAAATATTAATAAGAACCGTTGAATTTAATACTAAAAAATGAACAATGCTTGGAGCAAGCATCATCATGTGATTGGAAAATGAATCTAAACCATCAAAATGAACATTTTACAAAATTGATATTCAGAAAATTTGTCTCTCTATTATGTAGAGTACATTTTATACGATCAATATTATTTCCTCTCCTACTTTCTCGCTCATTTTCTTTGTTTCTTTTGTCACCTCTCTCTCTGTTGTCTATTATTCTAATCTACAATTGACTTGAGCAAAATATTTCGTGTAGAAGTTCAATGTGAGTTCATTGGAATTAATGAAGCTTTTAATAAATTACAACAGCCAACAAAATGAAAATAGAATAACAAAAATATACTTGAACTGATGAGTTTAACAATATGTCTAGTAAAACACCAATACGGATTCTTCATTCTTGACTCGTTAATGGTAGGGATAAATTTTCTCCGATGTGAAATTCGAAGTGTACATATATTTTCTGTCATTTATCGATTTTTCTTTCTTTCTTTTCATAACGCTACCCAGAGGAAAACATTTTTACACATTTCACAAATTTTTTTTACGTTTCATTTTCTTATATATAGAGATGTTTTTTTTCCATCTGAAGAATCATTACAGGCGTGATCAAACAGTTCAATTTTTAATCTACATATTAAAAATGTTAATTTTTTTAATCAAGATTTTCGTGAAATTGAATTATTTATTTCAGTCTTTTTGTGCTGTTTTGAAGATTATATTTTTGACTTATAGATTGCACGTTGGGCACCACTGTTGTATAAAATATTCTTCAACTTTTGTCCATTAGACACACTGAAGAAGAAATAAATAATCATCATTATACTATTTCTCGTTGTTCCCTTTGACGGTCTTGATTACATCAGCATCCCCTCATGATAAAATAAAATTTATAACTGTCTTTGTCTCGTTTTGTTATCTCATTTCCATTATTTTAAAAATCAGCATTATATAGAAATTGTGGGAAAAATCGTTTATTGCGAAAAATATTCTTTAATGAAGAATATTTTCTTGACACAAGAATAATTTTAGCTTCTTATTCTCAAAAAAATTCATTCAATTCATAAAAATATCAAAATTTATCATTAAAATTTTGATCTATTTAAAATATTTTTGAAATTTTTGAAAGTTTTTTGAAAAGTTTCACACTCTCAGGGAACTCAAAACCAATTAAATTAATTTTATATAGAAAACAACATTTGAATATTATTCCGACATTTGAAACTTTATATTAAACACAGCATTTAATTGCAAATTCTTGTAGAAATTTGATAACAAATGCACGTAGGATATTAGTCAGCAATTCTAAACCATTGAGCACTGAATTTCAATTGGTCAATGCCTTCCCAATATCAATAAAATTATTTATTTAAACTTTAATTAACCAAGGTTAAATAAAATAGCAAACTCAATACGTAATTATTGCAAAAAAAATTTTTGTTCAACAATCATTTGAGTCTTGAAGAAAACAAAGAAATTTCTAAATAAATTCTTTGATATCTTCGCTTTATGATGGATTTATCAAAGCCCCTATTGATGAACAATTTATTTCTCGCTTTTAGTTTAGTATATTATTTTTTCTTAGAACAATGAATCACCATATAATGACTAACGGAACTTGATTTAATCATGCACTCTGAATACACCTAGAAACCAAGGCCACAAGGCCATCAAGTCTGACAAATTGTAATGACGTCAATACTCAAAATCATTTTCAATATTTTATATAACTTTGCGTCACAGTTTAGTCACTAACTATCATCGTATTTACTTCCAAGTTTCATATGACTCATCTCCTGTTAGTTTAACGACGTTTATCTTTCATGAATCATTTCTATATATAAAACACTCTAATAATAATAAAAATACTATTTTCCATCGATTCGAAATATCATTCTAATAATAAAAAATACATAACAATTCCCACATTATCACAAAAATACTAAACAATTAATTTTTTTTAATTATTAATCAAGCGAAAAATTTACATTGTAAAATTGAAAAGAATATTCACATAGAGAAAAATCAAAGCCAAAAGATATTTTAATATATTTTTTTTATTTTTAGAGTTGCATATAAATATCAAATGAATTCCTTTGGGATAATAAAAAACTTGTGACACCTGCTTCATATTAATATGCTACACCTAGGTCAAGTTACTCCCTTCTGTCTCTCCCTCCAGTATTTTCCCCTCCCTCTTTTGAACATCCCCTATTTTTTCATGTTGTTTTTTTTTTAGTCGACCCTATAAGTGTACACACTCACACTCATGAGAACACTATGAACATTCTTGAGAATTTTATATAAATGAATTGAAGGAGTATATAACATATATCGTATCAACGCATCAAAAAGATTGACATCCCCTATCGCGTGACCAATGTATATACAACAGTCCTCAATATTCCATCGATTGAACTTTTTTTTTTTCTTTTTTCTTTTACGCTATTTTTCTGAAAATTTATTTATATTATATACGGAATATCATTATTTTCGAATGATCATTTTAAATAATTCATGTGCTAAAAGTTTTTTTTCTGTCAATGATTTATTTCGAAGATTTAAAAGCTCATACAGCTTGCAAAATTAGCATATCACAGATAAAATTTATCGAGTCGTTTATAGAGTCTTTAACAGTCTTAAAAAAATACATATTTATCAATTTAAAAAAATTTAATTTAGTCGTTAAAAAATTGCTCAAGTCAAACAAGCATTTCAAGTCGTAAAAAAAATGTTTTAGAATGATTTGACTGTATTTTTACGAGTCATAAAAAAAAGCTACTGATAATGACTCAGGTGATTTGTTTGAGAAAAAATAAATGACTCAAAATGACTTGCTATTAGTCTGAATAAGTTGATTGACTTTTTAAGAATAAAAATTATTTTTATTTTTGAGTCAGTTTGTAAATAAATGAGTGAATTTATGATTATTTTGTTTTGGATTTTAAATTAGATCACAAGACAAGATGAGAACAATTGTTGAACAAAAATAAATTAATTTATAAATTTCTACAGAAAATAAAGCACACAATATGTATATATTAATTAATTTAGCATTGTAAATAAATCTTTTGAAATATATTTCAACTTAATTAAAATATTTTTGTGGTTTAATTTATATTTTTCTCACAATTTATCACCACATTTTTATTAAAAATATTTTACATATTTAATTAAGCCATGAATAAATAATTAACAATAAAACAATAAAAATAAATATTTAAAAAATTTTATTTATCAAAGTTAGACAGCAAGAGGGTTTAAAGTTTAATCAAACTTTTGAAATATAACTTTTTCATTAGTTTAAAATTCACCCAAGTATAACTAAACTTTAAATCATTCATAAAAAAAAAATCTATATAATGATAAAATTGTTCAAGAGTTTATAAAATTATTGATATATTTTTTTATATTTCCAAACTTATTTTGAAGGAAAATAATTTATTTTTTTTCAGTGATTTTAGTTTACATACAATTTTTTTTTTCTTATTCTTTGTCTTTTATAAGTGGATTTTATTTTGAGTTTGAGTATTCACCGTGAAGATGGGATTTCCGATTTATCTATATGTGTATTATGTAATGCATGATCAAAGAGGGTCACATCAACCCAGCAAAATATTCTAAAGACATCAACAATCAGACTGCCACAAAGAGATGGATCCAACTGACAATTCAACTACAAAAAATAAAAAAAAAAATAATAAACAAGTATTACACTTTTTTCTGTATTCAGTACACGTGTATTGATTTGTATAACTTATTTTTTTTTTCTTCTTTTTTATTTGTTTGAAAAGGGAGATTGCTGATTCATTCATATACACCCTCACCCAACTACATATATTTGTAACATTTACTTGCTTGCACTGCAAAAAAAAAATTTTGCAAAAAACAAAAAAAGAAATATCTCAAAGTAAAATATAAAAAATTGTATGTATTGATAAATTTTTCTAGTAATTGTTTTTTTTGTTTCGATTAATTATTTCGATTTTCGATGAAAAATTGTGGAAAAAAATTAATTATTTTGGGGATTTTGTGGGGTATTTATTCCAATTGATTTTAATCAAAATATTTCTTTGAATTATTTAAGATTTCTTAGCATGATAAAGCCACCGAGATGATTTATAGCCTCATAAAATTTTATGGCATTATTAAGTCATACAACAAGAGCTTTGTGTTGTAGTTAGCTTGAATTTTTTTCGAGTCATTTGTTCGTCTTACATGCTTTGAGCAATTAAAACATTGAAATAAAATAATTGTTTATGTTGTTTTAATTTTAAGAAGATATTTAAAGCTGATTTTTAAATTGATTCTCTTGTTGAAATGCCAAATGACAGTTGACATTAATTTTTATTTTTTAGCCAGGTGAATTGTTGTTGAAATTGATGAATGAGTGCAATCAATTTGCACAATTGAAATGGAAATTTGTTGTAATATGTATGTAAAAGTTTAATAAATATATCAAGTTAATAATTTATTTTTTTTTAATGTCTCTAAAACCTGCCAGAAGTTTTGATGAGTCAGATTTTAACGAGCTGACAGACAAAGAGTCGTAAGATGGGATTAAAAATTTACATCACGAAATAATCATTACTCAACGAATTTTTCGAGTAATAACACAAAACTTTTTGAGATTAAAAAGTGATTTGGACTTTATCGTCTTACGTATTCTATAAATTTTTTTATGAAATTTAAGTCGTAAAAAAAAAAAAATAAATTGCCCTGAATGTTTTTTAAAAATTCACAGTTCATATTATTTTTTTTTATTATTTAAATTTCGTGTAATTTATCGAGTAGAATTTATAAGGTTATTTAAAATTTTATTAGGCATTTTGTGATAATAAAATACAGTAAAGAGCAAAATAATATCGAGATTGCAAATATTAAATATATATATTTCTTAAGTTAGTGATGAAAATAATGTTCGAGACGAGCTTTAAGTACTTTTTCAATTTTTCTTATCGGATTATTTCTCCTCGAAGAATGACAATAAGAAAAATAAATATTTTTTACATAGTTAATTTAAAACAATCATCAGTCATACAAATTTATTTTTATTTAATTGTTTTTTTAATTTATTTTAGTTACGTAAGTTAAAAAGGTACAAAAATAATTACTTGACATTGTTACTGTTTTAATATTTCCTAGTAAAAAAAATAAAACAACGATGTCATTAAAAAATCATTGTTCATGAAAATTTATAATTATCTTTTTACAAAGCAATTTAAAAAAATTATATTTTTGATAAATTTCCACTGGCAATTATTATTGTCTTGAGGAACAAATTTATCTCCAAACAAATATCCATGAATTTTTGTAAAAAGAAGCTTTTTTCTTTCGAAAAAAAAATCAAATATTGAGGTACCCTGGGTACAGGAAAATCTTGCAAAAAAAAAAAGCATAGGAACAGGTGCCGAAACAGGTTTCAGGATGAAAAATAAAATGCGTGTGTCAGAGTGAGAAGACATTTCAGGAAATAAAATAAAAGGAAAAAACTTTCTATTCTTTTCAAATGGAATTAAAATGTCTAAACCGTGAAGGGATTTTAAAATGATCCTGCTGTTGCATTGAATATGGTTCCAGGTATCACAAAGACAATGGATTCAGCACAATATGAAAAAGAGAGATAGTAGAATCATTCATAAAATGACCCTGCTGTTGTTTTAAATATTAGTGGACGTTACGAAGATGATGAATAGCGCAAATATTGGCAATAGTTGATAATAGTTAATCTGCAAAATTTGGGAAAAATTATTTGCGCTTTCTTAGCCTTTAAGTCGTAAACAAAAGGAATTTGAGAAATTTTAAAATGATCCTGCTGTTACTTTTTTTTTGAAAATTATTTGAGAGAAAATGTTTTGTTTTTCCAGTATATATAGAAAAAAAACGATGGCATTGATGCAGTGTTCCATAGTTCCAGCATAAGTAGTCCGTTGTTGCACTGAAACATTTTTTTAGAAATTTAAAATATGGATAATATTCAGAGGGTTTTGTTTTATGTGATCACAAATTTTTTGGAATTTTCCAGCGTGGCGTTTGTCGTTAAATAAATAAATAATTGATTTAGGTTTTTTAATTAAATTTTTTACGTTGCATTTCATAATTATATCATGAATTTCACTTTATAAATTTTTATTAAAATTTGTAAGCTATAAATATAAATTTTATTTATTTATTTACATAATTAAAAAAATATTCACAATAAATCGATAGATTTATAGATTTTTAATTCATTCAAACAAAAAAAAAAAAGTATTCATCGTTTAGAGCGGATACATCCTGGCGTAGAACAAGTGACGACTTCGACGCAACTCGTTCTATGCCAGGAGGTATTCGCCTAAAACACTCCACTGGAGACTGGAAAGGTCAAACATAAAGAAGCATCCGTACGAAATTATTTTGGGGTATTGGGACTCGAACCCGATACGTGCAATTGAGCAAACAAGCGCTTTACCAACTTGACCACTTGGTGAATTGACACACTCCCATTAATTATGATATATATTCCTAAATAGTGAATCTATTAACCAGAATATTTTTTTCTATAACTAATTTGATGTAAAAATTATTTTAGCTCAAATATTCATTCGCATACTTAGAATAAAAATAAACATCCAATAATTTTCATCATAATCTAAATATTGCAAAATAATTTTAAGAAATTAAATTTACCGTTAATATAAATAAATTGAAAACTAGGAAAAAATGCAAACGGCTGTACAAAACTGTATTTATTTATTTAACAACAAACGTTTCGGTTTTGTTTGTTGCGTTTGTTGTTAAATAAATATTAAAATATAAAAATTATTACTAAGTTGTTAAGTAATTATTCAATTTGACTATTATTTAATCCTATCACATCGTGTATAAATTTTTTATACAAAGAATCATTACCGCATGTACCTATTATTAATTTTAACTAAACATTATGAAATATCTTTAGCACTACATTTAATTGGTTTATTTCTGCTGGGCTTATGCACTTAATATAAAATAAATAAAAAAATAAATAAATCAATCAATTAAATATATAAATACGAATAAAATAGAAAATATTTTTTTTTTCATTTCAAATATGTGTAGTTTTTTTTTTTATCACTAAGGTGTTCAGCGATGTCAATTGTTTCCTAGAATATTATTTCAAAATATATAAAATTGTTTAAAATAATATTATTTTTAAATACTCATAAAAATTTATAGTTATCAGCTTATCATTAAATATTATCACATTGACGTGTCTTTTTTTTTTTTCGATAGTTTTTTATTTGCTGTTATCATCGCATTGTTCATTCTTAATGACGTCTTTTCCAAAAATGGTTATCATCTTTTTTTTTAATCATGTGATGCCTACTGAGCCAGCTTTTTATTTTTTTTTTTATATATTTTAAAAGTTTATTTCTGTTCAATTGCCATTTAAGGTAAAAAAAAAAATAAAATAAATATAGTCGTTAAATGTTATCACAGTGTGTTCTATCGACTTGGATTTTATTGTTTAGCTGTTATCATTTTAAAGTACGGTTTTTCCAAAATTTATTATTATTTTTTTTTTTTTTATATATTTGAGTAATGTGTAGGAAAAAAAAAATCAGTAGTCAGTACGCATTTGGTCATCGACTAGTCTAGTCAACACTAAATAAAATTAAAAATTACTTCTGATTATTTTCTTAAATTTACTTTTAAAAAATTGTCTCTCGCTTGAAAAGTATTCAATTACTTTAAAATGAAATTACGTAAGTATAATTATTTAAATAACAACAATTAAAACTTTTAAAAATTTACAATATATACACGAATTTATTGCATTTTTTTTCATCAATGCTTGAAAATAAATTTCTAATTGTTTTAAATGTTGTTTCAGTAATATTATCACTTTTATTTTTGGCTGTATTTTTCGGTGTGCCTGGCTGCATCAGTGCAAGTACGTATTTTTTTGCTGATTATATTTTAACTGTTCATCGACTAAATTTCCAAAAAGATTATTATTTTTGTTCTATTTCAGATAAGCCAAAATTACCTCTTCTATTCATTGGTGAACAGAGTATTTCTAAAGCTAGAAATTTGGAATCAAATTACAGTTTATCAAACATTAAAATTAGCAACTCCAATTATTTACGTATAGACGAATCTTTCAAGTACAATGAAGACTTCACTTATGATTGTGCAAAAAATAATTTGTATATTTTAAAATCAATAGACAATACAGGTAATATTTTGCATTAAAAAAAATAAAAAATACTTTTTATTTCTCCACTTATGCAAGTATTTATTCATTGCAAATATTTTTTCAGTTGCAAAACGAGTGCTCGATGTATTACACTATAATAAAAAAGGAAAATTATTGATAATTAATTCAGTCCCAGAGATGTTTGATAATGCAACATCAATTTCAATAGATTGGAAAAAAGGCAAAATATATTGGGTTGTACGTAATCGATCATACTTTTCAATAAAAGTCACTGATAGGACATTTAAAAATTCAAATTATGTTATTCTTCCTGAGCAAACTTATATCAAAAAAATTCAAGTTTATCCAAAGCAAAAGTGAGTAAAAATTAATGGGATCAATAGTTATTTTTAAAATTGATTATTGTTATATCATTTTGTGTATTTTATTTCAGACAAATATTTTTTTCAAATGGTACTCATATTTTTTATACTTCTAATTCACCCAATAGTACTGCAAAATTACTATTTGATTCATCAGTAAAATTAGAAGGTTTAGAAAATTTTGTCATTGATTATGCAACTGATAAATTGTGCTGGATTGCTGATTTAAAATCCTGGGATGCATTAAGTAAGTATTTATTTTTAATATTAATTAATAAACATTGAAAAAAAAAATTTTAAATTGTTAATTTTACTTGTTTAGGATGTGTTGATATCAGTCGTTTGAGTCAACCTTTAAACTCAGAAGACATAGTCATTGTAGAAGAAGATCTTCTTCTCCGCAATACAGATTTAGTAGCTTATAATAATACATTTTATTGGACTGAAATCTATTTGGAAAATTCGTAAGTGTATTTTTTACTTCATGTATTATGTAGTTTTCAATAACATTTTGTTTTATTTTTGTTTTTTTTTTCATCAGATTGAGACTGTTTACTAAAAAAAATAATGAAAGTTATGCTGATGTAACTGTTTTACCAGAAGAAAAAAGATTATTATTTATTTATCCAAATTGTCCAGGTGGAGTGAATTATTAATTTATATTTTTCAAATTTAAATTTATCAGTTATAATTGTTTTTATTTTATTTCTATTTCAGCAACTGCTGCTAAAAACAACTAAGAAAACAAAAAAAATATGAGAAAGAAAATAGATGACACACGAAAAAAAAAAAAAATATCAATCTAGAATATTAGTTTACTAATTTTGAATTCAAAATTTAATTCTACTTGTTTATATTAATTAAAATTTTCTCCCTGATTTTTTTTTCTTTTTCTAAATTTACTATTATTATTATTAATTTTATTTGAAGGTTTAATAATTAAGATAAGTGAAAAATATTTTTTTTGAGATTTGAAATATAAAGAACGTATATTTATTTAGGTTTTTAAATTAAATTTTTTACGTTGCATTTTATAATTTTATCATAAATTTAGCTTTATAAATTTTCATAAAAATTTGTAAATAGTAAATTATAAATGTGAATTTTATTTATTTATTTACATAATTGAAAAAAAATATTTACAATAAATATTGATAGATTTATAATTTATTTAAACAAAAAAAAAAAAAGTTATTCGTATCAATTGGAAAGCGCGAATACATCCTGGCGTAGAACAAGTGACGACTTCGACGCACCTCGTTCTATGCCAGGAGGTATTTTTGCCCGAAATGCACTTGTGTTACCTTAAGCAACGAACGGCAATATAATAAAAGAGTCGGGATTCGAATTGAAGTAGTCGATGTTTGAAAACAGAGCGCTTTACCAACTTGACCAATTGCTGAGTTGACACTCAACCGTTAATTATGATATATATTCTTAATCAGTTAATCTTTTAACCAGAATATTTTATTTCTATAGCTAATTTGATGGAAAAATTAGTCTTAAAATTTTTTTAACTCAAATATTTAATTACAACAAGAAATAATTCAAATTTTTTAAATCAAACTTAGAAATATTTCTACTACAACCTCAAGGAATTCTAAAATTTTCTAGAATTTGAGGATTGCCTAGTAATTGTCTTGTATTTTTATCAACAAAATTTTATCAGTTAAATTTTTCAGCTCGTAATTTATATGTTGCTACAACACAATGACCATAAATAAAATACAAAAAAAATTAAAAAAATATTTATTACATTATTAAAAGTTTTGAGAAAAATCAGAGAACTAAAAAAAGGCATTACTGAATTAACGAGGGGTCGTACTATTGCCAAAGTCTTCTTACATAAGGGTGGTCCATCAGAAGGGTGATTTTATATTCCGGAAGAAATGAGTATTCACGTGAAAGCTCCACCAAAACCACAACCATTTTCCGGTTACAATTTTAAAACAAGATGTTCTAAAAATTTATTTGCAACAAAGGAATTTATTTCTCTTTAATTAAATTATTTTATTTTATTATTTTATATTGTTATTAACAATTTATTAATAACTCAATTATTTTAAATTTTGATTTTACTTGAAAAAACAAATTTCTATTTGAAATTAAACAATCAAAAATAAATTAAATTATATAAACAATTTTCATTGTTTTATTTATCCTGTATTTTTTTTGTTCTCGGAATAATATTTTAATTTAAAAATTAAAATGCGTCAGTATTTTTTTAAATATTTGTTCCACATTATTATTGTAATTTTTATATTTTTGATTACCGTTGAATGATTTTACAGTCATTTTCCATTGCACTCATGTTATTCAGTCTCACGAGGGTTTATCCGATACGTGTTTAATATCGAATAAATAAAATGTTGAGTACATATATTTTATTTACTATTCAAATGACATTGCGTTCAATTGTAATTCCAATTTATTTGTTACAATCTCGAGAGAATAATGGGGTTAATCCTGGTGTTACACGTAATGTATAGAGAAAATATATTCTTTACAAGCCAATATTTTAAGAAACAATTCTCGTAATTACATTCTCTAATATAAAAAGGACAAACATCATCGGTCTTCCGGACATTTGATTGGTCATTGTTTTTTTCTCACTTACTCTCATACAAATTTCTTTCTGTTTGCCTTTTTATTTATTTCGTTAGCAACAACAAAAAAAAGCGAGTAAACAAAATTTTTTTTGATATTTTTGATATTTGTTTTTTTAAAATTGACATATTAAGCTAGCACAACTTTTTTAATAATTATTAGATCTCGATGCAATTAGGCTTAAAATTTTGTGCGAATTATGTGTTTTTTATGTGTGAAGAAATAAATTTGAAAGAAAATTTTTTTTTTATTTTTTACATTTTTTTAAAAAATTCAAATATTAAGCTAGCACAACTTTCTCAATAATCATCGTATCTCGATGCAATTGGGCTTAAAATTTTGTGCGAATTATGTGTTTTTTATGTGTGAAGAAATAAATTTGAAAGAAAATTTTTTTTAATATTTTTTATTTTTTTTTTACATTTTTTTAAAAAATTCAAATATTAAGCTAGCACAACTTTTTCAATAATCATCGGATCTCGATGCAATTGGGCTTGAAATTTTGTGCAAATTATGTGTTTTTCATGTGTGAAGAAATAAATTTGAAAGAAAATTTTTTTTTTATTTTTTACATTTTTTTAAAAAATTCAAATATTAAGCTAGCACAACTTTTTTAATAATCATCGGATCTCGATGCAATTGGGCTTAAAATTTTGTGCGAATTATGTGTTTTTTATGTGTGAAGAAATAAATTTGAAAGAAAATTTTTTTTTATTTTTTACATTTTTTTTAAAAATTCAAATATTAAGCTAGCACAACTTTCTCAATAATCATCGGATCTCGATGCAATTGGGCTTAAAATTTTTTGCGAATTATGTGTTTTTTATGTGTGAAGAAATAATTCAAAAACAAAATTTTTTTAAATATTTTTTATATTTTTTTTTAAAATTGACATATTAAGGTAGCACAACTTTTTCAGTAAACATTCAATCTTGATGTTATTAGACTAAAAATTACGTGTGAATTATGTGTGATTTATGTGTAAATAAATAAATTTAAAAAATTTTTCGTCAATTTATTCATTCTTTTTTTTTTATGATATCACTTGTGTTTATAAAATCAATGAACAATGAACCTTATAGAAGGTATAGATACAGGCGCGCGTAGCGCGCCAATGTGCTTGTATAATTAAAAGTACATTCATTATTTTTATTTTGTATATAGAATTCAACTTAAATAATCGCATAAGTTTGTAAAATTTATCCATAAATTATCAGAGAATATTAAATTTATTTATAAAAATATTTAAATAAATAAACAAGACAAAATAAAATAATCAATAAAATTAATTTAAATTTATTTAATTTATTATAAATAGTAATCAGTGTTAAAAATTTATTATTTATTTTTTTTTTTAATTATATTTATTGTTTTATTTTAGTCAACAACGAGTCTGTTATTTTTTTTTTTAATCTTTATATTCTTTAAATTATATTTAAACCCATTGATTACTTGAAAAGCGATTGATTTTATTTTTGTATTTTATATTTAAATAGCCATGTGCTGTGTTATTTTTATTTCTTCATTTAAAAATTTATTAATACATCAATAAGATCCACATGAACATCACCGATGATTTATATTAAACTTAGCCAATGGATTTTCACTAAAAAACCAAATTAATTTAAAATAATTGTGGGAAAAAAATAAAATAACAATTAAATGTAAAAAAAAAATTATTGAATAATTTATTTTTACTATCAAGTGGTGTTTTTATATTTTATTTTATCACCAAGACATAAATATATTTAAACAAGTCACCACTTTTTTTTATTAAATTTTCCTGGCAGTCATAAAAAGCACCATCAAACTCTATCAATAAAAAAAGTTTATACAGTAATAAAACTGTAAAATGTATGCAAAAAAAAAAAAAAAATGACAGAGTAATAAAACGATTCAAATTTTACCGCTCAAAATGGCGTGTGTCCGTTTTCCAGTGCGTTCCTTCAGTCAGCGGGTGATGATGCGCGGGCAATCGTTTCGAATTTGTACTATTATAATTATATTTAAAACCCTTTTTTTTCTATAATAGAAAATAGAAAAATAAAAACGGGCACTGCGGAACGAGGAATGCGAATTTAGTGATGGCCGTCGCGAGCCAAAGATGCGCGATACATTGTGAATGCTCGTGCTTTATTTACAATTAAAAATATTGTTATTTTGAGTTAATAATATTATCAAGGAATACAAAATAAAAGGTAAATAATTAATCTACTATAATTTCAATATAATAATGTTAAATTAATATTATAATAAACACCGGTTAATTTATAAAAAAACATATGCAAATAAACCGTCACCTCAATACACAAAATTTGACAGCTCTCAAATAATACAACCACTCTCTTTTACGTCCCCTATCTTGTGTGTTTTTATTAAAAATTATTAATAAACATATTTAGATTTAAATTAAACCAACAAATTTAATGGTAATTATTATTTTTTATTTAAAGTTAAATTCAAAGCTGAGTTAAATATTGAACCCGGAAGTTTTTTACTCCTTTTTTTTGTATTTTTTTTTTATTCAAAGCTTGTTTTTTTTTTTTTTCAAACTTTTAATATTTACTAAGGTGAAAATATTTTTGAGACTTTATACATCGACCCCTGGACTTGCCACAAGGTGTGTTCAACTTGGTTTTTTAAATTTTAAAATATTATTTATTCGTAATAATACAACATGCGTATTTAAAATTTTTTTTTCTGTTATTTTATTTTTTTTTAATTCAAGGTGTGTTGCCCCATATACCGGTTTATTATTTATTTACTTTATAAATAATAATAAATATATATCAATAAATAGACAGCTGGATTATTATTATTATTGTTGTTATTGTTTATTATTATTTATTATCATTTTTTAAAATTAATATGTCAAAATGTTCTTTTTATTTTTCGTAACATCTTTCATGTATTTGATGCATGAATGAAAGCAAAAAATAAAATGAAAAAAAAATTGTAAACAAGTGTATACTGGAGAAAATTACTTCCGCAATCCAGTTGTATATTTTTTTTATTTCTTTATCTGCAGAATTTTTTTATACATTCAATTGAAACACATATAAATTACAGTTCCATTCATAAAGTTAAATTGAAGTTACATCATTATCAAGTTTCAACAAATTACTCAAATTTTAATTATTAACTTTTGATGAATTTTTAATTATTTACAATGTCTAATAAACATTATAATTTATTTAAAATTATTATTTTAATTTTTTATTGTATAATTATATATAAAAAAAAATTATAAAGTTTAAATTTTTGTGTTTAAAAATAAAAGTCAATTTAAAAATTATTTTTTTGCTTTGAATTCATTCGAGGAATTTAATTTATATATATATATTTAATTATCATCATTTTCACAACTTAATTATCATTGTTCGTTTAGTAAACAAGTGCATCGAGTATATAAACAAACAAAATTAAATAAATAAATATATATTTTTTACGTGTAATAACAAGTTGTTGATGATAAATTTTTCTTTGACGCAATACAAAATGACTCATACATAAATAAACAAATTAAAAAAATTTATTAAATATTACATAAATATATCGAGCTGTGTGTGTGTGTGCATTTATTAACAAGATAAAAATTGTAGTAAAAAAAATAACTTCGTTTTTTATATCTTTAAACAAATTTACCTACACTATGATTATTTTTTTTTTTTAATTCATCTAGCTTTATTATTAAAATAAATTTTTATTTTATAAAAATAATAATAAACAATAATTACTGTTTTTTAAAAATATTCCACAAAGATATCTAATTTTAAAATCGAAACGAATTTATTTAAAAAATTACTTGATAAAAAATATTTTTACTGATTTTTTTCGGTATTTTTTTGTGTATTTTTCCAGATTTTCCTTTAGAAATAAATTATATCATTTTTCAATAGAAAAAACCCATAGGAAAAGCTGTAAATAATCTCTAAATTTTTCTTTGAAATAAAAAATTTTAAACTCGCTAAGAAATTTTTCGAAAAATCGAAACTGTTATTTAGAAATTTTAGTTTCGCGTTATGTGATTGCTCTTGGAGGTATCGATGCAATAAATGCATAAAAAAAATAAATACAATCATAATTATGTTTAATAACAGTATATAATAAATATATTTAAAAGAAAAAATAAAATAATAATCATGTAGTTATTGGAGTGTTGGTCCAGCGCACCTGAGTTTTCCAATATTAACGCATGACTAATTAATAATATAGCATAACGAAGAACATTTTAATAATCATCCTCTTTACAGTCTGCTCAACATAAATATATTCGTTTACGTTCAAACACATTATTTCCATTTTTTATTTATTTTTAATTATAATACACAATTATTATAAAATTATATCTAGTTAAAACTAAATTACCTCTTTTTTTTTTTAACCAAATATTTTAATAAATTTCCTGCAAATTTACAAGACCCTAAATCATTTGAAAAATTATAAAATAAAATTGTCTTAATCTCTTAAAAACACCCCTTTAAATAAACATTATTTACCAAAATTTATTAACAATTTCATCAACAATTAAATAGAATTTAAAAAAAAAAATATTTTTAACTTTTTTTTTCGATAAATTTAAAGCTTAAATAAATATCATTAATTAAATAATTTATAAAACAACAATATTATTGTTTAAATAATTTATATAATTAAAAATTTTATTTTTTAAATAAATTAACAATTAATTATATTAATTTTTAATATGAAAATGACCGCGCCTTTTATCGTTCCAATTCTGTTGTTCCTGTCGTTTAAAATTGTGTATATATATTGTTAATTTTGTTGTACATATATGTAAAATATAATATTGGACATGTGACATGATGATGATTATGACAGTGTGAGTTTCTCTACCTTTGACCCCTTCATCCCCTACTTGGCATCTTACACCCCCATCTGGCCCACTTATTGTATTGATTTAAACTGTATGGCGCATTCCTCTTCTTTCGTTACAATATTCATTTTTTTTTCTTCTATAAAAAATTAAATAAACAATTAATTTTTTAATTTTTATAAACATCATCATTGCCAGTTATTAGTAGAATTATTTATCCACCATAATTTATAACAAGAAATATTTTTTTCTTTCATTTTTTAATTTATATTTGCGTATTTGTTTGAAATTGGAGCTTTTTTTTTTAAAGGGGATTTTCTTGTTTCTGTCTGTTTAGGATAAATTTTGAGAAAAGCTGGGTTCAAGCTCAATAGATTGTTATATTCTCTGTTGATTTATCTACCCCTAATGATGTATATTTATTTATCTTTTGGTTTTTAGCTATAAAAGCTCCCTAAAATAAAATAAAAATCCATGGAAAATTGCAATAAAAACTTTTAAAATAAAATAAATACATGACACTCCCTTCGAGCTTTTTATCATTTATTTTTTGGTACTTGATGATGGATGTACGTGTTCACCAGTGAGCTTTTATAATAATAATAATTTTATAAAGTGTCTTATATACATTTTATCAAACTTTAATACACACACAAGCATATGCACTCAAAAAGCTCAAAGATCGATACTTATACTTGACGATTTTTATTATACAAAAAAAATTTAAATTCAAAACAATTGTTCTAAATAATTATTGTTATTATATTTTGACAATAATTTTTGTTTTTTTCGTTTCGGCTTTGACTTTCTTGCAGAGCTTTTTTTGATTTTAATTTCTGGAAAACAAAAGAAATGGGTATATAAATGTAAATTACATTTTTTTTTTTTTGTTTATGAACTGGATTTCTGCCAAAGTGTCAATTGGAACAAACTCAAATGGCACAAGTGTGAAAATAATATTCGGGGAAAATGACAATGCAGGTGTCTCTCATAATACTGAAAAATTTTAAATAATACAATGACATGTTAAACAAAAAAATAATAATAAACAACAAGAGAAGACGAAACTATTGTAGAAAAAAATAAAAAATTAACTCAGGTCTACTTGGCAGGTGAACAATTGTAAATGGGGTTGAAAAAATAAAATTTATCGGTCGAAAAAAACAAAGAGTTAATTTTTATTTCCTCTTGTCTTGGTGAGTGAGTTTAAGGAGGAACAGTTAAAAAAATAAATCGTTTTATTTTATGGTATACTTGCTAAGTAATCGGTTAAGTAATTTTTATAATATATTTTTTTTTTTTTGACGTCGTTACATGTCCCTTGAATTATTGAAACAAAGACTACTTGTCAAAGTAGAAAAAAAATAAATCGAATTATATAAGGGTTATTATTATTTTTTTTTATTCTTTTACAAAACTATTGGTATTTTTTTTTTCTCAATTATTATCGAAACACGAAGGTGTGTCGTTAAATATTTATTTATTTATAAATTTTTTTTTTCCATTCACGCGATGACTAATGAAAGCTGTCTGTATTATTTCGTGCAAATTGTTGACCACTGTAAAAAAATGAAAAATTAGATGAAATTAATAGATAAAATTGTGCAATATAATAATATATAATATTTAATTTATCAAATTGTTTCTAAATAAATTAAATAACCGTTTTTTTTTAAAACGAAAAAATTCGAAATATTTCGATTTTCGAATGATTTCGAAATTTCGATTTTCGAAATAAATTTCAATAATTTTTCATCAACAATTTACTTGTCTATCTTTCAACAAATTTTTCATAATTTTAATTTTTTTCTATTGTTTAAACAATGTCATAATTAAATTATAGAAAAAAAAAATTTTTAACTTTTATTTTCTCAACAAGTAAAATAATTTTTACGATAAATAATTAAAATTAATTTGTAAATTTATTTTTATCATTACAGAATAATAAAAAATGAGTGACGATAGAAGTTCACTGTCAGGTGGAAGTAGCAGCAGTGGTGAAACAAGCAGGCTCCAATTAATTCAAGAAATGCGACAACAAAATTTCGACAGTATTAGATTTGCATCTTATCGTACAGCTTGTAAATTACGTTACATACAAAAAAAAGTTCACTGTAAGTACAAAAAAACAATGCAACTATTTTAATCATTAGCTTGATTAATTAAACAACAAATATTCAATTGTTCAATGACTATTTTGTATTATTCTACAGTGCACAATGTTGATATTTGGAATGTCATCGAGGCATTCAGAGAAAATGGACTCAACACACTGGAGCCTTCAAGTACACTTGGTGTATCACGTCTTGAAACACTATTGTCTTCCTTATTTCATGCCTTAAATAAAAGAGTTCCTCATTCACAACAATGCAAAGTTGATGCAACAACAGCTTTACTATTAAATTGGCTTTTGGCTGCTTATACCAGCGGGTAAACGAAAAACCAATGCACCTCACTCAATCCACAATTTAATAATCAAATAATTTAACAATTTTTGTATTTATTATATTTATCATTTCAGAGACAATAATAAGATAACTGTATTTTCGGTTAAAGTTGCACTTGCTACACTTTGTGCTGGTAAATTAATGGACAAATTTCGATGTAAGTAATTTATCTTTTATCAACATTAATTTACTCATCAACAAATTCACTGTATTAATAATTATATTTTACAGATATTTATTCACAAATATCAGATAGTAATGGTCAAATGATACACTGGAGATTTTCTGAATATTTAAAAGAAGTATTATCACTAACAGCTGCTGTTTATGAAACCCCATCATTTCCATATTCTGAGGGTCTTGGATCGACAATATTTCCCCCAGTAAGTTTCAATCTGTCGTCAATTGAATTATTTAATTATTTTATAAATTAAATATTGATAATTCAATGTGGATTTTTTTTTTAGAATACTAAAGTAACTGTCAATGATTTTCTTGATACATTGATGTCTGATCCTGGACCCCATTGTCTTATTTGGTTGCCATTGTATCACAGAATGGCTTCAGTTGAGTCTGGTATGTATTGTTACGAAGAAGCCAAGTGAATGTTACTTTAATTAAATTATTAAATTTGTATTGTTATTGATTTATTTATTATTTATTTGTTTTAGTTACTCATCCGATAACATGTGATGCTTGTCATAAAGATAATTTTACTGGTTTTCGTTATCGTTGTCAAAAGTGTCATTCTTATCAACTATGCCAAGATTGTTTTTGGCGTGGTAAAGTATCTGGTGGTCATAATAATGATCATGAAACTCGTGAATACAGTAGCTTTGTAAGTGCCTTTTTTTTAAAAGTTAATTTTATTTGTTTTTAACTGTGGAGATTTTTTATATTGGTAGAAAATTAATTGGATAATTTGTTTATTTAGAAATCACCGAGTAAACAAATTGGACATTCACTGCGTAAAAGTTTTAGATGTGTACCAGAAAAAGGGAAAAATAGTCTTCCTAGATTTCCAGATCAACCAGAAAAAACATTAGATCTTTCTCATATAGTGTAAGTATTCATTTAAAATTATCAGTAATTTATTGATTTTATTTTTTTAATTTTTTAAAGTTAAATTTCGATTTATTTTGGTTAATTATTTTTTTCTTTTTATAATATATTCTTGGAATTAATTGAAAACAATTAATTGTCATTTTATAATTGAGGAATTAAGGAATTGTTTACAAAAAAAGACAAATTAATTATTGAATGTTACATGTTAAATTATGATCCACTTTAGTTGATTAATTTTTTTATTATTTTAAATTTTTCATTTAATTTTGTAGACCACCATCACCTTTACCATCACACAACGGTTTTCCTGATCCAAACTTCATGGCACCATTTGATTCCGGCTCAATGGATGGTCGTTCAACTCTCAAAAGTCTCGATAGCTCCAGACTCGATGATGAGCATAAATTAATTGCCAGATATGCGCAACGACTTGCACAAGAAGCAAGAACAGTGGTGAGGTTTTTTAATCTCATTAAATTAATGATATTTTTAACTCTTAAAAATCAATTCAAAACAGATTAAATTATTAATTGAGAGTATTTCAAAATTTTAGCCGCGCGCATCATCGAGAATGTCGCAGTCTGACCAGTCGGTGAGTAATTATTTCGTTAGAAACAAAATAAAAATAAATTCCATAATATTCTCACGTAAAAAAATAATAATAAAACAAGACTAGCCAATTAATGTTGATTAAATTTTATCTTTTTTTCGGTTACATCTAAATTGGAATAAATAAAATAGCAAGGACGAGCACCATCAGATGCAAATTTGGCATCATTAGATGGATCACGAGCACAACGTGAATTAATATCACAACTTGAGGCAAAGAACAAAGAGATTATGCGCGAGATTGCAAGGTTAAGGTATACCTGTGTCGTTTAAAATTCCTTAATATCGAGCCTGTACCTTGGGATCATCCTCTCGACTACCATCCTCGTCTCACGCATGTTTTTTTATTATTTTTATAATTGTAGAAAATTTTTAATTTAACGCTTCTTTTTTTTCATATATTTTTTTTGCTTAAATAATACGTAGCTGTAGTAATAACAACATTGAAAATAATAATAATAATACAATTGACCTATTTGTAACATTTTAAACTACATTCATAACAATTCACAACATTAACTCATCATCAACATTAACATGAACTCTTTGTTAGGCATTACGTAAATTAAATTTAATACTAATTATGTATTTTTATTTTTTTCTTGGGTGGGAATTAATTTAGGAGACAACAAGAAATTGAAGCTGCTGAAATGGAAGATCCAGCATTAATGTCAGAACTTCGTGCATTGAGACTTCGTAAGGATGAGTTGGAGACTCATCTTGGTGCATTACAAGATTCAAGAAGACAACTCATGGTTCAATTAGAAGGACTAATGAAAATGCTAAAGGTAATATTTGTATTTAATAAATAATCTAGTCAACTTTAAAACTATTTCTTCATTTATTTTATTTTTAGAATCATCAAGCATCACCACGTTCAACACCCAATAGTTCACCAAGAAGTACAAAATCACCACCATTACCACCAGGTGGAATACCAAATAGTAGATCAGCACCTGGTACACCTGGTGGTCCATTATCAGCATCACAACAACAACAGCAACAGCAACAACAACAACAGCAGCAACAACAGCAACAACAACAGATACATCAACAACAACAACAGCAACAACAACAGCAGCAACAACAGCAGCAGCAGCAGCAACAAAATCAACATCAAATATCACAAAATTATCAAAATCCAGTGATCAGTGGAAGCATGACAAACATGCAGGGAAATGCAATGCTTGGAACAATTCAAAATCCTATTCCTGATACTCTTTCGTGTGTTGGTGGTGACGTCAGGTAGGGTGGCATGCTGAAATAAATGAGATAAAATACTCTGATAATAACTAACGACATTTATTATTCGTGATTTTTAATTTTTTTGGTTTTAAAAAATTTTGGTTTTTTAAAAAAAAATAATGAGTGTGTTTCTAAAATTTTATTTGTATGCAATATAATTTTATTATTTTTTTTTCAAGTTGTACATTGCTTTATAGATTGATTTTTTGAAAAAAAGAAACAAATTTTTTTTTTTTTTTTTTTTTTTCAAATCAATATACTATTAATTTTAATAATACAAATGAAATTTATTTAAACGAAAATAATTTTTTTTCTCTGTTTTCTATTCACTTGTATATTGATGCAATAATTTATTATAATTTAAATTCATTTACAATAATTTATTGTAGTTTAAATTGTCAAATGATGAATAGTAAATTAATTTTTTTTTTTGAATTATAATATTCGAAAAAAAATAATAATATAATCGTGCACGGTTTAGGCACAATAATGCTCATAGTAATAATTTCGAAAAATATCAAATAATTATTGCTTTAATGCAGCTATTTAAATTTAAAATAAAGTATTATTAATTAATATTATATAAATATATTATCTTGAATGTCGCATGCAGTGTTTTGAAATGAAGAAACAAAAAAATACAATTAAAAACATTCCAAAAATTGAAAAAACATAAAAAGCACCTTTTGTAAAATGTAAAAGCCTCTACAACACAATATCCTTAAGAAAAAAAATTGATAAACCTAGCACGTAGTGATTAAATGTCACCCTTTGATATGTATGACAAATAAATCAAAAGAGAAGAACAAATATTAATAAAAACAAAAAAACAAAACAAAAAACGAATGGCAAAGATGATAATGAAAAAAAAACATGAAAATATTGAAAATAAATAAAGCAATTAATAGATAAATAATTGAATAATAATTAAATGAGATAAAAATAATAGAAATGGAGAAAAAAAAAAAAGAATTGCTTTGATTTTCAATAATTTGTTTTTTGTTCATTTCATATAATTTGTTTTGATTAAAGTTGCTTCTTCGCGCAAAGAAAATAGAGATTTTCGATGTCAGGTCTGCGTTCAGGACAAACAGCCAGCCTGGAAGTGGTTCAAGCAGTGCAAATAACAGTTTGGGAAGATCCTTGAGAAATGATCTTCTAGTTGCTGCTGATAGTGTCACAAATGCCATGTCAACACTTGTTCGTGAATTAAATTCAGGTGAGAATAATTATTGTTAATTATTTTAGATTTTAAATAAATATATTTTATGGATATTGAACAGGTTCGAGAATATTATTATTGTGTTTAATAAATAAATTAAAAAATAGATAAATAATAGCTAAATTAGTCAAATAAATTTTTGATTTTAAATTGTCAAAAATTTATTTGAATTTGATCTGATTCTGGAGCCAAAAGTAGTTGACGAATGTTGATAGTTGATATATTTATTTATCCTTTATTTGAATATTTATAAAAATCAATTTGTTTAATAATAAATCCATTGTTTTAAATTTTTCTTGGAAATATTTTCAATTATAAAACTAAAGCTGGCTTAAAAATTTTTATAAATAAAATTTCTAAAAAATAAATTTAAATATTTATCTTCCATTGGAAAAAGAATAGTGTTAAATAATTTTATCAATCAGCTTTAGTTTTTGATGTATTTATGATTGTGACTAGACAAATTTTCCCATTTTCTATTTCAAAATAAATATCATCAATAATTTATTACACATGAGAGGTGAGAATTTAGAATTAATTTTCATCATTTTTAATTAATCCAATGTCATTTATTTACATTATTAAATTTATTTATATATTTAAAAATTAAATTCTCAGGCATGATGCTTATCTATTGTCTATGTCTATTTTTTAAATGCCCATATTTAAAAATTATTACCAAGCATGAAGACTAATCTTCCATTAGTAAAATTAATAAAAATAAATCTCCTAATTTTCACTACACAATTTATTCAAAAATAAATTCTCAATATTACCAAACTCACCTGTCATGTATTCTAAAAATTTATCCATTACTAGCCTAGAAAATAGATAAAAAAAATTGAAAACAATTAGAATGTGAGATAAAGACATTACCACAAAACACACAAAATACATTTTAATTTTAATTTTTTAAAAGTTAAATTTATAATTTTATTTATTAATATTATTTAATCCAGTTCATAATTTTACTAATAAATACATTATAAATTACAGAAAAAATTATTTTATTTTAATATATTAATTAATTATACTTTTAATAATATTTTTTAAATTAATTTCATAATTATTTAATTTAAAAACAATATACAATATTTACATAATTAAAAAAGATTAAAAAAATATATAAGAAAACACTCTAGACGTGTTGTGTTGGAATGTGTGTGATGCACCCCTCTGTGAATGTTTCCTGATGGCTTTGCAGACTCAGACCAGGAGGAACAATCCCATCACTTTGGCAGGCGTATCATCCGAAAACCTCTTGGTAAGTCTCAATCCCAATATTGGCTTCAAAAAACAAAGATAATCACTAATAATTAAATTAACAATCCAAATAATAACAGGTGAATTAACAAGTTTATTACTTAAATTCCAAAACCCCTGACACACTTGAGAAAAATCATTGTTTCATCCAAAAATGGAACAATAATATTCTCATGATTAAAAGTTAATGCAAAAAAAAAAAAAACACATTAAATATTTAATTATTTAAATCACATTTTAATAAATAATTTAGCACCATAATTTAATGATAAATAGCACCGTAGAATTTTTTATTATTTACTCAAAAATATATCATTAAATGATAAAATTATTTTATGCGAGTAATTAATAGTTGAAATGAATGCTTATCTGTTTGTTGTATATAGATTTTGAAGCTGGTGAAGATGGTGATGACAGCAGTGGTGGTGGTAATTCATGGCGTGAAGAATTGCAACGTAGATATCAACAGGACAGTGATTTTTTGGCTGAATTAAGAGCAAGAAATGTCATTGCATCACAGACACCATCAGCAACACCATTGAGTGAACAAGAACAGGATCATGGTGAACGTGAAGAGGCTGAAGGACAAAAAGACAATGATGCTGAGGCAAACTGGGCTGAGGCTGTTAAAAGATGGGTCAATCGATAAATTAATTATTATCAAATAATTAAACAACAATTCAAAGAACCAATAATTATTAAAACATTGACAACAATATTGTCAATTATCATTTAATTTTTTAATTTTTTTTTTTTGGCTATTTAAAAATAATTTTAATACAAGAAGTTGATTGATCAATTGATGCCACTTCTGAACGTCAAGACTTTGAAATGATAAATATATTTAACAAAATTATATAACAATGCAAATAATTAATAATAATTGAGATAAATATTTATAATAATCGGCTGATTTTAGAGAGGTAATATGTCAACATTTTAATGTTATTAATATGCAATTTTTTGACCAATATTTAGAACAAAAATTTTAATATTCAACTCTTTTTTAAAAAAAATTTTGAGATGATTTTTTTGTTTTTTAAATTTTGAATTTTTATAATGTAACAGTCATTTTTCATCATTCGATAAAATTGCTCACTTGAATTAAATTAAATTTAATAAATTATGCCAATGAATCTAGCTGATTCAAAAATATGAATAAATAATTTCATTGTTTTTTAAGTCATATACATTCACATGATCATTAAAATAAATTAAATGATGCCAAGTAAATATTTGAGATGAAATTTTGTCAAATTTTTATTTGAAAAATAAGTAAATGTTTTTTAATGATGTTTAATACAAATTTTTTATTTATTGTATATGTTTTTTTTTGTAAGCAGTATATTCGCCAATTTATTTGTTGAAATTGTCTATGGCAATTTTAAAAATTCAAAGCAATTACGTAAAAATATTTATTGTAAATTTTTTGAAAGTTTAATAATTTTTTTTTTATTAATGTTTGAGCTTAAGGTAAATGTTTGTAACCAATTGAAAAAAAAAAAAAATTATACCAATGAAAAGGCTGCAAAGATTGTTTAAATATGAAAAATAAAAATTACCTAAAATTAAGTTTAAAATGAAAAATTAAATAACAATCGCTTGAAGCAAAAAAAATAAATAAATAAAATTGTTATAATTAAATTTCCATATGATAGAAATAATATAAAAATAAAAAAAGATAAATTATTTAAATCTTACATTCCAATAGTCAGCTTTTAGACTAAATGAAAAATAAAAAAAAAATAGATTAAAAAATAAAATTTATATCTTCAATCCATGCGCTAGTCGTGTCTTTTTTTTGTTTTATTTTTTTTTGTTAATAAATAAGTGTTGTGTAAAATAAAAAAAAATAAAAAAAAACAATTTAAATTGTGTAGATCCTATTTGAGACAAGTTTTATCATAAATACTTATTTTTCTTTTCGAATCAAAATCAAACACGTTTCAATTTTGTAGAAAAAAAAGAAATAAAATCGTCGAAATGTAAAAAAAATTAAATTAATTATTACATACAACTTCTCTGGTTTTGCCTGGTGCAAAAGTCAAGAAGGATGTGATGCTCCACTTGGTGAAAGTTATCTTCGTCATCATCCAAATCCAATGATAATGAAACAAAAAGTAGGTAATGCCAAGAAAAAATTAAACAATCTTAGAAGACTATTAATATTTGATTGTCCAAGATCAGAAATGATTGCAGGTCCATTAATTATACACTTTTTATTTTCGTTGAAAAAACTTGTTAATAATGTTTGCTCGAATGAATTTGCAACTTCACTATTGGGCCAATCTAATTTTATTTCTTAATTTTTTTTGTTGTACTTTATGGTGAGGTAGCCAGCTTGTAGCAACACCTGCTTGAAATAATCTGTCTGGATTCTACTCATTTCTAACTCTATTTTACTATCCATGGTAGAAATATTTCTCCAACTTTTTCCAACTTTCTCCACCTTTTTACGAAAATGACCCATGGTTGGAGAAAGGTTGGAAAAAAGTTGGAGTAAATTTTTGGTCGGAGAAAGGTTGGAAAAAAGTTGGAGTAAATTTTTGGTTGGAGAAATTTGTCCGCCATTTCTCCAACCATGGGTCATTTTCGTAAAGAGGTGGAGAAATGGCGGAGAAAAGTTGGAAAAAAGTTGGAGAAAAGTCGGAGAAATATTTCTACCAGGGTAATTGAAAGGAATTTTTTCAATGATTTTATATTCATCCGGATTTTTCATTATCTGGTCAACAAAATATGAAGTTGTCTGATTGGAATTGTACCAAAAATCATTTAATTCGTGTATCAAAATTATTTGGTCCAGAATACATGTCAGCTAGACAACATGTTGTTATTCCAGTTACAAAGGCTAGTTTTATATCATTTATTTGCGATTTACATGTTTCAAGAATATTTTTCACGATTTGTCTTATTTCGCTTCTTTAAAATTCTCGTTTTTATTTTTCGTTCTCAAAATAGGTGTGTCATATTCATTTATCAAAATGACAACAGGTCTCTTTGTTTTTTTGTTTAAATTATGTATCAAAAATTTAAAGATCAGTTTGACGCTATTTCCTTTTAATTGTAGACCATAGTCCTTGGCAATATCATTCTGCACCCGTATTCACGGGGCAAAATTGTTCTCATTAGGGCTTTTTTTTTCAGCTGATGGCGCTTGACAAAATTTTTTTTATATAGATTTCACATAGAAAAGCTCCACAAATGCCACCATCGGAAAAAAAACGCCCTAATGAGAACATCCTCTGAATACGGGTGCAGAATAAGACGAAAAGAGTCTTCACATTTTTTTATTGATTTAGTTTCTAAGTCTGATAAATTTAAAAGTATGACTGGATAATCTTGCCAGTCATACTTTCCCTTACCAATAGCGTAGTCTTTAAATAAATATTTGTTTTCTATTCCTTTGCATATTTCTGCTATTGTTAGATAGGCTTTATGCCAACAGTTTCCACATAGAATTTTAAATTTTCGCGGGTTAATGTCGTCTATGTATTGTGTGCAATTTTGTGCTGCCACCTCAGTTCATTCCATCATGGCCGCCGCGTTCCGTTGCGTTCCGTGAATCGAGATTCCAGATCATTCCAGATATGTAAATAAAAACAGATAAAAATATATCAACAAAAACGGTGCCGTGTTTTAGATTGTGTTTTAGTTGTGAATAAATTGTTAATAAACAAAAAATACAATGGGAGTAACTGTGTAAGTATTTAAACAATTAAACAGTAACATAATAAACATTTGATTGTCAAAAAAATTGAGTATTGTCAGAGGATTTTTTGACTTTGATATTGAGGTTATGTTTAATGTAAACAACCAAACGTGTGTTTTGTTTATTTGTTATTGTATATAACGTTATATGATTGTTAATTTGTATTTTTTTAAAATTAGATTACAACAATTTCCAATGATGGAAAATCGTACTGGACCACAGACAATTGAATTTTTAACAAAAAGAATACTTGCACTTGGAGCTCTTCAAGTTGGCCAATTTATTGTTGACTGTGAAACTTACATGTCTGTTCCTCAACTTGGTAAGTCAATTAATTTATCATCTAATTAATTTTTAATATTAATCAAATAGCAAACATGTTATTGTTTCTTTAATTATACAAAAACAATGACACTTAATATTGTTAATTTTGTTTTTTGTATTTTTAATACGTCTAGCTTTTTTATACACTTTTTTTTTATATTTAAAATTCATTCTTATCGTATACATTATAATCTATAAACGCACAACATTTTTTTGTTATCCATCAATATCCATATCGATCACACATTTGTTTAAATAATTTTATTGTCTAACAATTTTATAATTTATTTTCTTTTCCAATACAGAAATTAAATTAATACACTCATTTTTTATTTTCCTTTTTTTTTTTTTACATATTTGTTTATTTATTTAGGATTGTTTGTTTTTTTTTTTTTAATAAATAAATATTTATTATTATACAATTCTATAGACCGGCGGTACTACTTTATTTTGTGCTAAAAAATTACGGAAGATATATATTTAATTTTGGTGTTTCGGTTTTCATTTTTTTTTTAAAAAACAATTTTTGATGTAAATTTTTTTAAATTGATTTTAACTTTATTGTCAAATGCAATTTTAAATAAATCAATATGCATTTTTTTTTATCAATGATAAATCAAGTGGAAGAAATTGAAATTGTATTTTAAATTTTTTTTAATTAAATAATGAAATGAAAAATATTTTTTATAAATATTTTAAAAGGTTTTTAAATTCTATGCGTTATTACAAAAATATTAAAACTATTAAAGCGCAAATCTATTGATAATTTTTCTTTGAAATTTTGAATAAAATTAATTTAATGAATTTAAAAGATTTTAATAAATTTTTAATTTTCAATCACACGTTAAATTAAATGCTCAGCACTTGAATATATTTTTAGTTTGAATATTTGTTATTTAAAATAATGAGAAAAATAAGTTGTAATAGTTTTTTCCTTTAATAATTTATTTATCTCAATTTTATTCAATAAATATTTTTTCTTTTGTTAAATATCCTTTTTTTTAAATATATTTTATTGTCAGAGTAGCTTAAAATTAATTAGGGTTGTTCCCCTAATAAATATATATTTTTTTCTTGAATTAATAACCCAATTGTAAAATTGCAAAATTGAGTTTCCAATATTCCATAAATATTTATGTATTTGTTTAAAAAAAAATAGTAATTCGTTTGTCAAGTTGACAATTAATTCGTTAATTTATTGTACAGTTTATAGATTTATTTATAGACTTGTTGTTTTGATTAACAAGCATTATATATTTTTTGATATATTTTTCTTTATTTTAATTTATATTTTTAAATTAACACTGATCAATTTTTTTGATCTGCATTGATAGCTTTCTAAATTTTCAATTCGCAAAAGTGCACAGTGCAGTTTAAAATGAATTTTTTTCTTTTATAATTTGTCACTTTAATTATTTTTATTATTATGTTCAAGTTGCTAAAATATTATTTATGAAAATGCAAGTTTTTCATTTGCAAACGTAGTGCCTTGGGCAAAATTTTGGTTAAAAAAAATTCAACAAAAATAAAATGGGTCGAAGGTTTTGGACGCAATGTCATGAGAATGAAAGATTATTTAAACAAAAAAAAAAGAAAGACAATTTTTATATTTTATTTTACATTACTCATTCAAAACACTGCAGGATAAATATTATTATTTTTTTTTTGTATTGTCATTTGAGCTCTTGAGCATTGTGTTTGACATATTTTTATAAATAGGTAAAAATTAATTCAAGATTAAAATTTATTTTTTAAATTTCCAATTGATTTTTAATTATTTATTCTAAGTACTTGACTATACGGAATTTTTTATTAATTAATTATTTGTCATTTTATAATGATGATATGAAAATAATAATTAATTTTCGTAAAAAAAAAAAAAAAATAAATAAATTATCTAATGGCAGTTTTAAAAAATAAATGAAAAATAATTTTTTTTCACAATTAAAATGAGTCCTAATAATTAAAATAAATAACGAAAAATAATTTTCAAATGAATAATTAAAAATAGTTTTTTTTTTTTATAATACAAATTAATAATTAACAATAATTATTTTTTTTTACAATTAAAATTAATAAGTAAAAATATATTTTTATTTTTTCGTTTATAAAAGTTAAATAGTTTAAGTATTGTCACATTGTTTTGTGTTTCATCTAAGAAAAAAATGAAAATACAATTTTAAAATAATGTCATTGTTTAAAAAATATAATTAATATTATTTTCATATCTAATTAACTAAGATTACCTTTTAATGTTAATTTCATTTTTAAAAATTACATCTGGGTTTATTTTAAAATTTTAATTTGGCAATGATCAGTATTGTCGATGGTTTATAATTTATTTTGTTAATTTGCCTTTTCATTATTCTAGAATAATTCTAATTAATAATTAATAATAATTGTTTTTTTTTATTATTACAATGATTAGTAATATCAAGACAAATTTACATGATTTTTTTTGTTGTTTTTTAAAATTCATATCTAAAATTTATACGAAAGATAGTGATATTAATTTTTTTGTTAATATTTAATTATTATTTATTAATATGTATATGTTGATATTGTCATTTAATTAAGTCATCGGCCCGCATCGATTAAACATGCCATTGAAATCAATGAAATTCTGTCACAATCGAATTTTATAAATTTATTTGATTTACACTAATTGCCCCCATAAAACTCCATAGAAATATTGTCTCATTTTCATTAAATTATTATTTCGAAATCTATTTTCTTTTTTTATTATTATCATTTGAATATTAAAAGGCACGATGTATGGAAGTTCTGCCTTTTTAAATTTTTGTTTTCTCAACACCAATTGATTATAAATGAAAAAAAAAAATTAAATAAAAATGGACGAGATTGTTTAGCGAAATTTGAGTCAATTTAAATGTCCAGCATTTAAAAATCAACGCTTTAATTTAAAAAAAAATATAAACAACAACAAACTAAATGAAATGAAAAAAATTAAAAAATAATCACAAATAACATGTTTTATAGTAAATTAATGCGACAGTGTCTCTGCCATAAATTCGATACTCTCGTTCATAATGAACTTTACCAGGTGCATATTTTTGTTTTGGTAAAAGTTGATCAAGCTTTGATAAACTTTGATAAAGCCTAACATAATTATCATCTCTATCATCACCAAAATCTTGACGAAATCTTTTATATCTTTCATAAATAGTTTCATGACTTGTAAATGTTCTAATTGGCAAATGAAATGTCGTGTCTCTTTCAAGTATTCTATCAATATCAATATCACTTAAATCATCAATACTTTTATGTAAATTAAATTTATAATTATTCAAATTATCACAATCATAAAATTCCGAATATTTTCTACGATCAAATTGACTATAATTTAAATCATAAATTTTTTTATCATTTAAATTTGAATATAATTCAATTAATTCTGGTTTTGATTGATAATAATTATAATTTAAACCAAAATTATAATCAATATTTGAAAATTTATAATTATTATATTTATCAAAATTTTTAGTGAGACGACGTAATTCGATATCTTGTCGTTGTTCATTTCTTTGTTTTAAAAAATTATGTGTATTGATAAAATTACCAAATTGACGAGTTAATTTACTTGTTTTATCAACAACAATACCACAATAATTTTTCATTCTATCATCATGATTATTCGCCCTTGATTTAAATAAAATTCTCAAATATTTTGTGATATTATTTTCTTCACCTTGTGGTTGTTGTTGTTGTTGATAATAATTATTATTAAATTGTAAATTAATATCATACAAATCACGTGTATCATGTTGATTTGGATATGCACCACTTGGTAATGGTTTATTAATTTTTTCCAAATTTGATAGCCCTCCAGTGAGGGAGGCCTTGTACTACCGTGTTTGTCCATAATTTGGATTCATTTCGTCGAGTTGTTTACCCTTTGTTTCTGGAACACAGCATACAACAAAACACAGTCCACAAATTGCAACAACTGCATAAAACCAAAATGCACCATGTAAGCCCAAAACCTACATCAAAAAAAATAATAGTTAAAAATTACAATAAACAATTTAATAATTAAAATAAAAAAAAACTTTATTAACCTGTTTAAAATCTGTGAATAGCTTAATGCCAATAAATGCACAAAAATAACTAAAACTTGTGCTAATACTTGAGCCAAGACCACGATATTCAAGTGGAAATAATTCACCAATTAATAGCCATGATATTGGTGATATACCAAGTGCAAGTGCTGTTGTAAATACTAGAACACATGTCAATGGTATCCAATCATATTGGCCAAGTGATGATGGTGATGTCATTGAATGATAATATGAATAACTTCCAAAACAAGCCAAAGCCATTGACATGAAAACTGAACTGGCAATTAGTAATGGTAGTCTACCAACAATGTCAATCAAAAAACCTGTTAAATAAAGTATTAAAAATTGTTAATACATTAATTTAAAATGGTTTATAGTTTTTCTTTTTTAAATATAAAATTATCAATGATAAAAACCTGATAACATTGATGATAATAAATTGGCAAATGCAATTGCAATTGCAGCATTATGTGGACTCATAACACTGAGTGTTTCTTTGAATATTGTTACGGCATAATATATAAATGCATTAGCACCAGAAAAACGTTGAAAAAACATTAGACCACATGTTATTGCAATTGGTTTATATAGCCTTGATGTAACAACACTATCACGAAATGTTAACTCATATTGTTTAGCTCTTGATGCAAGTACATTTTTTTTAATAATTTGTAATTCAGGTATAATGTCATGTGTACCACGTAGCCACATTAAACTTAATGCTGCTTCACTGTCTCTGCCATTTAGAACAAGATATGATGGTGTTTCTGGTATAAATAATGTACCAATAAATAACATTGCTGGTGCTGTTGCAACAACAAGAGCTGATTGTCGCCAATTTAAATATGATCCAGCAATTGTTGAAAATAGTATACCAATATGTCCAACCATTTTTAACATACCAGATAAACAACCACGTATTCCAGGCAATGAAATTTCTGATATATAAACCTGAATGTGCAAAAAAAAGCATTATAAATTGTCAACTTTTTGATGATTTATATTGCAAATAATTTATTCATGATAATAATGAAAATTTACCTGTGCAACCATTGTTATTAATGCACTGCAAAGACCCCCGATGAAACTTGTTACAAATACAAGTTCAATGCATGGTGCAAAACCAGTGAGAATCCATGCTGCAGCCAGAGGCAATGATGTCAACTGTAATGCAAG
Source organism: Aphidius gifuensis (assembly GCF_014905175.1). Lineage (NCBI taxonomy): Eukaryota > Metazoa > Arthropoda > Insecta > Hymenoptera > Braconidae > Aphidius > Aphidius gifuensis. Next base: position 456,409 of record NC_057790.1, on the reverse strand, counting down.
TTTTCTTCCACGTCGCATTATCCAATCACCAATCAATGCACCACAGCCTGCACCTAACATTGATAATGATGCTACCCATGACATATCTTGTTCTTTTGCTGTAAACGCCCACCTGTTTGATCATTTAAAATTGATAAATTATCATCATCATCATCATGTTACAAAATTTATTTGAAAATGTCTTGCAACAGGTGTGGAGTTAAATATATTTCATCATGTCTAAATTTACAATTGAATATTTATCAACGTACCGACTGTGATTGCCAATAAGACTTGAATCATTGTGAAGAATTGAGTCTGATGCTGGTGATGTATAACCTTTTGCTAAGCCACATGACAATGTTCCCATTGATAATGCCAATGTTGCCAGCATCTGTAATTTAAATAATTTACATTTAAAAAAAAAAAAAAAAAAAAAAAGAGTACATTCTATTGCATTGTTTGAGACACATAAAATTATATTAAATTATCATAAATATGGTATATTAAATTGATTGTTGGGTGGTGTTGTTTAGTCATATAAAAATATTATACATGTACTTTGTATCACCTCCTGGTGAGATTAAAATAATATTGGTGACATTATATGAATGAAAATATTTGAAATCATGCTGTGATTATTTTGCATAATATTTAAATAAATAATATAAAAATTATTATTGAATTGATGATGGCTGTGACAAGTTGGATGATCAAAGATAAGAAAATAATAAAATTATATTTTAAAAGAATATTAGTTGAAGCGGCAAAAGAATAAAGACAAGTATGTTTGTTGGTGGTCCATGTGAAAAATAAATTGAGATAGCTATAAATGTTTCACACACTGGCATACACACACACGTACTTGAAGAGCACTCAATTAATTTTCAACTGGAGTTGATGGAAGCTCTCGTTTGCATTTCGATATGGACCAATATATATTGTCTGTCTTTATCATCTTGGGTTACCCGGCAAACTTTGAATATGATTGAATTCGATAGTGGAAATTTAACCGACACACATTCTCTCTCTCTCACTTTTTCATGGTTAACTGGGTCATCAGTTATCTCTCAATGCCTTTAGTCTAATTCCCAATATCAGAAAATATAATTTTTCATTAATTTCAAATAAATTTAAAATTTAATTTATGTTTTTTTTTTTGTGGTTTTTATTGAGAAAGTTGATTTATTATATGTGATTTAGTATTGCACAAGATGGATTTTTAAATATTATTAATTTTGTTTTATCAAAAAAGTAACACTTTATATTTTTGGCTGTTAAATTATCATAAATTATATTTACGAAATATTATATTTTTTTAACGTATCAATTTAGATCATATTTTTTATTTTTTGAATTAATAAGTATATGAGTCATTCAATATAAAATTAATGATATATAATTTTATTTTTTTGAAAGTTAATATCGTTTATGATAATAACAACAACATAAATCATCATTTGTCAAAATTATCTTTTTTTTTTTCTTTTTACATTATCGAAAATGAATTTATTATTTTAGCCAAGTTCAATGAGGATTTTTCTTTTATTTTTTTTTTTGAGTTAATTGTTTGGTTTTATTGATAAAAAAAATTATTAACTTACGGATGATCGATGACGTGGTCTAGCTGCAATCTGGACGACTGATGCTCTTGGCATTTTGAAACCGTTTTCGACGTCGTCGGGTACAGTTGTCACCTAAAACAGATAATTAAAATAGTCCTTGATAATAAATACAAATTAATCAATCATTATCATGGTCAAAATATTAAATTTTTGTACTTATATATTTTTTTTTCTAGCCATGTTGTGCTAGCTTAATATTAAGTTGACACAACTTTTTTAATAATCAACTTATTCCAGTGAACTCTTGATCAAAATTATGTGCTTTTTATGTGTTTTTATTCTACGTTTGAGTTGATTTTTTTATTTCAATACTTTTTATTTGAATAATTTTTTTTTTTTTTTATTATTAGAAAAAAAAAATTATTTAAATAAAAAGTAATTGAAATAAAAAATTAGTATGTACCTACTTTACCATAAAACAATATTCACTAGATAAGCTAAGCAAAACATAAAATATAATAAGCACAAATTGAGGTTCCTCACTCACAAAAAAGCACAAAAAGAAACTAGCCCATAATTTTCTAGAGGTAAAATCAGTTTGCAAGCGCTGGATACTTTTTCCATAATAAAATATAAATAAAAAAATTTTCTGAAAATTTAAAATGATCCAAAAATTCCAATAAATAATAAATTAAATAACAAAATTAATTAGCCATCGTATTTTAATGACTCAATTAATATTTACCTTTCAAATATTATTTAAATTACTTGTGATTTTAAATTTATCAATTAATTATTATAAATTATTTTCATCAGTGTTATTTTGACTGGGAAAATATTATTTCATGATGTAAAAAGAATATTTAATCATGTAATCAATAAGTCAATAGGTCAATCAATCAATCATTCATTTTAAATTGTAGAAATTTGTAGTTGAATATTAAATCATCAAGTTGTCAGTCATAAAATACCAAATAAAATAATATTTATAAATAAATTGACGTTGATGTATTTGAGATGGTAACAAATGCTCATATTTATATTTACGATATAGCCATTGGTGTAGGATCAATCGGTTAACTAATGTACACCACCAATTATCCAACTAGCCAGCATGTACCTTGTTATACGAATAAACCAATATGCACTTTATTTAATCCTGGGTTAGCTTTATTTTATACTGTAAATATTCATCATCAAAATGTTTATCATCAACCATAATTACACCCACAAGTGCATATTTATTAAACAAGCTTAATTCGTCTTTTAAAAATTATATTAAACCACAAAATTTATACTTTCTTTTAACAATTAAATGTTTAAAAATATTTATCATCATCAGGGGTTTAATACTTGTTACTTTTAAAATGTGCATTCGGGTCAAGTGTCTATGAATATCTCTGTATTATATGTACAGCTGTTTTACAATATTTTTCATTCACACCACAAACCATTACACACCACTGTCAACATATTAACTTCCGCTTACTTTGTTGATACACATGACAATAAATACACATAATCCCCAAGACACAAATATTTTTCTATCAATTTATTAATTTTTTATATTTAAAAATAAATATATTATATTGTTTTTCCTTTTCAAATCAAGATGAGTAATTTATCTTAGCAGTCACATGTGAGGATGCTGCTGTTGTTAAATAATTTGATATATAAATTTAATCCTTTTATCATCTATGATTCATCACCATCATCAAATGAGTCATAGAAAATTCTTGAACCGTTTTTGGTGAAAGGAAAAAAAATAGAAAATTCAACTTCCCTTTCTTTTTTTTTTTTTTTTTTTCTAAAAGCAATATATAATAGCCAAAATTCAAAACCAGACATGATCCTGCATAACATCCTGTTTTGATGTTTATTTATCATCATCTCTTTACACTTTCTCATTTTTAAATATCATTTGTAGTATTGGAATTTATTTATTTATTTATTTTACCAATGCATTTTATTATTATATGGTAGATTTATTTATTTTTTTTTTTTTTTTGTGGAAAAACGTGTGTCCACTTGACACACTCGCACACGTATATGTATATAAAGAGAGAGAGTCTTTTGGCTAGAAATGGAACGTCAATTGGTTTTGGGGATGTGCAGTGAGATGATACTTGATGTGCAAGTACCTCTGGTGCATACATGAGTGATCATTTTGATGGATAACTTATCCTTCATGTTCTCCAATTGAGATATAAATTATATCCAAGTAATTAATGCCACGATTTATTAATTACACTTGAATTTACCAATGATTTTTTCAATTTTTTTTTTAAATAAATTTGTATTATATTATTATTATTTTCTATATCTTAAATTTATTTAATAATAAAATTGATAATTTTAATTTTAAATTAAAAGAAAAATTAGATTTGACTTAATTAAATTGAAATAAATCAATTGACAATAAAAAAAAAATAGATTGGAAAATTTCCTTCAATTAAATCAAAATAACATTCAATAATTTTAATTTTAAATTAAAAGAAAAATTATATTTGACTTAATTAAATCGAAATAAATCAATTGACAATAAAAAAAAAATAGATTGGAAAATTTCCATTACTTAAAAAGTATTTGTTTTTTAATTAATCAATAAAATAAAAATAACAAGTACATTTAAAATATAAATATCTAGATTTGAAAAATAAAATAAACATGAAATCTTCGAGTTGACATTAATTGCTTGATATGAATAATGTATAACGTCTCATTGCCACTGATAAATAAAGTTTTAAATATATCCTACAAATTATTTATTTATTAATCATGATATTAATATATCGACATAAATTTTAAACACGCGAATACTGTCAACAAATAAAGACGAATTATCAATGTCTAATTTATTATTATTATTTATTTTTAAATATACAAGACACACCTTTATAACTTTTATTTTCAATTATTTTACCTTTTTAAAAAAGACAGGTCGTCTATAAGACCGGTTGATACGCAATATCATGTTTAAAATATTTATTTTTATTTTTTCTTGTTGTGACTGGATTTTTTTAAAAGAAGACTTACTTAAAATATTTTTTCACCCATCAGATATCGTCTGTTTTACCTCCAAGCTCGTATTAGTTAGTGGTGGCTTTGGTTTGTCTCGTTACATACCCTCAAGACCCTCGAGTATTCCCTCATGTTTTTTTACACATATCTCCTCTTGAATATTTTCTATACACTCATAATAATAACAGCAATAATATGTGTATCGGTTTTCCGGCGCCAGTTCATATAAAAATATTCAACAACCCTCTTTAGTAATTTTTTTTTTTTAATCTCATTTTTTTTTTTTAGCGGATATTAACGTTATTAAACTCAAAATAAATACTAATGTTTCTGGTCATTTTTTTTTTTTTACATTAACGACAAAATACAGGAAATTACATTCTGTAAATTTCAAGTGGAAAAATAGTTTTTATTTTTTTCTTGTTGATAAGATATAAGAAAATTTATTCAAAAAAATTAAATCTCAACTTTCAAAAAAAAAAAAAAAAATATAAATCATTAGTTTTATTTAATTGACATATTTATTTATTAATTTTTAGAAATACATACTGTCAAAATAAACATGTAAAAAATTATTTCGTTATAATTTATTAAAAATTTAACAACGAAATTTCCGTATTGTGAAATCAAATGATAAAAAAAAAAATAAATCAATAGTAAATATTTAAATTAGAAAATAATAAAATTAAAAATTAATTGAAATATTTACATGATGTTTGAGCGAGTAGAGTGACAATTAATTGTGTTTGATAAATAAAATATGTCAGAAAAAATTGTAACATATTGACAATTATAAAAAATAAAAAAAATATATTTTAAATTCCCACAAGGGTCAATCAACATGCCACTAGCTTTGTTTATTTCAGTGAAGCATCGTTTGTCATCGTGTGCAATACGAAAATAAATTGTGTTACATGTCTCTATGTGTTTATTTGACAAAATAAAAAGACAAGTAGAATGACTATGTCTCAAAGTAATTATTTTAAATACATTTTATATTTGTATACATACACTAGACACACACATAAAATCGTCTTTTAAAAATATATATTTAGAATTAACCAACAACTCTTTCATACTATTTTCATAGTGTCTATACCACAACACATTTAAATCAATTTTATGCAAACAAATTTAATTTTTTATTTTTTAAATTCATCATTCTAATTTTAAATTTAATATCTCTTTTTTTTTTTTTAATTGTATTTTAAATCTTGAGGATTATTTTTACAAATTATTGCAAATTTTATTTATATTTTTTTTTTACTTGAAAATTTAACAAGTGTTTTATTAAAAATTAAATAGTAAATTATTTAAAATTATTTATTCCATCAATAAATTCCACCTCTTTACAATTTAAAAAATAAAAAATATTTATGACACTCTTTAATTGAAAACAGTTGGGTAACAAATTTAACAATGAAGTCATCTTTGCCTTTAAAAAATATTTTTAAATATTTATTCTTCAACTTGTCTATAACAACTTAAACTTGACTAATAAAATTTTTTTAATTTTATTATTTATTCTCAAACACAAACCAAATAATAAAATATAATTTTATTTCGATTTCTCCAATAAAATCAATATTTAATTTGCCTTATTTCTCTTAAATAATTAAAATTAAATTATTATATTTTTTTTTATTATACCTATATAATAAAAAATAATAAATAAAGTATATATAAAAAACTTTTTTTTAAATAAATTAAATGAACAATGAATTTATTGTTGATAAAATAAAAAATCTATGAAAAGATTAAACTCAATGAGAATGCTTTATTTTAGTCTCTATTGTAAAAAATAGAAAAAAAAAATGATCGTTAGTGCAGATGAAATGTTGATTCATATATATAACAACTAGGTAAAATCGCTAAACTTTAACGAATGACCTGAATTTGTATTAGTGTGCCAGAAGTTGGCCTATTGTTTCCACCAGTATGATGCCAAGTTGAAAAATCACTTAGTTATCGATTCGAACTTTGACATTGGCCCCCAAGGCATCTATATTTTTTTCTCTTTAAACTCAATCTGTATTTTATAACTTTTGAGCTTTTTTCATAAACCCATTCTCCTCGAAAAAAAATAAAAATAACAAAGTTATATTACAAAAAATTCCCCGAGGAAATCAAAGGCATTATATTTCAAAGAAAAAAAAAATTTATATATACATTTATAAATTGATAATGATTAAATAAATAAACATTATTGATAATTATTTTTTTTTTTATGCAGTTTTATGTACTACTGTCTTGTCATGATGATAACTCTTCTTTTTTTTTTCAAGTTAATTTTAATTTTAAAAAAATAGCCAATGAGTATTTTAGATGTATAAATAAATTGAGAAAGTTTATATTCAAATGACATTAAAAATACAATTTTATACACCATAAATAGAAAATTCAATGGGCTATACAATTATCCAATTCAAACTTTACTGAAAAGTTTACAAATATTAAATTGACAAGTCACAAAAAAATACTAAACAAGTGTGTTTATTATTTACATAAATAAATTAAAAAAAAAAAATTAATTATAAGTATAAATTCATTATTCAAGGACTATAATTAATTATTTTTTTTTTTCATTAATTATTTTATCTTTCACAAGAAAAATCTAGTTGAAATTATTAAAATTTATTAAAATAAATTGATGATAATTTAAAAACAATTATAAAATGATAATAAAAAATTCATAGATAATAATATTCATTAGAAAAAAAAATAGAAAAATTAGAAAATAATTTTTTTTTAAATTTAAATAGAAAATTCAATGGGGTTACAATTTGCCAATTTAAAGTTCACCGCGACAAGGTTACATATTTGATAATAATAAATTGACAGATAAAAAAGAAAAAAAAAAAATCTCTCTATTATTTATGTTGATGGAAAATTAAAAAAAAATATATATATGGATGTGGAATACACGTGACATTATAGTTGGTATAAATTCATTGTTCAGATACTGTTGACAATAGAATCAGATGTTTTGTCGTAGTCATAATGAAACGCGTGGCCTACACGCTAATGAAAGGGTTGCACCTTTTCAATACATGTAAAGAATAACTTTGGTTATATATCTGTAAAGATCAGTGGTTCCCAATTTTTTATTTATTCATGAAAAATAAAATAGAAATAAAATTCTAATGGAAAAATTAATTTTTTTTAAATTTAAATTTCGATATTTATTATTAGATTTTTTTTTTTGGACATTAATTAATGATTTTTATTAAATAATTAAATTTAATAAACTCTAAATTAAGATAATTTATTAATTAAATTAAAAATAAATTTTAAATTAAAAATAATTTTAATAATAATTTAAAAGTTTAAAATCAGAAGAAAAATTATTTATAGAATTTTTGATTATTGTTTAATTGATATTTGTGATCATTGATCAATAGAAATATTACCATCGATTTTTTTAGAATACTTTTATTTTAAATTATTCAAATATGGACAATTGATGAATGCAATTGTCGACAAAGTTCAATGTACGAACAAGAGGTACAATTTAATGAGCATAAATGTACAAATTTAAACAAATGATTGTTCAAGTGAACACAGTAACACTTTAGATCTTTATTATCAATTTTTATTTTACCGATCAACAAAACGTATATGAGATATAATTAAAACAAATTATTATCAAATATAAAATATACAAACATTGAGGCAAAAGGAAATTCAATACACAAATATTTGCAATTGGAAAAGTAGAAAAACATTTTTTACAATTTTTTTTTGTCGATTTTTCCTGTAGCTATCTGCTTTTTTTTCAAGATATATATCCAACATTGTCATTCAATTGATATTTTGTTCGCTTCATTGAACGTCACCGTGTAGGGAAAAAAATAAATAAAAATGAAAAAAATAGAGATCAGTGTATATATTTGAGCGGTCACGTATATTTACTGTTAAAATAAAATATGTATGAGATGAAAAGTGTCATTGATCACAATTGAAAAAAATATTTATATCCTACAACTACACAATAACCTCATCTTTGACTAAATATAAATTTTAAAAAACTCGTTTTAAATTAATCAGTAATTTATTTCAAAGATTTTCATAAATTTTATCGCAACGTAAATATTTTTTTTTAAAATATTTTAATCCGTGTGTCGTCAGGTGATTTAACATCTTATTCACTTTTTTTTTTTTCATTTTTATTATTACATTTTTATTTCTACATAAGTTAGAAAAATATTGAGATTAGCTGCATCTTGTTTCGACTCATAATATCCTGTAATTTATACCGTTAGACATTTTGCTTTTTTTTTTTTTCTTTATTATTCCCTAATTTATGTTTTTATAAGAAAAAAAAAAAATTAAATAAATTTTCCATTTGCTCTTTTTTTAAATATTTCATAACTTTTGTTAAATAAAAATAAATAAATTGACTTTTTAAATAAATATATAAATAATTTCAAGGATTTTAAGTTATCAATCATTGATCATTTAAACTGTCACTTGTAAATTTAAAAATCACTTGAAAATTTATCATAAAAAAAAAAAAAGCTCACATGAATTTTTAGCATTTAATATGTATATTTTTTTTTGTTAAAAATAATAACGTGTGGGATAAATGATTTATCCGTTTGGAGCAACGATTAATTAACGGTCTTGTTGGATAATTACAGATCCAGGTAAAATGTATGTCAGTTGGTGAGTTTGCAAAAGCGCCAGAATAAAAACATCACGGTGTGAAAACGCACGTGTTTTTGCCAATCATTTTTTTTTTTTTTTTTCTCTTTCAACTTTTCCATTTCCGCTAAACAGTATATAAATTCCTTTCTCAACATTTTTCATGTCACAATTCCCCACAATTTTAAACTATAAATTTCTCTATTTTTTTTTTCTCTTTTTTATTTTTTCCTCCCTCTGACAAAATAAATCAAAAAATATATTTATAAAAATAATCATAAATTATATAATTTACCTTTTCAAATTTCACCATTATACAAATTTTAATCACTAGTAATTATTAATAATTTTCAATCAAAAAAACAATATTATTTCACAATTAAATTCAGGCAAATATTGCAATGACTTTTTAAAATAACTAATGAATGAAAATAAAATAACACAATCATTTTTAAAATGACAAATATTTCATGAATGAACTTGTACACGTTAATAAAAATAAATAAATTGTTTATTGCACGAGTAGTTTTAATTTAAAAAAAAAAACACTTTAATTGATAATAAAGTCTTGTTTAATTGTGTTGAATTAAAAATGAGTTAAAAATAAATATAAAAAAATTGTTTATTGTATATATAAATTGATAGAAATAATTGTTATGTCAATTGAAAAACATGAGGTTATACTAGAAGACACGACAACAACGATACGGTCAGTATGATGAGCATCGTGGTACTGAAATGTTCTGAAACTCGGCTTTACGTTTTGCCTTCTTGAGTTGATTTTTATATATTTTATTTTTATGTTTGTGTGTGTTCATGAATACAACTTGCTCGGATATATATCTACATCACCATAGACACACACATAAACATAATATTATGAACACACCATGTTTAAAGCCTAAAAAAAATCGGATGATATTTAAGCTGAACCCCGTGGAGTGGTGGTGATTCACCCACGTGGTGATTTTACCTTTGACGTTGCTCCAAACTCAACAATCCAATAGCCAATTGTCTTTTTTTTTTTTTACATAGAACTCTTTTATGTCTATTTAAACAATAGATAAAATTATTTAGATTTTTTTTAAATTTGATTTTTTTTTTTTTTTTCAAATGAAATTATCATTTTTTAAAAACAAATTCTAATAATTTTTTTTTTTTTAAATTATTTAATTTAATTTGTAAATTAAATTAGCACCTGTATTTTGAAATTATTTATTCAAAAAATATATATTGACGTAAAATAAAAATAGAAAAAAATTAAGGCAAAAGTTTTTATTTATTTTTTTTTTTTGTTTATTTATAAATAATTTTTGATTATCAGGTATTATTTTTTAAAAATAGTTTTAGTATAGATTATTTTTTTCCTAGAAATTTACTAGTTGATGAGTTGAGAATAAGTTTTATAGCCATGCGATGTTTATATTATTCTCAGTTTCATATTTATGCTTTATTTGTTATTTTATTTTTTTTAATTTCAATAAATGTCAAGATTAATCGCATGTAAATGTAAATTTTATCGGTATGAGGTCCCTGGGTGTGGTGTGGATGTAAAATAAATATAAATTTATTTCATCTTTTTATATAATTTTTATTATTATCACACGATGCAAAAATTTGCAAGCTTTTATTTGCAATATTTTGAACATTCACGATCGCTCATTCATTCATTCATTTTTTTTTTAAATGAAAAATCATTTGTAAAGCTTTTAACAATTTTAAATATTTAAAAATAAATAATCCAAAATTATTAAGGTACAATATATCGAAATGGAAAATATTTTTCAAGTTTAAATTATTATTTGAGGATGCCGCTATTAAAACAGGTGCCGCATGCGTTAATATAAATAAATTTAAAATATGAAAAAAAAGTCAGATAAACTTGTCTGCCACCTTAGAGACTGCACAAAAGAATCCCCGGGTTAAAAGGTCTTCAACACCCAGGAAAAAAAAATAATATATATATTAAAAATAAATAAAATAGAAAGGGGCTTCAATTCCATCGACCCGTTCATCCATCGATTTATTTTTAATCCACTCAAAAATACAATGAAAAAAAAATACCAGAATTAATTTTTTTCTTTCCTCCATAATTTTCCAATTTTCAAGTTTTGGAAAAAAAAAAAATTTAATGTATATCTGTCAAGTTTTGTCTTGTCAATACAATTATAAAAATAAAAATAAATTAAAAACAATATTTTTAAATTTATTAAATGAAAAACTTTCACTTAAAAATTCATCCCTGAAATTTATTTTAAAAAATCGACTCAAGTGTACTTTTAAATTCTTTGCTTTTGTCATTAGCCATCCTGTTGTTTGATTTGATTTTAAAATTAGGGGTGTGAAGACAAAATTGACATATACTTAGGGCGCACTTTGAAGGAGAAAAAAAAATATATAAATATATGAAATCATCAAAAGTACAAATATTTTATTTAAAAGAAAAAAATGTTTTTTGTCATTGAATAATCGAAAAACACTGTAGTATAAGTGCAGATAAATATTCTCTCGTTGAATGGAAAAATAAAAGGACAAAAAAGCAATGAAAAAGATAAACAATTAAATAAAAATATATATAAATAAAATTTGTAAATAAAAAAAAGATAAATGTAGTCTGGTAAATTGTGCTTGAACTTTTCTTCGTGAATTGCGAATATAGGCGTGTTTAAGTTTGCGAAACGTCTGTGAAAATAGACAGAATTAAAACAAGACTGAATTTACATCCGCCCTTCTTTGTCATTTTTTTTTTTGAAAATACTTTTAGTTACTTTGATGTTGATAATATTTAAATATAGGTATAACATCGTCTCAGTAACAAAAGACCCATTTTTATTTAAAATTTATTTTTCATTCAAAGAGTCTTTCAATATTTTTCCACAAATTTTTAATTGACTTATTTACTAGAAAACAAAGTAATTAATAAATCAAGCAAGCATTAGTTAGTATTAATAAAAAAAAAAAACCCCTTAATTTATTTAAAACAAAATTATTTTTTTTATTATCTTTTTTTATTATCGAAAAAAAAAAAAAAATGTAAATCATGTAATAGAATATGAAATTGGAGATAGGCCCTTGTAGCTTTTATTTTTATGTTTTTGCTTGTTGAGTATTTTTTTTCGGTAATGCAACAAAATGATAAACATAAATCAAAATATATTTATCATAAATAAAAATAGGGAGGATAAAAAAAAAAAATGAAAAAAAGTTAAAATATAAATTCTAATATGTTGGTCACGAGGAATTTGATATTTCATAATGTATTTTATCGAGTGTGAGTTTATATTTTTTATTCAAAAATAATATTAGTATATTTCTTGGCTTTTAAATATATTTATTATGAATCAAATGGACCTGCACATATAAAATAATGTAACTATTTTATTATTTCCTTGAAAACACTCTTGTGTTGTATTTTATTATCAATCATTTATTATTTATTTTTTTTTTCCATTTTTAATATGATTTAGTTATAAATAATCAAATTAATAATTAATTAATTAGCTTTGATAGAAAAATAGTAGCTACATTTTTGTTAAATATAGATATTTTAAATTAATGTTAATATTTTAGTTAAAAATATTATTTTGTTTATTAATTTAATTGATATATTTATTTGTTAAATAATTTAAATAGGTTATTGTTATTTTATTTTTATATAACTATTCGTTGTTGATATGATTATTATAATCTTATTAAATTTTAATTAAATAATCCAATTTCAATGAAAATTAAAAATATACAAAATAAATTAATATTTATTTAATTATACAGTAATTTTATTTAAATAAATAATCATTGACTGTATAATTTTTTAGACATTTAAAAACCAGATATGTATTTTTTTTTTTTTTTTTGAATAGTTATAATTTATAAAAAAATATAAATGATATAATCGATTTGTCAATCAAACACTTGTTAATTTAGTCAATAAGTAAATTGTTTTTACTTTTTAAATTCCAAGAGCTTAAAGTAATTTATATATTTTTATTTTTTCAATGATATTATTCGTAACTTGAAAAATATAAAATGTTATTTAAATTAAAGGTAAATATACATTTTATCATATATGGAAAATAAGATGATGATGATGATGACGATGATGATGGCTTTGAAGAGTCTAAAAAATAATAATAAAAAAAAGTGTTGACACGTGTGACATTGATAATTCAAGTATCGTATAAAAATTCAGCTTTTCACCCACTTTTTTTCCCGGTCTATATTTAAAAAAAAAAATCATATATATTTTTCGTAGCCGGAAATAAAATTCATTGATAAATAGTTGCAACTTCCGTGTGATTATATTTATTACTATCATCAACTATACTAATACATTTTTAAATTACAAAGCCCTCAGGGCGAGTATCGAAAAATTATCAAAATTATTTTTATTCTTCTTGGAATAATAATGAAAAATATCCTTGAAAAAAAAAAAAAAATCGTAAACCGTTGAACAATACATCAAGATGTCGAAAACTTAACACCAAGATTTTTATATACTTATTTTTAAATCTTTGAGGGTTTTAAAAAAATTTTAAAGTCAAAAAAAATAATGTTCTTTTGTTACGCATTTATATAAAAATATCTTGTTGGTTTTTATGTTTTTTTTGTTTCAATAATTTTCCACATGGCAAGTTTAAACGACCAGACATGTGTTTTGACATAAAAAAAAATCAAATATTTTTCCTGTTTCTCGTATTTATTTTTCACAATTAAAAATAATAATAATTTCTACGTGAAAAATTAATTAAATTGAAGGAAATATTCCGAGAAATTATAGTGGTTTTTTTTTTCTTTCGAATTTTTTGGGGGAACCTTGGTGTCAAGGGCTTGCTGACATTGATTTTCAAGTGACAGTGTCACCTGCAGTTGACATTGCGTGAAAGTTGTTTTTTTCAATGATTATTATACCCAAAAAAATGTATGTGATGACAGAACAAAGTAAAGAAGTACGATGAAAAATTGAGAAGAAAATAAAGAGACCTCTTCATCAATGTTCCTCTTTGTCTGTTTGTGTGTATATACAAAAGTTGAATATATTTTTTATACTTTTAAACAGTGAGAGTTAACGTTTTCATTAATGACTCAAGGTATATATAAATATATTGTGTGCAAGACTCCTGTGTTATATGCGTGACGTTGACGAGGATCTCTCGCGTAATATCAGCCTTTGAGCGTGGTTGTTCATGTCCGCCTCTTGTTCAACCAATGTGGTCTCACTTTGGGAGGTCCAAAAAAAAAAAAAACAATGATGAAAAATTATAACGAAACAATTTTTGTATTTTTTATACAATTTTTTTTTTTTTGCTCCAAATAACTATATTTTATTTTAAATAATAATTTCATAGAATATTTTGTTATTGAGTTTAAAATATTCTCAACAAAACTTTCCAAATTGAATCATTTTAAAGCTAAATATTCTAGTAAATAATTTTTCCAAAGAAAAAAATATTCTGTCCTGGGGATTAGTGCCAAAAACATAAGGTATTAAATACTTCAAATTAAAATTTGTTGTTATAAAAATAATGTAGAAGCATCGAGATAAATTAATTATATGATGTATTTATTTTTTAAATTTATCATTAAATATACGAATAATAATTTACATAGATTTTGTTTATTTAAAAAATAAATATGTATAAATTATGATTGAGTATTGTAGCTGGCTTGTTGTGAGAGAGCTCGTGGTTGAGTAGGCCAGCGATAAGACTAATGTTATAAGGGTTTCGAGTTCAAATCAGGACTCCTGTGATTAAAGTTGCTTCACCTCGAATTTTAATATCAATAATATAGTCTAGTTAGTAATGTCTATCTTTCTATTATTATTCGATGATCAGATTAAATAAGTGCCATGTTTAATTCCTTTCATGAAGACACATCATTTTTAACTAATTCAGACTGCTCAGTAGTGGCTTTTGGAGAAAATACCTCCTAGCATAGAACAAACGTGGCAAACAAAACTACAGTTGTTCTACGCCAGGAAGTATTTGCCCCAAACGCCAAATACTTTTGGCAATTTAATTTAACAATTTATAATATTTTTATAAAATTTACTTTTATCATCCATCTTGAAAAAATTTAAATCAAATTAATGAGCACTAATGACTCAATATTATCATTATTTAAAATTTTATTTACTCCTCAAATAACCAATGTCCATTTTATTCATTGATTATTATATATTATTTATAGAATATATATAATTAACACCTATCCCAGATAAATTAAAATTAGTGACGTAAAATTACTGGTCTTTTTGTGTTGCTTTCGGTTGATTCTAGCTTTGTTTATTAAGGTTTAAAATTTTGTCAAAACAATGTCACATTACAAAGCATACAATGACTACTCTCGAGATAATTCTGTAGTGGAAATTATTTTAAATTTAATTTTATTAATACTCATTTTTTAATTATAAAAATGTTTATTTCATTTTAATTTATTTATTATTTCAATTTATTTTTTACTTGCTAGTGTACATCGTTATATAATCCACCATTTAAAAAGAAAAAAAATTAAAAAATTAAAAAGAAATATTATTCATTGATAAATTTTCTATTATACATAAAATTTAGTTTTAAAGTTTCCAGTTACTTTTGTACACTTTATGTTGGTATTAATATATGCATGAGAAATAAAAATAAAACGTTTAAATTTATTATTACGACATAATGGAAAAGTAGCTGATGGATATAATGTCCACACAAAAACCACAATTGAATAATCTAAAAAAAAAAAAAAAATATTTCTGATAATAAATACGAAAGAAGTTGCTTTTCACACCGCTGACTATCTTTACTACTTTTATTTTTGAGTCTGACTTATTGTTCTGTCACTTGGATATATTCTCTTTGAGAATTATTTTATTTTCATTCAAAAAAAATATATAAAAACCACCTGAGATGATAAAAAAAAATAAAAAAAATAAATAAACATAAATTGCTTCTGAGTTTTTTAGTCTCAAACTCTCTCAACTTAGTGGCCCTTGGCGCCAGTTAGGCCACCCTCGTTGTAACAAATCTCGCACTGGACTCACAAAATTGCGATAAACGTTTTTATATTATTTTTTATCTATAATATAAATTTTCATTAACTTTTTCAAGTCACGTTGTTAAAAATAAAAAAAAATAAAACATCAAAGTAACATCTGTAATTTAATAATTTTTTTAAAACGAAAAACGACACTTGGATTTTAAAAAAAAAATTGATAAAATTTAGAGGACTATTTTGTCCTTCTGTTTAGTATTTTTTTTATGTATTTTATTTATTTCATTTCTGGGTAAATTTATTGGCTCACAGCTAAGCAAACACGTCCACCAAAATCTCTCTGGTTTTACCCACAAATTATATAGACTCAACTTTAATGGTTCCAAGATTTTTCATTTTTATTTTTTTTTAAGGATTTATTAGTATATATCAAGAGAACCGCTTGAAATCTCAGTCAAGTTTTTCTTGTGTAACTTCAATGCACAGCTTTATTATTAATAATTTATTTTAAAAATAAATAAATACTTTTATTTTGTTAATTAAAATTTCTCTATTTAATTGGTCTATTAATTTTTTTTATCGGTCAAATAAAAAAAAAGATGTATCAATTTAAAAAACATGCAAATTTGACCTTATTTATTTTTCGTAAAACAATATTTGTTATTTTTTTTCACACTGAATTTTCAAGATTAAAAATAAATATAATATATTGTTTAAATAAATAATATTTTGTATTGTAATTTTAAATACAAAATTTATTATTGACTTTTTTATTTTGGGCGTTGATAAGTTTTGAAAAATGAGGTGTTTGTCTGGACCGGAAATTTGGTTTCAAATGAAGATGAGTATTGTGCGATATTAAGGCCCCAAAAAAAAAAGAAATATATATATATCAGGCACCGTGGGCGGCTTTTTTTTTGGGCCTCAAAACACGTGCAGTTGTTACTTCTCCGAAATAAGGGCCCGTCATTTCTAATTACCATATTCTAGTCCCATCGTGCAGTAAATAATAAAAACAAAATAAAAAAAATATGCAAGTAACAAAAAAATATATGGACCAATGAGAAAGACCATTTAGACAAATTGACCGATTTGAAGTTAGCCCAAGGCCCAGTGGTGCCTTGTAATTATCAAATTAACTTGATATTTATGATCTTATAATGCTGATCCAAATGGACATGTGCTTCAGGGTCTTCATCGTGTTTCACCAGTTTTTATATTTTTTATTTCTTTTACTAATGAAATGAACCTCCAACAACAAATGCAATAAGAAAACAAAAAAAAAAAAATTAAATAAACGCAGAGATGGTTTTTAAATCCATAGTTAAATTCGATTTGAGTCGTAAATTTTTTTCTTTATTTTCGATGAGTTCATCAAGTGACTTGAATTTAATGCTTCTCCAATGAGTTATAAAATAAAATAACGTATCTTCTGTGGTTCAAGTCGTACAGGAACTCCACAATGTTTAAAATTTTATGGATATATATTTTATTTTTTAAAATTGATTGCGAAGGAAAAAAAAATGATTTAAATTATTTTTCAATGTATTTTTAGATAAAAAAATATTTATTGGTAATATATTTAATATAAAATTGAAAAATTAATTTTGTTTAATAATTTTGTATATTGTTTATTTGATAATAAATAAAAATTTTATTTTAAAATTTTTTTTTCCACTAATTTAAAGTATAGAAAGAAACTTGATATTATATTTTTTTTTTTTTTTTTATAAATTACAATTTACTAACAAAACGTAAAAATATAATTTAAAAAAAATTATTTAAATTTGTATGAATATATTAATTGAAGAAATACAAGCTTCTTATTCTTGAAAAATTTATAAAATTAAAATTAATACATATAAATATATACATATGTATATATTATGATTGAGTATAGTAGTCGGTTTGTTGTGAGAGAGCTCGTGGTTGAGTCGGCAAGCAATTGGTCTTTGCCTAATTGTGTTCTGAGTTCGAATCTTCTACTTCATCGAGTTTGTCAGTCCTGACATAATTTATTGGTACATATGAGAACATAGTTAAGTTATGACTATGCACAATTATAGTTGTTTTTCAATAATTGATATATTCAATGCTGATGGTGTCTGGCGTTTGGAGAAAAGTAATATCTCCTAGTATAGAACAAATGTGGCAAACAACCACAGTTGTTCTGTGCCAGGAAGTATTTGCCCCAAACGCCGGATACTTTGTCCATAATAAAATATAAACAAAATATATTTTTGACAATTTAAAATGACCCAATAATTATAATACATGAGCAGCCATTCAATTTAAATATTAATTAATTTATAATATTTTTCTAAAATTTACTTTTACTACTAATCTTGGATAAATTTAAATTAAATTAATAAATAATAATGACTCAATTATAAAAATTAAATTGGTAAGTTATGGGATATCATGACTGAAGATTATGATAGATATAAATATTCTGAAGATATAATTTTTGCAAAAATAATTTTAAAAAAATTATTTAAATTTGTATAAATATATTAATTAAAGAAATACAAGCTTGCCATTCTTAAAAAATTTATAAAATTAAAATTAATTTAATTAAATTTCTGTAATATATATAAAAAAATATTTTTTTTCGTATAAAAAGTTGAATTTTTTTTCCCAAAAAAAGTTGAAATACTTGAGTTAACTAAAACTGAATGATAATAAAAAATAAAAAAAAGCTTGGATCCAAGCTTTTAGTAAAAAAAAATTTACCTCAATATCTTGTGATATATACATACATATTTTTTTTTCAATAAGAATAAAACTTTTCCAACCCTGCGCATTTGAGCTAAGTGCTTTTTCAACCCTCTACAACCTTGTTCTCTTTACCCAGTGCTTCATACATTTTTATTTTTTGTATATTATCCTACCTCAACCAAGAAAGTTCATTGGGTCTTTAGTCCACTACTACTACTACTATAAATTTCATCATGGCCAAGAGTATAACTGGTCCACTCTTCCAACCAATTTCACTCGCACCCTTTATCAATTTTATATATATGGATACAACCTTAAGCTATCAATTCACATCTAAACTACAACTTTTTTGTATTTTTTATTCAATTTATTTGTTCCATATAAATATATTTTATTTTTAATAATAATTTCGTAGAATATTTAAAACCTAGATATTCTAATAAATAATTTTTTCGAAAAAAAAATATTCTGTCTTGAGGATTAGTGAAAAAAACATATGGTATTTTTTAAATTAAAATTTGTTGTTATAAAAATAATGTAAAAGCATTATTATACAATGGCTATTGCCGAGATAAATTAATTATAGTTTATTTATTTTTTTAAAATTTATCATTAAATACAAATATTAATTTGGATAGATTTTCTGTGATTTAAAAAATATATGTGTGTATAAGTTACGATTGAGTATTGTAGTTGACTTGATGTGAGAGACCTCGTGGTTGAGTCGGCAAGGTAATTAATTTTGAAGCTAAAGTCTTTGGTTCAAATCGCAGCTGGGTTGCTTTATGCAAGTGCGATTTCTTGAATTCAGGCCTTGATTATCATTATTTCGAATATTTTTCACATAATGGCGACACTTAAGATATTTTCTTTCTCTGGTATACGGCGTTTGGAGCAAATACCTCCTAGCATAGAACAAATGTGGCAAACAAAACTACAGTTGTTCTACGCCAGGAAGTATTTGCCCCAATCGTCAGATACTTTTTGCAATTCAATCTAACAATTTATAATATTTTTATAAAATTTACTTTTATCATTCATTCATTTTCATTCATCATTTTTATTTTTTACGCAAGTCTCAACTGCAAGTTTGCAATAGAAAATTACAAATGAAAAAATAAATAGTAATAAAAAAAAGTGTAAATATAAATTGCCGAAATTTATAAAAACAAAAAAAATTATGGAAAAAGTTTTTAAAATATAAATTTATGTCGCAAAAATAGTTTTTATTTTTCATGAAAATTTATATTTTATTATTTAATACTGTATAATACTGTAAACAATTAATTAATTTAAATTTTCAAAAATATTTTAATTTATTTATTTTTAAACTTTAAAAGTTCCAATCGATTTTATTTATTGCATTTTTTTTTTAAATTCTTCATCGTAAAGTACGTCAAAGTATCAGTAATAATTTAACGAGTTATTTTGTCTTTGACTTTTTCATCTTATTAAAATAAATTCCATCAAAAATCAATAAAATCAATAGAGATTTTGATTAAATTATCAAAGCTTGATATTCCAGCTATTTTTCTGCAAAATAAAAAATCAAACTTATAATATTAAAGTTGAATAATAATCCACAAATAATTATTCAATAGATAATAATGACATGCTGCAATTCTCTTTGACTGTAGCATTAAGTTATCAACAATTAATTACATCATCAGCATTTCTATGCGTATAACAAAACAATTTAATTTATTTAATAATAAATAAATTTAGTAAAGACTAAATTCCAAAAGTTTAAGACCAGTTGTTTTGAATGTAGGTTATGAGAACAAAATCAACGTGAATTACATGTATATGATGCACATTCCAAAGATTAAATATACGAATATGCTGCAGTTTATAATTTGAAAATTCACTGACTTGAAATTTTATCTGCGTGAATATCCTTTGATCTATCTATCCCCCATATGACTTAACAATTTTACATATTAATTACTAAATCTACTCAAACTAATTGGCAACTCAGCTAAACTTATACGTGAGCAAGCTTTTATCATTTTAATATTTTTTAAAATATAATAATTCAATTTAGGAAAAAAAGTTTGCAAGGAATTATCCTGGTTGTCTAGAATAGCTAGTAAAAAATAATTTAATTACAAATTTATATCCAGGATTAATAAAGAGAGTAAAAATTGAAAAAAAAATATTTTCAATTGTTAAATTTAATAGTTATTTATTTATTATAATTTTTCAGTCATTTTAAATTATTAAAAAAATTTTTTTTTTTATATTTTAGTATGAATTTATCATTGAGCTGTTAAAATACAATGACCAATTAATTTATTTTTCAATTTTAAATTTATCCAAGATAGTTTATTTTGCAATAATTCTACTGTAAAATTTTTATTCAAAATATTTCTTGAGCATGATATTAAACCGAGGGCATATAATATTTCTTTAATAAAACTTTTGATGTTTTAATTATTTCGATATGAGTCTCTTTTGTAAAATTTCAACTGTAATTTTAAAGATAAATTTATGATATTTTGAGAAAGGGCGCGAACTCGTACAACAAAAGGATGCCAGGCATAAATCACTTATTAAAATAGCCAAGGAATCGTTAATAAGCCAGAGTAAAATTGTTTGTGTTTGTGTGCAATGACACAGTTGTAGTAGTTGTTACAATTGGCAACATTAGAGACTACTTCAACTGGCAATTCACCAAGTATTCAACAATGAAAGCTTCAGGAAAATTCCAGTCTATATACACACCAAGATACCAAATTTTTCCTCCAACTGTATTTTATTTTTTATGATATTTTTCAAATCATCATTTATCAACATTTTAACCGTATTAAATTTTTTTTTTCTTTCTTTACTTTTAATGCCTGTTTTTATTATCACAATTTTTGGCAATGATGCAAATAATAAATTTACAAAAAACAAACGAAATTTATTAAATTATATTTAGTTTATTGTAAAAATAATTTTTTTATTATTTAAATAAAAAGATATTTATATATTTTTCAAATTTTTTTTTTGCTTTTAAATTGCATTTGATTGAGCGATCGTTTAATTGACTGATAAAATGAATTTAAATTAAAAAATATCAATCTTAAATATTGCAAAAAAATATATTTTATTTACATAAACAAATGATAAGAATCAGACATTCGAAAGTGATTTAAATTTCAACAAAAAAAGATAAAAATAAATTGAAAAAAAGGAATGAATGAATGACAGAATATATAGAATTTAAAAAATCGAAAAAAAAAAAAAATAGGAAACAACTGAGATTGGATTTGGATGAAAGGGTTTATATGATATGTGTCTGTCGGTATTTTGCACGCAATAAAATAGGAATGTGATGGGCGAATCGAGCGTGAAACACCTTCACCTGGATGAATCCACTGTCGCATCATTAAGCGATTCTATTTCACCCTTGTGTTTGTTGTTGCCATGCACAATAATGATAAATTGAATTTTTTATTTCCAACAAATCGATCGAAAGATAACACTAATGTTGCTCGTATTTATTTTAAAATTTAATCTCTGTCATTTGCATCGAAAAATAAATAAAATTAAATAATTATTTAGATTGAAAAAAAATTGCAAAAGTTTTGCTTTTTAAATTTATTTATTAAATTGAATATTTTTTTTGTGAAAATATATTTTATCTTTGGCATTTTGAGGACAATTTCCTGGGTAAAAGAAAATGGAAAAAAAAAAATAATAATAATACTACCACTGAGATGAGGTCGCGAGAGTAAGATCGATTTGTTTCGTGTGGCACACTCTTTTGTAGAGTAGTTTTTCCGGGTCGAAAAAGGGACACAAAATTCTCTGGGCCAAATCTGAACATCAGGTAAAAATAAATACAAAAAAATTCACATTGCAAAAGATGCTAAAAAAAGAATAATAAAATAACAAAAAAAAAATATTTAAATTAGCATAAATGATGATAGTGGCGGCGATGTGACAATGAAAAAAAAAAACTCAAAGATCATAGAAAAATTTAAATGATGAAAGGAAAATGTATATAATATAAAAAGAAAAATATTGAAAAGAAAAAAAAATTAAACAGAAATATAATAATAAAAAAAAAAAGCCATTAATTCATCATGTTTCGTTTGCAATGTTTCAACTTGCCTGGAGCATTTTCCATTTGCTTTACAATTTTTACCTCATTTAGCTCATTATCATCATTATTTTTATTCATTATTTTACTATTTTATTTATTGTTATTATTATGTTTTTAATAGGGAATTATGATGTTTGAGTATTCGCGAAAATAAACAAGAGCTCAAATATTGATAAATATTTTTCTTTTGATTTTTTTTATTTGGAATTGTTTGTGGAAAATAAATAGAGCTGATAATAATTATAATTTTAATTTTAATAACAAGTTTATTATTATTAATTTACAAATTTAAAAATAAAATTTTTATAATTAATTTATCTTAATTATTGAAAAAGAGTAAATCATTTTTTTTTAATTTGAAATAAAGTTTATTAATAAATGACAGTCATTGGAAAATGACAATTAATATTGGAAAATTTATTTGCATAAAAGTTTGATGTGAAATTTTATTCTGTTATCGGGTTGTTCAATGTAGACCCAAAAATATACACAGATATTTGACGATTAGATGTGTGTCAACGCAAAAATTGTATTATCGAATTTTTTCTGTATGTAATTTTATTCAATTTCATTCAATTTAAATTCAATTTTATCAGCAAAAATTACTGGGAAATAAAAATTGAATCAAATTCCTAAATTGTCTTTTATTCTTTCGCAAAAAGAGATAATAAAAAATCATTTTTTACTATTTCAAATCTAACAAAAAATATAAAATCATTTTTTTTATTTCTCTATAATTTTCTCATTTTTATTTCAATTATATTTGATTTTTTTTTTGCACTCAAAAGTTTATACACATTATTATTAAAATATGCGTCAAAAAAAAATTTATTTATTTTTATTTTTATCATTTTTTAACTGTGGTTTTTTTTGAGTACCAAGCTCAGACAGTTGAGTCACAAAGTGCTTACCTTCATAATCCGCCTTTGTCAAAAAATATATAAAAAAAAAAGGCAAAGAAAATAATAAAAAATGAAAAATAAAATAGGGGTAAAAAGCTCATGCTGTCAGCATTTTACATTTTTATTTTGTGATGGTATTTTATGATAAAATTTTGACTATAAATAAATAAAATTGATAGAGATATTTTTTAAATTTCAAACCAAAAAAAAGTCGAAAAAAAAAGTAAAATAAATGATTAGTAAAATTAATAATAATGATAGGTTTGTGTCCCATAAATTTCATTATAAAAGGATGATTTTTATTCTTTAATTTTATCGAAAAAAAAAATTTATTTGAATGGTAAAGAGAAAGAGGAATAAATGCAGATAATCGTAATTGCAAATAAATTGAATGGAAAGTGCACGAAATGACCTTTATATAATTTTCAATACGTGTGTACACTTGCAACAAAAATTTCATCGTATTTTCTCAAATAAATTTATCCTCCTCATAGTTAAATATATATATTTAATTTTATTTATTTACTATGTTGAATATATATATCAATCTAAACATAAAAATTTAAAAATAAATTATGTAGTCGTGCTGCTGCAGTGTGTACTTGTTTTTATATATCATTTTATCGTTTTGTCGGTTAAATAAATAATTTAAAAATATATATGTGCATTGAGGGTGTTCTTTACTTGTCCACAATAACACGATATAAATAAGAATTAATCACAAGATTGCTCGAGATGCGTAGGCGACTTGTTCTTATCGAAAAACCAGTTCTCTAATTTACGTATATTGTTGTCTTATCATTGAAAAAATAAGAAAAATTTGTCCCTTAAAAAAATTCCAGACACAAAAAAAGCCATTTATTTATTTAATTTTTATTATTATTTATAATTTTAAATAGATTTGTTATTTGAAAATTTATAAATGATTTTCGTTATAAAATAATTGGAAATACTATTTTAAAAAAAATTTAAAAAATATTTAGAAACATTAACATTATTTATAATTTAAAGAAAATTTTTTTTAATTTAATCAATAAATTTAACTTTAAAATTTTAAATAAAATACTGATAAAAATAATTAACTAAATCAAATTATTTTTAGTAAATTTTTACAATAAGAAAAAAAAAATCACATAATTATTTTATGCTTTAAACAAGTGTACATTCATTTGCAAAAAGAAAAAAGATAGTTATCAAAATTATATAAACTAGTCCGAGGAAATTAATATATGTAAAAAAAAAAAATAAAAAATTATAATAATAATTTTTGCAGACAGCTGCATGTTCCTGTCACCCTTGACAAACTCTCAAATGACAAAACTTGGCAACGATTATTTTGGGTCAAAATCACTTCCTGCATAAAGTTAAAATTCTCGACAAACAAATTTATAATATCACACGGTGTTATCGTTTGTATATATAGCCATATGTCCAAATACGTTAAAACGATATCATTGTGATAAATCTTACCGACAATATCTTCAGGCTTCTGGTTGCCATAATGCATCCAAATAATCAGATATAAAAATAATATATACCCAATATTAAAAATATCTTCTCAGCTCAACATATTTAAATTTTTATTTTAAATATAGTTTTATCTTTGATAAAAAATTATTACAATCATTATCTTTTATGTGTAATTCAAAATAAAAATTAATTTTGATAAATAAATAATAAAAAATTATAAATTCTACAATTTTTAAACTCAACAAATTAATTTTACTTTTATTAGCTACAAATTAATGTTAATTTAATTTTTTTTAAATAATTTTTTTTCTAATTTTTACACCTGTTATTGTTGCAAGAAAAAAATAATTTTTTTTTTTTTTTTCCATGACCCTTCACTTGTTAAATTTAACCCTTACAAGTTACTGGGACAATCCATTTATAACATTTTTTTTTTTTTCTTTAATAATATAAAATTATTGTCGACAAATTTCCAGATTGCTATCCAAGTTGTATTTATTTTTTTTCGTTTTTATAATTAAACCCCCCTATCTCTCGTCATATTAAAGCACTCAACCTGCCATCATAATTAATCCTCAAGTGCATTATCATATATGCTTAGTTTCACTTCTGTTTTCTGTCATGCAAAATCTGTAATTCCTAAGCAACATTTATACACACTCTGTTTGATATATATTTTTTTATTTTTTTGTGTTTTTTTATAATCGCGTTATTTAAATCAGTGTTTTCAAATAATCCAGAGTGGAATTAGCATTTGACACAGTCGACCACACACGCATCAAGTCAACTATCAAAGAGTTTATTTAAAAATAAATAATAAAACCACAAAATCA
Source organism: Aphidius gifuensis (assembly GCF_014905175.1). Classification (NCBI taxonomy): domain Eukaryota; kingdom Metazoa; phylum Arthropoda; class Insecta; order Hymenoptera; family Braconidae; genus Aphidius; species Aphidius gifuensis. The sequence continues at coordinate 430,203 of NC_057790.1, read as the reverse complement.
AATGCTTTTATTTAAAAAACCAATTTATTAAATTGATATAAATTTTTTTTTATTTATGAATATTTTATTTTTCCATTATCAGATTATTGAAAATATATTCTTGATAAAAATAATTGAGGAAGAAAATATATATAAATACACTTTATAATGAGATAAAAAATTTTATGAAATATATTTTTTTATTAAATAAAAAATATGCCTGGAGGTAAATATAATTGAAAAGCAATGTGAACTGTCGTTATACAATGTCAACAAAAATGTTGTGTATTTCATCAAAAAAAAAATAATTTTTTTTCACAATTATATATTGTTGTTATTTGATATTTAAAACTTTTATTTTTAAAAAATTTTTAAACACAAAAAAAAGGTGTTTTTTTCATGAAAATAAATGACTAATTAATTGGAATTATTTGTTGTTAAATAATTTATTTATTAATAATTTTAAAGTCATTTAAATGACAAGTAAAATTATTAATTTTAAATAGATAACTGCAGCTATGTTTAAATAATATAATTCGTTAAATATTTCCTCGTTCAAATTGATACGCTGCCGCAATGTGTGTTTATAAAAAAATAATAATAATTTAACCCTATGCGGGAAAATGCGAGGTAATTGTGGATGTAGTGGTGGTTATGAAGAAGAAAAATAAGGGATGAAAATTTTGAGGGGAAGCTTTGGGTTGGCTAGACCCACTGCCGAAACCCGCGACCTAGATAATGATCGACCCAAACGACACACAAACACACTCACACACATATTCATGTACACTGTGAATTTATCAGTGTTGAATTGCAGATGTATGCCTGGAGGCTGTACAATGTAAATAAAATTTTTGCAAAAATTTAAATGGGCCCTAGAAATTAAAATTCTTGAATTTAAAAATTCAGCAATTTTGTTTTTTAAATTTTTCTTTTTCATTTCGAGTAATTTAAAAATTATTTGAATTAATTTTTTAATGAATAAAAATTAATTGATTAATTCTATTTGTTATTTATTTAGCTTAATTTACGAGTAATTTAATTTCTATTTTTTTGCATAATTTAATTGTCTATTAATTGCATGAAAATAATTATTTTATTTTTTTAAAAACTTGTAAATATTATATTTGATTTTTTAATTAATATATTGTTTTTTTTTTTTTTAATTTAAAATTTAACAAGCTAATTGTCATTATTGCTGAATAAATTAAAAAAAAAATAAATAATAAATTCCACTGTGCAAAAATCACAATTAAAAGAAGAAAAAAAAGAAACTCATTTATTTTCTCTTTTGTTAAAAAAGTTTTCAAATAAAAAAAATGAAAATCATCGTTTGCCATTTAAAATTTAAAATATTCAAGTGCAATATATTATTTGTAATCGGTGAAATCATTCATTTTAAAAGTTCGACATCTTGAAACGCCAAAGAGTAACCGCTTCATTTTTCATTTTAAATTTTCTCTCTCATACAGTATACCACCACCTCATCATCACACTCCTCTCGTTTATCCTTTTTATATTTTTTTTTTTTACATTTTACAATATATTGGTCATGCTGTCTGGCAAATAATGAGTGTAACTTGAGTAAAAGTGATGTGGTCACGCGCATCACTTCATTCTCGACCCATACGAATAAATAAATTTTAAATAAACCACTTTTTTTGTTTTAATAAAATAAAAAAAACATGTATCCCTTTTCATTTTTCACTGTAGTTTTTGTAGCTCTACTCGTGCAAAATTTAAATGCACAAGATTGATTTCAGCATAAATAAATAATACAAATAAAAAAGATGTTCATTTTCTGTTCGACAGACAAATAAAATACAGAAATATTTTTACATACACAAGTAGACAAATGACATGGGCTTTTTTTATTTTATTTTTTAAACATTTGACACAGGTCCATTCGTGTATTGGATGTATCATGCAGAACATGTCCCATCATATTGACAGTAAATTTTTAAATCAAAAAAATCTTGATTTAAATTTTAAATTTCGTTTTTTATACTTTAAATTGACACTGTATTTTTGAAAATAGTTTGTATATTATTATCTTTTTTACACAGCTTCCGTACCATATCGAAATTTGAGACACAAAATCCGGTGTAAATTATTTCTCTTTAAATTATCGATAAGAAATTAAAATAACTGAAGATATAATATTTCATTCAATTCAAATGAAACCATTGGATATAATTGATTTTATTTTTTTTTTTTATTTTCTCAATCTGCATGTATCCTGTCGTTTTTATTCTTCGAAATGAAAAATGCAAGCGAGACTAATTTCCCACATTATAAATAGACATTATGCAATTGTCATTCACAGCTTGATGCTGAATTTTTTTTTTTTTTTTTTTTATATTTGAACATGTTTAATGTTATTTTTCAATTCATTCATTTAATTTGTATTTTTTTTTTTTTATTATCAATTGTTTTTGCTTGTGAATGATTAAACATTGAGTGTATACAATTCTTTCAAGATCCAATTCGTTTATTTTTCAATACGCACAGTAGTTTTTTTTTTTTTTTATACAAATTGTCTGGTCATTGTCTGGTATATCCACTGAATTATTAATTTTAATTTTACCAATAAATTTTTAATAGAAAAAAAATTATTAATTGTTTGTTTAAATAGCTATATGGATAATAATTTTATTTGCATAAAAAATATTTAATAAAAATTTAAAACACTAATTAATGATTAATAATTGCTAAAAATTAATTTTAAATATTGAATTTTTTAATTTTTAACATAAAAAAAATTGAACAAATCCTAAAAGTTATTAATTTTAGCAAAAAAAGAAGCTTTTTTCATTAAATATTTTCATTATCAATATAAAAAAAGATAAAACAATCTGAAAATGAATTTTTTTAAAAATAAAATTCATAAAAAATTTGATCAATAAAATTTCATCATTTTTATCGACTCTATTTCTCAAGTTGATCAATCAACTAGATTAAAAAATGAAAAAAAAAATTCTTCCATTAAAATAATAATCATCAAAAAAACAAAAAACGAGAAAAAAAAAAAAAAAGAAATATTGGATACATAAAATGAAAAATAAAAAAATTGCGGAACACTTGTGTTTGCCGAGGCGTGAGTTTCTTATCGTTTCAGACACGTCGTTGGAGTCTCTACTCGTTGCTTTTATATCCGTGTGTTAAATATATATGACTCTTAAAATTTGTACGTATATAAATACATAAACCCTCGTTTTGTCATTCTTCTTGAGAGATGTTGTGTGCCAGTAGAACAAGTACATGTATCTAAAATATTTTTTGTTAAAAATATAAATAAAATAGACCGATAGATTTTCTTATGGTGAGAGAAAAATACCTGATGATGCTTTAAATTTTTCATATAAATAATGCACAGAGATGCGAATGCGGAAAAGAGTGTGAAGAGGTTAACATGTTTATAAAATATATATTTATTCTCATGCACTTTTGCATGTTGCTTATCTATCTTGTCGCTTGTTTCAAACAATAACCGGCCTGTCCACAATAAACAAAAACAAAAATATATCAACATTATTGTTGTGTTGTCTTGTGTCTTACTGCAATTTTTTTTTCCTCTTTTAAAAAATAAATTTATACACGTCTTTTTAAGATTGCCTTGGTGGAAAAATAAACTGCCACTTTTCATTGCTCGTTTATGATCAAATGGGGAAAAAAATTGATAAGGTATTTAGCTTTTTTTTGGGGGGAAATAATTAGAAATATTTTCTATTTTTTTTTTTTGGTACTTACGTAATATTTATGATGCAGAGACATAGCTTCTTTCCTCCTTGACCTCTCTCACTGTTGATGCCACTTTTTAAATTTGATTTATGTTTGTTTTTTATTTTTTTTTTTTATTAGTTAGCCATATTTATTATTTTGTCATTGAAATTTAAGCTCTTTTCAATGTACTTTTAAAACTTATTGAAGAGTTTTTTAAATTTTCTTTCAAGTAGTTTTAATTGCCGTTGGCTTTTATTTCAACAACATTTTTAAAAGCTGATTGTTTTATTTATTTTAAATAAAATATATTAGTTAATTTATTTTTATTTTTAAGATTTTCATGTTGTTTGTTTTATAAATATTATTGTCCTTTATTGGATTTATTTATTTTTTCAACTCATTTTAAGTCAGTCTTCTTTTTTTTTTCTAAATTATTGTCGTTTTTTTATTTTGTCGTTTTGATAACTCCATCGTGATGATAAGTGCCAAATATTCTGTATAAAATAAAACAAAAATATCAAATTAATAAAATAATATTTAGGGTGAAAAAAAAATTGTAATGTCAAAATAAAATCTAATGAAAAATTATTGTTGTTATATGAGACTTAAATATGGTGTACAAAAATTAATTTATTCCAAGGACGTTATCATCTTGTTGAGCACGACTCTCGAGTTAAATTATTATTATTACTTTATATATTATAAAAAAGGGAAATTGTTTTTTTTTTTTTTTAATAATAACAACACTGAGATATACATACGCATTGTAATTACTGTTTATCTTGTCTTATTTACCATAATCATCCTTCTAGTTAATTTTTATTTTTATTTTTTCCAAGCATAGCATCCTTTTTTTTTTTTTTTATATAAAATTCACTCCATTTCAAAATAAGCTAATTGAATAAAAAAAAATAAAAATTTAATAAATATTTTCATTGCAAATGAGAAGAAAATAAACTAAAAAACTTTACAACTTTGTGTTGTTATTTTTCAAAAAAGTTTAACAATTTAATTATTAAATAAAATTATTGGTAATTAAAATTTGAAATTCACTAATTAAAAATAAATTCATAATATATTTAAAAATTTAACAATGTAAAAATAAAAAATCTTAAAAATTAATATTATTTCAAAAAAAAACAAATTACAAATTATAAATTCTTGAAATAAATCTAGTCCAATGACTCTATCAATGCATCAAACTTATTGCAAAAAATAATAATACCCTTTTAAATGTCTTATCATAATTTAAAAGTTGAACAAAGCAAGGATATATATTTATAAAACGATTAACAATCTCATTAAATATAAATCCCAGCAGTTAAAATTAAACAATGGATAAAATATATATATAAATATAAATTTAGCTATCTATCTATCTCACTGATGACTCGTCCTGTGCCTCTACTCGATATGATATATAAAAATATATATACATCAACTTTTCAAAGTCCCTTTTACGCCATGCTTAGCAGAATAATCACAGCTCCATTTGTGTAGGAGTTTTTAGTGTGTCAGTGTTTCTCAAAGAATAGATAAGGTCCTGCATACATGCACATACGTCTATTTATCTATCTATGTATTGTTATTATGGATTAGTACATATGCAGAGACTCTATTGTCCTTGGTCGTGGCCGATATGACAGACCAATATATTGCCAGGTCGCACAGCTTTGGCATCAATGCCAAAACATGTGCAATATGTTGATATATATATGTATCATTTATTTATAATCGTGTGTGTGTATGGGGGTGGTATTGTGTAGGTTGTTATACATTGATAAACATTTAATTTAAATATTATAATCGTTGTTACTTGTAACGATGTTAATTTTTTATTTTTTTTTATTTTTTTTTTTTCGTACAATATTTAAAATATTTTTAATGCAATTATTTTTTTTTTTTTTGTGATTTTCTATTGATTGATTTATTAGTTTTTTTATGTATTTAACAGGAAAAAAATAAATTTAATTACTGGCGTCTGCAGACATGTAAAATTTTGTTGGAGAAATTTTTCTTTTTCTTTTTTTTTTTTTGAATAAAATTTTAAGAAGAAATTGAAGAGCCGTTATTGAAGGAGACAATGGAAATATTTGAAATAATGTGTCTAGTCTGTATAATGGTTTTTAAAAAAGACAATAAACTATACCTGAAGAAAAAAAAAAAATAATAGAAAATTGTTTTTTTCTTTTTTTTTATTTTCTCACGTTATATTCAAGGTGAAATTAAATTTTGTTTTTCAAGGTCTACAAGGCCTCAAATTTTTGGTTCTTTATATTTTACGAAAAAGTAATAAAATAAAATTTAAAATGGTTTTATAATTTTCACGATTTGGAAAACCTTGAAGTTGTACAATTTAAATTTTTAACAATGGAAAATAGCTTCTCTCTTTTTTGAGTCCAGGTAAAAATGTATTATTGTAAATAGAAAATGTAACGGGATTTAGACCCTTCTGTTTTAACCGTAAAATAGATAAAATTTTTTTTTTTTTTTAAGTACTAAAATTTAGTATTTATTTGCCGAAAAATGCGTGTATACATAAAAGTGTTTATTGCAATGCGCTATTGTTATAAAAAAAAAAATGGAAAATGAAAAAAAAAACATTTGCAAAAACCAAGCGACTGTACGGATGTACGGATTAGGCATCTACCTAAAAAAAAATTTGTAAAAATTTAAGCACGGAAAAAAAATTCAAATGGATACTTTAAAACTCGTAAAATATATATGATTCAGGTATATGAAAACTGCGCTATTCACTAGTACATAAAAACACTTTAAAAAAAATAAAAAAAAAAACCAAAATGTTGAAAGATAAATAAATTTTTCTCACATTGCCGCATTGCTTCGTGTTTATTTTACAACATAATAGAAAGAAAGAAAAAAATTCTAATTGAAAATGCGAAAAGAAAAAAGTGCCGACTGCAAAAAAAAAAAAAATATAAAAATTGTAAAATCCATCATGGAGAACTGACAAATAATAAAAATTGAAAATAAAATAAGAAGACAGGGTGTTTGTAGGTCTTGAGATTTATGGTTATACCTCAGAAGCTCCGGGATGTCTATTGTCTTGGTGTCACGGAAAATTGACAAGAGACAATTTAACTGTGGCCAGTCGGGAATTTAAAATAAATTGCTATTGCGTATATGAATTTAATAGTGGCCATGAAAAATAATGATAAATAAATAAATAAAAAAATAAATAAATAAAAGCTTGCAGCTATAGCTAAGTTGTAAAATTTCGTTGCAATTTACAGGAAAAATATAAAATCCACGAAAAAAAAGGATGTGATTTAAATCTCGTGAATGAAAATTATTGCTATTATTATTTTTCATGAGATATTAGTCGAAAAATTGTATCGATAATTGATTTTTTATTTTATTTATAATTATTTGTTTCTTTTATTTTGGTTTTCGTATTTTTTTTTCTTTTTTTTTTTCGATTAATTGTTATTTAAATAATAAGAAAATTCTAAAATTGTTTAGCTGATATTTTGATTCAATAAAAGCTACAATAATTAATCAAATTATAATTTTTTTTAATTTGAAAATTGATTAAAAAGAAATATAAAAAAAAAAGAAAAATAAATATTTTATTTTGTTAATTACGTTGAGAGAAAAATCATCAAAATTTTCTTATAAAAATCATTGTTTTCTTCTTTAATTTAAACTTTTAAAAATGAGCCATTTAATTTTTAATTTAAATTCTAAACTACTTAATTCATACAGTAAAAAATAATTGTTATTTTTTTTTGTGTGTGAAAACAGGATCTTCGAATACTCGTTTTTATTCTCAGGAAGTGTTGACATATTTATAAGAAAATTATAACCCACATGAAAAATATAAAATAATAAAATCAACAACGGTCAAGAAAAATAAAAAGCTTGCAAGCTTGTTGAGGAAAAAAAACTGTGTCGGAATTTACACGACGTATGAATAAATATTTAATTCAACTCTTGTAAATTATTATTCATGTGATTATAACCGGCAAATTGTGGCGCTTATAGATTTCTTATTTTATTTATTTATATGCATATATTATAATTTACAAGTGATGGCTGATGGGGTTATAAATAGCTTGCGTGTGTGGGTTTGTCACGGTTGTGTGTTAAATAATACGATATAAATATATAAATGTATAAATTATGCATTATCCATTGATAAGATTTTTTTATTGTTTTTATTTTTACATTTATGTGACAAACAATTTGCCGCATCGTATCAAATTTTTAATATATTTATCTCAATATAAATTCATATTATGAATCAATAATTTTTTATATTTATTAATTATTTTATTAATACGAAAAATTATAGATATTTTTTAAATTAAAATAAATATTTATTGTATTTTTTATTCAATTTTTTTTTGTTCTAAATAAATATATTTTATTTTTAAAAATAATTTCGTAGAATATTAGGTTATGTTGGGCTTGAAATATTCTCAACAAAACTTTTCAAGTAAAATCATTTTGAAATTAAATATTTTAGTAAATAATTTTTCTGAAAAAACAAATATTCTGTCTTGGTGATTAGTGCAAAAAACATATGGTATTATTTAAATTAAAATTTGTTATTATAAAAATAATGTAGAAGCATTATTATATTATGATTATACTGTCGCGATATAATTATAGTATATTTGTTTTTCAAATTTATCATTAAATACGAATAATAATTTACATAGATTTTTTGCGATTTAAAAAATATATACATATGGATAAATTATGATTGAGTATTGTCGTTGACTTGATGTGAGAGAGCTCGTGGTTAAGTCGGTAAGCCATGTGACTTCGGCGTTTGATTCCTAGGTTCGAGCCAATGTTTTTACATAATAATGCTTGATCTTAGATCATTATTAGTACCAATCTTGATATCCTTATCATTGGACCTAACAATTGGAATCACTAACTTTTACAAATTTACTGATACCGAGTATGTGATTCGGCTTTTGGAGCAAATACCTCCTAGCATAGAACAAATGTGGCAAACAACCACAGTTGTTCTACGCCAGGAAGTATTTGCCCCAAACGCCCGATTCTTTTTGCATAAAAAAATATAAACAGCAAAATTTTTATTACCAACGTATTATTTTTATTAATAATCAAAATGTTTTCATAATTTTACTTTACGTTGCTTAAATATATTTGCAAAAAGTAACCGGGTTTACTCGACAATTTTTTTTTCATTTAGATATTAAAATTTCATTCCAATTAAAAAATTAAATCTAATATCAATTTTTTATTCATAAAAGAAAATGCAATCTTTTTTAAATGTTACAATAAATTATCAATTTCATTTGGATTTATTGATTTTATAATTTTTTTTTTTCCTCATTATATTCGATATTTTATTAATTTAAAAATTTAAAAATTATCTTTTTTTGCAAGCTCAAAATTAGAGCTGAAATTAATCTCGAATTGAAGGGAATTTAAATGGTTTTTTTAATTTTTTTTTTTTTAATAGAGAGATTAATTTATTTCCCACTGGGGATTATAAAATTTTTAATTATAAAAATATATTAGTTTTATTTAATAAAAAACCCTTTTTTTTTTTATCAAAATTAACAGTGACCTATTAAATCCAGCTACATTTATATACTTGTTTAAATTACCTATTAAATTTGCCTAAAATTTATCCACATAAATAAAATTGTAAAAATAAAATTAATAAAATTGAATCAAAGAAATAAAAATTTATATAATAGACAGAGAGAAAGATAAATGAAGCCCTTTTTCTGCTCCAGTAAATCGTGATCGTTTATTTCCATTTTTTTTTCCATTATTATTATTTTATACATAGGAAAATTCATTCATTCGAAAAAACGTCACAAACTGTGTATCTGTATATCTGTATATCCAAGTAAAATTATATCTTCTTCGTGCGTATTAAATTCCACAGTTGAAAAATATATATATAAAATTTTCTTTATAAAATTTCTATGCACGACTAAAACCAGTATTATTTAAAAAAAAAAATTAACTCAAATAAATTCATTAAATAAATTACAAAAACATTAATTAAAAATTTAAAAAAAAAAAAACAACAACACTTACAAGATGTAAATGTCAAATCACATTTCACTTTAATAAATAATCGTTGCCAATAAAAATGAAAAAAAAAATTTAAAAACAAATTTAAAAATACAAAAATAACAATAACAATTAATTAACCATTTTTATTATTTATAAATAATTATAAATTTAACATGATAAAATAAAAATAATTTTAAACAAATATATTTATTTTTGATTCTCCTTTTAAGTAAATAAAAAATTTAAAAAATAAATAATAAATATAGTTAGACAATATAAATATGATAATTAAAAATGAGGTCGGGGGAAAGGGGGGGTCCAATTCCGATCGTATGGCCAGACCCCACGCTGAATCGCGGGCAACTGAATAACCAAAACCCCCACAATTCGATACCTCGATATCTCACCATTTTTCGTAGCTGCTAGGTTACTGCTAGTGCGCGATATCCTGCGCAAAACTACCCCTTTATTTCTCACCCCAATATTATCAACCCCCAGTTTGCTATTCATCTTCCCCTTTTTTTATTTTTTTTTATTTTTATAATAATTGTATGATGACTATGTCCATTTAGCTATATAACAATCTCTCTCTATTATTTTATTTTTTAATTTTCTATTTTTCTTGTTTAATTTTTTCTCTAATAATTTGTATTTTTAAAAAATTATTTCTATTATTTTATCACACTTTAATATTTATTCTATAATTTACAAGAGTTTTTTATTTAAAATGTTTTTTTTTTTGCTTTAAATAAATCAAATTTAAATTGATAAATTTATTATTGTAATTAATTCATTTGATTTTGTATTTTGTTTATAAAATTGTTTAATATTTATTTATATTTTTTGTTGGGTTGTAATTTATTTTTTTTTATTGCAGAATTGAAATATTCTTGTGACTGTTTATTTTTATCCATGACCAAGACAATATTTTGCTGGTCTACAAATATAAAGCCATGAATGAGACACAAATTGTCGAACAATAAAAGCTTCGATTTTCTGACCCTTTATTTGTTTGAATTGTGTGAGTGTATGCCCCATGAAACCAATGCACTCAATATAATACAAAATGTTTGAATACAAATTGCATTCAGATACCTGCAAATTTAGGGAGAGAGATAAACTTAGACAAAGAGAGAAAGAGAAATAGTAAAGAGCTTTATGAAGAGCTTTAGTTTGTGTTTATATACAAAATATGTATTTATGTCTTCCATTTGATTTTAGCTTGACATTATTTTACCATCTGTACATTGCCGCAAACCCTTTTATACTAAATTTAATAACGTCAAAGTAAATTCAGCAATACACATAAATAAAAATTACATGCAATTGTTATCTGCTAATTAATTTAGTTTTAAAAATTTATTATTATTTTTTTTAGAATTAAAATGTGTTGCTTTGTCGCACAGATTTACATCTCACAATATTTTTCTCCGGGTTTATTTTTTAGGGAAATACTATGACGGAATGCTTCCGGAGTGATAAATTATTCCAAAAATTCTCCGGAATTTTTTCTGTAAAACTAATTTCTTTAGATTTTTTTTTAAATAAATTTTTGACATAAATAAAATACTTGGAATAATTCAAATTTTTTTTACTATGTTTTTTGTTTTTAATATATTGTTTGGATAAAAATTTCACAAGTAAATCAAATTATAATATTTTTAATCAAGAAATTAATGAAAATATTTAAGAAAAATAAATAATTTTTTATTCGCTATAATTTTATTGAAAGAAAAAATTAAATATTTAATAAAAATAATCGATAATTATTGACTCTTTCAGCCAAGTTAATAAAAGCAAAAAAATATAATATAAAAAAATACGATGGGGTTGGAGAATAGCTAGCAGCTGCGGAGCTCTTAATAAAGTCATCGCAAATCTTGCCAAAAAAAAAAATAAACTAAACTTTCAATTTTCCTTCAATCTTATATTATTTTTATAAATAAAATTCAATTTTTCCTAGAGAAACATCAACTATTCAATCACCTAAATTAACAAAAATTATATTTTTATTATTTAAACAAATTAATAAAAAAATAAAAACTTTAAAAATAAATTTTTTTTAATTTCGAAATGAGCTTTTTTTTTCAATTTACATTTTTAAATACTTGAAAAAGTATTAAATCGAAATTTAATATTAAATTCTGTATCGTTTAATTGATTGAATAAATTTCCATTAATAAAATTAATGCATTATGATAATTTGCGATGAGAAGAAATTTTGCAAATTATTTCTTGTTCATCAATAATTGAAGAAGAAATATATAAATGGTAACTTTGCAGAGTGAAAGGGATGAAAAATAGGGGTTAAAAATATATCTGTGTTGAATGACACAGTGTATTTACCATCCCTCTTTTACTCTGTGTCCTCCTGCCCTCCTATAACCAACTGATATTTTTTTATTTTTATTTATTTGTCGACCTCAACTGGATCGAACTTTTCCGCTTCACTGTATCTTTCCGCGATCCAATTCATTTTTATCCAATTAATTCGCTTAAACTACTATTTTTTATTTAACTATATACCTATTCAATTTGTGTATATATATGAAAACCATTTCTATAGAAAATTTTTCTATTCAACGGTTTAAATCAATTGATGATTCATCAATTTAAAAAAAAAATTTATTTTACTTTTTAAAAGCTTTTGTATTAAAAAATCATTTTTTTTTTTTCATTTTCTTTTGCATTTTTGCGTTAGAGCTTTTTTAAAGCTGTCTGAGATAATATTGTAGTGAAAAAAAAAAATACATGTTACTATTAAAGTACAGAGGAATAAATTCAATACGTAAAATAATGTTTTTTTTTTTTCATTTTAATAAAAATAGAATTACCAAGAAAGGTTTATAAATAAAAATAGAAAAAACCAGACGAAATTCAGAGTATTTACTGACCTCTGGAATTTTACTTAAACCAAGGTTAAACCATCAAGTTCGTTTAAAACTTTGATATATATATATAAAAAACTAAAAGGAATTTACAATTTGCATATAAATGTTTTTTTATTTTTATTTTTTATATTTTATTCTAAATTCTATATTCATTAATACTCAAGTTCAAAGTACTAGAAAATATATTTTATATTTAAAAGAAAATACAAATTTATAAATAATTTAATTTATCATTAGTTTAATGTGATAATGTTGAAGATGTAACAGTTACAAAGTGTTTAAAGTATATGAAAAATTATTATTGACTTTATGGGTAACTGTAGTTTTGTCATTAAAATTATTTTTTTTTTTTGTAAAAGAGTAGAGCAAGAGAGCAGTACTAGTAGCTCGTTCGATAACCTGATGCAGTTTGGGGTCGATGCATCGGATGCCCTTGACCCCATCTAATTCCACCCCTGCTCTTTTCCTCTTGCACTGCACTTCTGTCTCTCACTCATGACATCGTTTCGACAATTTCATTTGATTCTTAATAAAAATCAGCTAATAAATGAATAGCCAATGTTTGATTTATTGAATAATTCTTATTTTTAAATTGTTATTTATATTATTTTGTAAAAATTAAATTGATAAATTATGAGATATCATGACTGAAGATTATAACAGATATAAATATTCTGAAGATACATTTTTTTTTTTTTAAATCAAATCATCCAGGAAGTAAATATCCTGGTTAATGATTTTTCGAAAAAATAATTCTGTAACGTGTTATTAGCATAAAACTCAGTAGATATTTTCTAAATTAAAATTTATCATTATAAAAAAAAATTAAAAGTATTAAAAATATAACGAAATGATTATTTTATTTTTTATTCAATTTATTTGTTGCAAATAATTTTTAATAGAATAATTTAATAATATTTAATCGAATATTAAGTTATGCTGGGCTTAAAATATTCTTAACAAAACTTTCCAAGTTGAATCATTCTAAAATTAAATATTATAGTAAATAATTTTTCCAAAAAAACAAATATTTTGACCTGAGAATTAGCGCAAAAAATATCAGGCATTATTTAAATTAAAATTTGTTATTATAAAAATAATGTAGAAGCATTATTATACTATGGCTACTGTCGAGATAAATTAATCATAGTTTATTTGTTTTTTAAATTTGGCATTCAATACGAATAATAATTTGAATGAATTTTTTATGATTGAGAAAAAATATGTCTATGAATTATGATTGAGTATAGTAGTCGGTTTGTTGTGAGAGAGCTTGTGGTTGAGTTGGTAAGCGATTGGGTTTTTCGCCGAAAGGTTCCGAGTTCAAATCCATCTGGGAGTTCGATACTATGGGTATGAATGATGATTTTAACATTTGTATGATCGAAAGTTTAACGTAGAACGATGAATTCGGTCCATTCGAAGGTGTCTGGCGTTTGGGGTAAATAAAATACATCCTAGTACAGAACACATGTGGCCAAACAACCACAGTTGTTCTGTGCCAGGAAGTATTTGCCCCAAACGCCGGGTACTTTGACCATAATAAAATATAAACAAAATATATTTTTGACAATTTAAAATGACCCAATAATTACAATAAATAAGCAACTATTCAATTTAAATATTAAATTATTTATAATATATATTTTTATAAAATTTACTTTTGTTACTAATCTTGGATAAATTTAAATCAAATTAATAAATAATAATGACTCAATTATAAAAATTAAATTGGTAAGTTATGAGATATCATAACTGAAGATTATAACAGATATAAATATTCTGAAGATTATTTTTTTTTTTTAAATCAAATCATCCAGGAAGTAAATATCCTGGTTAATGATTCTCGAAAAAAAAATTCTGTAACGTGTTATTAGTATAAAAGTCAACAAATATTTTTTAAATTAAAATTATTATTATAAAAAAAATTAAAATTATTAAAAATATATAACTAAACTATTATTGTATTTTTTATTCAATTTATTTGTTGCAAATAATTATATTTCATAGAATATTAGGTTGCTGGGCTTAAAATATTTTCAACAAAACTTTCCAAGTTGAATCATTTTAAAATTAAATATTCTAGTAAATAATTTTTTCGAAAAAAAAAAACTTCTGTCCTGGGGATTAGTGCTGAAAACATACGGTATTATTTAAATTAAAATTTGTTGCTATAAAAATAATGTAGAAGTATTATTATACAATGACTAGTGTCGAGATAAATTAATTATAGTTAATTTGTTCTTTAAATTTATCATTTAATACGAATAATAATTTGAATGAATTTTTTGTGATTTAAAAAATATACAAATATACAAATATATAAAAAATGTATGTTTATGAATTATGATTGAGTATTGTTGTCGGATTGTTGTGAGAGAGCTTGTGGTTGAGTGGGCAAGCGATACGTGTTTTCGAGTAGCAAGTTGGGAGTTCAAATCTTAGTTCCTTCATCTCAGTTGCATAGTTTTATGATCAAAAAAAGTTATTATTATATGATTATAAGCTTGAATGTATCTGGCGTTTGGAGCAAATACCTCCTAGTATAGAACAAATGTGGCAAACAAAACTACAGTTGTTCTACGCCAGCAAGTATTTGCCCCAAACGCCAGATAACTTATTCCATAATAATATATAAACAAAATATACTTTTGACCATTTTAAATGACCCAATAATTATAATAAATAAGCAACAATTCAATTTAAATATTAAACAATTTATAATATTTTTAGAAAACCGAATCATCATTCCTAATCTTGGATAAATTTAAATGAAATTAATGAGCACTAATGACTCAATATTATCATCATTTTAAAATTCAATTTACTCCTCAAATATCCAATGCCCATTTCATTAATTATTATATTTTATTAATAGAATATACAATTAACACACATCCCGGATAAATTCATAGCTAATTTATTTTTAACCTGATATAGTAAATATTTCATTTAAAAATAATCATCCATCCAATTAATGCAAATAAAATTTATTAAAAAAGCTTTTAAAAATATATTTATTTATTTTTATGATAATATTTTATTAATATTTAAATTTGCATTGGATTATGAGGAATAAAAATATCAAAAAAATAAAATAAAAACAATTACCATAGTGAGTTTGTTCAGGCAAATTAATGTTGGACCAACAAGGACATTTAATCCTTTAACATATATACTTAAAGCATTATTAAATACATGTGTGTGTGTGTATTAATATGCCGCCAACATATGTAATACATACACTAATGCATTTATAATATCCATTTTAAATAATAATCATAAAAACATTTGCAAAGACGTCATACTAGAAAAATACATCACGTTTTCAACACTTCATTGTTTCAACATTCCAGCATGTAAATATTTGTAATTATTTTTTTATTTTATTATTATCTGAGAATACTTAAAACTGGGACATTGTTTTATGCGTTTTTTATTTATTATTTTCACTTAATAAAAATTAAATCATTTATTATATTTTTAGATGAAAAATTAGTCTTTTTAATTCACGAAAATTCTATTTTTTTTTGTTTTTAATGATAAAGTTATATTTAAAAGAAAAATAATGATGATGATAAATTTTGGGAAAATTTATTTATTTGTTAAAAAAAGTTTGACAAACAGCCACTAGCTGTATGAATTGTATTATCAAAAAGTTAAATTATTTTTAGTTTTTTATTTTTGAATAAAAATACAATTTTCCTGGGGCAATATTCACAACAAAACTTGGAAATTTTTTTGTGTTATTTTCCATAAACTCATGCATTTTGCTTCGTGTCATTTTTTTTTTTTTTTATATTGTGATTGAGTCCTAGAAGTTTTTTTTAAACTTTGTCCACATGAATTACATCCTTTATCGCTCAACAAAATGAATAAAATGAAATAAAAATATTATAAATATTATAAAAAACATGAGATATTATGAATAAACTTGTTCGATATATTTATTATATTATATTCATTTTATTGCCCAACTTTTGAGGATATAATAAAACCACAATTATTGTTATTTTATTTTCCAAATAAAATTAAAATTATTTTACATAAAAAATTATTTTATTGCATCACTTGGTATAATCTTGTGTGTCATATGTATAATCGTAAAATTAAAAGTCATTTTTATTTGTTTTTATTATACTGTGCATATGAAGTTGTAATAAAAAAATATTAAAAATTATTGTTCCAGGTGCACAGAGGACAGTTCATGTACTTCATAATTCCGAACAGCCAGCATCGGTTTTTGCACTTTTAGAATCAGGGACAAAAGTTGTGCCTTTAATTGCTGATGGATTATTTGATTTGATGATGATTAAATTTGCAACAATGTATACTAGTAAAAAACAAACTAAAATTGAATCAAAAGGTCCGAGATTTGAAATTGGTGATTTTTGTGTTAAACTTGGCAGTGTTACAATGAGTCAAAATTTTAAGGGTGTTCTTGTTGAGGTAAATATTATTTATTCTATATATAAAATAAAAAAAATTCACAACAAAACTTTCCAAGTTGAATTATTTTTAAGCTAAATATTCTGGTATATAATTTTTCGAAAAAAAAAACAAGTATTCTGCTCTAGGAATTAGTGCAAAAAACATAAAGTATTATTTAAATTAAAATTTTTTATTATAAAAATAATTTAGAAGCATTATTAAACAAAGACTACTGTCGAGGTGAATAAATTATAATGTAATTATTTTTTAAATTTATCATTATATACAGATAATAATTTGAATGATTTTTTTTATGATTTAAAAAAATATACGAAATCGTTATTGGCACTCATACGGGGAAATTTACGGGAAATACGGGGACATTTACGGGTTTCACACACAATGTAATCAGTCCTACACATACAACGGTGGCTATGTTTACCGTAAATTTTCTCGTAAGCTGTATAAATGTCCCCGTAAATTCCCCCGTATTGAGTGCCAATAGCGTTACCGAAAAATATATGTATGTATAAATTATGATTCAGTATTTTTGTGAAAGAGCTAGTGGTTGAGTGGGTAAGCTTTCAGTTCCGAGATCAAGGGCATCAAGTTCAAACCAGTGCTTGTGAGATCTCTTTTGTGATTAGCCTTCATAAGTTCTATATGAGTGATGGGTTGGTTCACAGCATAACAAAAGTAATTGATTGATATTAGACGTTTGGAGCAAATACCTCTTAGCACAGAAAACAAATGTGGTCAAAAACCACAGTTGTACTCTATGCCAGGAAGTATTTGCCCCAAACGCCTAAAATTTTTTGCACAGTAAAATGTATAAACAAAAAAATCATTCGACAATGCAAAATGACCCAAAAATTATAATAAATAAATATATAACCATTTGAAATAATATATTCTCAATAATAATTTTCTAATTAAATAAAAATTTTAAATTTATATAAAAAAAAACATTTTAAATATTTATAAAATTAATAATTTTATTTATAAATAATTTATATATTTTTTTTCATCAAAAGATTTATATTTTATATAAGAAAATATTTTTTAAACTGTACAAATAATTTTAAAATGACAAACTGGAATTTCAATTACCTCAAAGCTACAAGAATTTTTTATAATTTTAACTTCTCAGCTTTTCAAGTTGAATAATTTTAAAGCTAAATATTCTAGTAAATAATTTTCCGTAAAAAAAATATTCTGTCCTGGAGATAAGTACAAAAAACATAAAGTATTATTCAAATTAAAATTTGTTGTTATAAAAATAATGTAGTGGCATTATTATACAATGACTAGTGTGGAGATAAATTAATCATATGGTGTATTTGTTTTTTAAATTTATCATCAAATACAAATAATAATTTAAATAATTTTTTCTATGATTTTAAAAAATATATATATATATATGTATGTATAAATTATGGTTCAGTATTTTTGTGAGAGAGCTAGTGGTTGAGTGGGCAAGCCACGGGCTTGTGCAATGAACTGTCTCAGGATCAAATCCCCGAACAAGGTAATTTCTCAGTTTTTAATCGATTTCTTATTAACAGATCCGTGCTCGCAATCAATTATTGCTAAAGCTTTTCTACATAAGTTCAGAAGTTCAGATAATATAAGCCACTCTTGAATAATTGCTCGGTTTTAGACGTTTGGAGCAAATATCTCTTAGCATAGAAGACAAATGTGGCCAACAACCACAGTTGTGTTCTATGCCAGGAAGTGTTTGCCCCAAACGTCCAAAATTTTTTGCACAATAACATATATAAACAAAAAATCATTTGACAATGCAAAATGACCCAAAAATTACAATAAATAAATAAAAAAAATGAATAACCATTTAAGAATAATATATTTTCATTAATAATTTTCTAATTAAATAAAAACTTTGAATTTATATACAAAAAACATTTTAAATATTTATAAAACTAATAATTTCATTTACAAATAATTCATATATTGTGTTTTTTCATCAAAAGATTTATATTTTATAAAAGAAAATATTTTTTAAACTGTACAAACAATTTTAAAATGACAAACTGGAATTTCAATTACCTCAAAGCTAAAAGAATTTTTTATAATTTTAACTTTTCAACTTTTCTTGACAATAAATATTTGTTTTTCCAGTGACAATATATATTTTTTTCTCGTCTTGAAAAACTCTGACAATCTAGTATTTATTTATTTATTATCATTATATATATTTTTTTATAATTCGAAACAAACAAGTTTTATTTATCGAAATCAAGTTGCTTTATCGGTAGGACGAGTTATTTTTCCATTACGTTGAAAGATGCCTGGTTGTACTGGATATATCAAAAGTAGGGATGATCTTGTTGGTGGGTGGATAACGGGTGGTGAAATAAAGAGTAATAGCAAGATTAAAAAAATAAAAATACAAGAGCAAAACAACCGAAGGACAAATACAAGAAGCTTCAGATCAAAAAGAAAAATATAAAATAAAAAAATAACAATAGAAAAAAAAAAATCACAGTAACAAGAATTTACAGTCTTGCTTGTTACAATAAAAATACAATTTTATAATTTATTGTTTTTATTTATAAATAATAGGATTATATAAATAAAAAAAAAATTTTTAAATAGCAAATTAAATCTTGACAAAGAATAAAAAAATGTTTCGTTATTTTAAATAGAAAAAATAATGGTAAAATTAATTTTTTTGTTTAATTGGTTTATTAATTAATTATTTATTTATTTGAATTTTCCAGGTTGAGTACAGACCGTGTGTGGTACCAGGTGAAGCCTGGAATCTTATCAAAGAATTTTTACAAGGATTTATTGGTTCAGCAGTGGCAAATCAACCTCCTCCATATTTACAGGTATATTATTTTTTTTTTCAAGCAATAAAACACTCTACTGCTTGATTAGTCAATTTTTAATATTTAATTTAATTTTTTTTCATTGTTTTAGAATCGTATGAATGATATTTATCAACCAATGGACACAATACATCAGTACTTGGATCACTTTGGACAATATAGAAAAGCAACTGGTGTATTATAATTCAATGAAAAAATTTAATTAATCAGTGGATATAATCATTTTCATCTAGAAATAAACATTTATATATTGTAAAAATATAATTAATTTTTATATTGGCTTAAAGGATTGTTAATTTAAATTGCCAGTCGATGATAATAGAGAAAAATATGTATTCCATTTTCAATAATCAACAAAAAGAATGGAAATTCATCGGCTGACTGATGGTAATTTTTATTTATACAGTCATTATTTATTATAAATAAATAATACAATTTTTTTTTTAATAAATACTTAAATTTTTTATACAAAATGCATATGAGCCAAATAGTACTAAATTCATTATGTCCATTTCGAAATTTCGATTTTTTTTTTCTATAAATTAAATGCCTTGAAGAATTGATTTAAAAATTTACAGGATAAGGTTTCTTATTAATTTGAGCTAAATAAATACCAGAAAAAATATTTGAAAAGGGAAATTCAAGAAGACGTATTTTTTTATGAGAAAACAAAAAAGATTTCTATTTTTTTTTATTAAAATTTATCAACTAAATAACACTTGTTACAATAAAAGTACAATAAATTGTCAAAAAAATATATTCTTAGCTAAATATATAATTCTATATACATTATAAATATAAAAAAAAATTATTATAAACTTCAACTCAATGTGAGTCAATGCTTTCCATTTGTATAAATTCGATTTACCCAATTTCTTCAACACTTGCTGGACAATTTTATAACTTCAAATTTCTATTCATCAATCGACATATAAATTTAGCTAATAATAAAAAACATTAGCTCGTTGAGAATAAAACCCTTGAAGTTATTTTTCTATCATAATTAATTATCAACAATTAAATAATCAATCAATCAAAAAAAAAAAAAAACTGAGTAATATTTAAAAATACGTTCTCTCACAGAGAGCAACTTGTTAACTGAAATGAATAACGTATCAATTTCATGATCACAATAATTTCTAGTAGTTATCTTCCCTCAATTATTTTAAAATAAAAAAATATATTCATTCAAATTAAAAAATAATATTATCCTGGCTCTCGAGAGCATTTCTATTGGTTCACATTTTAATTTGGTCAAATTATAATATTTAAACTCATAGAGAGGTATTTCTCGTTGCTGATAAAAAAAAAAAAAATAAAATAAATTTATTATAGTTTAGGAAACATTGTTAAAATCAAAGCACATATTTTTTTTGGATCAGTTTCATGTGGATTAAGTGCCATGACTGTTTGAACTTGTTCCTCAGGAAATATATTTGCAAGATGATAATGAATACGTCGACGTGCATCATGTGTTTGTGATATATTCCAGTTGGCATGATGATTATTTACAATTGTCGTTGTTGTTGTTGTTGTTGTGGTTGTTGTTGTTGATGATGTTGATGATGGTTGCAATATATTTAATTGTGGATCTGATGTTCCCAGTCTTGAAATTGTTTGATTTGTTGTTTGTGGTGGCCAAGCACGATATGAATCTGGAGCTGATGCAATTCTTGTAACATGCTGATGATTATGATGTCCAGATGTTTCCCAACTGTCAATTAAAATCACATTGTATTGCTAGTTATTTGTTTTAAATAAAAATATTAATAAAACATACGTTAATTGTGCTGGATACGTTTCATTGCTAGTGTGTCGAGTGAGTGGTCGATGTTGAAGATTGTTCAATGGAGAATTCATGACATTTTGATGCTGCTGATGAAACCTTCTCAATTGATACAGCCTTGGATCACAAGCTGGATTTAATGTCAATTGTCTTTGCAATTTTCTATGCATATTTGCTGGTTCTTGATCAAGGCTAGTGACTCTTGAAGCTTGCCATCCAACTGGACCTACATTAAACAGGCAAAAAATATAAATAACAACTTTATGTTTATTTTATTTATTAATTCAAACTTATTTACCTTGTTGATTTTGTACTTGTGAAATTGGTTGATAAATAATTGGACATGCTATTCCATCAGTAACATTTTCAACAGATTTACTTTTTGGAACAGTTACAGATTTATTTGCCCCTGATGAATGTGCTGATGATTTTGTTCTTGACAATGGTTTATGTGTGTTATTTAAACCTGGTGGTAAACTAAAACTCGTACCTCTTGCTTGTAAATGTCTCTGGGCATGTTCAAATAATTTTTCAGTAACTGTTTTTTGTGTGTGATATAATCCTCTTTCAGGATGTAAAAATTTACACTTGTTACCGTATGTACATTTTTTAGCATATGGACAAGGTGATGAAAATTCAGCCTTTTTAAAATTACTACCAATACGTAAAAAATTATCAAGTGTAGGACCACTTCTACCCAATGGATCATCTGGTGGCATAAATCTATCATTGACAAAACTATACATGAGTATTCTTTCTTCAACAACACGACGAAATTCTGGATTTTCTTGTGCCAAATCACGATAGTTATCATTACTAACAACAATTCCATTTAATTCAGCAGCAAGACGTAGTATATATCTGTCATCATAACAAACCATTCTTTTACCACCAACAAGTCTTGATGGTGTAAATACAAGTAGTCTATCACGTTCAAGTTCAACAAGTATATCTTGTTCGGCAATTGGATTGTCGGGTCGTGATGTTTCCTTTCTCCATTTTGGTACAAATACTGTTATTTCATTGTGACCACGTGAACGAAACCAATCAACACATATTTTAATACCACGACATGAAAATATTTCTTTATTACCATGGCTCATCGCAACATTACTACCATCAATGACAACTGGTCGTAGGCCATAGCTTGAACATGATGAACCAACTGTTTTATCAAAACTATCATTTAATATTTCATTGTTATTTTTGTACTCGTAGTCATCATCATAATTTAGTAGGGATGATGATGAACTTGCTCCGAGGCGTATTAACTCAGCCAAAAGTTCATTTTGTTCTGGATTTGGACCTAGTTTTTCAAGTGCTATTTGAACAAGACGCTCTGTGTATCCCAATTTCAATGCAAATTCAACTTTTGCTATGTATTCTAAAAATAAAAAACATTGTTTATGTAATGATGTTGTTTTTCAAAGTCATATACTCATATTTAACATACCTGGACTTTGTAATGATGATGACTTTGATTGTATCGTGACATATTCTGCAAATTCAGCTGCCAATGTGTCAGATGTTGTTCTTGAAACATCAGAATGATTTGATGAAGATATTTTTTTATCTACAAGTGAATTTATTGCTGTTGAACTTGATGATTCTTCAGCATCATAATCACTGTCATATGATGAATCTTCAGCTGCCTCAGTACTCATAATACTTCCACCTTCAAAAATTGTGCAATCAACATATCTCTAAAAAGAAAATTAAATATATATTAATTTCATTTTCATTATGTATATATTTTTGTTTTCAAGTTTTTTTAAAAAAATTCAAGTAACTTTGTGAAATTAAATGGGGCATAGCTCTCTCAGGTTGGCGGATGTAGCCATTAGCGGGGATTCAGGTGAAAGTAGCGGGACGAGACTCTTGTATACTATACTGTTGTTGTGTACTATCAGGGTCGGTCAAATCGCGTGCTCTTTACATCGCCAAAGTGCCCACAATCCAATCACAATTTCAAACACAAATACTGACAGGTGAATTGACGCAACAACAAATTAATAATAATAATGAAAAAGCTACCAATAAATTTACCAATAAATCTAAAATATAAATGATTTTTCAATCAAGAAAAAAATTCATCATCATTGGATAACATAATTTTTAATTAAATTGTTCCAGCTTTTTTTATCAAATTTAAAAATCAGAGGGAAAGGCAAATGTTGATATGTAATAATGACGAAGGTCATCATCCACCATCATAAATCTTTTGTCGTTTAAACAATGCAAATTTTTTTCTTCATTTAAAAACATCAACGAGATGGCAGGTGTTTTTTTTTCTTCAACAATTACATGATGTATTTTGTTGATAAATTAATTAGTTGATGATAATCGAAACACGTTAATGACCGATAATGTTTGTGTGTGTGTTTATTTGAGAAGATCCGGGTAGGATTTATACCGGAACCGGCTGGAGCGCGTGTTTGACCTCGACTTGAAACCCTAGGGATTTCGAAAAATAAATTTAAAATAATTTAGCCATTGATTTGTCAATTGGTTTATCAAGATGAATGAATTTTTTTTTAAATTAAAAAATTCTTTTATCAATGAAGAAAAAGTTTGTCGTTTGATTTGACTGAAAAAAATTTATTGTTTTAATTTACAAGATGAGTTTTCGAAATACATGAAACATGTAGAATTAATTTTTTTATATATTTCTCAGCGAAAGCCAGATGTATCGATGTGCTCAAGTTCCTTTTGCGGTTTAATGTGAGGGAATATACTCTCTCAAAGTCTCAATCACCTCCTCCGGTCTACACCACTTCCGGGTCATGTGAAAATAATATATATACTTTCGATTTATAATTATATGTATGTATTAAAATAACAATTAATATTTTATAAATTATTTTTTTTGAAAATATGAAAGTATTGTGTGGAGGACTGTTGACCCTCAATGACGCTGAATGACGTAGAGCCATCAAACTTGCGCACATGTCCGTTAATCTCATTATAATTGACTTTTGACTCGACAAACCGGATCCAGTAATATATTATATACATTATCTTGTCTGTAGACACGTTTGTGCACATGGTATTTATTAATTTCATTTTATATTTTTTACATTTAGTATAAATAAAAACCCAAAAAAAATTCATAAATTTTCCTTTTTTAATAAAAAATTTAAATTATTTTTTTTAATTTTAGCTCACCTTTCCAGCAACAGTCATTTTTCCAAAAATAATATTAAAACTAATAACACTGTATAACTTGTTTAAAATTAATGATAAAAAAATAATTTTTTATTTATTTTTTTTTTTCAATTAATTATGTCGTAAAAACACCTGTTATTGTTTACACTATTTTTTGAATTATAATTCCGGAATAAATATAAATTTGATTAGCACAAGAAAAATGAAAAACTATTGTTTTAAATATGAATAATTTTTGTTTTTCTTTTTGAATGGTTAGTGGAGAAGGGGTGGATTAATTAGGGATGAAAATTAAATGAAAATTGTACACGAGGTTACACATCAACTTGGTGATACTTGGCACGACCTCGACAGTGGTCGGCTAGTGAATGGAACTCGATATAAAAAAACCAACAACATACTCTCAGACTCGACAAAACTTTTACGATTTTAAAAAACGTCATAAATTCCCTCCTTCTCTTCCTCCTCTTTCCCTATATTTTTTTTTTTTTTTTAATATCAAGCATCAAGAGGACTGTGGTAGTCCTTCCCATTTTTATATTTAATTTATTTTTCATATTACAAACAGGATATTTAAATATTAAAATAAATAAAATGGACAAAAATTTAAATTAAGTTTTTATTAATAATATTTTAAATTGTTATTCATTTTTACAATTTGTTTTTTATTATTTTTATTTGTTGAACAAAAAAAATCCAACAAAATCCGGTGAAATTTTTTTACATCAGTTATTCATTTAGCTTAAGAAAATTATAGAAATTTCTTTTTTTTTTTTTTTATTTTCTATTTAATCAATAGATAAAAGAGATTAATTTATTTATATATTTTTTTTTGTTTTAAATTTAAATTTAAAATAGTAAAAAATAAAATGCAATAAAGTAGATGATTTCTGTTGGGGACAGACACACCTCAATAAATAATATACACCAATAGAAAAAGGAAAAAAAAAATAAAATATTTATAAAAACGTGACTTCTTGTTCACATGTGCTGAATCATTGTTGTCACGATGATAGTGTGATTATGATTATCATTATAATGATTATGTGGAATGTCATGATAAAAAAAAATAAGAAAAAAATTACTCTCTCTTTGACAATATGTCTTTTCCCATCATCCGTGTACAGCTACTATGAAAAATAAATTTATTTTCTCTGGTGTATATTTAAAAATAAAATAATTAAGTAGCTTTGTTCTCAGTCATTTAAATCAACCAGTAAAAAAATATAAACGTTGGACATTTGCGCAATGAAATTTAGTGGCGTTGACCAAAGTTTCATCTTGATTTTTTTATTTATTTTTTAAAAAAATTGTAAATAAATTTCCAGGTATTTCCAGGTATTACAAATATACCTGTCAACTAAATACACCGTTGTTTAAAAACCTGCGTAGTTTATATAATACGAGTTTGAAAAAAATAATGAATAAATGTTTATAAAAAAAAAAAAAGAATGTCTGACAAACGTCATGGATATTTTTTAATGATTTTTAAAATTTTACGTTCGAGAAATATATATTTCCATTTAAATTTAGATTATTTTTAAATAATTTTTACGCTGAATGCAGAATTTTTCTGTTTAAAAAATTTAAAACAATGTATATAAATTATTTTTTTAAGATCAAAAATATAATTTTATATTTATTTTATTTATATTAATATTGTTGTTTAAATTGTTAAATTATTTTCAATGTATATGATGATGATAGAAAGAAGAATTATGAGAATGATTTTTCCTTCGAAATTCATGTTTCGATCTAATTTTTAAAACCCACTTTTTTTTTTCATTATGAAATGGTATTAAAAGATAAATAAATGTACACTGAACAGGTGAAAAATGATTGAGTGTATACAACTATCCTATTTTTATTATTTTTTTTTTCTTGTACAACGTGTGAAATTATCTGCTTTCGCAAAACTACAAGATTTCGCCACACGCATCGCGAATAAACGCGGCGCCTAAACGCATTTATACATTACAGGTGAAAATATAATTTTTTTTTAAATTTCATATAAATATTCTACGCAATTGTGCAACGTAAATAATAAAATAATATTTTTAAAAAATACACCAACAAGTAACACGTGTTAAAAATGCAAAATAATAATTTAAAAAAATAAAAACAACTATTTTATTATCAACATGATAATTAATAATAATTATTTATTTTATTATTATTATGTTAAGAATAAAAAATGAAAAATAACAGCTGCATGTCGTAAATAATTCAGGAATTTTTATTATAAAAAAAAAAAATTAAATTAGACTCGTTTTAAATTGACGTCTTTTGGGTGGTTGTTGAAATTTAAAAAATACGATTAATGCAATTCTAAATGCGTATAAATATATTGATCTTGTGTACTATTATAAAAATGAAAAAAAATAAAATAAATAACTTGAATGCATCGATGTGAAGAAATGCACTACGGAGTAATCCGGTGGAAAAAGTTTAAAATTATTAGACAGAAAAAAAAAAAAAAAAAAATACATCAGTTATTCAAGCATAACGCAAAATGTTGAATTGATTGTTGAATTGAAAAATTTATTTATGTATATTACAATATTTCATTGGACATAAAAAATGATGAAGAATATATTTTTATTTTATTTATAAATTTACATTTTAAATTTGATTTGTTATTTAAATTGTTTACGAGCTGTGTTTATTATTATTGTTGTTTAGGTTGTTTTTTTTTCCTCTTTTTTAACATATCAAATTTCGAAATATTTTAAAAAACGCACGTGCCGGGATGCGAAATGATCCCGGATGCAAATAAAAAAAAAAACGGACTTGTCCATGGCCCGTATTAACTTAGTGTGTATATACGCTCTCACGAATGCGCTCGTGTGCGTTTTGCGTTTCACCTCACGCAAGTTTGAGTGTATAAAAATATAAAAATACAAATGTTAAAAAATTAAAATATTTATTGTGAAAGAGTGTGCTATACTGCCCACACACTGGGCCCAAAAAAAATATATTTAAAAACTTGCACAATGCTTGAGGAAGAGAAAAAAAAAACCTTAAATTTTCATTTTAAAATTTTATATATTAAATTTAAAAATAAATATTATATTTGTTTATAAATAAATAATATAAATAATATTATTTAAAAATAAATATGTTTATTAATTAATCAGAATAGTTATTTTAATTTTTGTTTGATAAATTCCAATTGAGTTATCGAAATAATAAATATAATGTTTTTTGTATGAAATTAAATTACAATGTTATTATAATTTAAATAATAAATAAATTTAAAAAATCAAGCACATGTTTAAACAAATAAAGTCATGTTAATTTTATGTAATTATTTAATAATAATCAATGAAATTGTTATTTAAATTGTATAAACAAAATGATAAGAATCAATTGGCATGTTAGTTATTGTAATTTACTTTGGTGCCCCATTAAAATAAGAGACATTTCAATAACATGGGCGTATATTATAACAATCTGCACGATTTTATATAAAATTAGAAAATTAATTTAATTCAAAGACACTATTTTATATATCTCAATAAAACCATGTTGAAAAAAAACAAGCAAAATAGTTAAATGAAATAATTAAAAAGATTATGTAAAATTCAATTTAAAAATAAATTAAAATATTTAAATAATTTAACTAATAAAGAAAATAACAAATTAAATTTTTATTTGTCCAAATAAATATAATTATTAGTAACAAATTAATTAAAAATATATTTTTTAATTTTCAAATTCAAACTAGTAAATAAGTCAGCCACCCAAATAAATATTTATAAATCATAAAAATAATAATTCAATTGACAACATGTGAATGTTAAAGCTCAACATGATTAATTATTATTTAAAAAAACAACAACAACAATATGTAAAAAAATAATTACACCCACATGAATTTTTGTTGTGATTAAAATTAAATGTATACCGGACTTTGAAAGAGTCCCACTCGTTGTCGTTGCTGCTGTTGCTGTTGTTGTTGTTGTTGTTGTTTATTAAAATCGTGCACTGTTTAAATAATATATATAATATTATATATGATAAAGTTGTGTGATTGGTTTTGTGTATTGGTTAATCGGTATACAAACCAATAGGCGATTATAATGGATGTGAGGCGGCTATGTGCCAGATTCAAGTTTGTTGACACGGATCTTTCTTTCCCCATCCTCCTATTCCTCCGGATGGAAAGGCGCAGTCACTCAGTCACTCAGTCATTCACTACATTACAATATAATCTCTGTTACCTCTTTTTTTAATTTTTTTTATATCATCCTATTATTCATCTGTAAATGATACTCGATAATTTTTTTTTTTTAATTTTATTTTCATTATAATTTTATTTATCATTTATTTGTGCGTCATCAAATTATTATTTTTATTATCATTCGAAAAATATCATTTGACAAGTGCCAATTTTTTTTTATTATTTACTTTTTTTCTTATCGAGTTTTAAATTAATTTAAAAGAAAAAAATATGGAAAAATATAAGTTAATCAATTTAACGAAATTAATTATTTTTTTCCTCAAATAAAATCGATGGAAAAAAAATTTTTTATAATTATTAATAATTATAAATTTGTTATTTAAATTAATATAATTATAAATTTTTGGTTTAATTGAATTTAACATGTGAAAATTAAAATTTTATATAAAAAAAATCGTCAGGTTTATTTGAATGACATTTTAGATTGTTTAAAAGTATTTATAATAAATTAATATTTTCTAAAACCTCACCCATTTTATTGGCATTGTTGTTTAACAGTCATCAAGGACATTTTATATTTTTTAAAATCATTTTTCGAATTTAATTTGTCGTTTTAGATGTAATTATATTTTAGAAGCAATAAAACACAAATTTATAAAAAAATGAATTATGTTATTAAACATTGCAAATGCGTATGAATATTTAAAAAACTTGAATGATTATTTATTTTTTTTTTTAATTATTTTTATACTGTGATTGATGGAAAATAAAAGAGAAAAAAAATTACGAGTACCTCGAACCGGTCTGATGGTCTGACAGTTACTGACACAAACAGTAGCGCTTCGATGGATAGACATTACTGTTTTATTATTCTTTACCACCAACTACGATCAAATTATTATTATATTTTTTATTTTTTATTTTTTTATAAACAACAAGCAACGCGAGACATCCAAGAATATTTACCGCTAATACTCGCAAACTATGTAAACGCAACTGTGAACTGTCTCGTGAATCATCGAGTAATTTTTTTTTTAAATTTGAAATTTACCTGCGTTGAAGAAATTATTATTATCGACTCAAAAATTATTCAATTTAATTATTATTTTTCTTTATTGTTAATAATAAATAAACAACCTGATTTTTTATATAATTTTCATTGAGACACAGATATCTGAATTTATTTTTTACAAATTAAATTCATTTTTTTATTTTACAATTTATTAAATTTCGTTTAAAACAAATTACAAGTATTTTTTTTTTTTTATTTAAATTTATTTAATTGAATTTGTAATTACTTGAAATGTTGACTCAATGAAATATTTATTTAAAAAATTTTAATGCTGCATATGTCTTGGTATTGTGCAAGTGTTACCACGACCGCATTTGAGATGTTTACAGCAAGGAATAGTTCCTCGAAAACCTCGACACTGTAAATAGAAATAATTAATAGTCCAATTGATAGTAATTATTACAGAAAATATATATATTATTGCAAACCATTTCACCGTATTTGCTGCATGATGAAAATGGAATTGATTCAACTTGACAAATATTAGTTATAAACATTATCACTAAAAATACTATCAAAAAAATTCCTCTCATTGTAGTAATCGAAATAAATTGTTCAGCATAAAACGTACAGAACAACTTGATAAAATGATAACTGTTTTTTTCGTTGTCACTCTTTATATACAAACACATGTACCTAAATTTGCTTGACAAGTGTAAGTGAATGATAAATGTTAATAGTAAATGACACTCTTCCGGTCAAATATTGAAATCATTATTATTTTCCAACAAAAAGAAAAACAATTGTATTGAAATGTGTTGTTGATATTCGTATCTGCATTAATTAATTAAAAAGAATCAAAAGAAAATTAATTTATTATTGGATTTTTATTTTTATAAAATCAATACACAAATTTTCTTGAATAATTTTAAATAAATTTATGATGGTGGTACCCATCCACCAAATGTTTTTTCCAGTTCTTTAGCAACTGCAGCACAAAGATAATCTTTATGAGGTGCAGCAACAACCTGAAGAATAAAATACATAATTTTTTAATAAAGAATTTGTCGTGTTTTATTAATTTTAATTTATATTTTTACCTGAACACCAACTGGCAGACCTTCGCTGTCGAGACCAAGTGGTACTTGACAAACTGGTAATCTGAGAGCATTGAAAAGACACCAGTAACTAAAATTATAAGGTCTCAAAAAATACGAGTAATGATAACTAGCTGGATGAGGTGATGAAGGATAAATTAAAACTCCATTATCACCAAGTTTTTTAAGCAAAAACTTTTTCATCTCATCAGTAACAGCTTCAGCCCATTTGGCATCTTCTTTTGGAAAATAATCTTCATCAACAATATTCATCAAAGCTGCAAGAGTAATTTCTGATCTATTTGTTAATAATTTTATCAACTCTGATGTTGCACTTGTTGTTGATTTTTTATTTGTAATATTTAATTTGAAATCATCACCCTCTTGGCTCATCCAGTATCTCCACAAACTGTAGCTGTACTCTGAACCTGGTAATTTAATCTACAAAAATTCCAATCAATTTAATTATCATTATGTACAAAAATTCTATTTGATAATATTAGTTAATTATTTATTTACTTTTTCAGCTGAGCCTGTTATTTTTTTTAAATGCTTAACAACTTTATACAATGTTTTTCTCAACTCTAAATTAATTTTACTCGTTCGCAATTCACCAGAATTTTTTTGATAATAAATTTTAAGTTTTGTCACATCAACTGGTGTATCTAATTTATCTCTCAATGTATCATCACATATCATGACTTTTAACAGAGGCAATAAATCATCAGCATGCTTACAAATTGGTCCAGCTTCTGCCATGGTGCTTGAAAAATCTTTACTTCTCATTAAAACTCCCTTTAACGCTGTTGCTTCTACAAATAATAAAAACCATTATGTTTCCTCGCAATATTAACATCAAATTAACAACAAAATTTTCTAACTTTCACTTGGTTTTAATCCAAATACTCCATTGTAAAATGCTGGCATACGAATTGATCCACCAAGATCAGTTCCCAAAGAAAATGGAACACCACAAGATGCTGTTATTGCAGCATCACCACCACTTGATCCACCAACACTTCTTGTTGTATTGTATGGATTATTTGTTTGTCCATAAACAAGATTTCTTGACTCAACCCATAAATTTAATTCTGGCATGTTTGTCTTGCCAATTAATATGGCACCAGATTCTTTGACACTTGCAATTACAGTTGCATCTTCTGTTGATCTGTAATTTTTTCTCGACAACATTCCCAATGAATGTAACATTCCTGCAAATTCATCAATAATTAAATTAAAAATTTATTTAAATGAAAAATAAATACATACCTTTGGCTTCATTGCTTTCTTTTGTTGTAAATGGAATTCCCAAAAATGGTTTTGTTGTTTTTAATAAATTCATGTCAACACCAGATGCAATAAGATTATCATATTTTTTTGCTTCTTC
Source organism: Aphidius gifuensis (assembly GCF_014905175.1). NCBI lineage: Eukaryota > Metazoa > Arthropoda > Insecta > Hymenoptera > Braconidae > Aphidius > Aphidius gifuensis. The sequence goes on along the minus strand of NC_057790.1, from coordinate 397,664 downwards.
AATTGCATCATCATAACGCTCTTCAACAATACTATTTGTTATTTTATTGACTTCTTTGCATCTTTCAATAAATGCACTAACAACCGTGACACAAGATAATTTTTTATTCCTAAAAAACAATCAATTGTTAATAATTTAAATACCTTTATTTAGCTTTTTCTTATTTTACCTTATTTTTTCAGCCAATTCAACTGCACTTTCCAAGACAATTGGATTACTAACAGGTGGAATTTTAACTTCTTTTCCATCGTAATAAATTCCAAATATAAAGTCAATAAAACAGTCAAACAAACAATGCAATTGAACAATGAAACACCGTAATATTTTCTTTATTTTACTCATCATTTTTTGACTAATTTATTATTGATATTAACTTTTTTGTTATCAAAATAAAAATTATTTCATGTCACTTTTCTTCTTGCAATATAAAAACTACTCACAGCAATGTTGATAATTGTTTAATAGTTAATTATAATATGTATTTATGTGACAATGTGTCTGCAAATGAATTAACACTTAATTAAATCACTCGACTTTGATCATTCAAACGATGAAATGCAAGAATATTTGTTAATATTTTAGCTCGAATCTTAGAGGGGATTTAGTTAAGGTCAAATAAAAATACGCAGTTCAATTAATTTATATTCAAATTTATGTATTTATGGCTGTATTATAACAAAGAATATCATTGAATGAAATAAAAATTTATATGAAAATTAAATAAACTCAAAAATTATTTTTAACACTAAAAAACTTGATTATAAAAATCATCAATACATTTATATATTTTTTTTTTAAGTTAAACTTACCATTAAGTTAATAAAAAAATTAATAATAATAAAAATTATTAAAGTACACTCAAAGTATTATTACGTGAAAGACTGAAAAAAAATTCTACAATATTTTTAAATAGAAAAAAAATATGCAATAAGAAAGCTAAATATTAATATTATTTCTTTTTTTTTTTCGACAACGATATTTGTGCCAAATATTAAAAAACCTTTAGTAACTCGACATTTATAAATTACATACAATACTTAATTGTTATTTATTGTTGCTATTTGTGGTCATATACTTTTTATATTTTTATTTTTATTATATATTTTTTAGTTAACGATGTTATTTAAATTTTTATGATGGTGGTACCCATCCACCAAATGTTTTTTCCAGTTCTTTAGCAACTGCAACACAAAGATAATCTTTATGAGGTGCAGCAACAACCTGAAGAATAAAATACATAATTTTTTAATAAAGAATTTGTCGTGTTTTATTAATTTTAATTTATATTTTTACCTGAACACCAACTGGCAGACCTTCGCTGTCAAGACCAAGTGGTACTTGACAAACTGGTAATCTGAGAGCATTAAAAAGACACCAGTAGCCAAAATTAAAAGGTCGTAAAAAGTATGAACAATGATAGCTTGCAGTGAATGGTGATGAGGGATAAATTAAAACTCCATTGTCACCAAGTTTTTTAAGCAAAAACTTTTTCATCTCAGCAGTAACAGCTTCAGCCCATTCTGGATTTTCTTTGGGAAAATAATCTTCATCAACAAGCTTGAGAATAGCTGCCAATGTTATTTCAGATTTATTTGTTAATAATTTAACAATTTCTTCGCTTGCACTTGTTCTTGAAGTTCTATTTGTAATATCAGATTTAAAATCAGCTCCCTCCTGTGTCATCCAATATTTCCACAATTTAAAACTATATTCTGATCCTGGTAATTTAATTTTTTCAGCAGATCCAGTAACATCTTTCAAGTGTTTAACAGCTTTACTGAGGGCTGCTCTCATGTCTGGACTTATTTTACTTGCTCGAAGATCACCAGAGCCTTCTTGATATAAAATTTTTATCTTTTCAATTTCAACTGGTGTATCCAGTGCTTCTCTTAATTTATCATCATGAGTCATTATTTTCAACAATGGCAAAAGATCCTCAGAACGTTTACAAATTGGTCCAGCTTCTGCCATACTTGATGAGCTTTCATCTTGTCGTAATCCAATTCCTTTCAAGGGTGTTGCATTTTGACTTGGTTTTAATCCAAAAACTCCATTGAAAAATGCTGGCATACGAATTGATCCACCAATATCACTTCCAACAGCAAATGGTGCACCACAACATGCTGTTATTGCAGCATCACCACCACTTGATCCACCAACGCCTCTTGTTGTATTGTATGGATTATTTGTTTGTCCATAAACAAGATTTCTTGACTCAACCCATAAATTCATTTCTGGTATATTTGTCTTGGCAATTAATATGGCACCAGATTCCTTGACACTTGCAATAACAGTTGCATCTTCTGTTGCTCGATAACCACGTCTTTTCATCATTCCAATTGAGTGTAGTAAACCTTAAGACAACAACAATAATATTTAAAACAAAATTCTAATTAATTTTTTAAATCAACAACAAACCTTTTGCTGCATTACTCTCTTTTGTTGTAAATGGAACACCTAAAAATGGCTTTGTTATTTTGAGTATATCAATATCAATATCACATGCAAGTAACTCGTCAACTTTTTTGGCTTCTTGAATAGCATCATCATATCTTTCATCAACAATTATATTTGTCAAACCATTGACTTCTTTGCATCTGTCAATAAATGCTGTTACAACTGCTTGACAAGATACCTTTTTATTTCTACAAATAAATAATTAAATAAATCAATAAAATTCTTAGTAAATCATTATGATTATATCACCAGAGATATTGGTTTTCTCTGCATTATATAATATTATTTTTACATCGAATTATTTAAATCTTCATATTGACCTGTTTATTTTTAATTTCTAAATTTCTTTTTCTAAATAAAATTATTCATAAATTAATTACCGTATTTTTTCAGCCAACGTAACAGCACTGTCCAGAAGAATTGGATTTTTGCCAGGTGGTACTTTTTTTTCTTTACCATGATAATAAAGTCCAAATATAAAATCAATTGAACAATCAAACCAGTAATGTAGCTGGACAATTATACAACGAATTAAACTGTATATCAACTTTTTCGATGCTTCCCACATTGTCTCGTCGTCAAAGTTTTTTACCTGATGAATAAAATTATTATAAAAAAATAATAAAGTCTAGACATCAAAGTCCAACAGCAGATATCAACTCTCTCTCTAATATTATATCATAATTTTAAAAGAAACAATCTAAATAAAAAGAATAAAATAATAATAAGTTAAGTGATAACACATGATTACCTGATTTGTCATGGATGTACACATTGTGTTGTTGATAAATCGATGTGACGTCAAGAAGACAATACACCACCACAAAAACTACCCTCTTTATAAAATATAAAAATTAATGTTTATCTTCACACAATTTATATTCTTCAATGAAAATAATTGAACAATTAATTTAATCAAATTTATTTATAAAAAGTACTTGTACTTTATTCCAGTCATCAGATGCCAACTATCAGATGCCAATTAATAAAAAACCGGATTGTTTTTTTTTGTAATTCAATATTTATATGACAAAGTGCAAAAAAAAATTTGTGTCATCATTCAACGCCAAGTTCCTCTCTTTTTTTTTCCTCCACTCTCCCACTCTCTCTTGTTCATAACAAAAACAAAAACAACTATGCGCAAAATGTTGTTGTTGTTGAGTAACAAGAATCAAGATGGCGAAGACGATAATGTTGATAATAACAACACCTGTTCTTACCATTTACGTGTGTTTTATTTTTTTTTATTTTTCTCTGAAAGCCAACGTGACCTTTTGCAAGTGTGTGTGCTCGACGACATCATCAGTCTATCATAAAAAACTATGAAAAAATAACGTAAAGACTGTTCCTGTGACTCACGTCAATATATAAAATTATTAATTTAACAAAATAGTGTGTTAGTGTTGTTTTTAAAAGTAAATTCAGTGTTAACATATTGTTAACATATTGTGATTAAACCAAAATTAATAATTTAAGTAAAAAATGGCTCTAGATGACAAAGAAAACACCTGGTGAGTACAAAATAACAACTGCAATTATTTAATTGTTGTTGACACATTGATAACAACTTAATTATATCATATTTTTTAAAATTATTTGTTGAGCAACTAAGTGGCTAATGACGTACCACCTTTGTCAATAAATAATATAGCTATATATTTCGATTCACGGTCAAATACATTTGTTTATTTAGGCAATAGTATATTTGTTATTTGTCAATCAAATTGTGCATAAACAATTAATTGTACAACATCAGTATAATGACGTTTAAAAATATCATTAATATTTAATTAACTCACAAGTGTTGTTGTTGAAAAATTGAGATAACGATTTTAGTATTTCTTTGCAAAATGTAAAATTAATGTCAATGATTGCTTATCAAAATGATAAGATAAAATATATTTATCATTTTAAATTGTTACTATTTGATTAGCATGATTGTTTAAATGATTGTTTTGTTTATTTTAAGGGTGTTGGAATTGGAAGCAGCACTTTTAGACACAGAGGCACCATCAGCATCAGATATTTATGCAATATGCAAAGGACAACCAGTTCCATTAAATCTTAGACCAGATGTTTGGCAGGCATGTCTTGATGTTACTGATCGTGGTAATCAATTGATACATTTTAATGAAGTATTTGATTTACCTGAACAAAATATCATAAGAGAAGATTGTCAATTACTTGTTGGTATGTTATTATAAATTACTATTTAAAAAATAATCAATTGACTGATTGGTTTATTTATTTTTAAAGGTAAATTAGGAAATGAAGATGAAGATAAAGTATCAGTTGTATCTGATCTAGAATCAATAATAACATTTTATTGTAAAAATAGAGGTAAAATATATGAACGTGGTAATGGTTGGTTGGAACTTCTTGGACCATTGGTTGCCTTGAAACTTCCACGTTCATCAACATACAATTTATTTGAAGCAATTAGAGATGTTTATATTCCGCGGGGTGAAATAAGTAGTTCTGTTTTGAGGCTTCTTTTACTATATCATGAGCCAGAATTATGTTCATTTTTAGACACAAAACGTGTATCACCAGATCAATATACAAAAGGATGGGTAAATACATTATTTGCTGGTGTATGTTCATTGCCAGCTGTATTTACAATGTGGGATCTTTATTTTATGCAAGCTGATCCATTTTTTATGATGTTTTTATCATTGATCATGGTGATTAATGCTAGAGAACAAATATTATCAATGAAAAATGAGGATAAAAAAATAATTGTTGATACACTTGCTGCAATGCCAGTTGCACTTGAAGCTGATGATGTTACTGATTTTTGTTCACTTGCACAATATTATTCAATGAAAACACCGTCATCATTTAAACAAGATTTATATACAATAATGTTTGGTGAAGGTGGTGATGAAAAATTTATATCACATGCATTATGTTTACCAGTATCAGCACAAGAATTAATTGAAAATTCAATTGAATTACCATCATCAACAACAAATCCACCAATTGAATCTGTTAAATTTTTTCTTGTTGATTGTCGTCCAGCTGAACAATATAATGCTGGTCATTTACCAACAGCATTTCATCTTGATTGTAATTTAATGCTTCAAGAACCAGCAGCATTTTCAACAGCTGTACAAGCTTTACTACAAGCACAAAGACAAGCACTTGCTGTTGGATCAAATGCTGGTGGTGAACATTTATGTTTTTTAGGAAGTGGAAGACAAGAAGAGGATCAATATACACACATGGTTGTTGCTTCATTTCTTCAAAAACAAACACAATACGTTAGCATGGTATCAAATGGTTATCAAGCAATTCATGAATATTTTGGTGATGAACTTGTTACTAATTTTATTGATCATAATTCACAACATTGTTTAGTATGTAATGAAAATTTATCACAAGATAATTCAAATGAATCAAGTCCAGGTAAATCTAAAAATAACAACAACAGCAATAATACAGATTTATTTGGTAAAATTGGTCTTGCAATGAAATTAAAAAGTCAAGAAGTCAAGGGTAAATTAATTGATTATATTGTTAATCCAAGTGCAAGTATTACATCAAATGATAATAGTAAAAAAATTAATAATGATACAAAAAGAACACGTTATCATGCTGCACCAGTATTTAGTATTGATGATGATCATGATGCTGATGTTGGTGTTGATGCACCTGAAAATGAAGAACCAGTTGAAGTTGTGTCAATTCAACAGTGGCTTAAAGATCCAAAATTATTACATTCTTTTGATTGTCAAGAGGTCAAAGCCAATGGTTACGTTTATGAAAGGTAATTATTTATTTTTTTTCTTCATCATATGTTGTTGAATAATATATATTCATAATTATTTCCTTGTTTATTTTTCAAGTCGATTACTCGTCACTGACACTCAGCTTATTGTATTACGTGACATACCAGGTCGTAAAGGTGCTGCTCATGTTATTGTTAAACGTCCATTATCAAGTATTGTTAAAATAACATCAAGAAAACGTCATCCAGATTTAATAACATTTAAATATGGTACAACACAACACAATGAAACACTTGTTATATCTGACATGGACAGATTTCTCATACCAAATGCTAGTGAAGCAACTAAATTAATATCTCAACAAATTCTTGAACAATTACACAATTCCGATTAATGTCAGTATGTTAATATAATATATTTAAATTTTATTTCTTTATATCTAATTGTAACACACACACACAGTTAATTTCTTTCTTTATTTTTTGTTGTTTCTTCACGCGGTACTTACTATCTGTCGATATTTTATTTTTTTAAATACATTTATTAAGTATTATTACGTCCAATATTTCTAATCAAAAGTGCCATTAAACGAAATATGTATGTAGTCATGAAAAATGATTTGAAAAAAAAAAAAAAAAAAAGTGCAACAGCATTCCTTGAATATTTATACGACAAATTGTTTAACATTTATTTATTATTAATTTCAATTTTGACCTAGCTTGTCTAAAGCATATTTATTTTTTTTTTTTTCATTGCAATATTTAATAATTATGAATTGTCAAGGTTGTGTGCTTCCAAGTAAATTATATTTGTTTTTTTTTTCTTTTTTTTTTTTGATCGAATAAACGGGTTGAAACTATTTTTAATAATTAGCAAATTATATTGTAATAAATATATATTTAAAATCATGTTTTAATATTAAATAAGTATGTCAATGACTTTTTTGTTTTTTCGTTTTTATCAATTATCATGGTGGAAATATTGCTTTGATTTTTCTTCGAAATTTTTCGATTCTTTCGTAGAAATAAGACCGATGGCGGAGACATTTTTACTCCATTTTTTTTCGGAGTAAAAGTCGGAGAAATATTTCCTCCGGAGTAAAAAATGAAACATTGTAAAATATATTAAATTTATTTATAAATAAAATAAAGATTTATATATCGCTTTGAGCATTATAATCTGTAAAAATGATTAATAAATTTAAATTTAAAACAATATTCTTATAAAGCAATAATTTAATTATAAAATTATAAAAAAAATTCCTTATTATATATATACCTTTTTTGAACGTAAAGCAAATATCTCAAAGTTATTAAAAATGAAGTTATTATTATTACATTATAAATCAAGGTAATTTTTCAGAGTGTATTTTTAATTTGTGGAGAAACCGTCAAAGAGTGCCACGACAGTTTTCATTCCTTAAATCCCTATTAATTAAAAAATTTACGTAATGAAAACTGTTGCGGTACTCTTTGACCGGGTACACATAATAAAAGAGTTCAAATAATTTTTTTTGAAAATCATCATCATTAACAAATTAAACTGTTTTATCAAGAGATGATAACATAAATTAAGGTTATGTTGACTATTTATTTATTTGTTTATTTATTTATTTATTAAAAGAATAAAAAAAAATGACGTTTTTATTGTCAAAAAAATGACAACAAATACTCTAATAAAACATACAATAATAATGTCAATAAGTTAAAATTAAAAAATGAGTGTTTTTTTATCATTTCCTGGTGAGTTTTATTATCAATAAAAATGTTTTTATCATTAAAATGGTGTGTTATCAGAGAAAAACGTCGTCATGTATTAGCAATTGAATTACCAGAACAAAGTATTAATTAAAATAAAAGCTATTTTAATATTCGACAATATTCCCAGTGTAATTTATTATATTTTTTAAAAATATATATTTTTTATTTTAATTGCAATTGGCATGCGCGATAAATAACTTGCCAACGATTGTGTTACATTTTTATTCTCATATTGCAGAATTGGAAATTGGAATAAAAATAAAAAGCATTGTGCAACGTTGCACTTGATTATATTTATAAATAAATTAAAAAATAATAATAATTAAATATTGATTATTAATTGTGATAATAAAATAATTAAAACTTCAAGACAAAAAATATAATTTTCATTTTGCATAACCTGAATAGCCATCGACACACATTTTATATGTTGATGTTAATGTACATGTGTGTTTTTTAACAAGTGTATATTATTATTAAATAATAAATAAACAATTGAAATAAATATTTAATTGTTTATTATTGAATGGCATTTGTAAAATGGCAAATGTCAATTGGGGAGAACTTTTCCCTGGAAGATGGAGTGCTTTTATATTTTTTTCCTACATGGCACTTTTTATCAATCAAGGTAAATTAATTTGCAAACAATTAAATATATAAACAAATGGCTATTTATTGTTGTTATTTACAGGAATCATTGTTACATGGTCACAAAGCAAAGGTGATTACAAATACAACATAGTCACTGTTGTTCTGTTGACTGAAGTTGTCAAATTAATTGTATCAACAATATTATTTTGCTGGGAGTAAGTTTAATTTATAATAAAAATTGGCTATTTATTTATTTATTTATCTATTACTTTTTTTCAGCAATAAAATATCAGTTTTACTAGTTGACATTGTTAAACACAAACGAGTATTTTTTTTATACATGGTACCATCATTTTTATATTGTTTATACAATAATTTAGCATTTGTTAATCTTGCTGCTTTTGATCCAACAACTTATTATCTTTTACTACAATTTCGTGTTGTTATAACTGGAATAATATTTCAGGTAAATTAATTATAAAGCTAGCAATTAAATTAATAACAAATTTAATTTTTATATAAATTAATTACAGGTTGTTTTTCATAAAAAGCTGTCATCGAAACAATGGATTTCGTTGATAATATTGACACTTGGTTGCATGATGAAACATGTGAATCTCAATCTAGGTGAAAATAAATTTATTGAAAATTTTCATTTAAATATAAATGCATTTTTTATATTTGTACAGGTAAAATTTTTAATTAAACAATTTCATTTTTATAATTGAATTAGTACAAATGATTAATATGTAATTTTTTTTTTTGAATCAACAGACAATTTGTTCATGTTTAGCTGGTGTTTACAATGAGTATTTATTAAAAGGTCAAGGTGCAAATATAAATATTTTTTTACAAAATGTATTCATGTATATTGACAGTATTATTTGTAATATTATTGTGTTGATATTACAAGGAAATCCTCTGGATGCATTTGAAAATTTTGGACCAAGTATTCTACATGAGCCAAAAGTTTTAATAATTATTATAAACAATGCAGCAATTGGTATTATAACAAGTTTTTTTTTGAAAAATTTAAATTCAATATTAAAAACATTTGCAAGTGCCTTGGAGCTTGTATTTACAGCAATTTTATGTTGGTTTATATTTGATATTCCAATTTATCTTAATACTGTTTTGGCAATAACAATGGTCAGTTATGCTGTCATACTTTATGCCAAAAATCCAGTTCAAAATACAACAACAAATATTGATTTACGAAGTAACAACAAGGAAGACTACATACGTCTACTAGAACCAAAAATTCAAACTGTATAAAATTTGAACATTCACCTAGCTGAATGTCTTCCTAATATTCAATCGAAATTTTAAAATCAATAATACAATTAAACATCGAAATATGTGATTAATAAAATAACTCATTATTTTTAATTCGAAAATTATTTATATTATTTATTTATTTAATCAACAACACGCTTATTATTATTGATAGATTTTAGTTTAAATAATTTTAATAACAATCGAAATACAACTGCTTTTTTTCTTTGTAGAAATAATTTTATCAGGTGTTGAGTGAATAATAACTTTAACTAGTGTAAATAAAGTCCCTTAAATTAAATTAATCTTGTTATCGATAAAAAATTAATTAAATATATTAAAGAAAATATATGTGTTTGCGTGAGTTGGCAAGTTATTGTGTCCAACAAATAAACTTCTTAGGGACAATTTGACCTACTTATTTTTCTTATTAATGTACATTCAAATTAATTTTATTTCTAAAATTTTGATAATCATCGCAATAATATATTCAAAGATATTGAATAGAAGAAAAAATTAATTTATTATGAACTCTTTGTTATGCAACTTTTATAATATTTATCAAAAATTATTAAAGAAATAAATGAAAATTGTATATTTATATTAATTGTCTTGAATAATAAATTGTTTATAAAAACTTGATTGATGTTTTGTTGAAAGAAAAGCTTCTTATTAACAAAATATTTAAGTTTGTTTTTTAATCGCGTGGAATTTTTAAAAATCCATATTTAAAATAATTGTTATTAACTGCACCTAGATGTTCCAATTTAAATTGACATGTCCTCAAATAATTTCTCAAGATCAACAGCTCTAGTTCAACACATGTATTATCGAGGACATGATATCAACTTTTTTTTTGTATAAATCTCAATCATTTTATAATTGTTCTACATTCGAAAAAAAAAAAATAATAATCAAGTTAATAGTAATGATAAAAGCTCTTTAATTAATCGAAATTATTGATTGATTTTTTTTCGATAGAAATTGTGTAGAATTAAGAGTTGAAATAGTGTTATTGTTGAGAGTAAAATTGACGATGGAAAATGATGTGATGATTCCTTTGAAAATATACATGTAAAATTGAAAAAATTTATTAGACAAAGTTTGTTGTTAAGCTCACACTGTAGCTGGTGAGCTGGGGGATCGTTTTTAGTCGATATTCATGCGCACCAACAACTTAACCGCGAGATTATAGTGTACAATAAGTAAAACTGAGTAAAATATTTTGTAAAACCAACAGTAGTCACATGCCACTCGTTCTCGCTAGTACAATTGTAAATATTTTTTTAATTATTCAACAATTTTAAATAAATTAAATTTAATAAACTCATAAAGAAAAATTAAAAAGTATGTATGGTGTTTTTTTTTTTTAAATTACTATTTAACATAAATAATATTATTACGTCTATAGAAAAAAAAAAAATCGAAATCGAAACAAAAATAAAAAATTGAATATTTAAATTGAAATTAAAATAATCTTTTTTAAATTTCGCGAGGCTATTATTTCCGGGTAGCAAAAATAAAAAAATATTGTGATTTTCGATCCAATAAAAAACCTGCCTTCCGTGTGTACCACTTTTTTTTTTTTTCTATTTTTCCTTTGGTATAATCGTGACGCAAGATTGTGCGATAATTCTCACAAGTATTTTACCCCGTCAGTTTGTGAAGAAAAAAAAAATATATTTCAAGCTAAAATCTTTGTAAAATAAATAAATAAATATTGTTTATAAAATAAACACCTTGAACTGACAAAAAATAAGTAAGTTTATTGTTACAAATCGACAGACCTTAACCAACTATATACTTATAAACTTGAAACGTTCGATAATAAAGAATACGTAAAATAAAAAATAATAAAAATATGTCTTATAGACATTTTGTACTGTCAATTTGTAAATTAATTTTAGGTCAATACCATGTTGTAGTCTTGAAACAATAATACAATTACATTAATTATTTACTTTATTGTTTTAATGATAAATTTTTTTTTTTTTTTTTCATTAAATATGTATGACGATATACAAAAACAAAAAGGAGTGATTACTTGTGGACATGTGTATTGAATAATTGATCAATCCAACACCTGATGGATTATTATTTTTGAGATGATCTGGATCGAGTTATGTCCGGGTGTGTTGAACGTTGTCATCAACACGTGTCCCCGATGACAGGATCCATTCAATTGGGGCCAATACAGCCCCATGCTATGCCATATTCAAAAATTCAAATGCCAAATTTTATTGCTCATAATGAACAATTGACAGTGTCACCAAATCAACAACGGAACAAAGGAACAATGACACTTTCACAATTTCATCAAAAAACACCAATTCAACTTACACCTCTTTGGGAACACGTGGTATATATTTTAAATACTCAATTTTAATTAATTATTTATAAAATAGAAAAATTAAATTATCCAAGGTCTTAAAGTTGCTTTATTTATTTCAATATTAATTACTTTTTTTTTTTTTTAATTTTACCTTCAACATGAACTTTGTTAATAATTGTTTTTGAATTATAAATTTAAAAAATAAAAGAAAAAAGTAGTTCAATGTTATAATGAAATGAAAATCAATTTTTAAAATATTAATTAGGTACGCACACAAGAATTTCCCAGTGAGGTTGATAAACAGCTGACATTTGATGAGATAACAGAAAGATTACGTGATCCTGAATGGGAAGTACGACAGCATGCATTACGTGTGCTAATTGATGTTTTACCGACATTGAAAAATGATGCTGTTGATGATTTGATGGTGTCAGTTGTGCCAGAACTTGTTAATAATTTAGGTCATTTAGCACCAGCTGTAAGAAAAGGTGGTCTTGATGCACTCAGGGTTTATTTGGTATGCAGTCAAAAGCCAGATGACATTGTCAATAATGTAAGTTTAAAAATAATTAATTTAAAATAATTTTTTTAACTAATGATTTGTGTTTTAATGTTTAAAGATTCTTGAGGCTAGTTTAAAACATCATGATATTCAGGATAGTATTAAAACAAGTATTACTGCTGGTGTTATATTGAGTACACCGTCTTTACTTTTTTCAACGTTATCAAATACCACAAATTTAACAAGGCAAACATTAAAGCTGGCTATTAATTATTTAGCTAATTATCTAGTTCAAGTTACGCATCAAGAATCAGCTTTAAAATCACTTGTTAAAATTCGTGATACAATTGGTAATGATGAATTTATAAATTTACTAAATGAATGTGATCCAAAGTATAAAATTGATTTTGAAAATATTTGTCAAGATTATGATGTTAATGATAAATCATTGAAGAAAAAAAAAAAAAAGAAAAAAACTAAAAAAAAGAAAATTAATTCAGCTGAAATTAATGAAAATAATAATAATGATAATGTTGATGATAATGTTGATGATGAATCGAAAATTCCACCATCAAGAGTAGTTTTAGAAACAGAAATAAAATTTAATTCTGAAACGGCAATTATGATGACAATTTTAGAAGAAAAAAATAGTGATTCAGATGATGAAAGAGAAAATAATGATGATGATGATGATGATGAAGACAATGATGATGGTGATGAATATTTTTCTGTTGATAAATTAAAGAGTAAATTTGATGATAAATTAAAAATAACAGAACTTGAAGCACAAAATGAATGGATTGAACGAAGAAAAACACCAAGACGAGTACATTTTGGTGGTGAAATTGTTAAATTAAGAACACCAGATAGTGATGATTCTGATGTTATTCATCAGACAAAAATACCACTTCCAATAACACCAGTAACTAAAATGCCACTTCATAAATCACGAGTGTCATCGATAAATAAAATGAATAAACATTCAAAAAATAATCAAAGAAGATCTAGATCAGCTTCTAGCTCACCCAAACGTAAATACTACATTCATGATGCAAGCTTGAGTCCAAAAAAAAGTATATTAACTAAAACAAATGATTATGAATATTTTAGCAGTCATCAAATGAATAGAAGAAAATCAAAATCATTGGAAGATGAATTATATTTCAAGGGTGAAGCTGATGAAGATTTTAATATCAACGAAAATGATCGTAGTTGGTCATTTGAAGTTTTTCAAGATACTGACAATGATGGTGATGATGATGATGAATCAATTGAACCAATTAAAATAATATCAGATAAAGCGACATTAAATAAATCAAAAAAAAAAAGAAAATTAAAATCAGCTGGTGAAATAACAACGACAATTGCTGAGGTACATAATGAGCATATTAAATCAGATGATGAAAAAATAAATGAAGCTTATTTAAATGATCATTCAATTAATGATGTAGCTGATAAAAAAAATTATCTACAAGTGCCACAAATAATAATACAAACAGATAAACTAAAAAATAATACAAAAGCATTTAATAAACATAATAAAAATGATGAAAATTTAGAAAAAAGACCAAATACAACACCAGGTTTAATTGAAACAATTGATACATCATTTGATAATGAATTAAAGGTAAAAAAAAAAAATGAACAACGATCACAATCAAGTTTATCACGTAAAGCAAGCTATGAAGCATTTCCAAAAAAAGAAAGAAATTATATTTACATGGAATTATCAAGTCCAGCTAAAGTTGAACCAACTAGTCGTGAAGTTTCACCATCTCGTAGTGATTCAAAGCTACCAACAGCCAATTCTGTTGAACCTAATGCTGAACAATTGCAAAATACTACTGATAATAAAATCATCAACAGTGTGATTGTTGAAAATAAAGAAGATGATAGTAATAAAAATAATCTAGATGATGATGTTAAAATTAAAAGTTCAATTGTTGCTGAGAAGAAAAGCAGTGATGATGTTGATGACAGTGGCGAAAGTAGAAATGGCAGTTCTGACAGTGGACCAAAATTAAATGAAGAAAATTGGGAAGAACTTGGACTAGTTAATCAGGAAGTTCTTGATGATCTACACAATAAGGTAAGAAATAATTTAAAATATCAAAAAATAAAAGAATTTGTAGATTTAATTGTACGATAAATTTACATAATAATTATCATAAAAAAAAAATCATAAGACAAGTTGAATAACCTGACTTGATTTATTTAAAATAAATTTGAAAAATAATTAACTTGTCTTACAAAACATGCGACGATTTTAAATACATATTTTGAATGTTTCATTCAAGCCAGTGTTTTATTTTTTATATTTTTTTTATTTTGAGATTGGTTTGATATAAAGCATAGTGGTAGTAACTGGGTCGATCGATTTACCAACGCCTCAAAGTTTGTGAATGTTAAGTGACCATCATTGGCCTCACTTAAATATATATTTATATAAATGACTTGACAATTATTTTATTCATTATCATATACATCTGAAAAAAAATCAACCTCAAAAGGATTTTCTTCAGTAGCATAATCATGAGTAAATTGAAAATATTCATCAACTGAATAAGCAAACATTTCGAAATCAAGTTTGTATTTATTATACAATCGATTAACTTGTGAGATGTTTAATTGTTTAAAGTAAATTCTTGCTGCATTTGATATGCCAACTTTATGCTTCCAATGTGGTTTTATCAATTGACTTAATCCTAATTTTTCAAATGCAAATAATTGATCTTGATAGAGTGTCTCAACCTGAAATAATTATCAAATAATTATTTATAACAATTAATATTAAATATGTTAAGCTTGATTAAATTGACCTTTGCAACGAGAGAATAATTGAGTGAACAAGGTGTACAAAATAAATAATATGGCATCCAATGATCATCCCCATAACTTTCAAGTTCAGTGTCAATAATATAATCAACAAATTCCGACCATGTTGGTTCAATTCCAGCTGGTTTTGGTAAATTTATCGGATGAATAACTTGATCATCTCTTGGCTTGACAAAATCATTTCCTAATTGAATTTTTCAAAAAATATTATTACAAATAATTGGAGATATAAAATATTATCAAACATACCTCTGTATTTTTTGACAATAGCAGAACCATATTTACGATAAAAATGTAGTGTACCATGTTGTCTTCCAGCAATGGAATTTTCAAGTTTGTCTCGATAGGCACTCAGCAATCTTTCAAATGGATGCCTCACAACAAGTAGCTTTGTCGTGTCTTGCATTGCCTGAGGGAATGAAATAAAAAAAAAAAACCAAATAACATATAAAAGTTTGTCCACTTGAAAAGACACAAGAAAATATATATACTTGATTTATTTTTATTTATATTTTTATTGAAATAAAAGTATATATACAAAACCTCTTCGGCTTCTGGATAATCGAGTTCAGGAATAACTCTCCGGGCAATTGTTGATATCTGTTCTCGCCCACTTGACAATTCGGCCTCGGGTATTCTCATGAGAAGACAAATATTATAAAGCCAAGTTGTACTAGCAGCTTTATATATTGGACAATATGATAAATCATATTTTTTAACAATATAAAATACACTGTACTGTGGTGTTGGTGGATATTTAATTATATTTTTTCCATCATCTTTATGATTTTTATAAATTCCTAAATTATATTTTTCACATACTCTCTTTATATTGTTAATTCTTATTGCATTTCTAGCTTCCCAATTGACCTTAAATTAAAATCACAATTAAATTAAATTTATAAAAAATTGATAATTTTATTTTTACCTTTTCTTCATCAATTTTTTCATGATTTTGTTTTAAAATTATAAAAACAATAACAAATGAAAATGTGAATATCAATGTCCAGTTGAATACTCGTCGAATTTTTTTACTCATTGTTTATATTTTTTTTCCAATGAATATTATTTGTATACACTATATGGTAAAAAATATTATTTTGGGTCCTACAGCAAACCAGTCTTGGTGGAGTGACTGGTTTCGACTGACAATAAGAAGCCTCACCTTGAAAGATCAATGATCTCTCCTTGCATACTAATCTACCAACATTCAAACGATTATATTACTTTGTACTTGAAGTAAAAAAGTAACAGAAACATTGAAAATGTCAATTAAAAATTCTACCATCAAGCATTATGTTTGAAAAAAATTGATAATTATTTTAAAGATAAATTACAGCTGATAATTTTAAATAATAATATTATGATAATGACCTTTTTAAAAATATAAAATAGCTACCATTATAATAAAAAATTCTAATCTATCAAAAGTATAATAGTTAAATAGTTAAAATAAAAAAAAATAGTCAACCAAGACTAGTAGAAAAAAAAATAATAATGAAGCACGTGTTGCGTGTTAGACAAGTCGTGATAGTTATTTCTTGACGTACAAAATATGCAAATCAACTTGCATTATCGCAATATATATATTTTTTTTTCTTCCACCCTGTTTTATCAGATAAACCTTTTCTGTAATTAATATAGTCAAATAGAAAAGGCCACGAAAAAACATATAGCCTTAATTTAAAGAAAAAATAAATAATATTATATAACATTCAGGATGACTGGCGAGCAAGAGTTCGAGCATTGGAAAGAATTGCATCGGCATTGAGAACATCCTCGTCATTAATTGCAATTGAGCCAAGACTTGGATCCCTACTGCAAGCTGTTCTTGGTGGTGAAAGAAGTTGTAAAGTTGCTGCTGCTGGAATGTCTGTTGCTAGGGTAATTAAAATTAAATTAAATGCAAAATAATTATTACTATTTTTTAAGGTAATAAATCACTTTTTCATTTGGTTGTTGAATAAAGTGAATATTTAAATTCATGTATAAAATAATATGAATGATTAATGAGGCTATTTAATTGTCTGCACGAAGGTTGTCATTGCCGGAGTTACAGAAGAAGCACTTAGACGTCGTTTACCACAAATTGCATGGGGTTTGACTCGTCAGGGTGGACCAAATGCTGCTCAATTATCTAGAATTGTCATGTTGCGTCTTAGGCCAACATTATTTTTTGAACAATTACTTCAACCTCATTGCATTGATGCTCGAAATGCCAAGGTAAAAAATCAATTTTATCATTTTTTATTTTCAAAGAAATATTTTTTATTTTTTATTGATAAAAAACAATGGGTTAAATTTAGTCAAAAAAAAAATAATTCAATAAATATTTTTTTACTTTTTTTTATTCTAGACAAGAGAAAATGCACTTCAGCTTTTGATCTTCTCGTTGGTAACATTTCCCAGTACTGAGTTCAAAGTAGAGAATGTTGCAAACAAAGTGGCTTTGATGGTGGGTGACAAAAGGCGAAGGGTGAGACAAGCAGCTCTAGATACTCTTGCGGTACTTGCACAGATTTACGAACCCGAGGTAACATCAAAGACCCAGATCACATAGTTTAAATTTAAATCTCTATTTTTTTATTTTTTTTTATTCTTATCCGTTTTCCAATCAATTGATAATGGATAAATGGTTTTTTTTATTTTTTCATTATTTAAAAAGGAAACACTTCAAGCTGGTAATAGAGCAGCTAAAAAACTCAAAGAGGGTAACAATATGATGGCAGCAATACGAGCAAGAATATCTAGAAAATCATTACCAATGGTATCAGCTGATGGACTTGTTGTTTATGGCTTACAAATATCACCAAAATTACAAATAACAACTGGTCCAGATGTCGATTGGATTCTTGCTGGTACTGGATCTGTTTCACCTGGTACTGGTAGAGCAAGAGGACAAATTATATCAACAACTTCTAAGCCTGAATCAACAAATATCAAGTACATTATATTTTTTAATTAATATTTTCATATATTTAATTAATTAATTTTTAACTTTATTTGACTTTTAGTTGGTATCATCAACAGATCAAGTAAATTAACCATCAAATTAGAAAATTATATTTAACAAAAAAAAAAAAACATTCAATCATTTCGATTTTGTTTTTTTTAATTTTTATTTTGATGAATCAATTAAACAATAATGTCGCTATTTTATTCCAACCTAATTTAACATTTTATATTTAAAAAGAAAATTTCAATAATATGTTACATCGTTAATTGAGGTATTTTTTTTTTTATTAAATTGTAATTTTATTTTTAAATAATCAATTGATTATTTCGAGTTGAATATCCCTGTGGAAATAATTAATTATTTTAATAGCTGGGAGGGATAAAAATAATAATAAAAAAATGGGAATTATGCCAAGTGACGTATTGACATTAATTGAAAGGATTAATAATAATAATGTAATTAAATAAAATGTTATTATCTGTTTGATACAGGAAGTGAATAAATTGTCTCTTGGGAACGAAGAGAAATATCGTAACAGTTCTCCAATATTAACTGGTAAAATTATAAATTAAATTAAATATATTTAAAGATCATAAAAACTATTTAAATTATAATAATAATAATTGTTGTTGTTGTCCTTAAATGATTAGCTGAAACAAGTAGTGCCAAGTTGATATTTGATGATAAATTTACAAAATATTTATCACATGATAGTATTGATAAAATTGGTGTTGCTGATGATATATTAAATAGTGATAAAGACGTTATAATGAAACAACGAAAAACAGAAGAAAATTTTCATCGTCGTATGGATGAAATTTATGGTGAAAAATCAAATCATAATGGTAGACTTGAATCGAGAATACCAGTACCACAATACCGTGATAGAGAAATTTCAATGAGACACAGTACAGCTTATCACAGACGAAAAAAAGATGATGATGTTTATCAAGCAACATCATCGGCACCACAAACATCATCTGGACAACGTCATGATAGTGATGTCAATGATGTTGAGGTAATAACAAACGACCTCGAAATAAATACTGAATTGATTATTTAAATTGTTGATATTTATTTTTAAGATTGCTAGAAGATATCGTGGTGATAGACTGAGACAGCCATCTCGTCCTGGATCACAGGAACGTGCTAGATTCGAGCAACAAAGGGATTCATCAACTCCAGACACTATGTTAGTATTATAATTAATTTATTTTAGCTATTTTTTTTCAAATTTAATGTGGTAAATATTTACAGAGTTGATAATCGAAGACGAAGAAGCGTTGTTCAATCTATTTTTCCGGATCATTATCATGACTCACTGTCTCCATCTAGGGTAAATTGATAAATGCATTTTTTAAATTGATTTGTTGTTCAATTTAATTGTTTGTTTAATTTTTTTTTTGCTTTGTTTAAAAGGTTGGCTCAAGACGAAACAGTGCAATAAGCCAAAGAAATAATTCAGCATCTTTATCAGTTGTACAAAAACCATCAAGATCACGAAGGCTATCAAATGCACAATTGATTCAAGGGTAAGTCATTTAATATTTGACCTAATTTTATCTTCAAAAATACTTATATTCTCTAACATAAAATTCATATTGACAAACTTAATTCCACACGCAACTTTATTGAATTTTCAAGAATCACACACTTGGAATTGCTTTACCATGAATCATTCAACACACAAACACACAAACACATATATTAAAGTCACCCTCAAATATCCTTGCGTGTGTAGATTTAAATTGATAAGTAAAAAAAAATATATAGACCAAGACACCTTTCCAATATCACCTCGTGTTATTCAACCCTCTTGAAAAAGTTGACTAAAAATAAAATAAATTTGAAAAAATCAATCAATGTTTTTAATAAATAAATTATTAAATATTTTTATAAATAAATTAACTAAAAAATAAATTAATAATTGATAAATTAACATTTCGAGTATCTATTAAAGTTATGATTGACAATGAAATTTATGAGGTAATTATTATTGGTATTAAAGGTCTCGTGTATGATGTTATTTGGAATTTGGGTTAAAAAAAAAAAAAAAAGCATTGATTGATTGGCTTTATTAATTTATAATTGTAAATTAATATTGTCGTGTTGTTTGTTTGTTTATAAATTATTATAAACAAACAGTTCATTTGACAAACATGCGGGACCATTAGCTTGGATTATTTTTCATAATTTTGATATTTTTCTTATCATTCGTTCTTCCTCGATGAATAATTTACCCGTAGGTTTATTGTTAAGTGAACAATTATTTTATTTTTTTATTTTTTTATCACAATATACAATGTGGTTATACTATGTGGCTTGTAGATAATTCAAACTAGAAATTATATTGATTTTCCAGACACAAAATACTACTGTTGTTTTATATTTTTTTTTTTTTACTTTTGGTACTTGTGTGTTTTATTTTTTAGTCGATAATTTCATTCATTGATTTTCATTTTATCTAGATGATGCATAATTTATTTGATGATAATAATAAATGAAAATAATATTTTATTGATGATTATGGATATTAAATATATAGAGTGTATCATTTAAATTTTTTTTCTATTTTATTTGAAACTTGAATCAAGTTTTTTGTTAGTTTTTTCTTCATTTATTCTTGAAATGAATTTACGGTTAATTATTTTCCTGTTGAAATGAGAATTGTTGAGAATTTTTTTTTCCTTTATTTATATTTATTTTCTTTTGTATAGTTGTCTTGTTGAAAGGTAAATTTAATGAGAATAAATTGCGGTGGATAAGTTGAAGAATATAAATTTCCAGTTGAAAAAATAATCTTAAATTTTATGATTGAGATGATACCACACAGAGAGTTGGATATTTATATTTTAAAATTAAATTTAAAGATGAAAGAATGAAATTAAAAAAATGAAAATTTAATTAATTAATTTAAATTCATTAACACATTTAATTAAAATATGAACACTGTGTTTCTATTATTTTTTTTTCGTCTTGGAATTCAAAAAAAATAATAAAAAACTTAATTTAATAATCAATTTAATTATTAATTTATATTTAATAAAAATAGTTTGATAAATATTCTCACGTAATTTACAAACTTTAAAATATTCTGAATTTTATAAATTCCAATTTACAAATTTTCTTTTTTTTTTTTTTATCAAAATTCATACACACGTTAAAAGTTTTGTAAATTATTTTTATTAATAAATTAATAATGCCACTTTTAAATAACTCAAATTAATATTCTAATTTCATTTGAATTTTTTATAAATTTATAATCATATAATAAAATTAAAAATTTAACATTTTTTTTCATTTTTTATTTACTTATTTCAACGTTAAAATTGTTGACATATAAAAAAGGGTGGAAAATGAGCCCGAGGGTATATTCAAATATTGTTAGAAAATATTACTACACGTGTGGAGAAAAAAAATATAATAAAAATAAAAAAATATGAAAATAACAGACACATAAAAAGTTAAGATAAAAAAAATACAATTGTATGTGTGTTTACGAGTAAAATAACCATGCAAAAAAAAAAAAGAATAAAAAAAAAATGATGAGGGAAAGGTGAAGGCAACATGTGGGGTGGTATTAACTCCCCTCGGGACGGTCAGCGTCGCGACGCTTGCCCTTATACAAACTGGTCAGTCGTGCATGTTAAACTGTCGAGAATATACCGAAACAATAGTGAAAACAATATACCTTCCATAATTCAAATAAATATTTTCTATATTTTTATAAATTTATTTTGTAATTTAAATTAATTTTTCGATAAAATTTCTACATATTTACATGTATTTTTATATTTTTTGATTTTTAAAATGTCTATTTTCATGGTAAATCGATATTTTCAATTGATCAATTCCAATTATTGTCATTATTCTTCCCTCTGATCAATTGAAAAAATAAAAAGTGGAGAGTGTATTTGACTCAATTAATATTTAAATGACAATAATATACTGACAGTATGTTATTCAAATATTGCGTATGGCCAAGTGATAATAAAAAAGATGAAATAATAAAAATTAATAATAGCAATTGTGATAATGAAAAAATGGCAAAAAATGTATTCAATTGGTGTCCAGTATTTGGATGTAAAAAAACTAAAATTATTGAATCAAATCTTGAGTCTGCGTCTTTCAATAGATTTACTATTCCAAAAATAATAACAACACCAGTGATACCACTAAAAAATAATCAAATAATTCAAGAAATGTATGAAGAAAAGAAAAAAAATATAAACAAATTAATAATATAATAATAAAATGAATTGTTGTTATTACATTTTTTTTTTTTTTACAGCGAGAAAAGTAATATCGATGATGAGGAAAATTTAAATGAAATAAATCGACGACACGTGTCAGCACAAGCAAATTCATATCGAATACAAAATCTAAGTGATCAATCGACTCAGTGCTCAGGTAATAAAAATAAAATTTATTCAAAAAAATTGTCTGGAATATTATCAGATTAATTTATATATAATATTTTTTTTTATTATTTGAAAATTGCAAATTTTAATAATTTAAATAAATAGATAAAAACATGCAATAAAAAATTATTAAAAACAATATTAATAATTCAAAATTAATATAATTTAATTTTTATTTATTATTATTAATAATAATAATAATCACAATAATTACTTTTTTTATTTTTTTAAATAATTTAAAAATTTCGATTTCTTTTTAGTAATTTTTTTCTATTGATAATTCAAATAAATAAATAAATAATTAAAGTAATTATTAACAACAATAGACTAATCATTAAATTATAAATATTTATTTATTTTTTAAAAATAAATCAATAATTAATTAATATTATTTAAACGATTTATATTTTCTTTTTTCAAAATTTATTTTTTTTTTAATAAATTAAATAAAAATATTTAAAAAAATTTATAAACAATAATAATAATGATAAATAAATTGGTATTTTTATTATTTAAAAGAAAAATATTATTAATATTTTTATTGTTTTTTTTTGCTATTGTCTATTATTATTTTCATAATTTTTTTTTTCATTTTAATATTAATTATTTATTGATTACTAAATAAATAAATTTTTTTTCGAGAGATAATCGCGTGGTCATTATACTTGCAGCTGTCTAGATTGTATTTTCATACATGTTTGATTGTTTGATTGTATGCACAAGTATACAAAGTAGAACGTGAGGTCAAAAACCTTTCAGTTTGACTATTCACGAGAAGTTAATACATATGCATTTTATATACATGCATATATACATAAAAAAAATTGTGACTATTGCTTGCTGAGACAATTCTCCATCAGATAATTTACCTGCATTTTTTTTATTTATTATTTTTTATGCAATCGATAAATTGAGTCATGTGTTGGTCAAGTATAACGACCGAGCCAACGCACTTAAACAACCTTACAATTTTTTCATTTTAAAAATTATTTTTTTCTATGAAATTCATTAGCATACATTTCACTTTTATTAATAATCAATTTTAAATAAATACTGTACGAAATAACATTGTTAAAAAATTTATAAAATATAATTAAATAGTAAATTAATTATCAAACAATTTATTTAAAATTAATGACTAAAATTTCCATTTAAAATTTATCTCAAAACAAAGCTTAAAAATGAGTAAAAAAAAAAATAAAATTAATGATTAAACAAAAAGCCTGGGGGTTTATTAATCAAGACGCTGTTGTAATATATAAAATTTTTGGGTGTGCAAAAGTTGGTATTATTGATAAGACAGTTAAGTGCATTAGGCACCTGATGAAACACAACAAAAGGATCTTTTGAGTTGGGGTAAATTCAGTCGAAGCAAGATGATAAAGTTGTTGGTGTATATATGTATGTATATAAAACCGAGAGAATAAAGTCAGCTTTAGTTTGCGTAGATTGATTCTATTTATATATCCTCACATACTATGAAATAATTGAATTTTCAAACTTTATAATAAATTTGTTAAATTACCAAAGGTTGTGATCAAGTGCCTTTTCAAGTATCAAACAGTTCGTCCAATTGTTCTGTTGATAATCAATCGATTCAGGATAATCAATCATCCTCCATTCACATTGACAATGATGATGATATTATTATTGCACCAACGAGAAACTCATTCAGTGAAAAATCATTTGATATTATAACTGGTGAATCAAATCCATCTAGGCATAATTCAATTGATCAAGTAAGCTTATTATATTTATCACAAAAAAACACACAAAATATAAAATTTTAAATAATGACTTTTAATTGGTTTTAGATTGCACAAAGTGTTGTATCAAGTGATTCAGCTGATTTGGAAAAAGAAACAAGCTCTGATGATCAACAATATATTCATGATAATAAAATTATTGATAAGCATGAAATTGAACAAGCAGATTCATCATCATCAGTTGTATCAAACGAAACAAATTCAACAGAATCAATCAACAGGATAATTCAAAATAATTTACAAAATAATAATCAAATTAAAAATTATGAATTTGATGAACATGATCATCCAGGTGCTTCATTGGTCAGTCAATTTAATTATTTTTATTTATTTTTTATCTTTTATCTTTTATTGTGCTGATAAATTTATATTTCTACAAATTTAGTCAATTATTTGTTTTTTTTTAGTTGAGAAAAATAAAAACTTGATGTATTTTTCAACGTGTCTTTCATAATATTTAATCAATGAAAATTTTATTTTATTTTTAAGGATTTAACTTGAGATAAATTTGAAAATGATGAAATATATATATTTTTTTCTTTTATATATATAGATATACAATGAGGAATACTCAAATAATGTTGAAGACGATATTGAATCACGGATGATAGCTTCCATTTGTCCAGATGAAAAGACACAATTTAAACCAACGGATATTCGAATGAAAGATCAAGATAATATAAGTGAAAGAAGATCAAGTAGTGTTTCTAATTCAGTATCAATATTTTCAACATCACGTCCACATTCAAGAGCCACCTCACAGCTCAATGATATTACATATGAAAAAATTGATAACAATAATCATCATGATGATAATAATGATGAAATTAGTCATGAAAAATCATCAAGTGTCTTGAGTGCATCACGTGAATTTGATGAGAATGAAAACTTTGATGCCATATCAATTGTAAGACGTAAAAAAATAAAAATTAAAAGTTTATTTGATTTAATTATTGGCTTTTATTTTTAACAGGTTACAAATCAAAGTTTTACTGAACTTCCTGACAACTTAGACATTGATTCATTGATTGTTGGCAAGACATACAGATCAATACAATCATCAAGTGACAATATAACAACTTCAAAAATACTTGAAACTGATGTTAATAAAATACCACAATCAAAAGTACCAAGAATAAAAGTTAAACCAAGAATTGGAACAAATAAAGTTGCACCAATCAGTCAAATTAATCATCATGTCGATAATAAAATACCAGTTAAATCAAAGACTGCAATTCTACAGTGTTTTTCACAATTGGAAAGTACCGAGTGGTAAATTAATTACTTAACTTTATAACAAATATTTCATTTAAACTTGTACTTGTAGTTTGAAAAAAAAAAAAAAAACAAATATATAAATAATTATTTTGTTATTTAGGGAAGTTACAATAAAAGGACTAAAAGCATTGTCAATTATAGCAAGACAACGACCAGAACAACTTGAAACTTGTCCACCAGGAACACTTGGTAGATTGCTTGGACGTCATGTTAAAAATTTAAGATCACAAGTTGCTAGAACAGCTTGTCTTGCAGCTGGTGATGTCTTTGAATCACAAACTAAATGTCTTGATCAGGTTTGTTGATTATTATTTTATTATTATAGGATTTATTTTTTAATTAATTAATTTATTTGTTTAGGAACTGGATGATATTGCTGGTCCACTTCTTCAAAGAACAGCTGATACAAATAAATTTTTACGAGCTGATAGTAATGCTGCATTGGATCGTATGATTGAACATTTATCACCTCAAAAAACAGTTGCTGTTATTGTTTATCGTGGAGCTAGGTAAATTGTCGATTAGAAATAGTTGTAATAATTATTAATTTTTTTTATTTATCATTTTTTTTTTTAGTCATCAAAATGCCATTGTACGTGCTGCATCAGCAAGATTATTATTGTCAATTGTTGATCGTGTTGGACCTGATATTGTGATGATATTACCACGTGATATTCGTGATAAATTTCTTAGTGCCAGTGCTAAACTTATAATGGATGGAAATTTAGATGCAAGGTATTGTTTTGAATAGCTATTAATTGTGTCATTTATTGTTAATGTAATTTATTATTTCCTTTATTCAGAAATAATGCTAAAAAAATGTTCAAGAAACTATCAAGATGGGATGGTTTCAGACGAGCACTCAAAGATTCTGTTCCTGAAACAACACTTCGTCACATTGATAAAACACTCAGGTCTCTTTAACAATTTAAAGAGATTTCTTGATGTCAAATAAAAATAATAACAAACAAAAAATGTCTGCATCGCAACAAGTCATAATTTTTTTAAATCCATCAAATGAAAAGAAAAATAAAATAAAAAAAAAACATATAAAAACATATTAAAATGTAAAGTTTTTATGTCTTTTTTTTTTTTTTTCTTTTTTTCTACAACAAAAACCGTCCAACTTTTATAAGAAGCCCTTTGTAATACCCCAAAGAATAAAGTAAGCTAGATTTTACTTTAAACAAACTGAATTTCTGTACAATAATAGTTATTCTAAAAAAAGGAAATAAAAAATGAAATAATAATTGACAAGTAAATAAAAAAATAAATGTTAAATTTGATTAAATTTATTTGAATAAAATTATTACCTGAATGTCATTGAATGATTCGATAAAACCATTGACAAAATAGTAAATTATTATTATTTTTTTTCATTTAAAATTAATAACAAAGGTTTAACAATTTAAAACTTTTTATCTTTTTGATTATTAAATTATTAAAAATTGTTCTTTCGAGATATATAATAAAAAAATTAAATTACAATAATAGTGTTGATTGTTAAATTTATGCTCTGAAGTTGTCAACTTGATTTGGAATTTCATTGTTACCAAGATCTTCAACAGTTTCAACACTTCTTGAAGATGGTGTTGTTTCTTCTTTTGTTGATTCAGTTGTTGTTGTTGTTGTTGTTATTGGTGATGATGGTGATGATGGCGATGGAGTTGATGAATTATCATTTGGTATTTTGTCTGTAACTTCACCACCATTCTGATCAATGTCCTTGGTATCTGATTCAGTTGTCACGTCTGTCGTGTTATCCGGTTGTACATCTACAATACGGAATCGAACATATGTACTATCATCGTCACTCTTGTATGTCGTTTCATTGATCGTTACAACGTGTCCGTCAATCACCTGTTAAATTCAAAAATATATGTATCAATTTTATTGTTTTTTATATTCTTCAACAAATCATTCATTCAATGTCAAACATCAATTTATCTTGCTTGAATTTACATTTAAAAAACTTTTTTTATTATTTGAACATTTTTTAAATGTTTAATGATTTAGTTGTTGAATAAAACATCAAAGAAAAATATATACAATGTAGGTTTTTTTTTTTTTTTTCTCTTTAAATTATGATGTTTAATTTATATTTATTTTAACATTTTTTTTTTTTTTATAATTAATAATTATTAGAGTCTTGCAACGCTTGACTGTTTCGTGTAATTTTTTTTCTATAAATTTCATCACGCAATTTACAAGAAAACAAGTGTATATTTAAAAAAAAAAAAAAAGTTATTGTTTTTTATTTTCAAGAAAGTAGTAAATAGTTTATTTTACAAAAAAAAAAAAAAAAAAAATATACCTTTTTAGTTGAAGTTGAGTTTGCACCATCAGGAACATTTCCCCATGGAAGCAATGAGCCAGGTTTTGGAATATGAGAAAATGAATTGGCCAATTGTGCTTCAAGATTTTTCATTGTATCTGAAAAATAAAAAAAAAATATTATTAGCTATTATTGTCAAGGTGATATCAAAGTATGAAATACCAATTGAAATAATTTTTATTATCTCAAATAGACAATGTAAACGCTTTGTTAATAAATTTATTTATTTTTTTGATTTTCTTTATTTTTCGATGTTGTTTTTCATTCCTAGATAATTGCAGATGAAAGAGGCAAAAAAAAAAAAAAAATAGTAAGTAATATAGAGGTGATAATGAAAAAATGGAGAGAATAAAATAAAATGAAAAAAAAAAAAAGTTGAATATATATTCTATAGATATGAATGGAGCTGGATGACAAGTACGTGAGACTGAAAGAATTTTCATGGCTCGAGGAGTCTTTTATATTTCATCGTCTGTTCATGAAGGTGCTGAGCACAAAAATGAAGAAAAATAAATAAAATGTAATAATGAAAAATAAAATAATGCAGAGATGAAGAAAAATAAGATATATATTTATGAAAAAACCAAGTGAAAAATATAAAAGATGAAAAAGAAATGTATTGATTTTATGGATTTTCAAATAAAGCTGATATAATTTTTAGACTGATTAAATTGTCGCCAATATAATTTACTAATATCATAAATTTAATTGGAATATATAAATTTATAATTGGCTCATTATTTGGCATCAATTAAAAGCTCTCGAATAATATTTAAATTATTTATTTTTGAAACATTTTTAATATCACTTTTTTCATTTGACAAATATATTATTTTGTTAATTATTTCCTAGATTTATTATAATTAGAATTTTTAGTTTTTTTTTTTATTTCATTTGTGGATTTAGTGTTGTTTTGAAATATTATATTTTAATTTGACTCAGTGTGTTGATTATATTTTTAAACAATTAATCATGTTAAATTTTCATTTTAATTTTAATAAAATTTTTCAACTAATTGTTTATAATTTTTTCAAGGAAAATAATAATCAATTTATAAAAATTTCTAATTATTTTTCTAATAAGTTGAATATTGATTTAATAACTTGTTAATTTTTTTATTTATTTTTCAACAATCATAATGACCTCTATTACCTTTTATTCCCGGAAATTTAATAATAAACGTACAGAATTTTTGAAATTCCATCACTTGTATCTAAAAGTATCACTAATTAATTAAGCTATTGATTTTCAATATAAAAAAAAAGCAAAAAAGCCCATTTAAAAAATTTATCAACACTGATTAACATTAAATAATAGTGTTTTTAATTTTTTGTTAATTTTAAAAAATGATTTATTGTCATAATAAACCCGCCTGTTTACAAGTTAATAAAATAAAATTGTATTATGATAAAATTATTTATCTTGTAGATGAGAATATTCACAAACAGACATTATTATTTTCTTAAAAAATATCAATAACCCAGTTTATATACGAGCACATTAACGTAAAATTTATTTGAAGATTCAAGAAGCAAAAAAGCACACATAAAATTATATTTGTGTATTTTCAAGTAATCGTAAATAATTTATAGTTTAAATAATAAAATATTAACGTTAATGGTAAATTTAGTAGAGGATATACATATCCATTTTCAGCTTTTACTCTTACATGTTATATATTTAGAAAAAGAAAAAAAAAGAAAATTAATTTTCAATATGATAATTTTGCGGATGTTGTACAACGATTGGTCATGAATTGAGTAAAATTTATACGTATGATAATAATTTACAAGCAAATGATGATCGATATTATTTTATGAGTGAATGAAGCAATAAATTTTCCAATATTTTACAAGTTCAACAATGCAACTGACTATTCACAGTACTGCTGCAAATATTATACGATTCACTGATTTTGTGTTTATACATATCTGCCATTTAATTTCATCCCTACTAACCCTTATCCTTTTCGAATAATCCCTTTCCTATTTATCCACATTACGAGATGGAAAATTGTTACAACAATAAACAATAATTAATAATACATGAGCCGCAATAAAAAAAAAACAAAATTAGATACAAAAAAAATTATTTTAAAATGGAATTAAGACAGGAGAATAAATTGCGCTGGCATGAAATTAATTAATTATTGTAATAAAATTCAATCTTATGTCTAAATTAATTATCATTAAAAAAATCCATTTTATAATTTCAATGTATAATTGAATTATTTACTTGAAAAAATATGTCAAAAAATGAAAAACTCATAATTCATTCATATTAATTTTATATTATGTATTTCAATTATTTTTTACGGTAAAAATAAATCATCAGATAATTTTTTAAATTGAATTAATTTAAAGATTTTTAATTATGATATTAAAAAGAAAAAAAAATGGATATCATTGATGGGGATGAAATTAATTTTTGATCGAGTGTCATTGTCAATGTTGTCATGTATAAAATTATGAAATGAAAAAGTATATTCAAGTGGATGAATTAATGCATTGTTTTGAATAAAATATATGACGTTTTTTGTTACGCATTTTGATGTGATATAAAATTAAAATTTAACACTGTTGATGTCAATAAAATAATGACATTTAAATTATTTATTATGTGATGAACATTAGTTTCATGTCTATCCTCATCTTCATCAACCATAAAATAATTTTATTATTCAATTTTATTGCTTCAAAGCACTCATCAACAAATCTTTTATTTGATTTTTTTTTTATTTTTACCGGAAAATTAAAATACAAGGTTTTAATTTGATTATTAACATCCTGGTTCAATTAGCGTTTTATTCTTTATTTTTTTGGATTAAAAATTATAATTATATATAGCCTTCAACTTTTATGTAAAATAAAAATTAATAACACTCACTTTCGATCAAAATTAAAAATATTTATACTGCGGTTATTATATATTTTTTAATTAGTTCATAATAATAATTATTTGCACGACAGTGGTTAAGGTCTTTGAACAGTGAAAGCTCAACTTGTTTATTTGTCATTTAAATATAATATTTGTTTTTTTTTTTTCTCACTAATAACGAAGGTTGACATTTTAACGTTTTTTCATTGGCTGAATAATTTTTGATTAATTATTTAGGTCAATTTTACGACACATACATGAATTTTTTTTTATAAAAATTGATCAGATTATTATTTAAATTTTAATTTATCACCTAGTTCAAGGTCAGACAATATTTTTATTATTATTAATTGACCTCAAGAAAACAGTCATAATAAAAACATGAAATATTTGATAATTATTTAGTGATAATTTATTTAATTAAAGCATCGTTAATTATTTTTGAAACATTATTATAGTTTAATTTTAAAAAATTCATAAGTTGTAATAATGATATTATTGTTATTGTTAATAATTATTATTTGACCTTCATGTATTTTATAATCTCAAAATTTTGTCTTTAAATTTGTTGGGTTTAAATTAATTTCATTGATAGCCCACTATGTTGATTAATTAAAAAATTATTTTTCAATTAAATCCAGTGTGATTGAAGCATTGCTAATTATTTACAATATTGAATTTTCATTATAATTATGCAAAAATAATCAGTGACAATGATTTTATAAAAATTATCAACTCTAAAAATAATTTATAATTTTATCAATTTATTTAAAATATTTGAAGGATCATTTTAAATTATTTTAATTAATTGATAATTTATTTATAAATATTTATTATTGATCTCTATTTTTTTTATCTTCAATAATAACTATATTAAAAACAAATTTCAGTATTTTTTATATTTTGAATTTGTTTTTTTTTTTTTTTTTCATTTGCAATATTGTTTGTGTTTTGTTTTTTTCTCTTTCTCTCTCTCTTTTTCTCGCTCTCTCGCATTTTTTTAAGTATTACACCTTCCCCCCTAGACGAAAAAAAAAAAAGTTTTCAGTTGTGATCTTGGCCCTATACGTGTGAGCATCAATCTCTCATTATTGTCGTTTTATTTTTGCAAATTAATAATAAAAATATTATAATTTAATAATTTTAATAATTACAAATACATAAGTGTTGTGTAAGAAGTTATTTTAAATAATACTCCAGTGATTACAAGTGCTAATTAATAATAAAAATATCATTTTTATGCGAATAAAAAAAAATGACGCCACGTCTTATTTTTTTTCGTCGCGAAATATTGTTTTTTCTTTTATCGTGTTTTTATTATTATTTATTTATCGTGAGTGAAATAATTTTAATCAATTATAATTAAATATATTGTTGTTTTATTGTGAATCTTTGTGAGTGTAATGTCCAAGTTTAGCAGTTATTTTTTTCTTTTGAGGAAAAATAAAAAAAAGTTACAAATGTGATAATTTGAGTAAATTTAATCATCAATTTTCGGAGTATATTATGAAAACTCACAACGCAATCAATTGGGTATGTAATTTTCATTATTTATATTTATTTTAATCATATTTATAAGTTAATATTAATTTCGGAGTCAATCATGTTTTCCCCCCCAAGAAAAAAAGTAAAAAAAAAAAAAAAAGACCGCCATATTGTCAAGTGTTTTTTGCATGAACGTAATTGGCTCAAAAAAAAATACACACATGCACGCACACACACGCCTTGAATTACTATAAATCAGTGTTGTTTTTTTTTTTTTTTGGAGTAAAAAAAAAATTACTAAACAATAATTAAATCCCAAAATTAATGGGAACATTTTTTTTTTTAATTTAAAATACAAAAAATTAAAAACAAAAAGGAACTTGGCATTGTGACTGTTGTCTGTCAAAATATGCTCCTTTTTTTATTTTTTTTTACAAATAAGTAATGCTACTCTGTTAATTTTTTTTTTATTCAATCGATGACGATTTTATTGAATTTATTTTCATTAATCCAATAAATATATATTTATTTTTGGGATTTATTTTTATAAAGCCTTGACGTACGTAATAATAAAATATTCTTGCGTCAATGAAAATAATTAATAATAAATAAAATAAATATAATAATAATAATAAATGTGATTCAAAAGAGACTTTATAAAAGTGTTATTATTGTCTGCGAAAAATATATATGCTGATAATCTTTATTGACCTTTTCCATCATATTTATTCAACACAAACTTTGGCTTACGTGTGGGTTTTAATGTCATTATATTTTTAAAATTCATATCTCATTATAAATAGATACAATATAAATATATCAATTTTTTTGTATCATTTTAAAATTGTCAATACTATTATCTCTCCTTTTCAAATTAATAACAACAAGATTTATACTTGAATTAAATTTAAAAAAATAATAAAATTCCATTATAAACAAAGACCTTTAGATTTGAAAAAAATTGATAAATAAAATATTTAAATATATATCCATACATACATCTGCTCCTTTTCAACGCAGACTTTTATTTTTTTTTAAATATCTATAAAAAATAAGCCACTATACACAGATGAAAAAAAAAAAAAAAACAAATAAATAAATCAAAAGAACATAAAAACCAAGAAGAAAAATAATAAAATATACAACAATACCAAACAAACTAAGTGCATTAAACTAAAAGCCGCAGTTTTTTCTATCGATTATTGAATAATAATATAACAAATATAATAACAACAATGATAACAATGACAATAATATTATATTATAAAATGAAAGCAATGGAAAAGCAGCACAAGCGGATGAACGACGTAATGATGTGACTGCATAGAATCACTTTTGTATATATCTATCTACAAAATGAAATATATTCTCAACAAATTCAAAGCTCAATGAATATACATATATAAATATAAAAGAGAAATGTCCGTGAGAAATATATAAATATATATAGCACATATCTAAACAACTTGGTTGCTTTTTGAATTTTTGAAAATTCAAATTTTGGCAAGCAAGTTGAGAGGGAGAGATAATAATTACATATAAATGTGTGTGAAAACATGTACTAGTTGAAAATATATTTTAGTTTGAGATTCAACATTTCAAGTATATTTATGTGTTGTTGTTATTATTATTATTATTATTATTATTTTGATGGGATAGTAGTGATTTATAAATAATTGAAGGGCTTGTAATGTATGTTTTGTATATTGTTGAATAGATATCTATGTAATGCAGTTATTATTTACACTTTACATATGTGAAAATATATAAATTATTATTTTGAAATGTATATTCATGTTGTTGATATACGTGCATGTTTATAATTGTATACATGTACTGGTTTTATAGAGGCTAAATTTTCTCGACATGCGTATATATATTGAAGTTGTTTAAATTGGAAATTTGCCAAAATATATTTTTTGTAGATAATATTTTGGCTGGGTGATGGGTATCATGGTTTTTCTATGAAAAAAAAATTGCTATCTGATTAATTTACTCAAGCTTAATTGATTGAGATTATTAATTATTTTTTTTTTTTTTGTATAATATTTAAACAACTTGTCAACAATGATGATGATTTATTTTTAAATTTATTATCATTAATTTTTTTTTTTTAAATAATTTATATAGAGTAATGAAAATTGAATTATTTTTGATTAAAATAGCTGGTATTAATTTTGGATAATTAGTGAAATTCAATTTTGATAATATTGGCTAATGAAAATTATTTTTTTATATTGATTAAAATTATAAATTTAATTTTTAATTGAAAAAAAAAAAAGTGAATAATTTGATGATAATGCTAAAAATAATATCTGGCTAATTTACAAATTTAAAGTTTCATGTAATTAATCATGATAATAGAAAGTTTCTAAACCAAAATTTTGTTCATGAAAATTATTATTATACAATTTGATTGACTATATATATAGTTGGCTTTTAAATGACATTAATTGAATATAATTTATAAACACATACCTTGCATGCGTTTGAAAAAACTTGATGAATCAAAATTAAATCTGAATGGATGATAACCAAGGCTATCTTCATCACTGTCACCATCATCAGTCAAATCAGAAAATGAAAAACTTGGCTGGAATGAATCTCCATGGAATGGATTTTCGTGTAATCCTGGTAGAATTAATATTGTTTCACCATTTGATTTTTTATCTGACTCATTTGAATCACGTGGAACACCTGAAAAATATATAAATATTTCATTATTATTATTATTGTTTTTAAATTAATTTTATTTTAATAACTAATTGGATTTATATCTTCAATTTATTTTTATTTATTCTTCGGTAATTTTGTTTATTCAGGTAGAAAGTAAATTCATTAAACTCTTGATCAATTATTCACGAGTCAAAGAATCCAAATTAACCATGGCATTTGATGCATAACGAATAAAATTGGTCATATTGATTTATATATGTTTAAAAAAAAAAAAAAAAACGAAACATCGTTGGTTTTTTTTTTACACACATTTTGTGTGTGTATTTATGTATTTTAAAAATCAAGCCAATAGGGGGATACTTAATAACCCAGTGGCAATCGTTTGATTAAATCAATATTTTTTTATTTATTAGAATTATTAATGAAAAAAATATACATTTCAATTTTGAAAATGTCAATAATAGATCCAGTGATAATTTATTTAAAGAACTTTGTTTAATTAAAGCATCGTTAATTATTTTTGAAGCATCGTTACAGTCTAGTAAACAATATGAAATTATTATAATTTTGGAATAATAATAAGTTGTATTAATTACACTACTGCTGATGAGCATTGACAAAAGAAAATAATATTATTGTCATTGTTAATAATTATTATTTGACCTGTCTATATTTTATAATCTCAAGATTTCGTCTTATCAATTTGTTGGGTTTGAATTAATTTCATTGGTAGCCCACAGTGTTGGTTAATTAAAAAATTATTTTTCAATTAAATCCAGTGTGATTGAAGCATTGCTAATTATTTACAATATTGAATTTTCTCATATATAAATTATAACATCATTATAATTATGCAAAAATAATCAGTGCTAATGGTTTTATAAAAATTATCAACTCTAAAAATAATTTTATAATTTATAAATTCATTTAAAATATTTGAAGCATCATTTTAAATTATTTTAATTATGTAATTGGTAATTCATTTACAAATTTATTATCGATCTCTATTTTTTATCTTCAAAATAAATATTATATTCTATTATTATTACAGACAATAATTGATATTTAAAAAAAAAAGGAGCTATGAATTATTTTTCTCCTGATTTTTTTTTTGTTTATTTTCATCTATTAATCTTTAGAATATTTTTTTTTCTCATTTCTTTTCTCTTTTTTTATTCCAACAAAAAGTCATTTTCGTGGTGGTCCTCAGGGACTAGTCGTGAATTCACTAGTGACTTAAAAAATATTCAGCATCTTGAGAAAACTAAACTTTGCCAGAATCAAGTATACAAAAGAATAAGGGTCTCATAAAAAATAGCGTCAAAAACATTCAAACTTGAAAAATAAAAAATATAAAAAAAACCATAAAAATTAAAATAAAATTACAGAGTAAATATAAGACTTCATACTTCATTGTTTGTCATTTGGAACATTAAATCCAGTCCAGAAAAAAAATAAAAATAAAAAATCAAAAAAATAAAAATTATTCCAAGTAGTTTGAGAGAAGATGATTCGTACGTTGGTGCTTCTGGCGATTATCCAATTTGCCAGGTTTCTCGTCAATTCTCCTTGCTTCATGCACGTACAATTGCAATTGAAATCAATTTATTTTACCCTTCTTTAACCCTCCCCCTCTTTCTATATCTCTTCTTTTGTAAATTGTACATCTCACTGTATTCTAAACTACTACAAACAATCTAAAGCTCAACCAGCAATAAAATAAAATCTCAATCAATTTCATTTTCTTTTTTTATAATTTCAACAAAAAATACATACTCAATTTTTATTACACTCATTCTATGTATTTTATATACGATTGACTATGAAAATTTAAATATATATTCTCAAATAAAATACAACTTGAAATAATAATAATAATAATTTTTAAATATTTTTTACAACTTTATATATGATAACCATTTTCATATATATAAATATATTTTTTTTTTCATTTTTTTTATAGCGTAATAAGAGACTTGGCGCTGCAATATTCGTAAAATTTTTTGTGGCGCTTAGTCATACTATAATAATAATAATAATATAATATAATATTTATTCGTGTGTGTGTATAGAGATGTATAAACCAGATGCAATATAAGTTTGGTTTATATGTGCGTTGTACACTTGGCCATGGAGTTATTACTCACGTCTTGAATTTACCAACATACATAAACAAATTCAACTTGTTATATAAATATATATTCGTACATGCATGTGTGTGTGATTGCACTTGCTACATATGCTTGTTGCAAATCAAATGAATATTATATGTCAAAATTCATACACAATGCTTCTAGACATTTGACATTTTCACAGTGTCTTTGTATATTATTATTTATCATGAAAATAATAATAATAATTTATTTTATTTTAAAAATTATTATTACAACAACAATGAAGACACTTGCATACAATTTAAAATTAATTTAACGTTAATTTACATATATTAACAACAATATAATCAAGGTTATTGTTGAAGAAATAAAAATTAAATGTCCACATGAATTTCGAGCTTGATAATTTAGTTGAATAATTTTTTAAAATAATGGAAATTTTATTGAATTACATATAATAGTTAAAGATAAAAGAATTTAGAGTTATTATTAATACAATTAGTAGATTGATGGATGGAAAAAATATATGTATATTTATATTTAAAGTTTTAAAATTAAAAATTTACAATTTATCATGCGAAAGTTTGAATATATATGGACAACTTTGGTGTATTTGTTTATCCAATTTGCACTATTGTGAAAATGACACTGTTTCTTGTATCAAATTACTTTAATTATCATCAACATTCACAAGTATTAAGTTCAACAGTGATAAAGTTTTAGCCAAACCACAAATCAGTGGTGTTGTTTGTATTTATAATCAACATATTTAAAACAAAAATACTACTACTGTATTATTTATCATCTACTTCATATGTATTTTTTTTATAATTTAAAAAACTCAAATAGCAAATAAATATTATTTGCATTATTATTATTCTTTTATAAATATTTTTTACTTGACCTGAAATAGAGTCTTTTATTTTCGTCGTCGTCGTCGTCGTCGTGACTAATATTTACCAAAATGATTTTATATATTTACAAATTAAATTAACAAACATGTCTGTTTCGATCAGTCTGACTCAACATTTCACCTTCAAAAAAAGTAAACGTATTAAATAAATAAAATAACATTCTAAAAAAAATAAAACAATATTTATATTATTTCAGATAATTCAATAAACTTCTTTAGCTAATTTAATTTGATTTTTTTTTTCTGATTTTTTAATTTTATTTATTTTTTTGTTATATTCTTGGTGAAATGACGTTTTTAAAATTATTTTGATTTAATCTAAATAAATACTTGTGTGTTTAAAGTATTTTTTATAAATATTTTCAATTATTATTTTACATTTATTTACAATATATACAACAAAATTCAGAACGTCAATTTTAGCTAATGGGAATTTTTTTTTTTTATTTTTTGATTCAAGTCAATCATTTTGATGTCAACTATTTCCTTTTAATTTTTTATTTTATTTTGTCAATGTGACACGATAAAAACTCTTTTTGTCTGTCACAAAAAAAGTTGTATAATTTTATATTTGTCTCGAGAGAGATTCATGTACCAGACATACGTGCAAACACACACAAAATATATGAAATATTCATTATGACATGTGATTTTATATGTGTATTTCACGGTGTTTTCATGATGAGGGGATTGGGAGGAGTTACATTGTTTAATTTGTCGGAAATACAATGTGAATAAAAAAAAATAAAGTTGTATTGAAAAGTTGGAGACAGCTGTCACAGGTGTGGCTTCCTTTAATTGCCTTTTGCTCGACTGTGTCAGCCATTACTTGTCACCAATAAATATAACTCTATTTTTTTTTTTTTTTCTGTTTCTATAAAAAGATCACAAATTTCAGACGATTAATAAAATTTACATGCTCAAATTATCTCTTGTTATGATAATTTTATAATTTTATTTTTTTAATTTTTATTTTTCCAACAATTGAGTTAATATTTATTATTTATCGAAAAAAACAATGATATATTTTCCAGTATTTATTCTCGAGAATATTGTACATTTATTCATGCAAAATAATAATAAAATTTCATGAGAAAATAAAAAAAATTGGAGTAAATATATCAAGTTTAAAAATCCGCTTAAAATGCACTCAGTGTCTTTATCGATACATCCTCTTAAAAAATTGTATAAAAATAAAGATTACATGTTAAATAAAAATAAAAGAAAAATAGTC
Organism: Aphidius gifuensis; assembly: GCF_014905175.1. Taxonomy (NCBI): domain Eukaryota; kingdom Metazoa; phylum Arthropoda; class Insecta; order Hymenoptera; family Braconidae; genus Aphidius; species Aphidius gifuensis. The sequence continues at coordinate 358,126 of NC_057790.1, read as the reverse complement.
TTACGTAAATTGATTAAGTACATTTCTCGATTGTATTTTAAAAATAAAATTCAAGTGATTAAACAATGGAAAAAGGTTCATTTACAGCATGTCAGGCGTTGATAATTTGATTATTATTATTTTTTTTTCTCTATATTTACAGTCAAGCTTCGAGTTTTATTTTTAAATAACAAAATTTTTATTTATTATTTATTACTTGTCTGATTAAATATTTCATTCGTTTTATTTTTTCTTTTTTATTAACCCAAATTGTATTTACATATACAGTTATCTTTGTTTGTCTTTGTCTTTGACAATAAATTATCGTCATTCAAAACTCAACAATAGATAAATTATTTTTATTTTAATATTTATTTTATACAACTGCGTCTCTTTGACAAAAAAAAATTATAAAACACATTTATTGAAAATTAAAAAGGTAAATTTTTTTTTCTTTTTTTTTTTGGAGCACTTGTATATTTTTATCATTTACAATGATAATTTTTTTGTTTCTTTATATATTACTAATTGAAAAAAAAAAAAAAAAAGAAATGCTTAAAGTTGCGAAAATAATATAAAAGTTTTTTTATTTTTCTTCGACAATTTGTCTCATTTAATTTCACGGCTTTTCAACTTTTTCGCGAATTATTTTCGAGAGATTGGATATATAAAATGTCTAGATGATTGTCCACAGGTCGTTGATACTATTTTTATATTTTCATTTTGCTCGGTGCAGATGGCATGCTTCGATATGACGTCTCATCCATTTACCAATTTTTTCTTCATTTTATTTTCTTGGCTATGTGTCTGAGCTATATACTAAGTTATTATTAAAGTCCAACCATACACACAAACACACACATAGACGTTGTTTCTTTTTATTTTTAGCCGGTGGATTTTTCACATCGTATTAAGCTTCCTTATTCAACAGGTATATCGTTAACTAGACCGCAATTAACACATCACTTTCTTCGTCAAATAAATCATTTAAAAAACAATTTTTAATTAAATATATATATTATATAAATTAATTATGCATCTTCCTGTTTTCTATATGTATTTTTATTTATATTAAAATTTAGTCAACAAATGAATAGAGGTCATTTTTTTTCGTTTGTCAAATTTATGACTTTAATATTTTTTTTTTTTTCTGACCATGCAGTCTTTTGTGTGAAGGTCAAAATATATTTAATAAATTTCTTTCTACACTTTATCCTCCACGGTTAACCACTTTTAAAAATATATTTTTTTATTTTTCTAATTTATTTTTACCTTTCACTTTTTTGTGGTTCGTTTGTTCATCAATTTATTTTTTCATTATATTGGATATATAAAAGCGTGTAGACAAAGTTAAAATATTTTTTTATATTACAAGTCAATGATACGAAGGACAACCAGTTTTTCCGGAAATGCACCTTCTAATGCTGCAGGTATATCTAATAGCCTTAACCCTCAACATTAAATCACCGATAAATATCTGAGATAAATTATCGATAATGAAAAAAAAAAAAAAAGAAAAAGATGCATCGTCAAATTGAAATATTAAATAACCGGTTTTTTATTGAAACGTAAAGATTGATGAAAATAATAAATCGATTGAATTTAAAGGAAAAAAAATAATAATCTCCGGTGTGCTTTGGTTTGTCGGATGTCTGACATTCTCGAAATGTCTGGCTCAATTTTCATTCAATTCATCGATCGGTGTTACAACTACGAAGCATCCGCTGATAATTTTTATTTAAAAAAAAAAAAAACATTAAACGGTAATAATAATTATCCTGATGAATGACACAACCGTAAATTTGATTTGTAATTTCATTTTAATCTTTTTTCAAAATTTATTAAATTGAGGTATATTTTTGTGTGTTATTTTTTTTTGTATTTAAATTCAAAATTAATGAGGTCACCTAGCGGGATAATTATAAAGTTACCTAATTTTCAAAAAAATTATGTAAACTCTTACCTGGAAAAGAATGCACAACTGCAATAAAACAGACGACGACAAAAACACCAAAAATGCTCTTCATGATTTTTTTTTAAATATTTAAACTAAAAAAAAAAACCACAAGTTGAATGTTTTTCACAAGTATTTATAAACAAAATAAAATTACGTAGGCAAAAATAGAAAATTATATTTATTTAATTTTCAATTGTAAAAAAAAAAACAATATAATTGAATATAAAAAAAAAAAAAAAGGAAATAGGTAAATTGATAATAAGATCTTGACACTGTAGTAAGCACTGTTATGTTCTGCGTTAAAAAATACCTCGCGATCGGTATAAGTATGCCGTCAGATAGCTGACAAAACAGCCAATCACGTGTCGGTATCATGCACAGTATTATTTACCACCACTATTACAATTTATCCACTGTTACATTGAAAATTTAAATTCAAACTTTACATGTATATGGCTCATACATATTAACTGTGTCCAGTTTTTTTTCCTCTCACTCTTATCCTCTCTCTTTTTCTCTCTTTATATACATAGTTGAGTCATTTTTTTTTATTTTTTTCATTTTATTTACTTACTTCTAACTACATCTCTACTCCCTTTTCAATATTCCCCACTCGGATTGCTTTATTCACGTGATATACAAACTGGAATTTTTTATATCCTTTTTTTTTTTTTCCTCATATGTACGTGTATTGCTGGTTATTTCTACGCAATTTAAATAGAAGATTCTAGCTACTTGAATGTGGCAGAAAAAAATATTAAATAGATAATATTTTTTTTTTTTAATAAACTATTTTATTATGGAGAAAAAAAGAAGATAAACATTGAGCAATTATTATTTTTGAAATTGTTCATTTTATTTAGATAATATTTTTATTTTTTTTTTTTTATAAAATCATTCAAATAAATAAATAAATAAATTTATTTGTTACAAGAATTTTTTTATTTTTTCTTGATTATTGATTATTGATGAGTAACAATAATTAAATTTATAAAAATTATCAGTAATATTTTGATGAATAATATTATCTTTTTGAGTCATTGAGTTTGTTTTTTTTTTTTTATTTAATTATGGCTTAAGTTGTTGTTCGCCGAAAAAATTATTGTTAACATTGAGATAATTGTTTTTATATTTCCAAGAATTTACACTCTGATTTTACTATGTTATTTCATTTTTCAATTTGAATAATTGCCAGGTACTTTATTGCGAAACAATTAGATAAATGAAACTTTTTCAGATTTATAAAAATTTTCAATTGAAAAAACGATGAATAATTGTTAAATAAATATTGCAAAAAGGAAAAAGAAAATTCTGGAAGTTTCCAAGTACACGGGGATATAAATATATATCTTGATGATAAAATATAAAAATTCAAAGAATAAATTACAGCATGAAATATGTATTCTATTTATTTTTGTTAAATTTTAATTTTTATATTTTTAACCAAGCGATATCATTACATTTTTTTATGAAGGTCATTCAAGATAATATACAAAAACGTGGGGAAAAACATTAAAAAAATTATCTACGCTATTCATGATGAAGATTTTTTTTTTTTATAACATTTGACGATAGGATGAATAAACAAGGAAATTTTTAGATAAAAAAAAAATATTAAAAAACATGTATAATTTATGGTTTTAAAAAAAGACAAAAAGTTAGATTGCATACTAAACTATCGTCCATTAGGAATTAAAAAAAAAAATATACAAGTATACAAGTTTTGTTGTTAACATAAGGTCAAAAGAAACTTGGCTAGTTTTTTCGTAAACAAATTTCGAATAAATATAAAAAGCCAAAGTGATTAACAACAATGTTTTTATTAATTTAAAGGAAAAAAATTTATTACCAGTAGTTTCTGGAATTTTTTTTCATTTAATACATTATTTTTTTTTAATTTCAAATAATAAGATAAATAAAAAAAACACTTGAAGGTAATATTAATGTTCGAATTTTCTAGATACAGTTGGTTATTAACCTTGACGATTCGTGACTATAAAAAAAAATTATTTTTTTTTTCATTTTTTTTATAAATTTTATTATGTTTTATTTTTTGCATGAAAAATTTATTTTTCAAAGAGCTTGCTTTGAACTTTAGATTTATAATAAAATTCAATAAAAAAATAATAAATAAATAAATTTATTTTTAAACTAAAAAAATATAAAAAATATATAAATTATTTATCATGTTTTTTTTGTTGTTATAAATAAATTTTATTGATATCAAAATTAAATAATATTTATTTATAATAATATGATTAAATAGCTCATTTTATTTGCGATTAGTTTTAAGTTATTTGAAAACAGAAAAGAACATTCGATTGTATTATTGTATGGATAAAAATAGTTGTAAGATATTTTTTTTTAGACTCATTAAAATTTGATGAAATGAAGAAACGACATTGATGACATATCACGATACCAATGACCTCATATATTTATCTAAAAATAATATATTAACATTTGACTTTAATGTATTTTCAAGTGATAGTTAAATTTATACCCAATCCATATTTATATTCTCAACATTATGGATAAACCCAAAGTCGTCACATTTCATTTGCTGATAATTATACTGAATATTATCAATGATAATGAATAACGACAAGTACATAAATTAAAAAATAAAATTATATAATATATTAATATTTATAAATATTTTAAATATTTTTGAAAAATTTAAAAGACCATATTTATTTAAATAGCAAAAATAAATTTGAAAAATAATAAATTTTTTATTGAGTTTATTTTTAAATAAAGCTATCTATTTAATAATTAATTTTGTGCTGAAAATTTGTCTTCAATTGATTATGTATGCTAAAATAATTTTGGAATATAAATTTAGTTCATTGGAATATCATATTTGAATGGTTTTTAATAATACTAAAAACAAATTTTCATTGAAATATTTTACAATCAAAATAAACATACAAAATCATATTAATGTTATTTTAAAATAATTTTTTTTTCCAAATGCTGAATGTATAAAAAAGACCAGAATATAAATGGTGTGATTTTTCATAAAATTGTCGTGAATTTCTTTAAAATATTCGTGAAAAAATATCGACGCAGCAAGTGTTTGGACAAGCGGTAAAAATATCTTCTACAGAAATCAAACTCAATATTGAAAGTTTTATATTGGCCAGCAGCTTTTACGCAAAAAAAAAAAAAAAATGAAAAATAAAAAAACCAACTTTAAATTGCACAATTTTATTTATTTTATTTCTAAAAAATTCTTATTTTTTCACTTTGAAAAACAAAAATTAAAATTAAATAGTTATTAAATTATTAAATATTCAAAATTTGTTGTCCTACCTTATTTTTTATTGAAATAAAATTTTCAAAATATAAATGTCGAAATTGCATTTGTGCTTTATGTAATTTTTTTTTTTTTTAATATTAAAACTCCCGTTCAAGTTTTTTAATGAAAAAAAAAAAAAAGTAAATAATAAAATGTTTGAGATGTATCCTCTCAAAAAGACCATCATCGAAAAAGTATGTATGAACTATTCACAATAAAGAAAACTACAAAGACTTTTATAAATACGTGAGTTTAAGCGATACATAAAGTACGTACTCATTTTATATCAAGTATAGAATTTTTGATATAGTAAAATCAAAGCTGATGGCGGCTTTTGTTGTTATCCGACAAAAGATTCACTTGAAAATTCATGAATATTATTTTTCAATCAATATACAACAACAAAAATCATTGGCAATTATAATCAAAGCAATATTCCATCAATTGAATCAATTTATCATCAATTCAAATTCAAAACAAATTGTTGAATTTAATTTATCATATTCCGCAAGTTTATATTTGTTTTACTCAATTTTCTATTGATTTTTTCATTTAAAAATATTTATTTATCTTCCAGGTAAAAATTATGAGTCAATTATAGATATTGAATTCCTAATTTAAATTTAAAATTGTCATTTTAAAATATAAAAAACAAAGTTACGAGTCAAATAATTCAACGACAATTAAATTCATGCGTTGTTTATTATAACTTTTTATTTAAAAAATTGAATAACAAAATTAATTTTAATTATTGTTGCAGGTGAGATGAATATCAATCTAAAATTTCCATCATCAATTGCAGTAAAGGTAAATTAATTTAATTTTCTTAGTCAGTATATTTTTTCGTGTTGAAAAATAATCAAGTATTTAAATTATTATTATGTAAAATACAAGTGAATTTATTATCATTTTAAATTCAACAATATATTAAATATCTCAAATATCATATATAAAAAGTTATCATTTATTTTTTAAGAATATAAGTAAATTGTCAAGGGGAATAAGACGAGTTTTCAGTACCCAATGGGTAACCACTTGGAATGGAAAAGTGAAAAAGAATAATAAAAAAAATACATATATATAGTAATAATAATAAAATTCCATTGGGAATAAAATAAAGCTCGAGTGGTTTCCAGAAATATTTTTACTTTACATGATGATAAAAATGATATTTAAATTTATTTCTTGAACTGTCGTGAAAAAAAAACATCACGACGATAAATTGGTTTATTTTTTTTTAATTTCATGTGAACAAAAATCAAAATAGCATTGACATTAACAAAGTCAGCATTAATCTATTGGCTAAAAAAATTTTCCCGATCAATCAACAAATTAAATCACGTCCATTATATATATCCAAATGAGTAGAAAAAAATTTATTTTAAAATTATTTTTACGTTGATATATTTCCAAGTATTATAATTTTAAAAATATATTTTATTTATATTTTTTAATTAGTTCTCAATAAAAGCTCGAAAAAAAGCAAAAAAGCTATAAATGAATAAAAAATTTGATGATGGAAATTTAGTGTTTAATTAATTTTTTTAAATAAAAATAATTGAAGGAGCATTAAAATAATATTAGATAAAATTATGATAAAATATTCATTTTAGTATAAATCACGAATGAATTAACTTGAGGTCAAATACAATGTATAATAATTGCCAGCTAAATGGCAGATGGCAGCATTACATTGATATCTCAACTTCTCTTATCGTTCATTCCTCCTCACTGAATAATTTACCTGTAAAACCTTTCCCTCAACGATTCAACTAAAACGCGGTTTGGGAGGTTACTAAATCCATCGAGATATTCTATCTTGTTCAAAATATACGTATACAATTTGTTTATCCTGTGTAAAAAACAAAAAAAAAAAACAACAATAATTCATTTATTTTTTGCAAAAAAAAGCAACAACGTTATTAAATAATTTATTTTTTCAAAATTAAATTATTTTTTCAATGTTTTATTTAAAAGTTTTAATTAAAATACAAGTATTATTATTATTTTATTTTTTTTTTCTTTGTATTATTATTCTCAAAATTACTTTAAACATGTTAATTTAATATTTTTTTTTTCAACCACAATAGAGCGTGATATGTTTTAATTTTATAATAAAAAAAAAATAGGTTGAATATTTTTACTGATAAAGCAAAATATTTCAAATATTTTTTTTAATTTTTAATATTTTAAAGTAAATGTTAACTGTAGTTTTATTTTATGAGTATAACATTTTTGTTAATTTATAAACAAAGCTTAAAAGTTATTAAAATTAAAAAAGAAAAAAAATAAATACATTTTACAATTTTTTAGTTTAAAAATGTACTGGCTTGTTTTTTGCTACATATTTTGTAAAGAAAGCCAAAGGCTTTGTTGCTTTACAAAATGTAAATTAGTCACAAATTTTTGTTGTTTAAATATTAATATTAAATGAATTGTTTAAAAGTTCTCGCATCGATTTTAGCTCTAGTATTTTTGAATATACATGTGACGAGATATTAACACTGGGTTAATAATAAAATCTCTGTTTTGAATTTCTCTTCACGTTTTTTTTTTTTTCCTCGATGTATATAAAATTTACAGATTCATGGAGATAAATTTTTATGTTGATATTTTATTATGTAACAATAAATAGCAAAACGTGTCAGCGAATTTTTCTCCAGTAAGTTTCATAAATATTTTTGAAATTTAAATAATACTCAAACACTTGCATATGAATATTTTTTTAATGCTTAAAAAATAGAGTTTTTTTTTCATATTGAGTTGGTAGAAAAATTATTTAACGATAAAAAAATTGATAATTTAATTGGTTTTATAATTATCTTTGATAATTTTATTTTCAAAGAATTCAAGGATCAAAAACTGACAAGATTTTACATATTTCAGTAGTACAAGTCAAGCATTGTCAGCCCTAATTTTTAATTTTTTTAAATTCTCATTTATAATTAGAAAAAAAAATTACTAAATAATTTTTTTTTCGTAAATTTTTAATATTTGGTTAAAGCTAGCTTATAATTAAAAAATGAAACATCCAGTTGAAGCATAAAAATAAAGAGACATGAAAAAACGTTGAGAACAATAATAAAAAAAATATATTGATGATAATAAAAAATATAAAAAATTAAAAGTAGAATACATTTGTATATGAGGGTTGAGTGATGAAGGTATGTGAGGGTTAACTATGTTAAAAAATAAAGCAATGTATAAAGGACGAGACATAAAAGTGTAGTTTGTTCTCTTAAAAATGGTCAACGTTGTGTGATGCTTTGACCTCTGTGAAATGGCCAGTCGTGCGTGTTTTACTGTTGAGATTATGTCGAGCATTTTAAAAAGGACTCATTCCAACTGAGCATTAAAACATCCTTTCATTGCACAGTGTGAATTTATATTTTATCCTCACAAATTTTCATTTACAAAAATTATAAAAAAACTTGATAAATATTCTATAGTATCATTTAAATTCAAAAATAATTTTATGCATATATTTATTTGAAATAATTATGATAGTATAGAATTTGAAAAATATTTGAATTTTAAATATATATTCAAAGTATTCAAGTGATGAAATTTATTTATACAGAACAAAGTAATCAGATAATTATATTTACAAATACATTACTGTAATCTTCATTTAAAAAAAAAACACAACATAGTCTCGTAGAATAAAAAAATCAAGTAAATAAATGATCCAAGGGGAAATATAATATATATAATATATCTTTTACTTTCTTAGCTTGAATTTGTAATGTAATTATTTAGGGTAAAGGCAAAATATGATCTTACCGAAACACACAATAGAGTAAAGTTAAGCATCCAATAGATCGACAAAGGGCCTTTCAACTTGCCAATGTAAAAGACAAAGAGACTTGAGTAAATTGAATTCATTAAAATCCTTACACGGTAGCATCTCTCTAACCCACACACACACACATACACTTTCTCAGATTGGTAATTCAATTTTCAAACTTGATTCGGTTGTTCCCATTACCAAAGGCTGCGATAAAGTGCCTTACGAACTATTAAGCAGCAATGTCCAATAAATAATCAAAAATCAACTCTGTATAGTCTAATCAAGTATTTAATAAAATTATAAAATTTTTTTTATAAATTTATCATTTGAATAATTGATCAAAAATGAAAAAAAAAATTATTTATTAACGAGATTAATGGGATAATTATAATACGAGTAAAAATATAATTTTTCAATAATTTATCAAGTAATTAATTTTGAAATATATATGTCATCAAGTAGATGACCATACACTGATACTGATACAGTTTAACCACATGATAATAGGATCAACAGCATGAAGCCAGACATTGAAGTTGAACACACGACATTCTTGACGTAACATCAGTCTGATTCATTGGTTTTGGAATTAAATCATCTCATTCAAATCGGTTTTAATGTTAATGCCGTTTTAGACTGTAATTAACGCTTGATTAATTATATCAATATTTTATTTTTTGGGCTCTATACAAATGTATGTATAGAATGTAAAATATAAAATAATTATTAAAAATATTTAACTTTTAAATTGATAAGTACAAGTTTTTTGATATCAATTTTCGAGACTCTCCAGTAACCGTCATCAGGTATATGACGTAATTGAAAACAGTGCTTTTGACTTGGTGTTTTTTTTTTAACGATTTTTCTTTTCAAACTTTCATCAAAGTTTATCGAGTGTACGAGCGTCAAATTATACAAGATCTTGACATGTAAGATGATAAATACAAGAAAGAAAAAAAATAAATAAATTCGAGTTTTGAGAAAGTTGATGATGCTAGTTGAACGATCAAAATTCTCAAACTATTTTTTAAATTAATTGATTCAAACATTTTTCTTACTAAACTTTGATTATTTATATAATAAAAATTTCATTTAGTTAGAGCTTTTTTATGTATAAACAAAGCTCTCGCAGGATTACTAAATCAATCACTTGGAGTAAATTTAAAAATACATTTTCTAAAAAGAAAGAAAATAAAAAGAAAAAAAAAATTAAATTAAATAAACACAAGTACAAGTAATTTTCATTGTATATATTTATTCAAGACAAACTAATTTATCTTGCTTTTTTAGTCCTTTGTAATACTTGATGACTGAAAGCAATGTCATACTTGAGTATATTTTTCATTAAACATTCAAGTATTTTTCACATTGTTTATCAAACTCACGTAATTAATGTCGTTGCATTTAAAAATAAAACAAGTGTATATATGTTTTTTAAAATGTACAAATATCTATATCCTTTTTGTTTTTCAATTTTTCTACTTGTCAATTTTCCAGAATATACTATAAACAATACACAATCAAATTAAGCCTATTGAAATTCAGGAAAATCTATTTTTTTTACATTGACATGAAAATTAAATTATCAATTTTTTGAAAACAATTGCCTCATCTAAAATTCCCAGCAAAATAATTTTTGTTATTAAAAATAAATTCCCAATTGAATTTCGTATCAAAATTATACAATTAAAAAATTTAACTTATCAAAGATTAACTTGGGGTGAACCTTAGGGTGAAATTTCCGGAGAAGAAAAAGGAGTGTTTGTCAAAAACAAATACTATTTTAAAATATTTGTATTTCGTTTTTAATATTGCATTATAATTTAATAGCATTATATTTTGATAAAAGGAGCTTTTGAAGCTTTATTTCTATAATAATTAAAAAATATTGTGCTTTGAAAATAAATCGATACATGTAGCAGGAGTATTTCGTAGCACTTTGTTCATAAGAGGGTTATCTTAAAGGCTTAATAGAGTATAAATTCGACCTGATTGTTTAAAATCTTGTTATCGTCAAAATCTCTGGTCTTTAATCCATCACTCCTTCCAAGTTACTTTTACACTCTATATGTATATATAGGTATAAGCACAATGTTCTAATCGCTTTTCTCTCTGTAGTTGAATAACGAGATTATTGATTTTTAATGGACCCACATTCATATATAAATTTTTATTCTCCTCTTTTTTTTCAATCAGTGTCATTTCTTCTTCTTCTTTTTTTTTTATTAATAATAATTTTTTTATTCCTTTTATTTTCAAGTTAGTGTCAAATTTTTTTTATAAACTTTTTTTATCTTAATTTGAAATGTGGTCGATAATTTGAATGACATTTTGTTCATTATTTTTATAGGATTAAATTCAAACATATTGTTACAATTTTTTATTAGATTTTTATTATATTTATCCAAATTACTTCAACTTTCTTTAACAATTTACTATAAATTTTTATTTTACAAGTATATACAAAAATTTCTTTTTGTCACGCGATATTTCTTTTGCAAATTGTAGGGCTATTTTATTTTTTTTTTAATTTTTTTATATTTAGTTTTATACGGAGTGAAAGGAATTTGTTGCTAATTTTTTTTTTTAGTTTTTCAAACAAGCCGCAAAAAGGATAGAAAGATTTATCGAATTTTAACGCGTTTCATGATATATTTTTTTTCATTTTAGTTCCACGAATTCTATATTTTTTTTTTTTTTTGAGAGAGAGTTAATTCAAAGTTGGCAAAATGTAAAAGAAAACATAAAAATATATATCGAGTCTGTTTGAAACATAAAACAACTGTATGAGTATCGAATTTTTTATTTTCAAATATATCAATAAAAAAAAAAAATACAATCACTTTTAAAAAATGAAAAAAATTCAACAAATAAAATAAAAAAAATTATTTGTTCATGGCTACAAATAATAATCACATTATTATACAAAATTTTCAATTAAAATTCAACAAAACAACACTGATTTATTAATTGAAAGAAAAAAAAAATTTACACATTTACAAAAATTAAACAAATATAAAATCCATTTCACAATTAGTTCATTTATACTTTTCCAATAATTATATATTTTTTATTTCATTCAAAAATTGAGTAACAAAAAATTAAATAAATACTTTGGGTAAAAAAACAGGTCAAATAAAGCAATCACAAATAAATATAAAAAACTAGTACAATTTGCATGTAAATAAAAATAAAAAAATTTATTACATTTAAATGAAATATAGTGTTTGCCAAAAAATAATATTCCATCAAAAACAGAATATTCACTTGAATTTCAACTTCAATATTAGTACTTTATGGTGATTGTCTTATTATTTTTATACAGTCATATTAAAAAACTTGACGACCTAATTTGTAATTTTCATTTAAATCATTAGTTTTTCTTTTTTTTATATTTATTATTATTGTTTTTTTCTTTTTTATTTTTTACTTTTCATTTTTTTACTGTCAGAGATATTTTATATGCGATAAAATTTTTTGATAAGAATTAAAGAGATAAAGATGAAAAAATAACTGATGGAGAGATAGAGATAGAAAAGAATCATATATGCGCATTCATAAGTTGACTGAATAAATTTACGGTGAGAAAATTGTGGTGTTTCCTGGTAGAAACAGACAAGGGAAATAGGTTTTTATCATCTGTATAAATGATCCCGTTTCACCGTTGAACAACTGTTTAAAAATATTAAAAAAAATAAAGAAAATTAAAACATTTGTAGTTTAATATGAAAATAATATTTTATCATTTTTACACTTTGTTATATACATAAATTTTACAAATTTAAGTTTTCAAGTAGAACAGGTCAATCAATGATCAGACAATTTTCGTTAGTTTTTTTAATCCTTCTAATTTTTGATCAGTTATTTTCGGCTTTACTTTATTTTCAAATTTTCATTATTATTTGATAGCTTGATTAATGCAGATCAGGATGAAAACAACCGGAACATTTTATTTGTTTTTTTTTTAATATCGAATTTCAAATTTCTTTTTTTTTTATTTAAAAAGTTGATGGAAAAGTTGAAAAAAATAATTAACAAGTTTATGAAAAAAGTAGGTTAAACAGGTAAATGCTGTTTCGCTATTTTGAATAATTTTGTTGAAAATTATTTTCGTATTTCAACTGTTGATTAATAAATATTTTAATAAATCATAGAAACAAAAATTGTCATAAAGTTTTTAATTTAAATTATTGATTACTTTTATTTCAAATTAAACTTTTGAAATAATGCATAAATAAATTATTATTTTATTGAATTGCTAATGTTTCTAAATGTATATTTTTTCAAAAGTTTAATTTAAACATAAAAAATTAAAATGTTTAAAATAAAAGTAGATTTTTTAAATTTTTGAAATTCAATTTGTATTTATTTATTTATAATTTTGATTGAATTTTGATGTAAACTATTGATTAGAATTGAATTAAAATATTTACAAGTCTACCTTTCAATATTTCTAATAATTAAAAAATAAATTATCCTCACAAATTTCAAACCACATACAAATTATAATTGAATTAAAAAAAAATAAAAATATTTAATATGATTAAAAGCAAATAAAATTAATCAATTAAACAATAAAAATAAAAAGCAATTTATTTTCATTATTTAATTAAAATTAATATAATAATAAAATCTGGAATTTTATAGGTATTTATTTATTTTATTAAAAATTTAATTTAATAATCTTCGTGACGTCAATAAATAAAATATTTAAAATAAAAAAAAAAAATATAATAAAATAAAACGAATATATGTATCGATGAGTCGTAAAATAATTTTCAAAGCCAAATGAAAACATGCTGTTAAAATTCATTTCATTCATTTTATTATTATTATTTTTTGCACATACGGAACAATAAACATTAGTGCGTTGACTCATCCAATGGCACCCCAATATTTTAGATTTATTCTCACCCCGAAAAAGCTTCAACAACCCCCTTTTGTCATTCATCGCAATTTTATTTCGTCATTCGTCAGCATTTCCGTTTGACGTGTCAGCGACAATTTTAAAAAATATTATAAAAAAAAAAAGTTTCATTTCACCGACAGTTTGAAGGGTACTATAAAGATATTTTACAAGTCAATTGACATATACATATATATGCTTATTTTATATTATTGCAAAAATATAAAAAAATATGATATTTGCATGTTGCATATGTAATAAAACATGGCATTTTGTTCAATGGATTAATCAATAATTATTTTCAGTTTAAAAACTTTGAACTCTTGTTGTTACTGCACGCGATGATTTTATGAATTATTTATAAAATAATAATATGAGCTCACACAATTTGTACAACTGGACAACAGATATAAATTTCATTGATTGCATTTTTTAAAATAATCTCTATGGAATTATATTCTTTAATTTTTTTAATTAAATATTTTTTTTTATATTTTCTGGCAAATATGATATCATTTTTTTTTTTTTTTGGTTTTAATTTAATTATTAATTTATTTAAAGTTTTTAAAAATAAATTCTATGATGTAATGTAATTAGATAATTGAAAATTATTATTCATTTATTTATTTTTAACAAGTAGAGCTTTTTTGAAATTGGATTTGAATTTATCAAATAGTTTGAAAATAAAGTATCAAAAATATAGCCTTATAAAATATAAGATGATAATAAATAATAATAATAGATTTGAACTTTATATAACAATTTTGACTATAATAATACCGATTATTTTTTTGACTGTCATTTATTAATAGAAACATAATTTAATAATTTGACAAGGTAATAATATTTTTCTATTTTCATTTAAACTTTTGACATTTTTGTGTTTGATAAAAATCATTCACGTCATTTATTATTTTTATTTTTACAATAAATTGAATAATTAATTAATTTATAAATACTGGAGCTTTCCTGATTTTACCTGAATTAGAAATTATAAAAAAAAATAAAAAATAATTGAAATTAAATTTTTAAACTAGGAGAATGTAAATGCAATTATTTATAATTAATTAAATACATTATTTATAATTTTTAAACAAGACAGTGTTTATATACAAAGAGTGATTTCATACAAGTGTAAAATTCATACGTAAATTTTGTATTCATAAACATAGAGGGAAATTCAGTGAATCGAAATTCACTTGAGGCTTCAAGCACATGTTTTTGTGTATATAATTGTGTGTATGTCGTTGTTACAACTGAAGGGAGGCTTTAAGGGGTAGTTTTCCAAGTACGGTAATAGTGACAGTGTTTGTTACATACATGTATTTCCGTTTTAAAATAGTGATAAAATAAATTTAATGACACGCGTATAACATTATACCCCATGAAATTGGATACAAGCCAAAAAATAAATAAACAAATTCATTCAATAAAATAAAATACTTTGCAAGCAATTAATATTATAAAAATATACATTTAATAATTTAAATTACAAATAATTAGTTTTTAATTTAAATTATTGTTATTTCAGTATTTTCATATAGTCAAATTTGTTGATAACAAGGCAACATATGCAAATGATAGAAATGAATATTGTTTGATAATTTATTTGGTCAATTAAACGTACTCCAGTTGATACAATAACTGGGTTATAAAATCAAAAGACTCGAAAAAAAAAAAAAACAATTTTGTTATTAAAAATTTAATTTATTATCAGTTAAATTTATTATTATTAACTTTGATTATTTTTAATTTATTGGAATATTTTGTGGATGATATTTAACTGTTAATTATGAATTAACTGTTATTATTTTTTTATCAAAAATATATTGATCATTTATAAAAATGCTTAGTTTTTTTTGTTTGAAAATTATTATTTACTTTTTCATTCAGAGTGATTTATTTATTTGCAATATTTAATAATAATTTTTATGTACTTAACAGTATGATGTATCAGACTGACATATATTTTTATTTTTTTAATTTTATTTTTCGTGTGATTTATTTTGACGAGTCACGAAACAGACGCGACGAAATCAGAATATTCTGTGTGTCAGATTAACCCTCGGAAAAATGTGATAAGCTTGACGTGTCATAAATGAAATAAATGATGATATCATAACTACTCTTATACATTTTTTTTTTCTCTTTTTTACATACAACTTTTGTTTTTTTTTTTGGATAAATAAATATAACACGAATGTAAATAAATAAATGTGATATTTGTTTGAGTGTAAAATAGATTAATTGAACCCTTGACCAATTTTCATGTGCAAAAATCAAAAATTAATCGGACAACTGATTCGGAACGTATTGAACATAGCATTCAGACAGAAATCAAAAAGTTTTTTATTTTTTTTCTATTGAAAAAACAAAATTATTTATATGTAGATTTTTTTTTTTTGTTTTTCATTAATTTTCATACTCTTTGATGTTTTATATATTTTTTTTTTTAAACAAAAATCAAAGAATAAATTTTCAACGTTAAAATATTATTATTTTCATTTTATTTTTACACCATTATTGATCAATTAATTTTCTCGTTGTATATGGAATTATTTTTTTGTTAATTTAATTTTTTTCATTAAATTCACCTGCGGGATTTAACTTGCAGGTGATTTTTCTACTTCTTTTACCTGTCACTCCAACAAAAAGTCTCTTTCACATATACATCTCCAGAGACTTGTCATGAATTCTCCAGTGTCTTGAAAAATATTCACGATCCTAAAGAAACTAAAGTTTCCCTCCATTATAATTCACAAAAGAATCTCGACAAACTAAAAAAAAAAAATCATAATAATTATATACTTAAAGTAAACTACTAGAATATAAAATTTTTTCTATATTAATTATAAATTAATAAACATTAAATATTCATTTTTCAATATTCCATAAATTTTTTTTTGCATATTAGAATTTTTTTTTAATTTCAGCTTAAAATATATACTACATTTAATTTAAATTTTAAATTTTATACATTCCAAAATAGATTCTATTAAAAAATAAAAAAATATTTTTTTAAATTTATAAATTTAAATTTTTATTGTATTTTATATTATAAATAAATTTTATAAATAAAGTTCAGTCAAAAATATCTGCTCCATTTAATTTTTCAAATACAAAAAAATTCATTTTAAAATCAATATAAATTTTGTACAATAATTTTTTTTGAATGACATTAAAGGGATTAATAATTTGCTTGAAGGCATGCATTTATAAACTAAGCAGCTTCAATGTAAACAATATACAAAGACAAACAATTTACTAAATTTCAGTATAAATTATTATCCAATTTACCATAACATTCTCTGTCAATTCAAAGTTGACTCATGTGAACATATAAAATCAATCAAAAATTAATTTGTTACAAACAACTTGTCCCTTATTGTCTTGTATAAAATTGTATCCTTAAATTAATAAATAAATTACATACAAATTATTAAGCACACATAAAAAAGTGCAATTTACTTTAATTTACTTCACTAATAAATTTCAAGTAACAGTAGTGAAAAAATAAATAAAATATATGACACTTTGTTGCCAAACTAGACGATATCAACATAATGTATTTATCCATGTATAATATATATATTATTACGACCAAACGCAATCTAGCATGTGCGTCATCATCATCATCGTCTACATCGTCAACGTCGTCATACTACAACTTGTATACGTACCTCTTGCGATGCTTCAATGCAACTGTTTCTCCTAATAATAATAATAATTTGTATATTATCATACACACAACATTTTGCATTTCAAACATTTTCGAAAAATATATTTATAAAGTTTTTTAATATTATTATTATATTAAATATCAAGCTTTAATTTTCATCAATCAATCAATCAATTTTATTTTTTATATTTTCATAATTAAATTATATTTAATTTCCTTGTTTTGTCAGTGACAGTGAGAGAATATCCTGTCAATGGGGGGAGTGTAATTATCATCATGACACTTTATCAATCTGACCAAGTACATATAGACAGAAATTATTGAATTTTCGACACTTGATTTTAATTGTATTTTCTCTTCTATTTTTATTTGCAAATTACTACTATATTTATAGAAATAAAAAATTAAATTTAAATGTTATTTTAGTTTATTTTAGTATATAAAATTAAGACGTCATTGAATGACCTCGTAACATGTTTCAAGATATCGTAAATTAATTAAAATGAATTAAATATCAAAGAAAAAATTAAAATTCCATTTGATTTATTTTCTAATGATGAATATTTTTACACTGACATACAACTTGTTAATAATTCAAATATAAATAATTAAATGTCATTAATTAAAATTATGATGATGATGATGATATTAATATGTTGATGTATAATTATATTTGTGTGTTTGTATTTATATTTCATAAAACAAATAAATGAATAAATATGTGAATGACACTTGCAGGGGGATGATGATATGCATGACACTTGGGGTAAACAGGGTGGAGGGAGGGATTTGTCCATGTACTAACTGGTATAGAGACACCGATGCTACGATCTAATTAGAGTAATTACCTTCAGCGTCCATGAGGCCAATGGTGAGAACATTCGCACAACCGCCAATCAGCCTGACACTATAATTAACTCGTTCAACATATAAAAAATATCATTTTCATGAATCCATGTGGTTTACAATTTACTTTAATGCTTTTAATTTTTATATTGTTTCTTCTTTTTAAGCTCGAATTAGGAGACTTTAAAATTTATTCAAATTAAATATAACAGCTTTTTCTCAAGATCTTTTCTCTTGAAAAAAAAAAAAGAAAATTTAATTAGTTGTAATTTTTACTGATGTAATATGGTACAAATTTTTGTCAATTTTTTTTTATTTTAAATCAATAGTTGCATTTCGCTTGGAAAAGACAATAAAATGTAATGGAAAAATTTAGTAGTTTTAAACGATAAAATAGTTTAGAAATTTTATAATTTTGATGAATTTTGCGAGGTTCCTGGAATTGACAATTTATGTCAATTTCATCAAAGTTAAATTGTGAATATATGTGGAGGAATATTGTTTAGGTATGAGTCATGTGATGGACATACTGATTCAAGTCAATCACTTTCACTCTCAGAGAGTGATACGAGATATTTCGTTGACAAAAAGTGAATAATATAATTAAAAATGAGTATTTTTTATTTTTCATTTTTTCAATTGATCTTTGAAATAGTGTATTGATCAGTAAATTTAATTATGTACTTTTACATTTTTTACCAATTAAAGTACAAAATTTATTTTTATTTTTATTTTTATTTACTAAAATGATTAATCTCTTTTTTTTTTTTCATTTTCTAAATACATATAAGTGCTAAAAGTAATTTACTGAAGCGAATAAAGCTCAATAAAATTAAAATTTAGCTAATAAATTATGATAAAGTTTAATTTTAAAATATGAACACTCTAAAATTATAAAAAAACAAAAATTAATTCTCAAGATATTATTATTTTATGTCAATCAAAATTTTATCTTAACATTGCTTTTATATTTTTAGAATTATATAATTGAATAAATAAATGATTCATCACTAGATTAAAACTAAAAAAAAGAATATTAAAAATGCAGCTTTTTCAAAAAAAAATAAATATAAATTATTAATTAAATTTTAATCTACTCAAAGTGCATTCAGTCTTTAAAATAAAATAATAATGATTATATAATAATAATAATAATTTTTTAACAATGAAAATATCAATAAACATAGAGACAATATTATTATAACAATTGCTGATGACATAATGTCATGAAACAAGTTATAAAACCAAAGAGAATAAGACGTATAACGGAAGGGTTGGTTTTACAGTATTTCAAGCAATGGTAATTGGATTGTTCTCCAAGAGACCAACTGTTTCCGCATAATATTCTTGCACAATGAAACGACACAAGACTTTGAATGTTATTCTTCGAGTACAATTTTTCTCTCTCTCTCATCTTTATTATCTTATTTTCTCGTTGACTCACTCTCTATTTCCTTTATCATTTAAACTCTTTAATTTTATATTTTTTTTACATTTTATTTATTTTTTTAAATTAATAACGAATCGATAAATAATATAAATTACATTTTAGCATATTTTTTTAAAATTTATACAACTAATTTAAATAAACAATTTTTCATAAATTTAAAAGCTCGAAATAATGGAGTTTTTTTTTTTTTTTTATAAATTTTCTTGAAGCTTTAAATTGTAGAAATAAGTTATTAAATTATTTCTATTATTCGCCATGTCAAATATTTTTAAGTTCAACCATTTGTCTCATTTAATTTTACGGTTTTTTTATTTAACCACTAAAATCCTTGGTGAATCATTTGCAACGTTGACTTTATTATTATCCGCAAATGTCATTTCCTTGATACTCAACAATTTTCTTTTTTCTTTTTTATATTTTTTTCTCTATTCTATTCTTTATAATAAAAAATTTACTTTTATTTTTTTTTATTTATATATATGGATGCTGAAGACAGTGATATTGCAATGTCTACGAGTTTTTTCATTTTTAGTATATTTTTTTTTCCTTTTCTCTATTCTTTTACTGTGGCAGTATACACATTGTTATATATTTTTTTTAGCTTTTTATTTTATTCTTTATAGCAAATAATTCATTCAACAGGTGACGATTTACTTGAATTGAACTGTAATTAATAATTATTATATTTTTCAAAAGAAATATATAATTTTTTTATTAACTGACTATTTGTTTTGGTATTTTAAACACTTGAATAGTTTCCTCCATAAAGGTTTGTTCTATTTTTCTTTATTTATTTTCATTGTAATTATTTATTTACTTTAATTAATATCCAACGACTCTTTGAACTCAATAAATAATTACATCAACTAATTTTTAATCTACTGAATTTTATTTGAAATAAAAAACACTGTGTCTTTATTTATTCAATTATTTAAACACCTTTAATTGAAAAAAAAAAAATCTTGAAAATCTTAATCTGTCGTCTATTGAAAAACAAACTGAATTAAATATTAAAATAAATTTTTAAAGGAAACATTTGGTAATGAATTAGAGCTTTTTCAAATAAAAAATCAAAAACTTTTTTTTTTTATTTTGATAAATATGTAGTTTTTTTTTTCCATTTTTTCTGCTGGCAAAATTCGATAAATTGAAATGAGACAAAGTCGGAAATAATTAGTCGCTTGCTTGTTATCCGCATAATTGAATTTTCCTATATATATATATTTTTTTTTTTTTTTAATCTCGTTTTATAGATTTTTTTTTTTATTTATTCCTATTTCTCTTTCTGGTATTTTTTTTATTTTTTAACATTTCATTTTTCATCTTGTTCCCGCTTGGTGTATGTCCTCGGGGATTGGATTTTATATTTTAATTGATTCCACCGGATGACTTTGTGAATTTTAAAAACACATCGAGTTCATTTTTTTTATTTTTTTCAATTTTTTTTATGAATATTACATTGGTGTTATACAACACCAGTGTATATTTTTATTCTAAATATTAATTGACTAGTTTTTATTTGATATTTCAGACAAACTTTTGCATTTAAAAATACAAAAATTATTGATTTATTTTATTTATTTAACAGCAATAAAAAAAATAAATAGCTTTTCATAAAAATTGAATTGAAAAAAAGTGTTAAAACTAACATCAAAAGTATACAAGTACAAAAGGGCTTCATCAAGAAACTTAAAAATATATATACATTTATTTACAATCAGCTTTTTATTTTTATGAAAAAAAAAAAGAAGAAAAAAAACCCCTCAGGAAAAGAAAAGTTTCGACATTTAATTTTTTTAGCTTCATTTCTTTTCAACAAAAAAAAAAAAATAAAATAAATCAAAAAGTTGAAATAAAATGATCAATGTAATAAAATAAATGAAAAAAAATTATTAAAAGCTAAAAAACTACAAGTTTTATTAATTTTTTATAAATAAAAATATCAAATTTTATTTGCAATGATTTTTTAAACAATTTCAGACGTCTAGTTTTTGAAGGCAAACAATGACGATAATGACCTTGATGACACGCACCTAAGGTCGCACTGATAACGTAATTTTTTTATTTATATTTTTTTTTCTCTCCTATGTTATTAGACTGCTAGGTTTTTTTTTTATAGCACAATTTCAAACACGAAATCATATCAACATGATCTAATTCTTTTTTTTTTTTTTTTTTACATGGAAAATCTTTCGAGGACTATGCGTTACTCTACACTAAAATCTTTCATGTATTGTTATACAATTTTTAAGGTTGCGTGTTTTCAACATCTACATGTTAGGCATTGTTTTTATTTTTTTTATTTTGCCATTATATAAATGCTATGAGACGCGAGAAAGGACATAAATTAAAGAATTCTTGTAAAAATAAAACAAATAAAATTCAAATCTCATTGTCAAATTTAAAATTTATCTTTTTTTTCTTTTTCAATTCTTATTTTGCAATACAACATTGATCAAAAAATAATTGAAAATAAATAAATAAATAAATAAATAAATAAATAAATATTAATTAAATTTGAAATATTTTAAAAATAAAATCTAATTTTTTTAATAAGTTTATTTATTAACAATAATAAAATTACAAATTATTATTTACTAAAAAAATTAAAAAAATAACACATATTATACACATGTTTAGCAACCTTCAGTAATTTTATATTTTTTTATATTTTCTATAATTTTTATCAGTCAGAATAATCATCATGTACTCATGCATTTTACCTTAACATGCAAATATGTAAACGAGTTTATATGTCACTCATTTTTATTTATTTATTTTTTTTATTCAACAGCAATGCACAAAAGAAAGAAAAAAACCACATCTCATTGTGATTTTGTGTATATTTTTTATTATCAGCAAAAAATAAAAAATAAGCAACAGAATAAATAAAATAAATAAATAAAATGAATAAAAATTATGTGTATATGTATGGTGAAGGTAAAAAAATAAAAAAAATTAATGTTTAATGTTTGGACACTTGGGAGAGACAATCTAGGATTTTCTGACAAATAACATTGGAACATTGGTGATGGTGATGGTGGTGATGGTGGTGGTGGTGGTGGTGGAGACACGAGGTAGAATCGATTACGAAGCTCGGGCACGAAGTCACATTAATCAGTGATAACGTTTCTCCAACGCCCAAGTAACAATAGATGTGTGTTCATATACATACACACTCACACACATATTTATTATGGTATATACAAGTGACTCAATGCAAAATTATATGTATTATGTAGATATTTGTACAACTTTACTTTTACTCCTTTGGTAGCTTTGGCTCTCTGAGTAATCCTTTTGTCCTTCTATAATCTCTATAAACCAACGACTCAATAGATTTAACTACTTTTGTTCTCACAAATAAAATTACAATACACATTCAGTTCATTCAATGATAAAAAATAAATAAACCAACACGTATACAGAGACAAAAAATAAAATTATATTTTTAAAAAACGAATTAATTATATTTATATTTAATAAATAACTTTTTTCATTGTTTTAATTAAATTTATGATTTATTTATTAATTTATTTTTTTTTTTAATTGAATTTTAATTGGATATTGTAATTGAATAATAACAGTGTAGTATTTAATTTGATAAATGTAGAAAATTTATTTTTGTTTATTTATCATTATTAATTTGTAAAAGAAAAAATTGATTAATTAATGGCACATTTAAATTTTCTTAAAGACAAATAATTCAGCTTAAAAAATTAACATACAAGTGTGTTATTTTTCATCACCCAGTAACACCCTGGTATCATACTGCACCAGGTACTATTTATGGATTATAGACGGTTGCTATAGCACACACAAAAGCTCTGCAATATAGTTGAAAAAAAAAGCTCCCCCCAAGATCCAGTTGTTTGCTGTGTTTACACATGATCATCAATGTTGCAAACAGTAAAAAAATGTAAATAATATAATAAATAAAATAATAAATAAATAAATAAATGGGTCTGAATGGGTAACGTGTGTAATTGTCGTAATAATGATGAGCAAATAAATGCTGGCTCAATACTTGATCGTGTTATAAGTCAAGCAAATGATGAAGATCAATGTTTGTTATATCGTTTGGCAAATTATAAAAAAGGTGGTGAGCTAATTGATGCATATCAAAATGGTGGACAAAATGAAGTTGAGTATGTTATTAGAGGACAATTTGGTATGTTGATGTATGGTGATGGTAAAGGAAAAATAATAAATCGTGCTGAATATTTACGTTGGAAATTTCGTGATTTAAAAAAAGTTATATTACCAATTGAAGCATCATTGTCACGTTTTGATCCATTATCACAGTGGAATGATCATAAAGCATGTTGGCAAATGCAATATCGTGGATCATTAGGTGAAACATTATTACATGTATTAATAATATGTGACACTCGTATACACACTAAAATAGCAAGAATATTATTAAAATGTTATCAAAATTTAGCAATTGATGTTGTTGAAGGTGAAGAATATCTTGGTGCTGGTGCATTACATTTAGCAATAGCATATAATAATAATGAACTTGTACAAGATCTTGTTGAGGCTGGTGCTATTGTACAACAACGTGCAATTGGATCATTTTTTTTACCAAAAGATCAACAAGGTACAAGATCATCAAAATATACTGATTATGAAGGACTTGCATATCTTGGTGAATATCCACTTGCTTGGGCAGCTTGTTGTGCTAATGAAAGTGTATATAATCTTTTACTTGATTCTGGTGCTGATCCAGATGATCAAGATTCATTTGGCAATATGATACTTCACATGGTTGTTGTTTGTGATAAACTAGTAGGTTTCTTTATTCTTTAAATAATTCTTTGAATAAAGTGACGACATAAATTTAAATTTAAATGTAATTTATTATTTAAAGATTCTATTATGAAAATGTCAAATTGAAGCTTTGACATTTTATATTAAATATATATATATAATTTCTTAATTATGACATTTAAATTTACATTTTAAAATAGTGGTGTCAGGAAATTGACATTTAATATTTAATTCAGAAAATTATTTTCAAATATAATATCTTTTTTTTTAAATCATCAGGATATGTTTGGTTATGCTCTTCGTCATCCAAAATTTCCAGCACGAAATGGAATAGCCAACAATGCTGGTTTCACACCGCTAACACTTGCCTGTCAGCTTGGACGTGCTGAGGTATTTCGTGAAATGCTTGAACTTTCAGCACGTGAATTTTGGAGATACAGTAACATCACATGTTCAGCATATCCACTAAATGCACTAGATACACTTTTACCAGATGGCAGAACAAGTAAATAAAATTTTATAATTACTTTATCTAATCAATTATTTATTTATAATTATTTTTTGTTAGATTGGAACTCGGCACTTTTTATAATTCTCAATGGTACCAAAGAGGAACATCTGGATATGCTTGATGGTGGTATTATTCAACGACTATTGGAAGAAAAATGGAAGACATTTGCACGAGTAAGTAATAAATTATTTCAATAAATATATATTGGATATATGTATATATTCAAGTCCGAATAAAGCCCACTGTCGTTCGATGATTCTGACAAAAGTTGCAGTTTCTCAAACGTCTTATCATACTCGTATTTCATCTGACAACATTGTCACTTGCCGTTTATCTACGTCCAGCTGATATTGATGCTGATCTCATGATTTGGACAAATGAATTTACAAATATGGCACGAGTTATTGCTGAATTTTCAACTGTTATTGGAGTCTTAAGTTATATACTCATTCAGCTTGGTGGTGAAGTTGTAAATATTGGATTGTTATCATTTTTAAAACAACTGGTAAATATCACATTACTATAGTTGATAATTTTTCACATTTCAAGCCCAATACTTTGATTGAAACATTTTTTTTTTTTGTGACCAAGGCAAGTCATTCAATTTTTTTTTTTTTTTTTTTTTATAAATATTAATTAATATTTTTTACATTTGAATATATCAAAGTAAATTAAATGTTATTTATACTTGATTACTTCCTGAGTTTAAAATGAATAAAAAATAAATAAAAAAAATTTGCAAATAATAATGGATAAAATAAAATAGTAATCAGTCGACCGAATCGCCGATCAATTTCCAGTGAGTCATGAGAAAAAAATAAATAAATAAATAACATTGTAGAATTAACGAGAGGTCATGTCTACTGCACGAGTCTGATTGTGTAACACATCATCTGTTCACTTGCTTGTTCAATCAAGCGATTGGAAAAAAAAAATAAATATCAAATTATCAAAATATATACCTGATTAAAGACACGCGAGAATTTTTCAAAAATAAATCCCCGAAATAACACCTTGTTTTTTTGTTTTTCATTGCAGACACATGAACCAGCAAAATTTATATTTTTAATTAGTAATTTTTTGATTCTGGCATGTATACCATGTCGTTATCATGGAAATCGTCATCTTGAAGATGCAATTTTAGTTGTCGCTGTGCCTGGCTCATGGTTTCTTCTCATGTTTTTTGCTGGGTGAGTTTAAAAAATTATTTATTCATTGGTTAATTTAATGTTGTAAAGTTTATTATCCCAGCTTAAAATTAGGGCTGAGAAATATGAGAGTATTTGAATTATGAAAAAAAAAAATTTGAGGTAGTACAGAGGTGTAACTCGAGTTGCGAATCTTGGCTATGATGAAGAGTCATCGATTAATAATTCACACCAGCAACGAGGCATGTGACATATATTGCTATATACTTGTCTCAAATATACCAATCAATTTACCTCCTTGATTTTCCCCTTTCCTCATTCATCCTCACTATCACTTGAATTATATCCGACATTGAGAAGCATTATTAATACGATAATTTTCCAACCAACTTAATTTATAAGTATCCAATATTTTTTATTTTTTCAATAATTATTCAACTGGAAATTTATTTATTTATTTTTAACAATATTTTAATAAACACTGACCTTATTATGAAATTTTAATTTTTAAATAATTAAATGACTTGTCAATTTAAAATTTTAATTTTATATTCTTAAAATTATTCATCTGGAAATTTTAAAATAAATATTTTTTAATAAACAACACTGACCTTATTTAAAGTTAAAAAAATTATTAATTAATAAATTTATTTTTAATTTTTTTAATAAATAAATAAAATCTTTGTCAATTTAAAAAAAAATATTCATTTCTGTCCCTATTGTATTTCTATTTTTGCATATCAATTATTATTATTATTTTTAATTATTCCATCAAACTTCTCTGAGGTATTGCAATTTTTATTTTCAACTGAAAAAATGAACAGTTACAAAGTCATAAAAAAATTCCCAATCGAAATAACAGTAAATATAGATTTCAAAATAAAAAAAATAAAAAAAGTAGAATACATCCAGTGATCCAATTAAAAAAAATAAAATAAAATAAAAAGTTACAAATCACATCCATCTGGGGGTGTCCCTGATGCTGCTGGTGGTGCTGCTGCTGCTGATGCCACCAAAGTATCTAAACAACAGTTGGATAGCATTTTGAAAAATGTTCCAGTCGAGAATACTGGTTCAAGATGAACGACCACACATATACACACAAAAAAATAAAACAAATATACATGATAAAAAATAAAATAAAAAAACCCAAACCGTTCAATATTTCCACAAACGATCATACGCGTGATCAGAATATCAAAATCAACAAACTGCTTCTTCCACTACCAAAACTCGATCTTGAAAGTTTTAAAAAACTTTTATACAGAAAATAAAATAAATTCCACCATTCAATTTTACGACATGAAAAAAATCATCCACCGACTAAATTTATCTTCAAAAAAAATTACCAACTTTTCTATATGATTAAAAAAAGATTTTTCCAAATGTTTAATTATTTATTTGATAAAACGAAATTTAATTAAATGTCAAATTAATATGAATAATCAGTTATTAATATTTTTTTACAAAACAAATTTACTTTAGTTGGTAAATTGTAAAATTTATATAAATATTTTGTGTGTGTGTGTGTGTGTGTAATACTGATGATAAAACCACAAAATATATATCGTGATATAAATTGAATTTGCT
This sequence comes from Aphidius gifuensis, assembly GCF_014905175.1. Taxonomy (NCBI): domain Eukaryota; kingdom Metazoa; phylum Arthropoda; class Insecta; order Hymenoptera; family Braconidae; genus Aphidius; species Aphidius gifuensis. The sequence continues at coordinate 330,196 of NC_057790.1, read as the reverse complement.
GATAAAATCATAGTGAGCATGCATGTACGTAGTTGTTGTTGTTGTTGTTGTTGTCGTTGTTGTTGATGTTGTCGTTGTTGTTGTAATAATATATATAAAGCTAAATTTGTAGATGGCTCAAATATCTACAATGGAGTGTATATAAAGCATCACGTTATTAATCAACACAACGCATGTATTTCGACATTAAACATAAATCGTTGGATATATATTTGTTTGTTCAAATACTATATTAAAATATATATATATGTTGATGGTGATCTGGTTTGTATAAATGACCAAGTGAATACAATGGGTTGTTTTGGATTTTGGATTGTTGAAGGTGATACCTCAGAATGTAGATGAGATCATCATTGCAAAATATATTACAACTATTAGAGAGAGAGAGAAAGAGAGAGAGTTATTATGGAAATTAAATTTTGATTGATAATCAATTTGATTGCTTCAACGAGACAAGCATGATCAATTGACTAAATAAATAAATTATATTAATTTATGTCGATTGTAAATTGTATGATATTACTGCGAATATTATTTTGTAAATTATATTAATTTAATAATAGCTGAACAATACATTGATTATTATTTTTAAATAATTTACTAGCAATTTCATATTTTACTTGTTTAAAAGTTGAAAAAAAATTTAACTAAGTAAGATTACATTTTTATAAACTTGATTTTGCTTTTTTTTTATATAAATATTATTGAAGTTTTTATAATGAAAAAAAAGAAATTAATTAAAAATCTTTTTTGTATATTGAAAAATAATTTATTTAAATTTAAAATACTTACGAGTTTTAAAATTAGTTTTTTAAATTTATTAAAGAATGTTATTTGATAAGAGACTTAAATAGTTTTTGTTTTTTAAATTTAAATATTCTTGGAAATTTATAAATTCAAGTTTTAAAATATATTTAGAATATTATGGTTTTTATAAATTCTAATAAATAAATTTATTGTCTTTTTTATAGAAACTATAAATATTCATTTTAAATTATCAAAAAATAATTTTATATTTATTTTTAAATATTAGATTAAAATTTGTTTCAAAATTAAAACTTCTCTCTGGCAATTAAATGTTAATATTATTTTGAAATTTAATTTTTTCAGTGCAGTAAGATTGACTGGACCATTTGTGACAATGGTGTACAGCATGATAACCGGTGACATGCTTACATTTGGCATAATTTACATGGTCATGCTATTTGGTTTTTCACAGTCCTTTCATTTTCTCTACAAAGGATATCCTCGAGTTCAATCATCTCTGTATCACTCGTATCATTCTACCTGGATGGCTCTCTTCCAAATCACGCTGGGAGACTACAGTGTAAGGATCCAACTTTATTTCCTTTTTTTTTTTACTTTTATTTGTCCCTTTTTTATCTTTTTATTTTCATCTCTTTGCAATTTTTTATATTGCTTTTTTATTTACTTTATTTTTTCTTTTATTGCTTTGTTTTTTTGTACATGTATATATTTGTTGGCAGATTTATCATTTGTTCAAGTATTATCAGTATTTTTATATATCAACAAATATTATTATTAAATTTTTGTCAATTTAAAGATTCAAGATAAAATACTTTGAGATTTTTTGTAAACATTTTTTTATACATAAAGAATAAATTTAAAAAGTTTGTTTGTTTTTTTTTTTTTTTTTATTATTAGTATTTTCTGCAAACCCGTATAAGTTGAGTTGAAAACTTGGTAAATGTAAAAAGAAAAATTTTTATTAGACACCCGTAAAATTACGATCGGATCACGGGTCGTCGACGCGTTGCATGAAATATAGCCAGTCTGTTGAAAATATTGCTGGATTCATTTTTAAACCGACATCAGTGGTAACACGCTGCTGGTTTATATAGAAGATTTTTTTTTTTTTTTTATAAAAATACAGTGTTACTCTTTAATGAGAAAATTGAATTTGATAATTTGACAGGATGAAAAAGAATTGCTGGTAAACCAGAAGAAAAAAAAAATTTTTTTTTTTATATTTATCAGACAAATTTCATAAGACAGCAGATATAAATTAATATTTATCATTTAAATATTTTTTAAATGCTAAAATTAAACTAGTTAATGTGAAATTTAATACTGATTATTATTTATTTTTTTTTACTAGCGAATTTTGTATTTTTTTAAGTAGAAAAAAATTATTTTCGTCAGACAAATTCAATTGACAATTTTGATAAAAGTTCAATGTGTTATTTTTATTGAAAAAAAAATATTTAATTTACATATTTTTAAGAAATTAAAATGTATTAAAATTTCATGATAAATTTGTCTGACGAAAATAATTTTTTTCTACTTAAAAAAAAATTTCGATAATAAAATTTCTCATAAACAAGTTTATATAACTATAAATACTAAAATATACTAGATAAATACATAGCTAAGTTTTTATTTCTGTAAATTTATTTTTTTTTAAGTAGAAAAAAGTTATTTTTGTCAGACAAATTAAGTTAATAGTTTCCATTTGGATCTATAATTACCACACGTTTCCATTATTGTATTATTTTTAATTTTAATATATAAAACTTGAAATAAATAAAAAATGAAAATTTTATTTACATAATTTCTTGGATATAAAAAATATTTATAATTTTAATTTTTGAATTCTGGTTGAATGAAATTTATCAATAATATTTATCACTGATGCATAAACTATGTATTTAATTAATTTATATTTTTTTTAGTATTCAGACTTGAGTGACACAGCTTATCCAAATTTAAGTAAAACAGTATTTGCAATATTTATGGTTCTGGTGCCAATTTTACTGCTCAATATGTTAATTGCCATGATGGGTAACACATATGCTCACGTTATCGAACAGAGTGAAAAAGAATGGATGAAACAGGTTAATAAATAATTAAATTCTCATTAAAATATTTATAAATTCCATCATTTTAAATCTTTTTAAAGACTAAATAACATTAACATAAATTAAATTTTCATCTATTTTCCAAATAAGCAAATAACAAAGAGAATATATTTTATTAACATTTCTTTGATGTATATTGTTTTTTTTTTTTTTTTTTTTTTCTTGTATTAGTGGGCTAAAATAGTGGTATCACTTGAGCGTGCTGTATCACAAAAAGACGCTCACAATTATCTTCAAGAATATAGTATTAAACTTGGACCAGGTGATGATCCAAATAATCCAGCATCTGAACAACGTGGTGTTATGGTGATAAAGAGTAAATCCAAAACAAGGGCGTGTCAAAGAAAAGGTGCTGTTTCTAATTGGAAGGTACAATTTTATTAATTATAAATATTTAAATAAATAACACATAAATTATATATGCCAAATAATTTTATTATTATTTTATTTTTTTACGTCAATTAAATAGCGAGTTGGAAAAGTTACAATAACAGCTCTACGAAATCGAGGATTAACTGGTGAAGAATTACGTTTAATAATGTGGGGTCGTGCTTCAATATCAACCCCAGTTAGAATAAGGTCTGTTAATATTTAACATCATCATAAAAAATACATAACCCCATTAGAATTAAATATCATGATAAAAATATATTTTATTATTTTATGATAAATTTATTTTATAATTTTTTTCCTCTAAATTTACTTTTATTATAAATTTAAATTTTACTTTTTCAGTATTTACTTTCTAGTGAATATTTTTGTATTTTTTATAGAAAAAAAAAAAAAAAATTCTACATCATCAAAATTACTAGATCTATAAAGTTTAGTTTATTTTTTTTTTATTTTTTCCTTCAATTGTCCTTTTGATTTGTTTTTTTTTTTTTTTTTTGAGAATAAATATTCTTTTTGTATTTTATTTGAATGAAATTGGCAAGGGTGTTTACTTTGTATGCAGTCCGCACATGAACGAGTCGGAAATCTCAGCGTCAGCGGGCGTGACTGGAGGATTTGGTGACGCCCTGACTGCAGCTCTAGATGTAATGGCCTTTGCCCACGACATTGACCTGGCCACAGTTACCGAGAGAATACCAACAACAACAACAACAACAGCAACTGATACAACTGGTTCAGTTAAACAGCAAACTATAGCAACACAACAATCAAAAAGTATTGTTGCCACACAAAACCAAAGTCAAGCCAATATCACAAGCACAACAACATCCAATATCCCAACAGCTAAACCAATTGATACTGTTATTGATAAAATTGGTGCTTAAAACTATTCAATTTATATTTTAATAATATTTACTTTTCATTTATTCAATTTCACACAAGTATATATTTTTATTTCATCAAATTTATATCTAGCTTTATTCATTTTCAATCAATTTAAATTGTTATTTTATTCATATGATAATAATAATTGTTTAATTTTTATTACTTGGCATTTAATTAATTTATTTTTATATATTTCATGTCTGAATGCATCAAACAGTTGTACCGGAGATTCCAAGAAATCCCATTAGTGGAATAAACCGTGTGGAATCAAAAAAACCTGAGTGTAATAAAAATGAACTGGATCCACTGTTGGATCTAGTCATTGCATCTGAATCACCAGATTCACATCAAGAAACATTACTTAGAATTGCTGAGGAAGCAAGAATATCAAGTGAAACTAAAAACACACGGGAATCAAAAATTTTAGCAAATATGGGAATTGGCGTTGACGTTGATGAAGATGACGAAGATGACGAAGATGATGATGATGATAAGTCAACAAAAGGAAATATAAATTTTACAGAATCAAGTGATTCTGATATATGCAGAGGTGGGTAATTTATTCCAGTGTATTTAATAATTTCTAATTATTTTCATTATTTATTTTTTTAATGAGATATTTGATTGATACATTTTCCAAGAAGTTATTAATAAAATCAATTGAAAAAAAAATAAATATTCTTTGCAATAGCTGATTTACTGTGTAATAAAAAATTTAATCTTGAAAGAAACAATTTGTCTTTGGTGATTTTTGTTGTAGGTAAAAATCTATTGGGAGCGGAATTTCGTCTTAGAAGAATTCGTTCAGCATGCTTGGAATATAGCTCGACGACGCATAGTAACGTTGATCCAAATGGCTCTGGTTGTATATCCTCGTCGTCCTCGTCATTGGCCAATGAAAATTCCGTAAATCGTGTCGTCAATCTGACAAACGTTTCCATGAATGAAATTCAAACTGACAATGTTATTGATGAAATTGCTTGTCATTTGGATAATGTTAAATCATCTGATACTAATAAAAACGAGAAAAAGAATAATGATTATTCTGTTAAACATAATCATGATAATATTGATGATAAAAAATATAAAAAACGAGTCAATAAACATCACAAACGTCGTGTTAAAACAGCTAAAAATAGGTAAAATTTAATTTATAGATTTTTTTTTTTTCAATTAAAATAAATTGCTTTACATCAAGAGTTTATAAAAAATATAAATTATTTTTCATTGACGTATACATGCACAAGTCAATGAAAGCTTTTCATTTGAATTCACATTGATGATTTATTTGAGTAAAAAAAAATTAATAAATAAAAACTAAAATACAAACAAGAGGGTAGTGTAAAAAATGAATAAAATAAATTTTAAAAAAATTCGTTGAATCGTATAACGCAGGCAAGAACGATAACGTCGGGTAATTTTAGCGTCTCTCGTTACGTAGTCCACCACCACCACCATCATCATCGCCAACAAGGACTCTAAGTAAAAAATGAGCAAAGCAAAAGAAAAAAAAAAAAATTACAAAATCGTTTTGGTTTGCCAACACTGCTGCTGGTCGTATATTTATTTTCAAACTCTCAAAAAGTTTAATAATAATAATAAAAAAATGAATATAAAAAAATAAAGAAAACAAAGAACGAATAAAATGAATCAGGTGAAAAAAAGAGAAAATGAAAATGAAAAAAAAAAAAACCATACAAAATGTCATAAACAAAATTTTCTTTTCACCAACCTCGTTGTCTGACTTTACGAATAATTTAACATTATATTTATATATTTTTTTTTTAGTAATTTTTATACTTTTTTATTTTTTCTTTTTATTTTGTTGTATATACTTTTTAGTTGCTATATTTTTTCATATTTTATTTGACATTAATAATTCAAGTTTATGAAAAACAAGTAAATAATTTTTAATTTAAACTTTGTAAATTTTATTTGTTCAACAGAGTAAGACCAAAGGAAATTGATTGTGATGATGACAGACGTGAAGAGAAAATTATTGATGATAAAAAAAAATTAGAAATAAATACATCACCATCATCACCAACTGATCCACTTGAGCCATGGAGTACACGAGGAATAAGTAACATGAATAAATTATTATCTTGGCAAGAAAATGTTCATGAAAGTCCTTGAAATAATTACATAACATTTTTTAAATAAATTAATAAATTACATTGAATAAAATTATTTGACATTATTTCTCTCAACAAAATAAAAAAAAGGTTTATTTCAAAAATTAGAAAAAAGACTTTTCAACTGGCTTATAATTTATTGAAACATTTTTTATATATACTTTCATTTACTAAATAATTATAAAATTCAAGGAAAAAAAATAATTTTCTTCAGCTTCATTTGCAAAAATATAAATAAACCTTTTTTTGTTGGAGTGAATATAAATAAGATAAAATAGATTGAATATTATTTTTCAAAATCCCTTCATAAATTTATATGTAATTTATATTCCCCTCAACTTGGTCAAAGAAAATTGCTGCTGGTGTATTTATCCACAGGGAGTTTGCAAAATAGATACAACAAAAAAATGAAAAAATAATAAAGTAAGTAAGTAAGTAAGTAAGTAAAAAGTAAAAAACGAGTGAGATAAATTCATGCTAAGCGCAAAACTGACTTGAAGCAGAAAAGAAAACAGTACACAAAGAAAAATAACAAAAAGAAGTTAGTAACATTGCAGGTAGGCGAGACGAAATCGATTTTCGATTATGTCAGCAAAGCTCTATCCGTAATGGGCTCGTCTGATTTTGAAAATGAAAAAAAAAAAAACAAAATGTGATGAAGAAAAAGTAGACGAGAGAAAAAACGAGAGAGATCTTGAACTTATGGAAAGTGGAAACTTAAAAATATATTTGCCTGCCACGATTGCCATTTAGTAAAAGCTAAACTTAACTCTCTATTTTTCTTGAATTTTAAAAATAAAAAAATAAAAAAAAAAAAAAGTACATTATTTATTTTTAAAGTCTAGTTTATTATATATATTTTTTTTCGATCACATTGAATATCCAATTTAAATAGACGGATAAAATTCAATATAAAAACTTGAGAAAATTACAAGAGATAATTTTAAGTACTATGAGAATCGATACTTTGAAAAATTAGTTATCTAGAGTCTCAGCTGTCAGTCTGTGACTCTTCAATCAAGATTAATTACAATTTTCGTTATATATGTATTTAAAATTCACTCAGCTCTTGTGTTTCTAGCTACTTTAATTCATGGACCCGGTTGATATTATATCAGCAGCATATACAACGACGAAAAAACTTTTTAAATTTTTTTTGGAGTTACGTTAATTGGCTGCTTGACATGTCAAGGGGTCTTTTGCAAAATTTTTACCCCTTTTATTCTTTCAAAAAGTTTTGACATATCTGACTCTTAAGTTGACTCTTTTTTTCTTTTTAATTTTTTTTATTGTGTCAGTGGCTTCATATACTGTGCTCTTCTTCTTCTTCTTCATCTTCTGCTTTTTCATAAATTCTCTGGTCTCTTTTTCTACTCTCTCTCTCAGTGTCTACATGTTCACCAAGTGCTTGATCTTCATCACTGTCATGAAACACAAGTTGTTGTTTAGCAGAAAAAAAAATAAAAAGAAAAATTCTTGTCAACTGTACAACTGACAATGTTATTAAAATTTTTCTATAAAATTTCACTCAGGATATTATCAACAAGATAGGATTTACTTTTATGAAAATAAAATCTTATCTTATATAATGTAAATGTTGATTTTTTTTAATAAAAAAATATTTCCTTCCTGAAAAATGAAAAAAAAAAAAAAAAAAAATGTATAATGGAATTAATATCAGTTGGAAAAAAAGGTAATAGTTTTCCTGTTTTTTTTTTTTTTTTTTTTTTATCAATTTCATGCTTAAAATATAGAAAAATATCAAAGATAAATAAATTTTTTAATAATAATTTATAAATTTATTTTCAGATATACAGCGTGGAATTTTTTTTTAAATTAAAAAAAAATATTTACTTCTTGATAATAAATATATAAAAAGAAAAATAAATTCAATGGAATTAATATTACAGCTACAGATAAGAAAAGTAATAGAATTTTCTTTCGTGATTTAAAAAAAAAAAAAAATTCTTTACTTTTCAAGAAAAATAAAATAGTAAATAGAAAAATATATTTTTTTTTTTTTACATTTACAAAATAGTCTTGTCATGTTTGTTGACATTTTTTTAAGTAACTTTCTGACAAACTCACACAATTTTTTTTCAAATAAGGTAAATATATATTTGCAGAGATAATCTATAGAATTCAAAAAGATTTTTCCAGTTTATACAATCCCAAAAAAGTATATTCAAAAAACAAAAAAATTTTATTTCCCTTTTATTTGCATGTATGAAGAATTGTTATTAAATATTGAATAAAAAAAATAAATAAATGATATATACCAAGAGGAGATATCACCAACACATTCAACTTTATCTATATATTTTTAAATATTTTATATAAATTGTAATTTTGTGGAAAAACACGATGACCCAGATCGCAAAGTCATGTTACAAAGTTTCGACAAAAGCTCAAAGTTTTACACAAACATGTGCATGCAATAGTGCATGTGTGCATACAATGTAAACACCTGAGACGAGTGAGTATAATTTAACGAAGAAATTTCACTTAAAAATAAATATATAGAAAAAAAAAAAAAAAACCAAAAAGTTGTTGAAACTCTTCAGGTATGTTTACTTGTCAAGTTTAAATATTTTCACTTAAATAATTAAACCCTTTAACCACAATTTTATAATTACCATTTAATGTATATATATATTTTAAAACTATCATCAATTTTAACTTATCAAAGTCAAATTTACATAGCTCTAATGTTTGCAAACAGAATCTATCAAATAAATTTGTTTATTTATTTTTATCTTGTTTTTAATTTGTTTATTTAAATGACGTGGTTACTTGGAATGTCTGAGTTGAAATACAATTTCCAATATAAATTATTTAAAAATTGGAGATCTTATTATTCGTTAGAAGGTGTAAAAATCGTTATGGATTTTTGTTTTTAATTTTTACTATTGTTTATTTATAGTAACAAGATAAACAACTATTTAAATAGAGCCAAGAAAATTGAATTATCTTTTTATTATTATTTAGAAATAATTTAAAAATACTTGAGTATCGAAAAAGACGTCTGGGACAAATTTATGATGATTTGTTCTAAAAATAAAATTAAACTTGTAATTTCAACTTGCTTAAGTACTCAAATATTTATTTATGTATTTATTTGTAAGCCTATAAATATGCTATGATCTAAAATTACACAAATAATCAGATTAGGATTAAAAAAATTTGTGTATTTGTTAAAAATAAAATTAAAAATAAAATTTATAAAATATCTAATTTTGTTGACCTACTTTTATATTATATTTGTATCAATTGATTTTTATTTATTCAATTTGTTTTTATATATTTAAAAAAAAACTTATTTGTCTTCTATTTTTATTATTTTCATTATTATACACTGAAGGGACGTGAAAATGTCGAGACAAATAATTGAATAAAGTCTAGATTTAACTTCACTCTATTTATGTATTTATATTTGTAAAATAAATAAATAAATAAATAAATAGTAAACAAGTTTATCTTGACAAGGGGTTGTTGAATAATAGGGATATTTTATTAATCGTTTATTTATTCAAGAGAAAAAATAATACATTTACAATATTGGATAAATGAAAATAAAATTGGATTACAAAATGAAGTATCTAACAAGAATATATTTTATACTTATATTTGAATTTTATTACATTACAGTTGCTAAATTTGAAGATGATATAATGCGTTATTGTAGCATCTGCGAACAACACACAATGTGTCTTTTTCCCGTAAAATTATTTATCCAAAATAAAGTTTAAAAAAATAATAAAAATTAAATAATTATAATCTATTTATTTTGTAGTTTGATGATCCATCAGTTAATTGCAAAAATATATCAAATGGAGATCTTGATAATGAAGAGATAGCAATAATTATTAGTGAGCATAATTTACACAGAAATAATATTGCAAGTGGTCAAGAAAATCGAGGTAATCCTGGTCCACAATCGTCAGCTAAAAACATGATGGAATTGGTTAAGTTTTAACTTTTATTTTATCATTCAATTAACTTTTTCCTTTCATCAAAAAAAATTAATTATTTATATCATTAACTCGATTTTATCATTAGGTTATGCATTTTTTAATTGAGCTGAATTGTGATGAAATTGACCAAATTTACATTGGAATTTCATCATTAAAAATTTACTGTAATTTTGATTTTTATTTTTATATTATATTTTAAAAATATTTGCTCGTTTCTAGTATCATTAATTTGATATTTTTTATCGATTAATTAAAAATACTAAATTAAGCTAAATTGACAAAACAATTATATAATTTTTTTTCACATAAATTTAATCAAGCACTCTCAATTTTCTTAATACTCTCTGTAAAAATTAAAAAGTCAACTCAATTTTCTCAATCACATATTAACACACAAATAAAAAACCAATTTTTCATCAACTCATTATTATTATTATTTCTTCTTTTATTTATTTAAAAAAAAAACGAAAAAAAAAAAAAATCTAATAAATTTAATATTCTCAACAGAGTTGGGATGCTGAGCTTGCAAGATTATCACGAAGATGGGCACTTCAATGTCATCTGCAGCGTAAAGATGAGTGTCGTGATGTTGGCAAGTATATCTATACATAAATTCCACAAAAACCAAAAAAAAAAAAATACATAAAACCTCACAATATCGGGAGAGAGAGAGAAAAAAAAATATACACATAAGTATTCATTTTCAATATAAATTTTTCATATTTATATTTTCATCATTTATTTATTTTATTATATATTTTCTCTCTAAAAATTCTTTTTACAAAACCGAGTGATATTATCCAAGTACATATACGTATTGAGTATATCGATTGTATATATAGTAAAACTCATTCACCTGTCCGTTGCATTAGCATGTGGATTACGATAAAGAGACACATAAAATAAAAGAGACACACATAGACTCTCTATCACTCTGTCAAAAGCACACATCATTCAGTCTTTTATCCAGTATATAATGTCATTTTCCGACCTTTCATATTATTATATTTACCTATAACTTTTTTTTTTTTTTTTTTAATTTAAAAAAAAATACTTTTCATATATTTTTTTTCCATTCATTGAATATAATATATCTACTTATATTGCCAAAGTGTACATCTACTTTTATTATGTATATATGTATTTTTTTTATTTATTTATTTATTCATTTTTTTTTTCATTTTTCAATAGAACGTTTTTCAGTGTGGCAGAACGTTCACGTATTGAACATCGACAAGCTTGAGACGGATACAACGAGCCACCATCGCATTCCATTTCACGTACAATCGTGGCTGGACGATGTTGAGAATTTCGATACCGCTGAAGTTGGGTAAAGATGGAGTTTATTGAATTGCATCGTCAATTTTAAACTTTATATATGTTTTTGAAAATAAAATAAAATATATATATATATTTCTTTTGGTGACTCGCTTTATATATATATATGTATTTTATTTTATTTTTTGACTCTTTCATTTTGTATTTCTATATACACACATGCTTAATACACACAACAATTTTCATTCTCATGAATGCACGTGGCAACCCTCTTCTAAAAAATTCTACTTGATTACACTTTGGCCATTCCATTCACTTCCAGACGCTTTGATGGCTGAATAAAGCTATTTGAAAAAGCCAAAGACTATTCTTATATACTTTATTTCACATCATTTATATATATATCTGTGTACAATTTATACTTGTTTATATCAATTTATTAACAGCAACAAAAACAACTATAACAAGTTAATTTTATCATCTTAATTTCTTTCTACATTAATAATAATAAATTGTTTAAAGTTTAATTTAATTATATTATAAATTTTTTTCAAGACAATTTAATGTTACTTGTTGACAATAATAATAGTAATAGAATATATGTGTGTATATATATATGTACTAAAAAGTAATTCAAGTTTGAAATGAGAATCATGTTAATTTCCAGAATGGTGGACTTTTCAAGTGAGTCTCGTGGTTCCTACATTGGAATTGCAGCTGGCAAGATAAGCCGCATTGGTTGTGGTCGAGCGTTGTACACTGTTGAGACTTGGCATGAGACTGGTATTCCACCCTTGTCACTTTCATCGTCGTCCTTGTACTCATCCTACTTTTCTTCCTCACCCTCATCTTCATCTTCATTGTTGTCATCGTCCTCGTCGTCCTCGTCGTCGTCGTTGTTGTTGTCAATGTTGAAGGATGGTACAGAAACGTCAGGGGAAAACAATTACACCAATGTATCCGTTGGTAACCACGTTGAAGTACTTGTATGTAATTATGGACCTATCGATCGTTCAACACCAAGACATCTTTATGACGTTGGAACTCCTGGTTATTGTCCCATGGGTTTTACAAATAGTCGACGATATGAATATCTATGCAGTATGTACTTTTATTTTAATATTTAGACAATTTTTTAATTTTATTTTTTAAAAAAATCAATTGAATTTCACTTTTAAAATTTACATCATAAACAAATTTTTGATTGAAGAAAATAAAAATTTATATAGCATTTTAATATCATATTATTAATAACATTTAGACTTAAATATTCTTTTTTTTTTTTATTTTTATTTTATTTGAAATTAAGCACACTGAGAGATTAGTACATTTAATGTCAAACAAACTTGCTGATAAAGAATAAAACTTTTAATGAATAAAAAAAGAAATAAAAGTCACAAATTTTATTGTACACAATGAAATTAATTTCATAAAGTTGTATTAATGTTTTTTTTTTAATTTTAATCTTGTGTCATTAAGACAATTATTTTTATTTAATAAAATATTAGATAGTGTTGGAAAATAAAACAAAATAAAATTAAGTAAACAAGACTATATTATAAAAAGTATGAAAAATATCAAGTTTAATAAAAATAAGTTTGTTTATTTGCTTGAAATATATGTTGAAGGATAATAATAATAATAAAGAAAAAAAAATTAATAAATGAATGAGATACATAGAGATGAATAAAATTAGCTTCAAGAGGTTAATAAAGAAAATGAATTTCTGACTCGTGACGGGAAGCCAATCGTAAACAGTAGTATAAACTTTATTTCGCAACAACTCTAACTGGGTACTTGGGATAAATATACACAAGTATAAAGTTTCTTCTTTTTTTTTTTTTTTTTTTTCATTTTTAATTTATGTATTTTACTTTCAAGTTTATTTTTATTTCTTTTTTCCCCGTTTCAATTTTATTCTTCACCACCTGTTATTCCAATCTTCCGTACGATTAGAAAAACATTTTTATTTCGGTCGAAAACTAAGTATACTTACTTGTAATTTTATTATTTCAAGTTATTTTTTATTTTTTATTTTTTATATTTTACTGTTTAAAGTATAGAGAATTACAAGTCCATGGTAATACCATTGTTTTCCATTATCTTTGACGTTTCTTTTTTTTAATTTTATTTTACTTTAAGATGTGCCACAACTTTTTAACAATTTAATATTACTGTTTCAATCTTTATACGTTGGAATAACCACATAATGCTACTGGAAATAAACAAATCAATAATGTATTTATTTTATCTGAAAATTACTTATATTAATTTGTCATTAAAATTAATAATTATTAATTCATCCGGACACATTTAAAATACGCTTGAATTTTTTATTTTTTTAAAAGTCAAAAACTACTGTATGTTTATGATTTTTTTGGCAAATGATTTGTTTTTTATTTATCAGCAAGTATCTCTGAATGACTTGAAATCAATATTAACACTGATTAAATTGAACCTTTATCACTTTTAAATATAAAAAAGTTAAAAGTACTTGAACATTTAAAAAGCACCTAGTATCATTTACCTCTAATGGAATTAAATATTTAAAATTTAAAATCAAATGTAGAATATATTTTTAATTGAATTTAAAAAATTCTAAAATGCAAAAACGAAAATATATATATATATATTAATTATTGAAAATAAATTAAGCAGTAAAATTCATTTGGATGGTTAAAAATTAAAAAATAAATAAAAAACATTAGCGAGCCATTAAATGAAGCTAAAAATTTTCGTTTGAAATATAATTTAATATTAAAAATAAATTTTTCATATCGATTTAATAATAAGCAATAATTACCTACACTATATTTAACTTTAATTATTTATTTCGTTATTCAAACAACGGAAAAAAACGATATAAAATTATCAGACAAAAAAAGCCAAGAGAAAATATACATTTAACTTTATTTTTTAAGACTTGGATACTTTTTATTTTTTTCTTATTTTAAAATGGATTATTTTTCAACATTATATACCTGTTTGTTTAATTGAAAAAAATTAAACTTTTTTTTTTGAATTTTCATTCTAGCAAAAAGCATGGAAAAATCAGCTAATGAAGACTGGCTTGATCAGAATAAACAAAGCAGCTCAACTGGTATTTTGCAATCAAAAAGAATTTCATTTTTATTTTATATCCTCTATCAATCATTTTTTTTTCTCCATTGTTCAGAATTTTAAGTAATTAAAAAATAAAAATATTAACCACAGTTTGTATGTTAAAATTTTTATTAATAAATTGAAATATTTATTGTTTCAAATTTAAATTGAAAATTTATCTATTTATTATACTTTGACATTTACCAATCTGTGCAATTTAAATAACAAAATACAATAACATTAATTTTTCTCTAATTTATTTAATAATTTACGTGGAAAATTTTTTAAAAAAATAGATAATTCAGTAGTACGAGTCAAACAATGTCAGACAGAGTTTGAAAAAAAAATATTATTTACCTAAAAGTATTTTTAAAAATTCCTCAGCATTTTTTCTTTTAAAAAACCAAACAAGTAGTATAATCCGAATTTGGTCAGACATTTTTTAAATCGACTAAAACACTTGCTCACAGCCAAGTCTAAATTAAATTTTCATAAATTAAAATGTCCTTTTATACTTAATTTTTTATATTCACCAACACGATTATTTAAATATATATATGTTTTTTTTTTTTTTTTTTTTCCATCTGAATTACTTTAACGTTTACGATCTTTTATACGAGACTTGTTGATGACTTTTCGTGTTAACCGTTATACTCGAATTTTTATTCAGATTTTTATAGCATTTCTTTTTCTTTTTTATTTCATTTTTAACGATCCTTCTTTTTTATATTTCTGAGACTTTTTTTTCTCGAGATGTTGACCGATATTGAGAGTGCCTCACTGTGGAATAGGTAAATCGATTTGGTCGGCGTGATAAAATCCTTGAATTTTCTTCATTCACTGTGTTTGTCCGTTTCATCGTCGAGGGCAAATGATACTTCCTGCCTTCAACTTCAGTGCCTGAAAGCATTTCAAGTGGACCAAAAGAAAAAAAAAAAAAAAAACATAAATAACAAAAAAAAGAACAGCTATATTCACCCAAGACTCTTACACCAAAAAAAAAAAAAAATAATAAAAATATGAAAATGAAATATTTTAAATTTTATGGCAATTTTTTATTATATATTTTTTATAAGGGTGAAATATTATTTAAATATATTTGATTCGACTTTTTTTTTTTCCTTTTTTTCCTCCTAAATAATAAAAATGTAGATAAAATTTTTCGTAAAAAAAAAATAATACATTTTTTATTATTTAAAAAATTTCAAGTTTTCCCTTATTTTTTTCTTGACCTTTTTTGTCACCTCAAAATGAATTTAACACAGTGTTTTTTTTTTGCAATGCAACAAACGTTCTCTTGAGCATGTTTATTTACTTTTTTTTATTTTTTTTTTTAAACAAAAAAATAAAATAAAAAATAATTCTTCTTTGCTGTAAGTAGTTCTTTTTTCCATCTCTTCTTTATTCGCTTCGTTTCTTGGCTCTTTTTTTCTATATATTACTTTATTTTTTATAAAAAAAACTTATTGTTTGCAGCACACTAAAAACTAATACAGATAAAAGTTTAAAAATTTTACACACATGTGAATGAAAAGCATATATAGATACAAGTGTATTTCTTGTTACTTTTATAGCAAACTGGGTCTGCTTCTAGTTTTTAATTAAATGTCCTGTTCTTTGTGGGCGTTTGATTTTTTTATATTTTTATTTCTCTTTATTTCAAACAACTTTTATATTTTATTTTTAACACGCCTGTAATACTCGAGAATATTTTTCTACCTACTATACACGCATTTATTTATTTATTTTTTTATTTCATTTTGACGTAGACTCTAGTTGTTTTTATTTATTTTTTTTGAGGATGGGAAAAACAAATGGAAACATCTCGTCAGAATAAAACAATTATGGTGTCCTCTGAGACAAGATTCGTGACGCAGATCATTTTGTTGATTTTTTTATATATTTTACTATTATTATTTCAAAGCTTGTGCTTGTGTGGTATACATACTTGATATCATTTTATTATTTTACACAAAAAACATAAAATTATATTAAATATACATTTTTATGAGGTAATAAAAATACTATTTTACTTTTTTTATTATCCAATTTTAATTATTGTTATTTATTTATATGCTGTATAATCACCTTTAATATGTAAAATATTTTTTATATCATTTTCTTAAAGTTGGTATAAATTATTATTTATTAATAACAATATTTATTTTAAATTAACATGAGACAATATTTTTTTAATTAACATTTTATGATTTAATTAATTAAAAGGCTTTGAATATTTATTTTTAATCATCGATATATATCAATAGAGAGAGACACAATAATATATTGAAAATATTGAAAAATTAATCTGCATAAAATGAAAATTAAAAAAAAAAAACATAAAATTATTTATAAAAGCACTCAGTCTTCACCCCTTAGTTTACTATTCAACCCTTTAAAAGCTACTCGTCATCGAACCGGAAAAACCCAAAAACCACCAAGCACCACAGACGTTACGCCATTTTGCGATATATAAATTGGCTCTGTGGTTTTTACACCGACTCATTCACCCTTTTTTTTTTTTCTCTCTAACTTTAATTTATTTATTGTTATTATTAAACACGACTAAAAGTCACGCTGACACAACAGCATTACACCGGTCATTCTACATTATTTGTCACATGGAAAATCTAATGTGTCATTTATTTTGTTTTTGCTCACTCAATTTTTTTATTAGAATAATTAAATTAAAAATGGAAAAGAAAATATATTTTTTAAATATTTTATTCAAACCATCTGTAAAATTATCGTAAAACGAAACGATATGAATAACAAAATTCTCTGACATTTATTTTTTTTATTTTATTATTTCGATCGATCACAAATTCGTCTGTCAAATATTTCGTTCAACTTTTGTCCCTCCATCTATCTAAAATATTTTTTCTCTTTTTAACAAAGCTTCAATATATTTTCGTCTTTGTTTCTTCAATCAAGCCATCAAAATAATATTTTCCTTTTCCTTTCTCTCTCTTTCTCGGTCAATTTAAAACCAACCTTTAATATTTAAAAAACAAAAATGTCAAAATTCATAGTCACATAAAGAAATTTAAAAAAAAATTACTTAAAAATGTCTAATAAATAAAAAATTTAGCAATTCATAGAAAAAAAAAAATAAATAAATAGATAATGCAAATTATAAAGTAATAAATAAATTTTAAATAAATTACAAAATGGAGACAACTAGTTTGTTAATATATAACAAAAATTCAGGAGGTTATTTAACTCGTTTGGTAATATTATTATTTATTGAAAAATATTATTTTTATTTTGATTAAAAGCTTGTAATTATATATGCAAATAATCATGCAGATTTGGAATATACTTTTGGCTGATGGTGAATTACGTGCATTTTTTAATTTAGGAAGAAATTGTAGTTTTGTTACAATATTTATGATTGGATTAATAATCATCATGGCTGCCTGCACATTTATGGTAATAATATATTTATATTTTAATATTTAATTTTGATATTTCATTAACTTGCTCATTTAATGTTAAATATTTGATGAAATAATTTACTGTCGGTATATAAAATATAATATTTCAAATAAATAATGAAAACAAGCTTTCGGATGTTGATAATTAAATGGATCATTACACTCTATTGGTTAACCACTTTTTGCAAAATTTTATTTGATTAATGTCATTGATAAATCAACATGATAAATTGTTTTTATATTTTTTTTAATTATCATGATTAATTATTTATAAATTATTCAGATATATTCATACATTTATTAAGTGTGAAAAAAAAAATATACATTGTTTAAGATAAAAGCTAATCGATAGATTTAAAGATAAAAATTTAATACAAATTTTTTTTTTCTTTTTTCTATTTCATTTTACAGTTTGTTAGTATTTTTTTTTTCTTTGCAAATTTATTTTTTCATGCTGTTATAATTTTTTGTATATATAACAATAATAAAAAAATAAAAAATCATATTGTGATAATTTAAATGTATAGCAAGTTCGATATTTTTTATGTGGATATATTTTTTTTTGATGCTGATTTTAATATCATATCTCTTTCAGAGCACGAAAATTGCAAATTCAAATGAATTTCACAGTCGTTCGCTGCAAAACGAAGCAAACGAGGTAAATCACACTGTTTATATACATTTTATCTATTTTTAAATATTTTTTTTATTCTTTGTTGTATATTTTTTTTTCCTTTCAACATTTACCAACACAATTGTGTTGAATATACACATGGATCCATTTGGGTATCATTCCAGAAATTGCCAAGAAGGCAAAGTATTTTAAGGGTGAGACCAGCGTACAATTGTATTCACAAACACGTAAGTCCAGAGGTTATTTTGCATTTTTGTTTTTATTTACCACCCTCACACTCTCAAGCTCAATTGTTTTTTCTCAACGCCTTTTTTTTTTTTTTTGCATCATTTTCAAGCATAAAATACAGTTTTAAAAGAGGCAAAATAAATGAAAAATAAAAATGTAAAAGAAGCGTTAGGAAAAAAATAAAATAAACTAACAAGAAAAATTTAACATTTAATTTTAAGTTGCAGCAAACGGAGGTTTTTCAAGAAAAGACGAAGCAAACGGTGAGTGCATTTGCCATTTATCCTACGAAATATTTTTTTTATTTTTTTAAATATTTATTTCGGTATACATGTACACAAATACTTGAATGTTTTACCTGAAAATATATTTATTTTTTCAGCTGCACAAGGAGCATTTGGAGATTGAGTTGATGAAGAGTCGAATAGCTTGCATGAACAAACTTCTCAGATCGTAAAGAAATATATTCCCGTTGAAATTGACGATGCTAAAAGTAAAATGAAGAGTAGAAAGTCAAGTTTATTTTTTAATTTTCAATTGCTGGTTAAAAAATAAAATAAAATAGAATACGATAATTTTTATCTCAATGGAAAACAGTGCTCGCTAACGAGCGCTAATAACCCGTGCCCCCACAGCTCAAGAGAAGGAAAAAATATATTTTTATTTTATTTAATCTTTCTCCCTTGGTCGAAAAAATACACCCTGGAATTTAGCTGGTTTAAACGAGCACGCCACTTTGAAACATCGGCTCGTTAGTGTTCATTTTCATTTACTTTTTCTTTCCTTTTTTTTTGTTTCGATTGTGTTTTTTTTTTTCTATTTTCCAGTAGCATGTTGGACCTTTTAAAATGCAAACAAAATACTCTCGTATCCCCTATGTGACGCTAAAGAAAAAAAATATATATTTTTGATCATAGAGTATACGTTTTTTTTTGTAATTTATTTTTATCCCTTTTAAATTTTGCAAATGGAAATTATAAAAATAACACACAAGTGAAATTGGAAACTAGATAAATGTAAATTAAAAAAAAATATATTCTAATTAAAATGAGATATGATTAATGAGGCCAACATTGTATCTCGACATTGAACAGATATTCCGAAAATGTGTGCATAATTTATGTAATATACAGACCAACTTGGTAGTATCATTTTTGCATCACTTTACGACAACGAGTGTTGAACTTTACGAGTTTGAATTATTCAAGAATTTAAATATCATTTATGTTATATAACTTGAATATAACGTGCATGTGAATGACATTTAATACAAATATATTTCTTAAAATTTTAAAAAATAAATAAATAAATAAAACCTCTACTTATAAATTAATTAATTATATATTTCAACAATGTTTTTTCATTAAAATATTCTACTATTAAAAAATAAACCAATGATCTCAATTTTAATATATTACATTGATTTTATTTTTAGAATAATAATAAAAAAATTAATTAAAAATTAAATGTGTTGATTTTTGACTGTCGTTGATAATTTATGAAAAAAAAAAAATGCATTTTGATACAATTAAATCGATAGATTGAGAAAAGCTACTATGACAACAATTTACGTCACCACGAGCCCCATTTCAATTTTACATATTAGTATTATTTGCTCATGCGCATGAAAATTGTAGATGGCGTTTATTTAACCCTCGTTCGATTTTCCCCAAGTCATGTTCTTCTTCGTTATGTGTCCAACTTTAGCTTGCTTTAGCTTCAAACTACTTCTATCTCACTCAGCATGAGTTTGTTCTGGTTCCACACACACACTCGATACCTGTTAAAGTTCGACGGTGATGATGATGGTGGTGGTGGTAGTTTGGTTGAGGTAAAGGTAGTGGATATTTTTTTCAAGAGGGGGTGGTAAAATGAGAGTTTATATAAAGCGTATCCAAAGGTCTTTGCTCCCATTTAATATTTCAGACAGTCCACAAGGAAAGCGGTTTTTCAGACATCGACATGAACATTGAAGTATATATGTTCTTGTGAATTATATGTATGCTTACAAGACAAATATAAAAAAAATATTATTAATGGGGTTATTGAAATAAGGGTTGAAAAAATAGAAAATAAATATTTGAAAATAAAAAATATATATATAAATAAATAGATGGATGGATGGCTGGCTGGATGGAGTTTATTTCAACTGCAAAAAAATAGGACCAATAGTTTTTTCTTACTTTGAAGTAGCCATTTTTTTTTTCTTTTTTTTATTTTACGTTTTATGATTTTTTTCTTTTTTTTTTATATTTTTATTTTAACGATACTCGTGTGCACTCTGGTGTCGACAGGTCCAAGGCTATATATGTGACCTAAAAAGTAAAAAAAATAATAATAGTGATAAAAAAAAAAACGAAAAAATAATAATCCATAGGGAGTCAATTTTAATTTTATATGATTTATTAAAACTGATGGAAAAAAAATGTAGTCTCTATAACAAAATTCGTTTTTTTTTTTTAAATAAAATTTGTTAAAATTACACGTCTGACTTTTTATTAATTCTTTTGTACATATTTATTTAATTTTATTGATTTATTTTTTATTTTTTATTTTTTAACATTTTGTCAGGAATATCAAGTCTTTAAATTATTATCTTAATTATAAGATTTAATATATTTTTAATCCGTTGGTATTTGGATTAATTAATTTTGTTTTTTTATTTTAAATTTATCACGAGCAAAAAAAAGCTCAGCCAATTAATTTATATTGGATATGTGATACAATCAAAAATTCACTCAATTCATACATTTAATTAGATAATTATTATTAAAATAATACATGTTTTGATAAATTTATATGTGTCATTCATAATATCCACTTACACGTGACTCTCATACTTATTACTCTTTAATTAACATTATTTCAAGAAAACAGTAGAACACGTAGCGGAATAGTCAGACATCTAACAACCATAAAATAAATTAAAATCATCATTATTATTATTATTTTATATATGATTTTTTTGATTGTTAATTAATTTATTTATTTTTATACTTTTATTTCATTTTAATTGGCTTTGGAATTCATTGTATTTTTATTTATTATTTATTCAAATGCTATTGCCGACACAAGTCTCTAAAAATTAGGTCAATATCAATTTATTTTTCTTCTTGTCTGATGATATTTTTACCCCTTTTTTGCTCAAGTATTAATATGCAAAATTTATTTTTTTATAGTAGTTTATATTTGGAAAGAAATTATGTTGAAAAATAATCCATTTTAAAATAAGAAAAAAATAAAAAGTATCCAAGTCTTAAAAAATAAAGTTAAATGTATATTTTCTCTTGGCTTTTTTTGTCTGATAATTTTATATCGTTTTTTTCCTTTGTTTGAATAACGAAATAAATAATTAAAGTTAAATATAGTGTAGGTAATTATTGCTTATTATTAAATCGATATGAAAAATTTATTTTTAATATTAAATTATATTTCAAACGAAAATTTTTAGCTTCATTGAATGGCACGCTAAAGTTTTTTATTTATTTTTTAATTTTTAACTATCCAAATGAATTTTACTGCTTAATTTGTTTTCAATAATTAATATATATATAGATATTTTCGTTTTTGCATTTTAGAATTTTTTAAATTCAATTAAAAATATATTCTACATTTGATTTTAAATTTTAAATATTTAATTCCATTAGAGGTAAATAATACTAGGTGCTTGTGAAATGTTCAAGTACTTTTAACTTTTTTATATTTAAAAGTGATAAAGGTTTATTAATCAGTGTTAATATCAATTTCAAGTCAACTTGCTGATAAATATAAAACGAATCATTTGCCAAAAAAATTATAAACATACAGTTTTTTTACTTAAAAAAAAAAACAAATTTTAATTAAATGTGTCTGGATAATTTAATAGCTATTAATATTAATAAAGAATTAATACAAATAGCTTTTAGATAAAATAAATACTATATTGATTTGTTTATTTTTACTATTTATTCTCAGTAGCATTATGTCGTTATTTGAAACTATAAAAATTGAAACAGTAATATTTAAGTGCATGATCTTAAATTGTTAAAAAGTTGTGGCACAACTTAAACTTCATATTTCAAAAGTAAAATAAAATAAGAAAGCAAAATGAAATAAAAAAAAAAAAAAATTTGTCGTATTCGTGTTCTCATACTTCTCAAACGTACTTAAAGTACTCGAATTCATATAAAGACAAAGTATAAAAGTATGAAAGTATAAAGAATAAAATGAAAAAAAGAAAAGTATGAAAAAATGAAAAGAAAAAAATATATATAGATTTATATATTCTTTTTTCTTTTTCCAACAAATATAATTTTATTTTCGTCTTTTTTTGGTCACTTGAAAAGTGAAATAAATCGTCGCCTTCATGTATCCTAGACGATATACTTGAAACCTTGCCAAAAACGATTAGGAAAGTGAGCCTGAAGCGAGTGTACGACCAGACTCTGGGCACTTGTTTTCAAATGGAAAATAAAAAGAGTGCCCTAGAAATATATATACGACATATAGCTTCTTCTTTCAGGTGCAAAAAAAATGAAAATATAAAAAAAGCTTCGGACAAAAAATAAGGGGTGAAAAAGAAGAAATGAAAAATTGTAGGAAAACGTTTCGCCGACGTTGGACGCACGATTTATCGTTTTTTTTTTTTACTTCAACCCCCTTTTTTTTTTTTTTTTGCCTATCTGTAGAAAATAGAGGACACAAAAACGCTAAAAGAAATAAACTTAATAAATAAAAATGTCGGTGTAAAAAAAAATAATTTATATATCAAAAACAAAAACAAAAAAAAAAACAATCAAATTTATATTTAATTTAAAAAAAAGTATAGTTAAAAAATGCATGACTCAGAAATGAGGTAGTGTCAGGAGATTTTTATTTTTTTATTCTTTTTTTAACATAAATAAAAAATATATATGTTTATAAATTGAATAAATCATGAAAGCAAATAAAAAAGAGAGAAAAAAAATAAAAATTTTCATTGGAAAAAAGTCGTTTAAATAGAAATATATTTAAACAAAAAAAAAAAAAAAAAGAGATTGATTTTACTGTGGCGTGTTTGTGTCCTTGATGCAAAGTCAGGCGTAAATTGAGCTTTTTTTTTGTTTACTGAAATAGAAGATAAATAAAAAAAAAACGAGATTTTAGTGTGAATTCGTCAGTATTGTGAGGCTCGAGGCACAATCGATTCTCGTCTTGACTGTACAAACACACACCAAAGTCACTCTGGGTATTGTCAAAATAAAACAAGAAGGGTTTGTATTCATGGATCGGATTTCGAAGTTTATTCCACCCAGGTGTCTTCTCAGAATTCATCGGATAAAGTGGATCAAAAAACTCAAACTTAAACAAAAAAAGATAAAATACAAATCAACAAAAAAGAAAAAAAAATTATATATATATAAGTCAACGAAATAAAACAAAAGTTTTCAAGTAAAATAAAATAATAAATATATATAAAAGTTTGTTTCAATTGTTCTCAGTTAATAATCAAACAAAAAGTCAGTAAATATGTTCAACTTAATTTGTTCGATTAATTAGTATTTATACAATTTTTGAAACTAAAATTAAATAATTTTGAAAAGTTTTAAAGACAAAGTTCATTTTAATAAATCAATTTCAATACTTGTATTTATTTTTTTCAATAAAAAATTAAATTATATTTTAAAATAAAACACAATAAAAAATACAAACACAATTTGTGCATGATTAATAAATATTTATATGAAAAAAAAAAAAAATATATCAAGCCAATTGATTTATTATAAACTTTATGAAAAATGTTCAATTGGTTTTACTTTTTGATTGTGGATAATAAAAAATACCTGTCACAAATTGAATGTTTAAATTTATTTAAAATTGCTGAGTAAGATGAATTTTCAATTGGCAATATCCTTCGAAACGAGGTGAATAAATTTTTGTATCTTGTTATTATTATAACAAAAAAAAAGCAGCTCATTTTATTTTTATCATCTTTCAAATACTTTTTTTACATTGGTATTTGCATATTGCAAACTCAAGCTGACCTCTTTTCTTTGTAAAAAAAAAATTATAAACAAAAATTTTTTATAGATTTTTAAAAAATATAAAATAATAGTTGACAACAAGTATCATCCAAAATACCTCAATGACAATTTTTCCTTTTATTTTTTCCAATATAAAAAATGATGTAAAAAAATCTTTCATAACCGACACATGAATACTTTGTTTTTTTTTTTTTTTTTTTCATATTACTTTTTTCAGTGAAAATAAAAAAAGTCATAGCTCAAATTTTAATCCCAAACGAACCAGTAGTATTTGATAAAAAAATAAAATAAAAAAAAATTCATATCTATGAATATTTCATTAGAAAAAAATACTCCAAATGAAAAAAAAATCCAAACCCAACAAAACATGATTGAATAACCGAAATATTTTAATATAAAAATACAAAATTAAATTTATTTCTTGGAATGATAATAAAAATAATAAATCCTATTCATTTTTGTCTACAAGTGACGTAAATTATCAACAAAAAAAAAACAAATAAAAATTGTATTCTCAGTTAATTTCTCATATTTTCTTGTTTATAAATCCTTCAAAACAAAGTGCAGAAAAAAAAAGCTCATAATTCCTTTACAACGATAGCCCTCTCATTTAATAAAAAATTAATCAAACACTTGAATATTTCACTCAACCTTTTAACACTTGATTTTATTTATTTATTTTTTTCTCATTTACCTATTATTAAGACTACAATAAACGTTAAGAACCATTACAAAAAAAAAAAAATTAAATTCTCTTTACTTGGACAAATAAAGAGAAAAGCTCTCTGGTAAATAAAATAATAATAATAATAATAAAAGACAAATGAATAAAGGGAAAAGTAGAAATCGAAGCAAATAATGTTTTTTGTTTTTTCATTATTAATAGGTAGCATATGGGGTTGCAAAAAAAAAAAGAAATGAAAGAGTCAAAAGAGAAAAAAGAGATGATGTATTAGACAAAGTGTCAAAGTCAAACAATGAGCTTTTTTTAAACAATACAATGTCACACTATATGCAATTATTATTATTATTATTTGACTTGAAAAAAATAAATAAGAAATAATAATTTATTTGTGTGGGAGTTGGTTAAATGGTATGTGTATATTCTTGAAGAGTATTTATCGCTTCTGTCGTTTTTTCTAACGTTCAGACACATATCAAATAAGACAAGCTAAAGCTTCACGTCAGATATTTTAACCAGTAAATATACACATGCAAAATCGATCATGTTAAAAAGAATGAGAATAGTGTTTTAAGAGATAAAACGTGTGTATAAAAATACAGCTATTTTTATTTTAAATTATTTTAGAATAAATGTAAGAAAAATTGTTGTAATATTTATGATTGAAATTGTAAAAAAAAATATAAATGTCAAATAAACTGAAAGAGGAAAAATGTTTACTCAGCGAAATCTAAACGTAATTTCGATGACGAAAAAAAGGAAGGAATAAAAAATAGTGATAGAAATGAAAGAGGGGTCAGAAGCAAAACAATTTACACAGAAAAGAAGAGGCTCTTAAAGAACCACTAAACTTTTTTTTCATATATATTTATTTTTTTTTTCTGCCCCTCTCAAGACTGATTTATTTTTTCATTCAACCCTCGTTTCATTCAACCCTCTACCTTTATACTCGACACGCCAATGAGGGTTAACATATACACTGCAAAAAAAATGAGACAAACTCGAGCGTCATATACAAAATCAAGTCGACATGTAATTTCAAACCCCATACTTGTACAGATAAAACAAAAAATATATTCATCCAAATATTTACATACATGCCTATGAAATTGTCAAAAAAAAAGAAAAATATATATATATATTTACCCTGTGAAACAGTCTCATGTTACGACAACAATTTAAAAATATCAAATATCAAGGGAAACATTTACCAGCAATAAAATAAAATGAAAAAAAATTATAATAATAAAAACACTTGGTGAAAAAAAATCATGTATTATAAAATATATCTGCAATAACATTTTTGTTTTTCATTATTTTCTTTTTTTTTAGTCTATAAAAAATTGTTGGAAAATTTATATAAATATTTTGCAAACAAAGGACAATTTAAATTGTTCATTCAACACTGAAACACCATACTCGTCCTTGAGTTTATATATAAAGAATAAAAACAAAATTTTCGTAAAATTTTATGAACCCAAGAAAAGCTCAATGTCATTATTCTTCTGATTTTTTTTCTTGGATCGTAAAAAATGACAAAAAATAAATATATTTTTTATCGTAAAAAAAAAAAAATAAAAACATAAATAAATTGCTTAGTTATATAGACTCATAAAAGCGTCATTGCCGAAGATGTGATATATCCAAAAAGAAAAAAAAAATAATAAAAATATCAAAAAATATGAAAAATAAAAAAAAAAATGCGTGAACACGTTTCTGGTTTCATAACGTCTGTACAATCAATAAATATTGGAGTTAAAAAATTGTTGCCATATACATCGTGTCCGGTGAAAAAAAAATAAAAGATAAAAAGTAAAAAATATATGAAAAAGAATTTTTATAAAAGATAAAATAAAATCAAAAAAAATAAGGGAAAAAACCCTTATCTTAAAAGATTGCAAAAAGAAAAAAAAGTTGGATCAATTTCATTAAATTTATCGAACAAAAAAAAATCATCCATTTTATTATTAAAAATATAAAAAAATTGAAAAATTAATTTATATTTTTTTTTTAATATAAAAGCTTTATGTAGAAATTTGAATAAATCATAGGTATTTAGAAAAAAAAAAAAAAAATGAATGTATAAATATCAAATGAAAATAAAAATATCAAAATAAAATTAAAAGATAAAAAAAAATGTAAAAAAGACATATTGACAGAGTGTAGTGTGCTGAAAATTGAACCGACACGACATTATGAATTTAAAATTGAGAAAAAATAAGAAGAACACTGACGAGGAAAAAATAATAAAAAAATAAAATAAAAATAAAAAGGGACGTTGCAAGTTGATTGATTCGGTGCTTAGAGAACACGAAGCGTTGACGCGTTTGCCAATCGATCGATCAAGTACCTCCACAGTGTAATATGACCGAAAAAGAATAAAAAAAAAAAAAATAATATTGTATAAAAATTTAGAACTGTAAATCTATACCAGCCGAATGACAGCACCATATTACATTGAACGTTGTCAAAGTGTCAGCCAGCAATATTTTATGTCTTACTAACCCAAATGTATTTTATCGTATATATATAAACTATTGGCAACATAAAGGAGGTGGTGGTTTGGGCGTGAGAATAGCCCAACACGTGGAAATAAGTTACGTCTTTCTGTCACGATAAGGACATTCACATTGCGTTACAAACACTCTGAATCTCTAATAGCCGACAAGTGTCCTCATTCAAATTACCTCCTTTATATATATACATAACATTATTCTTCCTCAATTTATTATTTCCTTATTCATCCCTATACCAACATATACACCAACATTTATTTATTTACTTTTGAATATTTATTTTTTTTAATTGAAATATATTTTGAGTAAAGAAATTTCAGTGATTATTTTATTATGGAATTAAAAGAAAAACATGATATAGCTTTTAAGCCAAAAAAGTTGAAATAAATAAATGAATATTTTTATTTTTAATCCAATTTTATAACGTGGAAATTGCTTAAAATTTAAAAAAAAATTAAACCAATAAAATAATCAAAGTTTGCAGTAATATCATGTAAAAAGTAATTACAAGTTTAAATCCAACAAAGAGAATGAAAATAAAATTTAAAAAAAAAAATGATATATAATTTTTATGATATACACTAATAGAAATGAAAAAAAATTGGCGCCGAGTAGACAAATTATCTTTCATGATTAGTCTGATGGAGAGTCAAGCCCTACACTTACGTCTTATGCAATCGATTTTCTTTTTTTATTTTTTTTTATTTAACGTTGGCCTAAATATATAGAAAGTAACTACGAGCCAGACACCCCTGCAACACCACCCACCCTCTTTATCACCTCACCGTCAGCCAGTTTTGCAAATGTGTGTTCAATATATATATATATATATTATACACACGAATAAAAGTATCGGAAAAGAAGAAGAAGAATAGAAAAAAAAATAAATAATTTTAAACTCGGCAAAAAGTAAAAAGACAAAGAAGCCGAGAAAATAAGTGCACACAGGGTGCAATGACCACCACCACTACCAAGTCTATATATATATTTATATATTTTTTTTTTTTTTTCATTAAGTTTAAAACATAGATATTCACTGAGGGATATCCTATTATTATTTTATTTTTCCATAAGCACAAGTTGGCTAAATAAATATCAAATAATAAAATGTTTTACAAATAGACTATTTTTATTTTTTCACAATAAAAATTTATTATTTTTCCTTTTTTTTAACCTGATAAAAATCGTTGAATTATATTTTTAAAAAAACATTTAAAGATATTGATCTTGTTCTTCATTTTTTTACAAGTAGAAAAGGTCAATGTCTAGTCAGACAATTTATCCTTTTTTTATTTTAAAATTTTAATCTTTTGTTCTTTTTTTAAAAAATCTTTAATATTTTTTTGGCAAATGATTTGTTTTTTGTCTCTCTCTGCAAGTTGTTCAGATAAAAATAAAAAATAAAATAACATTAAAAAAAAAAAAAGACTTGTTATTTTAATGATTTTTCAAAAAATAATTAATTTTTTGATATAATAAAAAATATTTGTATATTAAGATTTAAGCCAAAAAAATTGGGGCTAAATTGGAATGGCATGTACCAATAGACATGCAAATAATGTACCATAAAAAGAGACTCGTTACATTGGCCAAAATAAATGAAATTGGAGGGTGAATAACAAAAAAATAAAAAAAAATAAAAATGAATGAATAAAATGAAACTTGTGCACGGTCATTTAGCACGCTTTTCACTTGATTTCATTCATTAAAAAAACATTAGTTTGACACGTGACCTGGGGTTAAAAGGGAGAAAAGTAAAAACGATTGGACAAATTCCATAAAAATAATGTCTTCATGAAGTGTAGTAGTCGTTTCTAGCCATGCATTCATGTCATTATCTTCATTTCAAAAAATATATATACTCTCTCTCTCTTTTTATAAATTTATGTAATGTTTCAAACTTTGTTTCCTATGTTAAAATTGAAATAAAAAAAAGCATTGTCCAACAGCAATTTTATGAGTTTAAAAAAAAGCAAAAAAAAATATTTAAACGAATGGGAACATAGGTACTTGACTAAACCAGAGTTTCAATGAGTTTTCAACGAGTGTTTTACTCGGTGTTTTCATCGTGTACCAATGGCCCACAACACTCGACTAGCCTCATTCAATTTCTCCTCACATATTCATCATTCTCAAATTACTAATACTATTTTATTAACCCATCCCTATTTTTTAACACGAAAAAAATAAATCAAACTTAATTTCCGCAAAATTTCAATTTTTTCATTTTATTTTCATATCCAAATATTATTATTTTTTTTTTTTTTCATCAATTTTTGTTAAAAAATAAAAAAAAAATCAACTTGATAATTCACAAAGCTTTTAAGTAAACTTTTTTCCTTTATTTTTTATAAACTTTAAGAAGAATTCAAAATTGAAAAAGAATTCAATATTAAATTCCCTTTTTTTTTGTCATAAATAAATATTATTTTTTGTGTCTGACTATTGACGGACTTGTTTCACTGTAATCTTGAAATATTTATTTAAATAATTAATTATTTTTCTTTCGTTTAAATTTTATCTATCAAATTGTGTATTTTGATAATCCAAACATGGTGATATGACACAAGCTTCCAGAAAATTACGTCAATATCAATTTGTTTTTATTTAATTATTTTTTGTCTGTTTCTCCCCCCTCTAGCCTAATTATTGAATCGGCTAAAAAAATGTATACATATTTATTCATTCGTCATTTATATATATATATAATATATTTGTTTTTTTTTTTTTTCATTTATATATAATTTATTTATATACGTAACTCAACGTTTCGATAATTCCATCGCTATCTATACACCTCCGGGTAACATGTACAGTCTTATGGGACAATCAACTAAATAAATAAATATATATATTCATTCATTATAATTTACTTGAAAATTAAATTTTATATTGAAATAAAAAGCTAAATAAATAATGATATGTATGAATAATCAATTTATTCATCATCATGACTACTTGGAGTTTTAAAAAATTAAAATATAATCAATGACAAATTGAATTAGAAAAAAATAAAATTTACCAGTATAAACCTTCTTAACAATATTAAATATCATCATATTAATACTATATTATTTTTTAAATTTAATAATGGCTTCGATATTTTGCTCATAAAGAGAGGGTTAAATACCAAAAGTGAGCATGAATTATTTATATCAATATAACTCTCCATCAACGAAAAAAAAAAAAAAAAAAAATCTATTATGTTCTTTTTAAAAATTCCCTCTGGTATTTTATTAAATGTTTTTTTAATTTTAATTTGTAATTAATTACAAATTAAGCACTTAAGTATGAAGCATATAACATCACCCTCATATTGTTGATTACAAGTAAAAACACAAAACACACATCATCATCATCATCATCATCATCCTTATTTTGTGTGTGTGTATGATGAATAGAAAAAATGACACAAATTATTTCACTACCACGATCACATGAATGGATTAATTAATTTATTTATTTGCAAAAAAAAAAAGAAAAAAAAAAGAAATAAATTAATAACCACCATCACCATCACCACAATTTAATTGAGGCACACTTGGCCTATCATCATGATGTATGTCATCTTGATGTCTACGTATAAGTTCAAGATATCGATGACGTGGATCGCAGTAATGAAGTAGCGGCACCTAGACATCAGTACCAGTTCCTTCTTGATAACCCTCATCTGGTGATGAACGTGTAGAACCAAGTACACGTTTTAATGCTGATACTGGTGGTAATACTGGTACACCTTTCTGCCAAACTCTCAATTGTTTAGCACCTGGTGGAAATTGTTGTTGTTGATTTTGTTGTTGATGTTGTTGATGTTGTTGTTCAATTGTTGATGGTAAAATATCATTTGTCACGTAATTTGATGGATTATTTTTATTTGATATTGTTTTATTTATTGTTGTTTTGTTGTTATCAATATTTCTTGTACTATTATCATCCCATATACTTGAATATAATAATCTTGTTTCTTCCATCATAAGTGAATTTAGCTGATGATCATTGTATGTGCCAATTTCTTCAATTGATGTACCACGTGTATCACGTATTAAATCTGGATTATCAATTGGCACTAATGATGCTGTTGATGAAAAACATGGACCATGAATAACTGGTTGTGATTCATCAAATATATAATCATTATTATCTACTTGTTGTCGTTGAACATAATTTAAATTTAATGTTACTGGTTTTGTATCATTATTAAATGTAGTTTCAGCTTCATAAATTTTATGATTAAATTGTTGCTGTTGATGATGATTAACTTGTTGTTGTTGTTGTTGTTGATGATGAATATGATTAGCTTGTTGCTGCTGATTCACATCATTTATTTGTCCATCATCAATTGTATTTGTTGAATCAATTGGTACTACTTCAATTGTTGATGTTTTAACATCTTTAAGGGGCATTCTTCTTAGTCTTACAAATAATATTAATATTGTTAGTAAAATTAATAATATTAATACAACAAGTGCTGCTGATATACCAGCAATTTGTCCAGATCCAAGTGTTGACATACCAGCTGTTCTTAATGATACATGAAGTGTAAAATTAGCTTCAACACTACCAGCACGATTTTCAGCAACACAATAAAATTCAGATGAATCAGATTCTTGGGCGTTGGTCAATATTAATGTACTTCTTTTACTAAATTGTCCTTCTTCAAGTATAATAATTTTTTGATATGTATTAAATGATGAATGATTTGTTAATAATTTACCATTCCAAAACCATTTAATTTTAGCTTGTGGTACAGCACTAACACGACAAACAATACTTGCATTTTCACCAATAGTTGCTTCAGCATAACGACTTGCAATCATTAATACTGGTCTACATGCAAAATCATCAATAATTAATTCATTAAATTTTTTATTTAATAATTGTTCTGGACCATGACATATTGGTGATATTAAAGTTGGTAAATTATGTTTAACAAGCCACATTTTCATTTCACGTAAATGACAATTACATATCCATGGATTATCATGTAATTCAATACTTGTTAATTTAATTAATGAATCAAATGTACCTGGATGAAATGTTTCAATTTGATTATTATTTAATTTTAATGTCTCAAGTATTGTTAAACCACGAAAACCATTTGATTCAACTTCATGAATTTTTGTATATGATAAATCAAGTTTGACTAAATTTTGACTATTTAAAAATGCATCAGAAACAATTATTTCAAGTGGATTATTTGATAATGATAAATCACGTAAAAATGGTGCTTTAATAAAACTATTACTTGGTATATTTATTAATCTATTAAAACTTAAATCAAGCTCAATTAAATTTGTTAAACCACCAAATGCATCATTATCAATTTGTTGCATTCTACAATTACGTAAATATAAACGTTGTAAATTTGTTAAACTAACACGTTTAAATATATTACTTGGTAATATACGTATATCATTACCACTTGCATCAAGTACTTGTGTATCTTGATCAATTTTATCTGGTATACTACTCAATGAACGATTAACACATTCAACTGTACGTTTACCACTTTTCCATTTACATGTACACTCGTCAGCACATTTATCACCAACAACAATACCAAGTAACACTAAAATAACAACCCCCAAAGACACACTCATTGACACATTTTTATTTCCCATGTTTTTTTATTTTTTTTTATTTTTTTATTTATTAATTTACATTAATTAAATTGTGTTAATTTATTATTTTATTATTATCACCACCATCACCACCATCATCATCATTATGATCCTCATCACAAATATTATATTTTTTTTTATCCATCACCACCAACACTACCAACCACCATCACTTGTACTCCAACAAATTCATCACAACACTGTAATCATCATGATATTTTTTTTTTTCATCATTCATTTAGAGCAATTCACAGTTAAGACATATTCTTATACCTATTTTTCTATAGATAAACAACTTGACACAAAAGGGCGTTGATTGGTCCTCCACCAAAAAATTCTCTGCTACTCCAGATTACGTCTTAATATTGATATATATATATTTTTTTTCTTCCATTTAAATTTAATCCTTCACTCATGATAATTCATTAATCATATACAAAAACAACCCTTAAATCACAAAATTAATTCTTCACAATTTTACATGTTATTTATTTATATTTCGATATGATTAATTTACTTTTTTTTTATTTGATATGATGTAGTAATTCACTCGCGTATTATTTGTCAAGATATGTTATAATTATTATTATTATTATTAAATTAAAATGAGAAAAATAAATATTAAAAAATATTATTATTGCGTTGATAACACCTCAATGGTAGATGAAAAACTGAACCAAGCGCGCAATGTCGATCCCACCACCATCACCACCACCACCACCATCATCATCGTTAGTTCTTGGCACCGTCAAAGCGCCGCCACCGTTGAATTCACCGCCGGGACACTCAACCCCTATGATTATTTTTTTTTTTTTTTCTATTTTTTTCAAAAGGGGGATTATTTTATTTCTATTTCTATTTTTTTTTTATCATCCCCCTTATATTCTTGTACTATTTTTCTCGCTTGATATTCTAAACCCCCTGTTGTATGGGAACCCCCTTGGATTATTTCATAAAGGTGGAGAATACGACAACAAAAAAAATAAAAATAACAAATAAATAAATAGGGGTTGAAGTAGTAGTGTAAGAGAGAGAGAGAGAGAGAAGAATGACTGGTGAGTGTTGTGCTTGCAAAGGCGTCGTGATTCTCGTACTCGAAAAACCTTCACGTACGCATTTGCCAGCCAGAAGGGGATGATAGGGAGTGAGAGGGCACAATACCAAAAGAAAAAATCTTTTTTTTTTTTTTTTTTTGTATACATTTGCCCCCTGCCAACTTACAGAAGCAAGGGGGGTTGTTCAAGGCATTCTTTTTTTCATATATTACTTTTTTTTTTTTTATTATATTATATATACTCTTGCAATTGCTCCCCTTTTGATTTTTTGGACGCCAAGCTGTGCTGCTGCTGCTGCTGCTTTTATAAAGAGTCTCTATATATATTTATAACGCGCCCGGATTTCTGCGCACCTGCGCGCGCAAAATATTTCATCCCCCTTGTGTGTTGTTATCTTTGTTAACCCCCAGCGATTTTATTTATCTCTTTTTTCGTTTTTTTTTGTTTTTTTTTTTCATATTTGTAGCTTGCTCTTTCATTCTCCCTCTCTCTGTGATGTTGATTTTGTCTTTCTCTCTCTCATAAACCTCCCCTCTTGTTTCTTCAACCCCTAAAGGAGAACTGTCGCCGACGGCAGTTGAGTTGAAGTTGAGGTGAGTCGACTTCTCTGTGCTCTCTACTATATGTACCAAACCAACCCCTACCAACAAAAAACTAATACTACTACTACTACTATTACTATTACTACTACTATATTACTATATATTACTGTTATGTATGATATCGAGTTCTCTTGCGCTACGTTTTGCCAAGATATATGAGAATACGAGCGCACTTTTCCGTAAAGTACTTAAATGGACTGGCCAGATTACAAATAAATTTTTTTTTTATTATTATTTTATATATTTGAATATTATAACTCGTATATATGCTAATTTATTTTTATTATCTTTTGTTTTTTATTTAAAAACAATTCAACTATTAAAATTATAGAAAAAAAAATAAATACAAAACACAGAGAGAGAGAATCAAACTAATGATTCTGAAGTTTGTTAATAGCTACTTGGTTGATGGGCTTTTTATGTTGATGGCATTTTTTTTTTTTTTTTCAATTTTATTGTTGTTTTCATTGCAGATATATATAATATACTTATAGACTGTTATTTTTTTGTTGTTTTTTCTTTGTTGTTGTATTTATACCCAGAGGGGTGGATTTATTATTATCATTTTTTTTTTTAAATGACAAAATTGGTGGAATACGATTGGATAAGATGGGATGGACCTTATTCGTAAGGAAAGAAAAAAAACAAAGTAAATTTGAAGGATGAAAATGATGCCTCTCTTCCCTGAGGAAATATATTATTTTCCTCATTCTGGGAGACTCCCCCGGCGTGTACCGGTAACGAGCCGTCGTCACGAGGGAAAATTCAACAATGTTCGGCCATCTTGTGCAAAATTATTATTACAAAAAATTTGTGACAATAATAATAATGATATTTATTAAAAAAAAGAAATAATAAAAGCTCATGTTAAATGACATAACAACAAAAATGAAAAAGTAAAAAAAAAATCATAATAATAATATCTCTAAAGACTACATCGTTTAGTAAAATATATATTCAACGATAAAATAAAAAAATATAAAATTTTCATTCTTTTATTCATCAACAATACCGTAGTACATCATTAAAAATTTAATGAACCAAATTCTCATCACCGTTTACAAGGTTTGAATTGAAAATAAGTCAAAGGAGTTACTTGACTACAAGTAATCAAGTATTTTACATATTTAAGATAAAAAAAATTAAAAAAAAGTCCATCAAGCCTTGTCTGATGATGACGATGATGATATATATATTATATTTTTTTTTTGTTCCTTTTAATATGTACGTATTTTAGTTTTAAAAGTAAAATGAAAGCATAATAAAAATAATAAAAAAAAAAAAAAATATTTCCGACAAAAGTAAAAAAGCATTGTAAAGATAGAACACCAAAAAACGACAAAAAAAAGAAATTATGTTGACACAAAGAGAAGACAGACACGATTGTAAAGGGAGAAAATACTGTCGAGGGGGGTATATATAGTATTTTGGACGCCTCTTTTCCGTCTGTCTATCTGTGCAGAAATTCTTGTTGAAGGGCCTTTTAGCCCTAATTGGCTGTGTCTGAATCGATATCACTCACAACTGTGCTGCAGTAAAAAAAATATGATAAAGAGCGAGAGAGAGAGAGAGAGGGAGGATGGGGGTGTAGAATAGGTTGATGATGGTGGTACCATACTGGGGAATATTGATGCTGCCGATAATGTTACAGACAAAACCAACAAGAACAAGAAAATAAAATTGTTTGTAGCCAAAAATAAAAAGGAAAAATGTTTAGCAGACATCAGCAATATATGAATGACACTTGAGAGTTGATATTCAAAAAGTTTATATATGTATATATGATTGACATATAGTACGATCCCCCTGAAACACGTGCTCCATATAAATTTTTTTTATTTTTTTTATTGTAAAAATAAAACAAACGAAAAATAAATTTAAATTTGGTTTTTATCATCAGCTATATTTAAATCAATATTTTAAATGATGCTGATTGTTTTTTTTTTTTTTTTTTTTTGATGATGAATAGAACGTGTGGTTTAACAATGAATGACGGTTAAATTGAAATGAGGAAATTGTTATATACCAAAGTTGATTTGAATCGAAAAACAATAATAACAACAGCAGCAACAATGTGTAAATCATGTGGGATATTCTAAAATAGTATATATACATAAATGGATTTAATGATAAGCCCAGTTGACTCACCAATCCTTCACTCATGAGTTTATAAAATTTATATATAAACTTGTTTTTTATCTGTTTAATTTTTTTAAACTCATCTCACTTAAATTCACGTATCTTAGTTAATCGTTGTTACGTATATATATAAAGCTCGCAAGATAAACAGTTAATGGTTATCCCGATGGTTTAGATCGATATTGTCTTCATACCCATTAACACTCATTCATCAACATATTTTTTTTTTTTTTTTTTTTACTTTAGATTGTAATTAGTTTGATTATTTTTATTCTTGTGACATTTGAATATTTTTAATTAAAAATTTATTCATGTTGAAAAAGATTTTAACTTATAATTATATTTTTTTAAAATAAATAAAGCATCATTGCAAAGTAAAAAATTAAATGCTAAATTCAAGTATTCATAAACCTAATATGTATTTTTAATGAAACAAAAATAAAATAATTTATAATAATAAATGAATAAAAGGCTTTACATTGTTCATTGATAAATTGAGACAAATGATAATTTAATCATTAAGATGTTGAATATATATTCGAGTAGGTATATACTAAAGCATAACCGTAAATTTAAGGATAGTGATGACACCTTCATCGTGTATCATGTCTAAAACTAAATCCAAAGGGAATTTCAGTATAGACCTTGTCACAAGTAAATATGCCTCATACTCCTGACAAACTTGAATTTGAATTTACCATAGTTAAACTATATCTACATTGGATGGTAGTCATACTTGTGAATATATACAATACGTATATATAATTTACAATCCATCTATTTGTCTATACATAAACACAAACATACATGAATTTAGTGGATTCACCTGAGAGATAGATAGAGATGAATAGACAAAGAGATGGATAGCAAAAGCATCGAGAAATCCATCAATCTGGATGAATTTATTTTCATCTCTCTCTCTCTACGCAGGATTACGCAAAAGCAAATTAATCCCAATTGATAAAGGTCCTTGGAGGTCTTGACATCTTGAAAAGCCTCTTCTATTAATTATTCAAAATTCTTGAAATATTAACAATAATTGTTCAATGAAAATAATTTAATAATGTTTTATAAATTGAAAATATATTGATAGTTAAAAAAGAGAATTGTCAATTAGTCAACTTGAATTAAAAAAAAAAAAAAACAATAAAACTTTAAAATTAGTTATTTAAATATCTCATCGTGATAATTATACGATGAATAAATGTTGAAATAAAAAAACTTTAATACTTTTTTAATAAATTGGTTTTAAAAAAAGCTACTTTTCAAGTTGAAATTAGATATAACTGTGAACAATCTAAAAAGCTATTAATCTTTTCTCACAAGATGATCGAAACAATGTCATTAAACTTTTAAGTAAAAAAAAAAATGAGATACATGCACGTTTTTATAACTGGCAATAATTTCGAAACAACAACAACAACAATAATGACAAAAAACATAAAATTGTATTAACAAAATTATAAAAATAAATTGTTTTTAGACTAAAAGTTATATGAACATGTTGATAAGACAATAGCAATGTTTATGTTAATCCATGGTAATTACGATTTAGGACATGTCATCCTTATCCAACTGACTCACCCAATAAGCCAACATGAAACCAAACTTTGAATAATATACATTTACTGTTTAGTGGCTTGTGTGTGCTGTTGCTTGTTGAGGTGTCTATGTGCATCCTTATTGTTCTGACATATGAGACTTGTAATTATTGAAATCATGATAACTCTTGACTCGACATTAATTGCCCAACATCCATCCATCATAATATTATATATCTAATTACAATTATTTAAAAATTTATCAATTAATTTTATCTTGAAAAGGATTTAAGGACCAGGTAATAATAGAGGTGGTGGATTTTTTCTTTTTTTTTATTTTCTCTATTCTCTATTGTTGGGATAGATAAAGAAAATCATTTAATTAAACTTTTTTTTTTTATTTTTTTATCGAATTGTTTCTCTTTTTATTATTTAAGAACAAAAGTTTCTTTTTTTTTTTTCTGTTCACTTTCGCCCTCAAAAAAATAAAACTATTGTTTTTTTTTTTTTTTTTTTTTTTTAATTTTTATTTTTCCAATATTTTGGCAATTTGTGTAGTGTTTTTTATTATTTTTTTTTTTATTTATAATTTTGTATTGTTTTCTTTGAATTGGGTTTTTTTTTTAATGACAATTATTTGTAATAGAAAGAAAATTGGACTCGAGTTTTTTAAATGTGAAACTTTTGATAGGAAAATAAAAAAACCAAGAATTTATGATTTTATTTTTTATCTCTGTTGGTTGTTTAAGTTAATTGAATTTTTTTTTATTTATAATTATGTTTGTTTATTGTTGTATACTCGAGTCCAATTTTTTATTTTTCCAACAGATTAATTTCTTACAATGAATGACAATTTTCGAAGATTTATTTTACATTTTTTCTCTTATTTAATTTAAATAAATGATACTGAATTTGAATTTAATCATTTTAAGTGTTAACTTTAAATTTTTTTCAAATCAAAATCAATTCCTCTTAATTTTTTTGGAAATTTAAAAAAAAATTGCACAATAAATTTCATTCTCAAATTTTAAAATAAAAAAATCATCAGTTAACACAAAAAATGTTACATATTTCTTTGAAGATTTATTTAAATTTTAACAAAATCTTAAATTGACCCAGTTATTTATTATGAACGGACTATTTTGTTTATAATTTTTCAAGTTTTTTAAATTTTTTTTTTTTTCTTAAAAAGACATTCATGACATTTACATTTGTTTTTACATAAAAAAATGTCACTCGTTTAACAAGCATTCATTTCGATGATACAATTTTGAAATTTAACATTAAATGTTAATTACGCCATGAAGTCTTTTAATCGACAATCGGACACCAACGTTCCGGCCAACGTTAACTCCCTCCCTCCCTCCTCAATTGACCCAAAAAAAAAATACTTTCCAGCATGTTTTTATCACAAAAAATCATCACGCATTTTCACAAATGCCTTTAATTTTCTGCCGGTTATACAAAGCATACCATCTGGGTACAAAAAAAAAAAAAAAAAAAGATCTTTTCTCTTTTCTTTTCTTTTTTTTTACCACCCAACTTAAACCCCCCAAGATG
This sequence comes from Aphidius gifuensis, assembly GCF_014905175.1. NCBI lineage: Eukaryota > Metazoa > Arthropoda > Insecta > Hymenoptera > Braconidae > Aphidius > Aphidius gifuensis. Next base: position 289,533 of record NC_057790.1, on the reverse strand, counting down.
TTAATACTCTTTTCTTTCAGCATATTACGTAAACCCACAGTCCTCATGAGAATTCGCAGTGTTATTTAACACTTTTAAGTAGCATCAGAAATATTTATCTTATCTTTTTTTTTCCCCATGAAAATGAGTTGAAAAACATACAGCAAAGACAGTGAGGCCTAGGCTAGTTGAATGTTTTTCACCTTGATTATTGTTAGAGCCCATTAGACAGAATAAAATATTATAAACAAATAAGTTTTTTAAAATATTATTATGACCTGTTTTATTTTCAGGGCTTAGCTTTATTCAAAGAGTGTTTGTTTGAGTTTATTTTTTAATTTAATTTTTTTTGTTCGTTTGATATAACATATTATGTTGTTTTATTTATTTATTTATTTACTTTGTTTAATATCATTTTATTCTGCTCTGGGTAAAATCGATCGTTTATATTTTCAACAACTAACAAGGGAGCATGCGCTTAAAACAAATAACCAACATTGTGTGGTTGCAATATTAATTGAGCAATTTATTTGCTGATTTTGTAAAATATTAAAAATATTTTCTTGTTTTTCAACTCATTTTCCATCTGGTGATATCGAATCGATGACACCCAACGCCTCACTTTTGATGTTATTATTATTTTTTTTTTTATTTTTCTACTTGATAAATAGTCTCATGTCTGCATCAAAATTTTTCCATTTTTCAAACCGAAATACACTTTAATCATTTTTTCGTGTTCCAATTTTTATTTTTATTTTTTTATACTTTCAATTCAACTTTAGTACTTCTTTTGCTGTCTGTTCTCTTTGGACAGTTAAAAATTTTACAACTCATTTTTGTTTTTTGGAAAAGTTTGCCTGAGGGATGTAAAAAAATTTAAAAAAAAAAAATATATTCGGCGGAAAAACTCTCTACAGACACGAGGCTGATTTTTTTCAATATTTTTTTTTTATTTTGAATGTAAAAAATCCAACGAACGCTGTCGTATACATTTCCATCATCGAAAATAAAAAAAAATAATTGAAAATCAACATTAAACAAAAATTTTTTACAAAAAAAAAAAAAAAAAAAATTGATTTTTTAAATATAAGTGCGCAGAAATAATAATAAATAAATAAATTGTAATTTTTCATTATATATTTAAATAAAGAAACTAAAAAAAAAAAACTGCGATGCTAATGATTTTTTTTTTTTTTTTTTTCAAAGAATATTTGAATTCATTCAAGTTGCGGAGTTTAATTGCTTGACAAATAATTTTAATGGTTTTTTCTATTTTAATTTAGGTTTTTTTTTCGACGATAAACATTTTGTTTATCCACCCCTATATATTAATATATCAATGTATATTTCCTTTTAAATTTTTCATAATATTTTTGTTCTATAAAAACAAATTACATTAAAAATATTAATTGCTGATGAAAAAAATATAAATAAAAATTTTAATCGGAGCAAGACTTGATGGTTTATGAGGTCCACTTTAATACACAAAATTATTTTATATCATTTTCTTTTTCTAATGCACATAAACAATGCCACAAAATCAATAGAAATAATTTTTTATTTCTTGAATTTGTACTTGACTATTTTTAATCCTCTTTTTTATCTTTTTTTTTTTTTATAATTTCTCAACAGCAATTAATATATAGATTGTAATTGTGTAAATGTTCCATCATTTATCAGTCGGATTTACAATTTGTAAACTAAATATTAAAAAAGAAAAAAAAAAAAACAATTTTTTAATTTTTTTTGTTTAGTATTAATTGTTGATAAATGATGGGGGGTTTTATTATCTGTCTGGAATTTTTTATGTTATTTTATTTCACAAACGAGTGCACGCTTTACTCGATGCGAAAAAAAATTTTAGTTACATGATCATATTGTTGTTTTGTTGTTGTTAAACACAAATGAAGAAAAAGAAAAATAATATTTTTATTTTTCCTCATTTGTCATTCATTTTTACAAATGATATTTTCCTTTTTTTTTTTTTTTTCTTTTTCTTTCATTAAAATTTACACAAATAATTGGCCCGGTTATTTATTTAATTAGACATTTAATCCAGTGTGGATTTAACCGGGCATTTATTTAAAATAACTTTTAGTTTTTTGTATAGTCTTTTCTTTTTTTTTGTGATATTTTTAATGAAAGAAAAAAAAAGAAAAAACGTTTTCTATGTTTACGCGATGTTATGCGTTTCGCTGACGAGGGATCGTGTTATTTATTTACAGAGCAGGATTAAATATAAATTGTTTTATTTTGTTTTTTTAAATTATTTTAGTTACTTATTATCGACTCGATCATGAATATATATATTTTAATTATTTTTTTTCATTTAAAAAAGGAGACAATGATTTTAACGAATGAACGATTATGTTGGACGTTCAGAGATAAATCACAGCATCAGTTTGTACAAATAATATTTAAACTTTCTCATACTTAATAAATCCATTGATTTATAATATTAATTTGATGAAAATATCACAATTTTTTAAATTGTAATTTAATATTATTAAATCATTTTATTTTTTTTTAATTTAATTATATTTATCTAAATATTATTTATTTTTAATCCTTGATTGTTTACGATCCCAACGTCTCACGAAGTCCATCAGCCAAATGGTTATAAAAATAATTGTATATAAAAAAAATTAATCAAAATAAATTTCATTACTAATATTCAATCAATTGTTTGTTTTTTTTTTCGAAAAGTTAATATTCCAATTATTGCTCACAATTTATCATACAAAATAATAGCAATAATAATTAATTATTATTATTAAAACTAGCTGATGAAATAAAGAGTGAAGAAAAAGAAAAAATGTTTATTCATTTTGTGGTGTTTCATTTGATGGAATAGTTATATTGATTGAATATTAGAAATAATTTTATTAATGACTTTTAGTATTTACAAAATCAAGCCAAAATCATGTTGAACAATTTTTTTTTTTAATTACGGTAAAATTTAATTTGAAGGTGATTATTGTATTTTTAAATGTAAAAAAGAAAAGAAGAAGAAAATTTATTTATACAAAATAATTAGCAGCATCATAATGTGCTTCCAATTTGTATTTAACCAACTTAATTATTTATTGAAAATATTCAGCCTTCGTGCGCGAGCCAAGAAAGAAAATAAGATATTTGAAATAATAATTTAAAATAAAAAAAAGAAAAACATAATAGTCATAGACTCGAATTATTACGGAAGTTGGCAGCGTAGTTTTTTATTTATTCTCCATTAAATTAGCTAGTTGGTTTTTTCTTTTTTTCATTTTATTTTCAAGTAAAAGAAACAATAATGAAATTATGAGGCTTTTCGTATCAAAAATTGTTGTTTTTTTTTTTTTTTTTTCTAATGAAAAAATGAATCGTTAATTTTGTTGTTTTTTATTTTTTTTAAATGACGGTGTTGTTCATGCGATATTTACACGATTAAAAAAAAAAAAAATATTACGTAAATTCATTTTTTAAATCTATTTGTTTTCTAACATTTATTTAATTTTGTATTTTTTTTCTCTATAAATTGTATTACTGATAATGGCTTGACTCTGTCAAGAAAAAAATAAAAAAAAACAAAAAAAACGTTTTTTTTTTTCTTTTTCTTGTTTTCTTTTTTTTTTTTTTTTTATGTTTATTAATAATTATTTACATTTAAATGTATTTATATGTACAAAGATAAATGACTCGCACCGGCACACCTTCACACTTCAGTCACTGAATGTTTGTTTTTTTTTTTGTGTTTTAAATTTTCAATTTAATCAGACGTTAAACCAAGCGCGAAATTAATGATTTTTAATATTATATAATTATTAATAATTTTTTCGATTCAATATTCATGCTCTCGGTTTATCAATATTTACAAAGTAACATTCATTTTATTTACTCTTTCATATATTTTTGTTTTCCCCCCCACGTTAAACGGTTATTTTTATTTTGTTTTTTGAATTTTTATTTTTTTTGTTTATTTTCAATTTTCATATCAACATATTTCTATTTTATATTTTTGCAAACACGCCACCGGATAATTTTGTTACCTAATGTTTTTTTTTTTTTCATTTTTAAACCACTTTAATTGTCTCTTTAATTTTAAATATCACTGGCTGTAAGCACATGCACTAAATGACTTTTCCGACTCAAGTAACAATTTATTCTTGTGCTTGTTTTATTTTTATTTTTCATTTGTTTATAACAATATACATTTAGCTATATATATTTATAAATGTTTTGAGTTTTTGTGTTTATTAAATTCACTATTGTTCACGCTCTTTTCTTTTTTTTTTTTTTCTGTGTTCAAAGTATAAATGCCACAGCATGTACGAGTCACCAAAGAAAAAAAAAAAAAAAAAAATTATTTCTTTGAAGAAGAAAAACACCATATTGTCTTTTTTCTTGTTGTTTTTTTTTTTTTTCTTTTTTTTTTTTTAATTATTATTTAATTTAATTTAATTTAAACATTATTGATGTTGATGTTATATGTAATTTTCGATTGTTGTTTAATCGCAATGATTATTTTAAATGTTCTTATGTTTTTTGAGTTTTTTTTTTTTTATGTTTTGTTTTTTTATATTAAGTTTATAAAAAAAAATGTAACTACTTGGACACATTACCTTCTTCTTCTAAACTGAGACCACCACCATCAGTTCTGACAACATATAAATTTGGATCAATAACCTTGGGTATTGGTTTAATTTCAGTGCCAAGTTCTTGTTCAATACGATGAAGATTAAAACGATCTTCATATGTTATTAAATTAATGGCAATACCAAGATGACCAAATCTACCAGAACGACCAATACGATGAAGATATGTCTCAGCCATTTTTGGAAAATCAAAATTAATTACAACATTCACAGCCTGTACATCAATACCACGTGTGAACAAATCACTGCTTACCTATTATTTAAAATCATAAACAACAATTAGTATATAAATAATATTAAATTATTTGTATTTTTAAAAAATGAAAAATATATTAACCAGATTTCGGCAAAGACCAGCGCGGAAATCATGGAAAACACGATTTCTGTGTGCTTGTGCCATTTTAGCATGTATGTAATAGCAACAATATCCCAAATCAGTAATTTTTTTAGCCAAAAGTTCAACGCGCTGCGTTGAATTACAAAATATTATACTTTGTGTAATTTGCAACTGTAAATTTAAATTAAAAACAACAATTAAATATATTACTAATTAATATTGGAAAGATAATTTGTTGGTTTTTTTTTTTTTTTTTTTCTTTTACCTTGGAGAATAGTGTATTGAGACAATGAACTTTTTGACGTTCTTGAACAAAAGCATAGTACTGAGTAACACCTTTGAGTGTTAATTCTTCCATTAAATTAATTTCATATGGATCCCTCAAGTGTTTTTCCATAAACTGTTTAACAGTCAATGGAAATGTTGCTGAATAAAGTAATATTTGTCGTTCTTGTGGTAATCTATAAAACAAAAATATTAATTTAATGATAACAATAAAAGAAGAGAGAGAGATTAATCAATTGATAATTTACCTGGATATAACATGATCCAACATTCCTTTAAAATCTTGTGATAAAAGTTTATCAGCTTCATCCAATACCAAAATTCTGCAATGATCCATATTGGCAACATTTTTATCCATCAAATCAAGTATTCTACCAGGTGTTGCAATAATAACTTGTACTTTTTGATAAATTCTCATGATATCATCACGAAGATTAGTACCACCAGTGGTAACCATAACTTTGACATCCATATGTTTAGCTAATTCAATACATATTTGTGATGTTTGTAATGCTAATTCACGTGTTGGTACAATAACTAATGCTTGTATAACATCTCTTCTTGGATCAACTTGTTCCAATACTGGTATTGAATATGCACCAGTTTTACCAGTACCATTTTTAGCACGTGCTAATATATCTTTACCAGATAATGCAATTGGTATACTTGCTTCTTGAATTGGTGATGGTTTTTCCCATCCTTTTTCAAATATTCCCATCAATAATTCACGTTTTAAACAAAATTCTTCAAATTCATTACCACGTGTGTCTGTAACATCCTGTTTAAATAAACAAACAAACAAAAACAAATTAATAAAACAATCAATAATTAATTAAACAATCAATTATTTAATTTATACTTACACTTGTCTTGACACGTTTATCTTTGGGTGGAATCTTTAACTTTGCTTTCCAACCTACATCGTCCATTTTTTCCATGTCACCCTTGATAACAAGTGACTGCATGTTCTGACTCAACATGTGACTCGAATTGATATGCGTTTCGGTCATCATTTTTATTTCAATAATATAATGACGTTGATTTTATTTTTATTTCTCAATTTATTTTTATATTCTTTGTATATTATTATATCTGAAATAGAAAATAAATATTTAAATTTATTAAATTTTATTCTTTTCATTTAAAATCATTTTTTTTTCTCTCACAAAAGAAAGAAAAATAAAATAAAATAAAATAGTCAAAGAGAAGAGAACAAAAGACTTTTAGAAAAATATATTAATTTTATAAATGTAAACACAAAATAAAGTTAGAGGTCACTTTGATAAATCCCATGGAAAAAAATAAAAATAAAATTTAATATAAATTGTCAGTGTTGTGATTATTATCATCATGTTTTTATTTTATTTTATTTTTTCATTTGAAAATATTTGAGAACGAGCCTAGCAACTAATCCTCACAATTTTATACTATTTTTTTTTTCCCTAATTTTAAAAACACGTGTGACAAGATTTTATGTTAAATTAAAAATTTATTTTTCTGTCTCTTTGTTCTTGTCTAAATTTGAGACAAAAAAAAAATCATACTTGATGAAAAATAATTGTTAAAAAAATTGCATCAACATGACGAGTAAATGAGAACAAAAATGACGACGCCGTATGGCAAAAAATCCAACCAAAAATAAAAAAAAATAAAAAAGTCTAACCTCAGCTTGGAGCAACAAAAAAAAAAAAAAAAGACTAAAAGAGGAAAAAAAAAATAATTTTAACAGAATAAAACCGACGCCAAACAAAAATCCGATTACTCACAAATTTTTTTGTCATGAATAAAGTACAAATTCTAAATTAAATATTCAATTGCTACATACAATTTTAAAATGCCAACTTAATAATCAAATAAAATGATAATTATTTAGTATATTAATTGCTAAATATTGATGAATTTATTTGTGTTAAAATTGAGTAAAAATTAACTCACCTCGATAACGTTGCTCGATGCCGATTGCCAAGCGGAATACAACACGAAACGAACGGTACACTGAAAAACGCCAAGATGGCCGACTTCCCCCCAATGTCAAGTTTCGATCAGTTTGGTGTGTCTCACCAACACAAGAAATGTTTTTTTTTTTTTTTATATTTTACTAATGCACACACACACACACTTAACACGAGGCCCAAACGACCGACAAAATGTATATTTTTTTTTTACCTAATAATATTCTAATTAAAAATACAGTATTTTCTTAAATAAAAAAAAAAAAAGAGTAAATGATAATTAAAAAAAAAAATAATGTATATATTTTTTTTCTCCTCGCACAAAGTTTTCTAATATGTAATGGAAAAAAAAATATTAAATTAATTTCTTTTTGCCTTTGAATATTTCTCTTATCACTATATGGTTTTTTTTTGTTATTGATTTATTAACTTGTATATGTTCTCAATTACATAATATTTATGATTTATTGTTATACTCAATGCACAATTTATTTATTTGATAATAAAACTTCACTGCGTCAAACGCCGATTGATAATTGTTGTTATATGATCACAGATGTGTGTTGAGACTTGAGACGTGTCATGGAGGGACACAAAAACACTCCAAAATAAAAGTGTTTTTTTTTTTTTTTTATTAACGGCTTTGTGTTGGTGACGAGGATGATTTTTATTTATTACGCATGCGTTGAGTATTAAGGCGAATTTACAAATTCTCCATCTTGTTTTAGCGGGTAATTTTAAAATTAAATTATAATTTTTAAAAGTTAATTAAAAATTTAATAATTGTTATTATTTTGAAAAATAAGTTTTTTTTAAATTATAGTTGTTTCTTTTCATCAAAAATCTGGTGAAACAACAACATCTATTTTACACTCAGCAAAATAAAATAAAATAACTAACAAAATTGTCCTTTTTTAATTTTATTATTTGTAAAATTTAATTATCAATCATTATTAATTAGCAAACATTAATCTACTGTAGAAAAAAAAAATATCTATAAATTTTGTATTATATATTTAAAATATTGATAATTTAATGGAAATTAATTGAAATTTTTAAAAATATTTTAATAAATTAATATTTGCTAATTAATAATTTAATTATTAATTAATAATTACAATAATTATTTGAATTAGTCAAAAAAAAAGCAAACTAAATAATTGTTTAAACTTTCATTCTGTACATAAAAAAAATATAAAACTATTAAATATATTTTAATTACGTGAATAAATTTTGTTAATTTAAAATAAAAAAAATTTATATTTCTCATGAATTATTCTCGTTTTTGAGAAAGACGATATTTACGACATGCTTCTGGACAATGTCTGTCCAAATATCTTCGTTGTGAAAAGGCTTTGTAACATTCTTGACAACGCCATTCCCACTGATGATGATTTCTGGTTCTTTGATGAGCCCTCAAATTTGATCTAATTAAAAAACAAAAATAACAATTTAATCACCATTCAATTGTTATAAATTAATTACCAATACTATTAATTACCTATCAGCAAATGATTTATGACATACTGGACATTCAAATGGTCTTTCACCAGTATGTAATCTCAGATGACCTTTCAATACCCAAGGACGATCAAAACATTTTTGACAATAAGGACAATAATGCATGACTTTATTTTTTTTCCAATTTTGTTGAATCTAAATGATGATGACAAATTAAAACAACAAAATAAAATATCAATTATTAATGCCACATTTAACATTTTAAAATGATTATAACTTACAACGTCATCTTGGTTTAAATTGTTTTTCAATTCAATTTTATTTGGTTTTATTTCAACAACCCTTGGCAATTCAATTTGATGATTAATTTTTTGGTTCCATTGATTTGTTTGTATTTTTATTTGTGATAATTCTGGTAGCTTTTTTAATTCAGGCATAACTTTATAATTACATGATGATAATGATGATGGTGGTGGTGGTGGTGGTGGTGGTATTAATTTGTCAACTAAACCAATTGGATCTTCATTAACATCAATAAAATTTAATCCAAAATCATTCATTGAATTAATTTTTGTAAAATTAAATCGTGTCATAATTGATAATGCTGAATATCCAGTTGTTGAATTATTTTTTACAAATGAATCTTTTAATTTTTTATCTTTTTTTTTTGATGTTCCTAGTGTTGGATATTGACTCGTTGATTTATTATCTGTTGAAATTAAATTAGATATTATTATTAAAATAAATATTCATTTACAGGTTGTTAAAATTGTCAAAGTGTTTTTTTTTTTTTTTTTTTTTTACGTATAAAACTGTCAATTGATGAATTATTTTTTTTTCTTTTTACCATTTTTGTGGACTCGTGATTTTATCACTGACTTCATCAGACAAAATGGCATGATAATTATTATAATATAATGGTAATAATTATTAATAAATTGAGATAATTAATTATACACTCAGTATCACTGTAAGAGAAGCTTAATTGACATAAAAAAAAAACCACTGGAGTGTCTACATGAAAACAGTGGTAAAAAAAAGGGGGAGGTATCTGATTGTCTTTTGTTTTGTTTTTTATTTTCGCAAATAAATAAATACATTTTTTAAAAAATAGAAAAAACTACAGTGTAAATATATAAAGATATATAAAATTGTTATTTAATTTTATATTTAATAAATAAATAAATAAACAAATTGAAAAATAAATTTATTTTTCAATTTAAAAACTTTAAATTTGTATTTTATTTTTTTTCAATATTTATGGTTATTTGTTAAAAAAATGAATAAATAAATATTAATATTCAAGTAATATTCATTGATTCTCATCAAATATTTATTATTTATTTATATTATTTAGTTAAAAATGTAAATTTATTGAAAACAGGTAGAATTTTTATTTTCATTTTCCATTTTTCATTTTTCTTGTTATTTTTTTTTTTCCCCTCTATTAACGGTAAACAACAGGGTGTTTGTGAATGAAAATGACAAAAATATAATTACATCGTCAACATCACCAAAGAGGAAAGAATATTCACCGAAAATAACTTGAAAATTATATATACCTCGTGGGCAATTTTAAATGGTAAGTTTTTCACCAAATTAATTTTTATTAATTAAACAAACATCTTTATAATAATTTAAATAATTAAATTTAAATTTTAAATATCATCATTGAAAATTTAGAGTAATTTAATTGATTTTTTTTTGCATATTTTTATATAAATTACTTAATTTTCTTTTTGTTTGATATTGTATTAATTTATTTTTCATTTATTTTTTTGTATTTTTAGATAATGACGAAGTTGGGTGTGTGGATATTGATATCCTTCATAACAATTGGTGCATTAATTTGTCAATTGAATGGTAATTATTGAAAACAAAAAAAAAAAAAAAAATATTATTTTATATTTAAATTTAAATAAATATTTATATTTTTGTTATTATTAATTTCAGCATCAAATGCTTATGTTGGATATAAATTTTTCAAATGTGATAATGGAAGATGTGTTGATCGTTCAATGATATGTAATGGTATCAATGATTGTGCTGATAATTCTGATGAAAGTGATTGCGTTGATGACAAAGTTCATTCAATGTTCATTGATAAATCATGCAAAATACAAGGTCAATTTCATTGTAAAAATGGTAATTGTATATCAAATGAAAAAGTATGTAACAGAGTAGATGATTGTTTCGATGGATCTGATGAATTTGAAAATTGTACACAACATTTAAATTGTTTATCACCATTGCAATTTAATTGTACAAATCATTATTGTATTAAATATCAATGGACTTGTGATGGAGAAAATGATTGTGGTGATAATTCAGATGAAGAATGCAAACATGAAAATCCATGTACAGAGGGTTATCATTTCGATTCTGAGAAGGAAGAATGTGTTGACACCAATGAATGTGTTGATAATACAAATAGCCAACAACTTTGTGATCATGTATGTCAAAATAATGATGCTTCATATTCATGTATTTGTAATTATGGCTATTCACTTGGCAGTGATGGTAAAACTTGTATCATGAATAATCACAATGTTGAGCCATTATTGATATTTGCAACACACAAAGAAATAAAAGAATTTCATTTAAAAGCAAGCTATTATTATCCAACTGTTAAAAATTTAAGTGGTGCAAATGCCATTACTCAAAATGACAATTACATTTATTGGTCAGATAATAAATATATTCATCGAATACTCAAATCAAATGGTACCAATTTATCAACTGAAAATATAAATGAATCAGAAATTGTTGTTTCATCTGGTACTGGACAAATTCATGATATTGAAATTGACTGGAAAACTGGTAATATTTATTTTACTGATAATTTAAATCATCGAATAATGGCATGTACTGCAAATGGCACTTATTGTACAATTATAAATGATAATCATCATGTTAGTAAATTAAATGGTCTTGCTCTTCATCCATCATCACATCAAATGTTTTGGATTGAAGGTGGACATAAACCTGGTATATATCGATCAAGAATGGATGGTGGTTTTGTACAGCCATTGGTTACTCAACACTTAACAAATCCACATAATTTAGTTATTGATTATCCAGCCAAACGTATTTATTTTACAAATGATAATAATATTACTGATAGAAGTATTGAGTCATGTGATTTTAATGGAAAAGATCGTCGTATTACAATTCCTAATTTTACAATGAACGCAACAATGATTTATATATTTGAGGATAAATTATACTGGTATAATAACTATTTTAAAACAATTGAGTATTGTCCAAAGCTTAATTGTAAAATACAAAAAACACTGATTGTTATTGAAAATCATCATGTCAATGCAATGAATATATATCATCCAATTATAGTAACATCATTAGCTAATCCATGTGCAAGTAAAAGATGTTCAGATATATGTCTTTTATCTCATCCAGGAGCAACATGTGCATGTAACATTGGAAAAAAATTGTTAAAAGATGAAATTACATGTGGACATGAGTTGAATGATAAATATTTAATAATATCTGCTGGTTTAAATATCATACACTTCAACATCAACAATACTATTAACCGTTGGTATCCATTACACCTTCAGATTTCGTCAATGGTGTATGACAGGCAAAATAATAGGTTGATTTTTACAAATGATCAACACACTGGAATATATGCATACACTTTTGAAAACAATAGAACAACCTTATTATTTGATATAGACGATCACGTTATGATTAATGGAATGAGTTTAGATACATCTGGTAACAATGTCTTTACGACTAATATTAATAATAAAGTAATCGACATTTACAGCCTCACAACATTAAAAAAAGCTACAATACGAACTCATGAACATCCTATTAATATAATTGTAATCCCAGAGCAAAGCGAATTACTTATTGCTTACCACGATTTGATCACAACTTATATAAAAATTGAAAAAACAACAATAACTGGTCAATTAATTAAAACAATCAAATATGGCATTGTATCATCATATTTTACCATGGCCCTTGGCAATAATTTATTATATTTCACTGAAAACAAAAAAATATCCACAATTAATTTATTGACACTAGAGATAAAAGTATTTCATGAAGAAATTAATCATATAAATAGTATTGCTGTATCAGGTGAATATGTCTACTGGACCACAAATACAATAATTAACTGGAAAAAAACACATGGAGCCTCCATAAACTTTAAAGATAACATACAAATAAACGATGACGTTAAATTTATGTTAATAGCATCAACAGAAGTTAAAACATCAACTTATAAAAATGATTGTAATATTAAAAATAATGGTTGTAGCAACGTATGTTTGCCTTTAACGCCAACAAAAGGCATCTGTGCTTGCTCTTCTAATGAAGTTTTAGCACCTTATCTAAAAACATGTATCAGTAATAGTTATTTAATATTTGCCATTTTAATGTCATTGTGTGTCATTGTTTTCACATTTTTTCTACTACGTTTTTGGTTTTGTAAGAATAAAAAAAATTTACCTGTAAGAGTAGATTATAATGTTTCTAATGATACTGTCAATGTAGGAATATTAGAAAAAAAACAGTAATTAAAGAAATTGTCATCGAAGAACGAAAATTAATTGATAATGAAAAATTAAATATTCAAATCAGTTTTCAATTTATATAAATAACAAAAATTAAAATTAACTTTTTTTATTTTATTTAGTTTATTAGCTAAGTTAATTGGTATTTTCAATAGTCTCTAATGTTATAAGAACACCAATTATACTGTTTTTCTCTTGAGAATTAAGAAAAATTAATTTAAGTAATATTGTGAAAAAAAAAAAATCTTTCATTCCAAAATTAATTCAAGAAAAATTTTGTTTTTTTTTTTTTCTTCTTATGATAAGTAAAATATTAGACAAACAAAAACAAATAAATTTATTGAGTTCTATTTTTTTTTGTTTTGTATTAATTTTTTAAATAATAATTTTTTTTATTTCAGGTTTAATATATAAGACTGTTTAACGTTTGATACTACTCTAAAAAGATAAGGATTATAAATTGTTTAATTACATTAACATGTACTGTTCTAAAAATTTTATACGAATACTATCTCTTTTTTTCAATTCGCATTTTTATCCGTAAGCTATATTCTTGAGGATAATATTCTTTTCTTTTAAACCAATATACAACTTTTAAAAGTACCATAATTTTTTAAAAACATCTAGAATTTAAAAAATAAAATCATATTTATTTCATAATTTTTATTAAAAAAAGCGAATTACTTTTTAGTGTTTAATATTTTTTAATAATATTAATTTTTCTCAAGAAACACTTTTATTTTTTTATTTCAAAATTTTCTATTTTAAATTAAATTTTCTTTTTTTCTTTCAGCATTACAATATTAAATTCAAACTTAAATTAATCATCTTTATTTTCTTCATTTCCTGTAAATAAAAAAAAAACAAAAATTAATCAAAAATGATTAACTTAACTTAATTATTAAAATGTTTATTGGCTATTGTTGTTTTAAAAAATTTAATTTAAAAAAAAATCATATCCCTGCTTTGAAAAACACAGTACTTCCGGTATAATAATGCATTTCTGTTTTTTTACAATTTTTTTCATCATTATAGAATAAGAAAAATAATAAATGAAATTTTTAAATTATTAATCGGTCATTTTTATTTCTTAATTATTTATAATTAAATATTATTTGATAATATTATTGTTATTGTTATCATTTATTGGCAGCACCTGTTTTCGGTCAAAAAAAAAAAAATCGTGGCCACCATATTAAGTAGTAAATCTAGTAAATCGTATTATAGTAGACTGTAAATAGTCACTGTAGTATAAACTGAAATCCACTGAAATCTGGGAAATCCGAATTACTATCAACGACACGTGCACAAATTAATTATTCTAACCTATTTTTTTTTTTATTTTTATATTTAAAGCAAGACTAAAAATTTTTCTAACAATGAAATCGTAAGTAAAAATTAAAAATTTATAATATATTTATTTGTTAAAAGTTATTAAAAAATATTAATAATAATAATAATGAATAAAATTACAGATCTGTTCGAATTGTTGGGGGTTCCTTTCGCATAGAAAATTTTAAAGATGCGCCCTCGGAAAATATCGAAAAAATAAATGCTGATGGTGGTTTTCGCTTAATACTTGAAGAATATATAAAATATAAAAAACTCATAGGAAGACCATGTAAACATCCAATAAGTAGAAAAACTTTGTACAATTTTGTTGAAAAAGTTAAAAATTCCAAATTGACAAAACGTGAAAAATTACTGATTATTAATATAGCACCAAAATCATTATCTGAAATGCAATGTGTAAGTTAAATTAATTTATTTAATAACAGAGTTAAAGTTTTATTTATTTATTTATTTATTTTTTAATCAACAGCTTGTAGAAAATTTAACAGATCGTTTCTCAGAGACAGAGATTAATGATCTTTTGGCAATTGTTAAATATTCTCTTATCAAACACTCATTTATTGGTGATATTAAAAATACAATATTTTTAATGGAAAATAAAGATAATAAGAAATTGTAAGTAAATAATTAACGTTTAATATATTTATTGGTTAAATTTTTCAAAAATAAGCAATAATAAATAAAATTACAGAATTATTGGCGGATCAACTCGTATGGAAAGATTTAAAATTAATGAATCCTTGGAAAATATCGAAAAAATAAATGCTGATGATGATTTTATCTTAAGATTTGAAGAATATGAAAAATATAAAAAACTCATAGGAAGACCATGCGAACATCCAATAAGTGCAAATACTTTGTACAATTTTGGTAAAAAAGTTAAAAAATTTAAATTGACAAAGCGTGAAAAATTACTGATTATTAATATAGCACCAAAATCATTATCTGAAATGCAATGTGTAAGTTAAATTTATCTATTTAAAAACAGAGTTAAAGTTTTATTTATTTATTTATTTATTTTTTAATCAACAGCTTGTAGAAAATTTAACAGATCGTTTCTCAGAGACAGAGATTAATAAACTTTTGTCAATTGTTAAATATTCTCTTATCGAATACTCATTTATTGGTGATATTAAAAATACAATATTTTTAATGAAAAATAAAATTAATAATAAAATATTATCAGTCAAAAATAAAACGACTAAAATATTGAACACAACTAAAATAAAAAAATCACTATATGCTCATTGTAATCTTTGAGATATAATAAATAAAAATTATAAATTACATGAATTAAATTTTTTAACTATTTTAAATTAATTATAAATCTACATGTTCCCACCACCTGATGATACATCCACAAGCATCATCTTTTTGTCAATTTATGCTTGCAAATAAATTAATATTTTTATTAAAAACACAACGCTTTGATAAAATTCCATACATTGCTGATGCTGCTGTAGATTTTGGTAATGCCTTAAAAGATTTTAAAAATACAAAATATCCAATTCTCGAATTAATAATTATTATTTATGTATTTAAATAATTAATCTCAACAGTTACAAAAACTAATTACAAGAATTTATGTAAATTCTAATTTTTGGATATATTTTTTATGCAAGCTAATTATTTTTTTATTTTTAAATTTTATTATTATTAAATATATAATTTATCCTTGAAATTAACTTTATTGTTTATCATTTTATCATCACTAAGTTTATCTAATTTCTTTTTTATATTTTTTATTTTTCTTTTGTGATGAAGTGAGCGATTTTTAAGTTTCTCAATAAATTATTATAAAATGCCCATCAATTTATTTTAGTTACAATTTGTTTTAACATTGTTATTTTATTTTAGTGTTGATAAAAATTTTCATATTTAAATAGCAATAGCTAAGCCGAGATGTTTGTAATATAATTCATTAAACTTTCTGTAATTTATTTATTATTTTTAAAATTTAATTATCGATTATTATTAATTAGCAAACATTAAATATACTGTAGAAAAAAAATATATATAAATAAATTTAGTATTATGTATTTAAAATATTGATAATTTAAATGAAAATTAATTAAAATTTTTAAAAATAATTTAATAAATTAATCTTTGCTAATTAATAATTGGAATAATTATTTGAATTATTTGAAAAAAAATCAAACTTAATAATTGTTTAAACTTTCATTCTGTATATAAAAAAATATAAAACTAATAAATATATTTTAATTACGTGGATAAATTTTTTTAATTTTAAAATAAAAAAATTTATATTTCTCATTAAATTATTCTCGTGCTGAGATAGACGATATTTACGACATGCTTCGGGACAATGTCTGTCCAAATATTTTTGTTGTGAAAAAGCCTTGTAACATTCTTGACAACGCCATTCCCACTGATGATGATTTCTGGTTCTTTGATGATCTAATTAAAAAATAAAAATAACAATTTATTCACCATTCAATTAATATAAATTTATAATTAATATTATGATAATTTATAATTATCTATCAGCAAATGATTTATGACATACTGGACATTCAAATGGTCGTTCACCAGTGTGTAATCGCAGATGACCTTTCAATACTCAAGGGCGATCAAAACATTTTTGACAATAAGGACAATAATGCATAACTTAATTTTTTTTCCAATTTTGTTGTATCTAAATGATGATGATAAATTAAAACAACAAAATAAAATATCAATTATTATTAAACATTTAACATTTTAAAATGATTATAACTTACAACGTCATCTTGGTTTAAATTATTTTTCAATTCAATTTTATTTGGTTTTAAATCAACAACCCTTGGCAATTCAATTTGATGATAAATTTTTTGGTTCCATTGATTTGTTTGTATTTTAATTGTGATAATTCTGGTAGCTTTTTTAATTCAGGCATTACTTTATAATTACATGCAGATGATGATGATAATGATGATGGTCGTAGTGGTGGTGGTGGTGGTGGTATTAATTTGTCAACTAAACCAATTGGATCTTCATTAACATCAATAAAATTTAATCCAAAATCATTCATTAAATTAATTTTTGTAAAATTAAAACGTGTCATAATTGATAATGCTGATATCCAGTTGTTGAATTATTTTTTACAAATGAATCTTTTAATTTTTTATCTTTTTTTTTTTGATGTTCCTGGTGTTGAATATTTGCTCGTTGATTTATTATCTGCTGAAATTAAATTATGATATTTATTATATTCATTTACAGGTTGTTAAAACTGTCCAAGTTTTTTTTTTTTCCATTTTTGTGGACTCGTGATTTTATCACTGACTTCATCAGAAAAAATGGCATGATAATTATTATAAAATAATGTTAATAATTATTAATAAATTGGGATAATTAATTATGTACTCAGTATCACTGTATAAGAGAAGCTTAATTGACATAAAAAAAAAACCACTGGAGTGTTTACATGAAAACAGTGGTAAAAAAAAAGGGGGAAGTATCTGATTGTCTTTTGTTTCGTTTTTTATTCTCGCAAATAAATAAATACATTTTTTTTAAAAATAGAAAAAATTATAGTGTGAATATTTAAAAAAAATAAAAATATATAAAATTATTATTTAATTTTATATTCAATAAATAAATAAATAAACAAATTGAAAATTAAATTTATCTTTCAATTTAAAAGCTTTGAATTTGTTTTATTTTTATTTTTTTTCAATATTTTTGGTTATTGTTGAGAAAAAAAATAAATAAATAAAGAAATAAATTTTAATCTTCAAGTAATATTCATTGATTTTCATCAAGTATTTATTATTTATTTATATTATTTAGTTGAAAATGTAAATTTATTGAAAAACAGGTAGAATTTTATTTTCATTTTACATTTTTCATTTTTCTTGTTATTTTTTTTTTTTCCCTCTATTAACGGTAAACAACGGGGTGTTTGTGAATAGAAACGACGAAAATATAATAGAATGATAATAGATGAATGTTTTCAAGGAAAAATTAAAAATGAAAAATACAAATTTCACATCGTTCATTCCATGGGCAACCTGTGCATCGTCAACATCACCAAAGAGAAAAGAATATTCACCGAAAATAACTTGAAAATTAAATATACCTCGTGGGCAATTTTAAATGGTAAGTTTTTCACCAAATTAATTTTTATTAATTAAACAAAAATCTTTATAATAATTTAAATAATTAAATTTTAATTTCAAATATTATCATTGAAAATTTAGAGTAATTTAATTAATTTTTTTTTGCATATTTTTATATATTTTTACTTGTTTAAATGAATTAAATGAAAATTTTAAAAATTTTCATTTTAATTTTTTTTTTGTTTGATATTGTATTAATTTATTTTTCATTTATTTTATTGTATTTTTAGATAATGACGAAGTTGGGTGTGTGGATATTGATATCCTTCATAACGATTGGTGCATTAATTTGTCAATTAAATGGTAATTATTGAAAACAAAAAAAAAAAAAAAATATTATTTTATATTTAAATTTAAATAAATATTTATATTTTTGTTATTATTAATTTCAGCATCAAATGCTTGTGTTGGAGATAAATTTTTCAAATGTAATAATGAAAGATGTGTTGATCGTTCAATGATATGTGATGGTGCCAATGATTGTGCTGATAATTCTGATGAAAGTGATTGCGTTGATGACAAAGTTAATTCAATGTTCATTGATAAATCATGCAAAATACAAGGTCAATTTCATTGTAAAAATGGTAATTGTATATCAAATGAAAAAGTCTGTAACAGAGTAGATGATTGTTTCGATGGATCTGATGAATTTGAAAATTGTACACAATATTTAAATTGTTCATCACCATTGGAATTTAATTGTACAAACCGTTATTGTATCAAATATCAATGGACTTGTGATGGAGAAAATGATTGTGGTGATAATTCAGATGAAGAATGCAAACATGAAAATCCATGTACAGAGGGTTATCATTTCGATTCTGAGAAGGAAGAATGTGTTGACACCAATGAATGTATTGATAATACAAATAGCCAACAACTTTGTGATCATGTATGCCAAAATAATGATGCTTCATATTCATGTATTTGTAATTATGGCTATTCACTTGGCAGTGATGGTAAAACTTGTATCATGAATAATCACAATGTCGAGCCATTATTGATATTTGCAACACACAAAGAAATAAAAGAATTTCATTTGAAAGCAAACTATTATTATCCAACTGTTAAAAATTTAGGTGGTGCAAATGCCATTACTCAAAATGACAATTACATTTATTGGTCAGATAATAAATATATTCATCGAATACTCAAATCAAATGGCACCAATTTATCATCAAAAAATATGAATGAATCAGAAATTGTTGTTTCATCTGGTACTGGACAAATACATGATATTGAAATTGACTGGAAAACTGGTAATATTTATTTTACTGATAATTTAAATCATCGAATAATGGCATGTACTGCAAATGGCACTTATTGTACAATTATAAATGATAATCATCATGTTAGTAAATTACATGGTCTAGCTCTTCATCCATCATCAGGTCAAATGTTTTGGATTGAAGGTGGACATAAACCTGGTATATATCGATCAAGAATGGATGGTGGTTTTGTACAGCCAATAGTTAAGCAACATTTAACAAATCCACATAATTTAGTTATTGATTATCCAGCCAAACGTATTTATTTTACAAATGATAATAATATTACTGATAGAAATATTGAGTCATGTGATTTTAATGGAAAAGATCGTCGTATTACAATTTATAATTTTACAATGAACGCAACAATGATTTATATATTTGAGGATAAATTATACTGGTATAATAACTATTTTAAAACAATTGAGTATTGTCCAAAGCTTAATTGTAAAATACAAAAAACACTGATTGTTATTGAAAATCATCATGTCAATGCAATGAATATATATCATCCAATTATAGTAACATCATTATCTAATCCATGTGCAAGTAAAAGATGTTCAGATATATGTCTTTTATCTTATTCAGGAGCAACATGTGCATGTAACATTGGAAAAAAGTTATTAAAAGATGAAATTACATGTGGACATGAGTTGAATGATAAATATTTAATAATATCTGCTGGTTTAAAATTCATATCTTTTTATCATGATGCACCGAGTATACCAAAATTAGAAAATAATCAAGTATTTAAAAAAATATCATCAATGGTTTATGATACATTCAGTGGACAACTTATTGTTGCTGATGAACTTTATGAAGCAATATCAGTATATAATTTTACAAACAGTAAAGTATTGAAATTATTTACACTTGAACCACATGCAATGATAACTGGTATGTCATATGATTATTTGGGTAATAATTTATATACAACAAATATTGATAGTAAACTCATTGACATATATAGTTTAACAAAATTAAAAAAAACATCAATACTCGTTGATGAGAGACCAGTTAATATTGTTGTTGTACCAGATAAAGCAATAATGTTTGTTGCATATTTCATGGAAAAAAATAGCACAATTAGAATTGATAAAATGACAATGTCAGGTGAGCAAAGAGAAATAATTAAAAATAATATTGCTGGACCAAATTTACCAATGACAACAGATGGTACATCATTATTTTATGCTGAAAAAGATAAAATATTTAGAATGAATATAACAACAAATGCTGAAAAATTAATACAACAAGAAAATGATGTCATAACAAGTCTTGCAATATTAAATTCTGAAATATTTTGGTCAATTAAAAATATGCTTTACTGGTGTGATAAAAATGTCGATGAAGCAGAAGAAGTATATACCAATGTAATCAATGAAAACACAAATACATTATTATTAACAACTGTTAAAAATTCAATAAAAATTAATAAACACAATTGTCATCATAATAATGGTGATTGTAGTGATGTATGTATTGTAATATCATCAACACAACATAAATGTGCATGTACAAATGGAACAGTTTTACATGATGATAAAAAAACATGTATCATTGATGATCATGAAAATGATATTAATAATAATATCAATAAAAATGATAAAACTGATCATGCTTGCAGTGAATTTACTTGTGATAATGGAGAATGTGTTGGTTATCAATCAGCTTGTGATGGGATAAATGATTGTTCAGATGGAAGTGATGAAGGTAAACTTTGTAATATAACATGTTCATCATTGAAACCTCCATGTCACCATATTTGTCAAAAAACACCAAATGGACCACTTTGTTTGTGTCTTGTTAAATTTGATTTAATTGATGATAAATATTGTCGTTCTATTGATTCATGTCTCCAAGATAAATGTTCACAAATATGTCAACCACGTGATGAAACATTTTATTGTTCTTGTTATACTGATTTTGTATTGGGTGATGATGCTGTATCTTGTTATCATGTTAATACCAGTATGTCAACAATGCCAGTAACACCAAATAATATACGTAAAATAAAGGTTCCTTCAAGTACCATTGAAATAATAACAACAACAAAAAGTATGGATGTAACAAGTGGTTTCGACTTTGATGCTATTAGAGGATATATTTATTGGAGTCATCCAGATAATGGTACTATTTATCAATTAAATATTAATAATAATAGTGTAAAAATTTTAGATGGTCTTGCAAAACCATCAGTTATTGCTGTTGATTGGATAAGTGGTAATATATTTTTTGTTGATCAACATCATGAGCCAACAATTAATGTTGCAAATATGACTAGTGAAGATAATAACAATAACAATAACATTACTTATACACCAATTATTAAATTAGATATATTTCCAAAAAAATTAGCTATTGTAACTTCTATTGCTGTTGAACCAAAAAATGGCATTGTATTTTGGTCACAAGTTGGTCCTACAGATAATTCATCAAGTGAAATATTAAGAGTCAATATGAATGGTGATGATTATAAAATTATTTTTAAAAATAGTAGTAGCTTTGTAAGTGAGCTTGCAATTGATCATCATCGTGATTGGATTTATTGGATTGATGGAAAACATCATATTATTAATCGTTGTAAATTTGATGGTAGTCAACATGGAGTATATAAGATATTTGATAAAAATCAAGAACCATCTGGATTACATATATTTGAAAGTGCAATTTATTGGCTACCAAGTAATTTATCATCTGTACAAAAATGCTTATTATTTCATGATAAAAAATGTACATCACTTCCAATCAATGATAGGATTGATAATCGTTTTGTCATTTCACATGTATCAAGACAAATTATTGGTGAAAATTATTGTGAAGATAATTCATGTAATTTTATGTGTGTCTTGAATGGTATTGGAGAAACAACTTGTATTTGTGATTATAACAACAATGAGACATGTAGTATTATTCATATTAATACCAATAGCCGTCTTACAAAAGCTGAAGAACTTGTTGAACGTGAAGAATATGATGATGAAATTGAAAATGAAAATGATATTGAGGACATGGATGAAAAAGATGATGACGGTAAATCAATGAAAATTGCCATGTGGGTTATACTTATATTATTGGTTGTGTTAGCAATACTTGCTATCTCATATTGGTATTACAATGATAGAAAAAAGACATCAGGAAGTGTACTATTTAACGGTAATGGTGCACACATTGTTAATCCACGTGAATGTATACCAAGTAGTAATCAAGAAGCTGCTCATTTGAATCGGGCATTTGCACCACGAGATGAATATCAAGAAGCTGCAGGAAGCTCATATGAACTTGCTACAATTCATTCATCAAATGATCCATCAAGTAATTCATCATCAAAACAAAAAGAAACTGCTTTTGGAGACAGTAGTGATGATGATGATGCAGTAGTACCAGTCAGTCGTAAATATCAACAATTTAAATAACTTTTTTTTTTTTTTTTTTTTTTTTTAATAATAATATGTAATATGTAATTTATATCAATCGACTTTTCATGTCCTAGTTGGTCCTAGTTTAATATAAAAAATTAATTTTTTTTTTTTTTTTAATAATATGTAATATGTAATTTAGATTAATCGACTTTTCATGTCCTAACTTGATATAGAAAATTAATTTTTATTGTACATGATGCTAAACATAAAAATAGATAATGATATTAAATAAATTAGAAATTGTAACATAAGTAAAACATGAAAAATAATTAACAATTAACAATTAACAATTTTGTATGTAAGAATAAAATAAAAATCAATCTTTTAATCTTTTAATAATAATAAATTTGTGAATGTTTTAATTATTTATTTTTTTACCTTCAACGTGTTATAATTATTATATGTTGCTATTTAATTATTAATTATTATTTATTATATACATTTTATTGCATTTTATATTTAATGTTTATATCTGGGTTAATTGGCAGCACTTTTCTACTCGAACATCTACCAAGTTGGCAACTCTTCTTCTTGTTCTTGTCTTCTTGAATCAGCTGTCTTGAAAAAAAATAAATAGGTTTTTTACTTTTTTTAATTTTTATGTACCCACGTGGCAAGTGAATGCCTGAGAGAAAAAATAAAAAATGGAAGTGTAAGTAGACAGCTAAATTATTAAAGTTAAAAATAATATTAATAACAATATAAATTAAATTACAGACTCAATGAAAATGCAGCATACTTGAGTAACTTTGAAGTTCTTAAACTTTTAAGAAATATGAAAAGTAGTGGAAAACTAAATAAGGGCTCTGGATTGGCAACAGTAACCTATGAGACAATAAAATATCTTGAAGATACAGCATGTCAACATCAAACACCAGAAAAAATGAAAGAATTTTTAGCAAAAGTTGGTGATTATAAATTAACAAAATGTGAAAAATTAATGATGGTTAATACACCACCAAAAGAAAAAGTTGAAATAGATTGTGTAAGTTTAATTTATTTATTTAAAAACAAATAGATAAACAAAATAAAAATAAAAAATAAACATGTCATTTAATTTAATCAACAGATTGTAGAAGATGCAGAAGATCGTTTCTCAACAGAAGAATATGAAGATCTTCTTGGTCTTGTTGAAACTACTGTTGGTACACCACGAGCATCAAACAATGTTGATGAAGAACCACCTGAAGAATCTGAAGAGTTATGTCAAGAACCTGCAGATGAAAGCTAATATCATTTATTAAGATAATATTGTTATTATTATTTATTACTGGATATCAAATAAAAATTTAAATTAAATTTTTTATTTATTTTAAATATCAATCAACAAGATCATCAATGGAATCCTCATTAATTTAAAAGAAAAAAAACAAATTAATTATTAAATTTCGAATTTATTATTCAGCTCTATATTTTAATACTTTTTTTATTATTAATATGTTTTTTTTTCTACAGAATCACGTGATGAATAAAATACTTTCAATTTTTCTATTTATTTTTTTTTTTTTTACGTGATTTGAATATAAAAACAAGTCGACTTGCTAAAATAATAATAATGAAAAAAAAATATTACCCAGTTTAGATTATTTTCTCTTTTACAAATAATCTGTCGCTTATTTTTTTTATTTTTATTTTTTTATAACCGTTACAGGAAACTTTTTACATATGTTTAAATTTATTATGGCTTTCTCGTTAAAATTATTATTTTTTCAGTAATATAATTTCTAAATAGAAGGAAGAACCTTGATGTGATTTTTTTGTATTCAACGCTGATATTCTTGAAGGAGAATAAAAAATTAAATTAACAGTGGGGAATAATGTTTCGATGACTTTTTTCTTTTCGAATTATTGTCAATCGTGTAAAAAACATCAACAGTATCATTACTCTCTCTGAATAAGTTTTAAAATATATAAAAAAAAAATCAAGTTTACTTTGTTTTTTAAATATAAAAATTAATTTTAATAATAATAATAAAATGATGATTTCATTGTCATTTGTATTTTTGTCATTTGGAATTTGTGGTGTTGTTGCAATAATTATTTTTTATTTGAGCAAATATCGTCTTTACAAAGCAGCATCAAAATTTACTGGTCCACCTGCTCTTCCATTTCTTGGTAATTGTCATTATTTCGCTGGCAGCACTCAAGGCAAGTGTCAATTAATTAATTTATCAATTTATCTAAAATAAAATAATTATTGAGTTGCTTTATTTTTATTCACAGATATTTTAAATAAAATAATGGAACTATTTAATTCATATCCATCGCCTTTTCGTGTTTGGCTTGGTAGTAAATTATTTTTTGCTGTACATGATGCCGAACAAATAAAGGTAAATTTTTTATTTTTTTAAACACTTTTCATCGTGATTAAAATCAGTCTGAATGTTCAGTCACGTGATGACAAAATTGATAAATTACATTCTACGATCAGTTTACACGCGATTTTCAATATGTTGCTTTTAAATTGCACTTTTTTTTTCATTTAATCATGATTTATTATCAAAATTTAATTTTTAAGCTTATTATTTTTTAAAAGAGTAAATTTATTTAAATCGTTTTACATAATTAAAATTAAATTTCAGACAATTCTTTTGAGTCCAAAGGCAATCGAAAAAGAGGAATTATACAAAATGATAAGACCCTGGCTAGGAACAGGATTATTTTCAGCCCCAGGTATGGATTTTTAATAATAATATTTTTTTATTACTTGAACTTCAGTATTTTAGTGTGCATCATTCACAACTACCTGATACGTGATGCAAGTACAAGTTGTTTAATTATACTCGTGCTTTTTAAGCACCTAACTTTAATATTTTCGTGCCAAGCATAAAAATAAAGTAAAAAAAAAAAAATTCATATATTCCGTAAAACAATGAAAATAAATATAATTATTACAATGCAAAACACGAAAAAAATTCAAGGATCAACAAAAAATAAAAAACCAATAATTTAATTTTAATTATCATATGATGAATCATTTATTTAAATAATTTTTTTAGCATCTAAATGGAGAGTACATAGAAAATTAATTGTACCAACATTTAATCAAAAAATACTTGAATCATTTGTCGAAGTATTTTCTCAGCAATCAGAAATTATGATAAAACAAATGAAAATTGAAATAAATGGTGATGAATTTGATGTATTTAATTATGTTTCACTTTGTACACTTGACATTATTTGTGGTAAGTTATTTAATTTAATATAATATTGATGTAATTTATTTTGTGAAATTTTTTTATTGAAAAAGAAACTGCAATGGGTGTTAGTGTACATGCACAAACAGATGGTGATCCATCATACGTTGAATCAGCAAAAAAAATGTTTGAAATAGTATTTTCAAGAATGTTTAAAGTTTGGCTACATCCTGATATTATATTCTACTGTACAAATCTTGCAAAACAACAACAACAATGTCTCAAATATCTTCACGGTGTAACAAATGATGTAAAAAAAATTTGTACAAATTTAATTAATCTAAAAAAAAAATTGATCAACATTTTTTTTTTCAACAGGTAATTAAAAAAAAAAAAGCCGAGTTATTGCTATTAAAAAATAAAAAATTAAATACTATTGAAATGCCTGATAATTGTGGACCAACAAGAAAAGCATTTCTTGATTTATTAATGGAGCTATCAAACAATGGAATTAAATTTACTGACGAAGAATTGAGAGAAGAAGTTGACACAATGATGATTGCTGTAAGTTTAAATAAATAAATAAATATTTATTATTTAAATATTTATAATTTTCCAGGGAAATGACACAACAGCATCAGTAAATTGTTTTGTTATTTTAATGCTAGCAAATTATCCAGAAATTCAAGTGAGTCATTTAATAATAACATTGAAAAGATAATTAATTTATAATAAATTTTTTTATTGTAGGAAAAATGTTTTCAAGAACTTTGTGATATTTATGGTGATGATATTCAAGCTGATGTATTAATAAAACATGAAGATTTAAATCGTATGGAATATTTAGAAAGAGTTATCAAAGAAACAATGAGATTATTTCCAGTTGGTCCAATTTTAGTTAGACATGTTACTGATGATCTTGACATTGGTAATTGTCAAATTAAATTTTACTTGATAATAAATTTATCTATCAATAATAGATTTTATAACTTAACAGGTGATTATACATTACCAAAAGGTAGCTCAGTTGTTCTTGGTATCATGAAGTTGCATCGTTCTCCTGAACATTGGATTGATCCACTTAAATTTAATCCAGATAGATTTTTACCAGAAGAGACACGACATCCATTCTGTTATATTCCATTTTCTGCTGGTCCAAGAAATTGTCTTGGTTTTAAATATGCAATGATGGCTATGAAAGTACTCATAGCAACTTTACTTCGTCATTATGTTATTAAAAAAAATAACATTCAAAATATTCAAGATATTAAACTCAAGGTTGATCTCATGTTGAAACCAGTTGTTCCCATTAAAATTAAAATTGAAAAAAGACAAATTATCCATTGTAAATCATAAAATTTATATATATATATTTTTTTTCTTTTTTTTCTTAACAATTATTTATATTGTTGTTGTTAATTGTAGAGGTAAGGACTGTCAAGTGCTCCAGCACCAGCAATTATTCCTCCCTCATTTTCATCACAAGGTTTTGTACGTATCACATGACCAATTTGTTGATTTTCTTTAATTTCATTATAATCCCTGATTAATAATAAAATATAAATATATTATAAATTCAATAAATTAATTAATAAAACAATAAACAAATTTAATTCAATTTACCCAATAATGTAGCCATAAATTCCCAATTCTGATAGACAATCTTGTAACTGTGGTCTTTTATTATCAGGAGATATTATATAATTTTTTTGAACAGGTGCTTTTATCAATTCCATCAATATAAATGCACTACGTTCTTGTGAATTTTTTATATTTTCCAATGTTGTTTTAACATTTTCACCATAAATATTATTACCACCACCTTCACGTTGTGGTTTTAAAACATATTTTTCTGGTTCATTCATTGCCATCTCAACAGCTTTATCACCCTCTTCATTCTTTAGAAAAAATAATAAAACACACATATCAAAAGCTAAAATATAATATTAATTATATTATGCTTAAAACATACCAATTCAAGAGAATAAAGTCCAACAAATACATCTTGAATTTGCCTAGCCTCTTCGTCATTTAAAAATTGTTTTAATATTTTTGGATTATTCAATACTTGTTGAACCTAACAAAAAATATATTTATTATAATTTATCAACTTGTATTAAATATACTTTGATAAATTACCTTTTTCGTTCCAGCAAGATGATACTGAATTGATGGACATTTAATTGCACGTGATCGTTCAATTAATAATCTAACTGACCACTCATTTTGAGTTGGATATGCTTCAACTTCATAACCGGTACGATAATAAACAACAGACACCAAATCATTACCCCTAGATTAGAGAGAAAAAATAAAAAACAAATTATTTAGTTGATAATATGTAAAATATAAAATAAATATTTTGATGATAATTAAACCAACACAATTAGCTCTTTGTTGGGTCTCAATTTAGCATTTTCAATGAGATACTTGAATGTTCTTCTGATGACTTTAATTTTTAAATTTTTTTCACGAATCAAATATTCAATAGCACGTTGATCACAAATATTACAAGTTTTTTCTTCAGTTACAAATAATATTCGTCCTTGATTATTATCATAAATATTCCATGCTGCAACAAGTCCATCAGCAAGACCACTTGCTGTTTCATTATCTGGAAGCTTTACAAAAAAAGAAAAAAACATTTATTCAAAGTTAAATAAAAAAGAGAAATTTTTATTTAAATATACTTACATGATTTATTTTATCATCATTATCAAGTTCACAAAGTATATATTTATGTAACTTTGTTACTTGTGATGAAAGACCACCAAAACTAGAAGCAATTGTATTTAATTCAACTTGTTTTATTTTCAATGAATCATCAAGCATATAGTCTGATCTAAAAAGTCCCAGGCTATATTTCTAAATGATAATAAAAACAATAATAAATTAAATAATTCATTTTTAATATAAACAATAAATTAAACATTTGTTTAATTAATTTACCTGAGTAATACCTTCTTGATAAACTGTTTGATAAATTTTAAATAACTCAGCAGTAAAATTATCAGCTTCAATGACACTGCAAATAAAATTTTATTTAAAAAAAATAAATAAATTATCGCATTGAGATAATAAACAATAAACTAGGTCATTATTTTGTTGTTGATTTATGTGTTTACCTTTTGGTGGTTTTAGAGATAAAATCATGATCATATGCAACCTTGTGGATTAATTTATTGAGTATTTTTTGAATGACAATGCCTTTTTCAAATTCCAATTTAGGAAAACTAGTTGGTACCAGAACAAATCTTGATAATTGTACTTTATTTCTGTCATAATTGTTCTTGAAACACATGCAAACACCTGTAAATATAATAATTAATATTATTTTGAATATAATTTAAATAATAGAGTATGTTACCATGTTGGATAGCATAATCCTTGGCTTTATCAACAATTTCATCAAGATCCTCATCTGATATTGACTCCTTAATCAAGGATTCAATTATTAAATTTGACATATTATTATCACAATGCAAATTGAAATTATCACCAAAATATCAATGCGTATGTAAAACAACTACGTTAAATTAATTTTGATTTAAACAAGAGTGTTATAGTTAAAAGAGGCGGAGTGAATGTTGAATGTTGATCAGCCTCCACAACTGACAATTAAATACGTGTCAGGCAGTGAGATAGCTTAAATTTTTTTTTTTGTTATTATGTCAATCATTTTTGTGTGTCATGTCAATTAATTTGTTAGAAATTCTACCGCCACAATCATGATGTCAGCCATTTTTTTAATAACATATTTTTGTCTCTTTTCATCTCGATATTTAAAAACCAGCCTTTTTATTTATGCTTCCCTCCAAAAATTAACATAATTATTTTTTTAATTGTCTTATAAATTCATTCACTAAAAAAATTTAAACATTATTAATCAAATTAACAAGCTAATTCAACAATTATTTTTGCTATGTTTATAAAAAAAACAAAATTAGATTTTAAAAATTATTCAGCCATGTTTACATTATTCGACATAAAAAAAAAAAAAAATTAATTAATTTACGTATGTGTGTGTGTAATTTACGCCTGCGCAATTCTCCACATATTTTCATATATGAAAAGAAAAAAAAAATCATAGATTTATGTGTGCGTGTTCTTTTCTCTCTTGTAAAAATTTTTTAACGCCTACCGGGAGGTCCATTATCTCCAGTTTAAATAAAATAAATATTTATATAAAAAACATCACAATTAAATAAATAAATAGTTAATATTTATAATTATCCAATTGGTATTATTATTAAACAATTATTTTTATAATTTTATCAGTGTGTGTGAATAAGTGAAATTGAAAATTATATTTTCACTTTGTCGGCGTCGTGTGATTGTGTCAATTTTTTTTCTCTTACAAATTAAAAAAGAGCCAAAAAAAAAAAAAAGAAAAAAAAAGCCAAGCTACCGTAACACCAGGTGGATCAATTAAAACATTATTAAATTTAAACAAATAAATTAATATTCAACTGTTGTTTTGGAATTTGATGATTAATAACAATGAGTGATTATTCAGCGGTTGCTCCGCCACCAAATTTCAGTCAAAGTGTGGCTTTTGCTGCTGCTTTACAGCGTGCTAAACAGGTATGTTGAATTCTCCATTAATTAATATCCCAATTTATTTTTATATCAATATATTATTTGCATGTTATGACCCGGTTACGAGACAACAACCTGCAGGTATCATGTTGTGCTCCAAAATATACCTATAAAAAAAGAGACAAAAAACCAAATAATTTATTATTATTTATTGAATCGAGATTGTTTATATATTTTTTTAATTTTCCAATAATTGTAGGTGAAAGATCAGCTATATGTCTCCAATAACAAAAAATACCTATGTATTTTATTATTATTTTTTTTTTTAACATTTAATATATCCCTTATTATTATAATAATTATATTTTATTTGAGGTTAGTTTATTACAAGCTATACCTGTGTTTTATTATTATTATTATTATTATTATTTTGTTATGTATTTGTTGTTGTTTTTTTTGTTAATAATTATTTTCACAGATTGCAGCTAAGATTAATCCAACAAATGCATCGAATCCAGATATTAAATTAAAACGTTCACTTGAAGATAGCCAAGGTGAGTTTATGTTTAATGATACATCATCATGATGATCCATCAGTTTAATTTAATATAAAAAATTATTTACAACACATGATTTAATCATGACAATATTGTGATTGATGTAAATTTTGTTTCTTTTTTTTTTTTTTTCTCCTTTTTTTTTGGGGTGGAATGGTTTTGTTTCATTAAAAATTTTAGAACCTGATACTAAAAAATTGGCTGTTGATCCATTATTGGGACTACGACAATCAGGGCTTGGTGATTCACATGGTGGACGAGGATTGAGTCAGTCTTCTTCACCACCACAACTTGGTGGAGGTGGTGGTGGTGGAGGAAGTGGAGGTAGTGGTGGTGGTGGTCTTGGTGGTATTTGCAATGAAGATATCAGGGTACCTGATAAAATGGTTGGACTGAGTGAGTATAATAATATAATAATCATCAAGAGGAATTAATCCATTGCAACAAATATATATTCTATTTATTTTTTTATTTTTATTGTTGTTGTTGTTGTTTTAATTTGTTTAAAAATTTATTAATATTTATTGATATTATTGCAGTTATTGGAAGAGGTGGTGAACAAATAACAAGATTGCAAAGTGAAACAGGATGTAAAATACAAATGGCACCTGAAAGTGGCGGTCTACCTGATCGTGTTTGCACTCTAACTGGCTCACGAGAAGCTGTCAAGTAACTTGTTTTCCCTTCTTATTTTTCATTATTATATTATTATTTATATTATTATATATTCTCTCATATTTATTCAAAGAAAAGACTTTTTTTTTTTTGTATTTTTTTCTCTTAAAATGATACTTTTATCTATCATCTTTTATTTAGATTAACTTTTTCATTTTTTACATAATTTTGCAATGCAATGCAATTTTTTTTCACCTGAAATAATTTACACATAGGAAAAACAAAAATAATGGTTTTTAGGAATGTGATGAAATTAGAACAAATGAAAAATGATTTTTTTTTTTTTTTTCCAAACTAATAATATTGTTGCCCATGTTGATAAAATATCCTTACGATAATTTATTACTCTGTGAGATGATTGTTTTAAAAAGAAAATTGAAAAAAAAAAACAGAAACAAATACGTAAAAAAAAAAAAAACATTATGTTTTGTTTGCAGTGTTTGACGACTAGGGTGCTCCGGGACAGACTGATTCGTCTTTGATAATCATCATCACATTAAAATATAATATAATAATAATTTCTATCATCATCATCACCAATTGAATATAATAACATTTGTTTTCATAAATAATCAGTTTAATTTAAATTTACAAAATGAATATTATTTAAATTTTAAAAATTAATTCTTGTTAATAATTTGGAAATTATATTATTTTTGTCATTTAAATATTTATCTTATTTGCAACTAATAGTTTTTTACTTTCACTAGGAAGTGAGGAGATGTTTATATCAAATATTATCGATATCATGTCAATTTATCATTATAGAATTTGTGCATGGGGACATATTGATCTCAACGATATCCAAAATAATATATATTTTTTTTTTTTTTTTATAAAATTATTTATCTGATGATTAATATTAACTTGTTGTATATCTGCTTTTCGTTTTTTTAAAATAATTTTAATTTTCCAACATAAACAAATTGTTTGCTTTTATATTATTAAAAAATGTGGAATATATATAAATATATTTTTAATTGTCGGTTTAATTGATGATGATATATTACAGCCATGTGATTGTGCTTTGCAAAAGAAAAAAAAAAAAATTGTATTATATGTGTTGTAAAAATTATTTGACTAGTATCTAGTGCTTCGATTTTTTTTCTTTGATTCTATTTTAAATTCATGAATAACAAAATTTTACCTAGATATTTTATTTGAAAAAATAGTTAATTTAAAAATATTAATAATTGTTTTTTGTTTTTACATTAAATTGTTTCAGTCGAGCTAAAGAACGTGTATTGTCAATTGTCAACGACCGATGCAGAGCTGAGGGTCTTGGTGAAACAGGCATGGGTGGTGGTAGTAACAGTTCAGGAAGTATTGGCGGTGGAAGTATTGGAGGTGGAAGTGGACCAATGATGTCTTCAGGACATGGTGGCGGTGGAGGTGGAGGAGGTGGTGGTTCTGTTGAAATTATGATACCAGGACCAAAAGTTGGTTTAATTATTGGCAAAGGTGGTGAAACAATTAAACAACTTCAAGAAAAATCTGGAGCTAAAATGATTGTTATTCAAGATGGACCATCATTACAAGAACAAGAAAAACCACTTAGGTAAATTATCAATTATTATTATTATTATATTGTGTTAATGATATTAATAATAATAATAATTTTTATATTGTAGAATAACTGGAGATCCACAAAAAGTTGAATATGCTAAAAATTTAGTTTATGAATTAATTGCTGAAAAAGAAATGCAAATGTTTCAAAGAGGACCAAGAACAAATAATGAACGTTCATCAAGTTTTTCAAGTGATAATGGATTTGGTCATGGTGGTAGTGGAGGTGGAGGTGGTGGAGGTGGTGGCTCAAGTCCTGATGGTGTTGAGGTAAATAATAAAAAATTATTTTTTAAATAATTATCAATTTTTAATTATTATTTATTTTATATTATTTATATAGGTACTTGTACCGAGGGCAGCAGTTGGTGTTGTAATTGGAAAAGGTGGTGATATGATTAAAAAAATACAATCAGAAACTGGTGCACGTGTACAATTTCAACAAGGAAGAGAAGAAGGACCAGGTGATAGAAAATGTTTACTCTCAGGAAAACCACAGGCTGTAGAACAAGCTCGACAAAGAATTCAAGAGCTCATCGATAGTGTAATTGTTTGTCTTTTTTTACAAATTATTATTTTTTTTCTTTTATTTTTAAATAATTTACTGATACGTAATTGTTAAAAGATAAATGACTTATCCTTTTTTTTTTTAATTTTAATTTTAATTTATGATTTGTATTTATTTATAGAGAAGAGACGATAGAAATCCAATGGGTGGTGGACGTGGAGGTGGTGGTGGTGGTGGTAGTACTGGTAATGGTAATGGATCACGAGGTAATGGCTTTGGTGGAGGTGCTGGTCGTCCTAATGAATATGGTGGATGGGACAGACGTTCATCTGGTGGTTCAATGGAAAATAAAATTGAAACAACTTATAAAGTACCATCAACAAAATGTGGAATAATTATTGGAAAAGGTAAATTAATTATATTAAATAAATTAGTATTATTGTTATTAAATTAAATTTAATTATTTAAAGGTGGTGAAACAATAAAGCAAATAAATCAACAGACTGGTGCTCATTGTGAATTAGATAGAAATAATCAAGAATTTGAAAATGAAAAAGTATTTTTTATTCGTGGTTCACCAGAACAAGTTGAACATGCAAAACGTATATTCAGTGAAAAATTAGGTGGTGGTGGTGGTGGTGGTATGGGATCAAGTGGTGGATCATATACACCAGGTGGTCAAGGTGGTCCAATTGGTTATAATCCAACTTGGAATCCAAATTCTGGTTATCAATCATGGCCAAATACAGGACAACAAAGTGATGCTAATAATACAGCTCAATCTGTTCAAATGAATCCACAAACTGGTCAACCAGATTACAGTGCACAATGGGCAGAATATTATCGTTCAATGGGTATGCATAGAGAAGCAGAAATGATTGAACAACAATCTAAACAAGCAAAGACTGATCAACAACCAGCACCACCAGGTTCAGCTGGTGCTGCTGCAGCTGCTGCACAACAACAACAACAGCAACAGCAACAAGCTCAAGCACAAGCACAAGCTAGTCAACAAGGACAACAAACAGCAGCTACACAAAACGGTGGACAACCTGATTATAGTGCTCAATGGGCTGAGTATTATAGAAGTATTGGAAAACCAAAAGAAGCTGAAGCTATTGAAGCTCAAATGAAGGGTGGAAAAATGAATATGCCATCAAATCAAATGGCACAACCACAAATGCAACAACAGCAACAACAACCTGGACAACCTGGTAGTAATTCAGCAGCACCAGGTACACCAAGTCCATTTCCTCAAGCATATGGTACTTATCCAGGCATGAATCCTGGTGCACCTGGTTATTATCCAAGTGGAGGTGGTGGAGGAGGTGGAGGAAGTGGCGGTGGTGGTGGTAGTGGTGGTGGTGGCAACAGTGGCAGTGGAAATACTCCAACTCAACAACAATCTGGACAACAAAATCCTGGTTTTGGTGGTGGAATGGGCTACCAAAATTATCCATATTCACAACAAAATTCTGACAACTAATTTATCATTGGCTCATTAAAAAAAACAACTTAAAATAATATGTAAGTATTTTTCATCCTATGTTTAAAATGTGGCTAATTGAAATTACATTTTTTTATTTTAAATTAAATAATGAAAAAAAATAAAAACAAATTTAATGTTATTTCATTAGCCACATAATATTATTATTATTGAATTTAAAATTGTGCTTAAATTATATTATTAAAAAAACAAAACAAAACAAACATTTGCATAATTTTTAATATGTTTAAAATTAATTATTCGTCGTAATACCATCAATGGTGTAATAATATAAATGTTAATAATATTTATTTATTAATTTTTTAAATATCTCACATGTTATTTATTTATTTTGTTATTTGCGGTATTTATTATTAATATTTTCAGGTAAACATTGACACTAAAAAATTATGTTTAAACAATAATTCATTTAAATAATAACATTACACCCTTGAAATAATTTATGATATCGAATATATTATTAATATACAATATTTAATATATAAACAAAAAATTCAATAATATTATTATTAATTTATTTATACTGTATAAATGTTTTTATTGTTTTTTTTTTTATTTTTTTTCTAATTTCTTTTTAACTGTAACTGTGCATTTTTTTTTTTTTTCCAACAGTTTTTTTCCAGATAGCTTTCCATTGGGATGTTTTAATGCCTGCTGTCGTCTTCATAATAATAGTTAATATTAAAATATATAATAATAATTATTAATTATTATTGTTATTGGATGAAATGGAAAAAAAAAAATCAAGATTTGTAACACTGATTAGTTGTGCAGAGTTAAACACACAGTTATTTATATACTACTACTATGTCCTCCGATAAATACTTCTTTTTTTTTTTCTTTTTTATATACATATATTAATTAATATTAATAATAATAATAATAATAATAATGATGATGAATAATTGATACATATATTTATGTATATATTATTATAATAACATATATACATTTATATTGTATATGTCCTATCATATTGTAGAATATCTATTGTTCTAATTTAATATTAGAAAATAATAATAATAATCTGAGTGATGAAAAAAAAAATGAAAAATTGAAAAATAACAAGTGCTTTGAATTTAGTAATTATGTATTTTTAAAATATCACACTATGTCCATTGTTCCATTTAAACGAAAAAAAAAAAAAAAATATAACAACAAATGAGAAAAAAAAATAGTATTGTTTTTGAAAAATAATAATAATAATTATATGAATAATGTTGAAGGTAAGAATAATGTTTCAGGTGATATGAGTGGTATCTTGGAAAATGAAATTAATTTTTTCAGCTTATTGATGGTATTTGTGAATGAAAAATAAATAAATAAATAAAATGGAAATAATATTTGTATTTGGAAAAGTGAGGTAATTTTTAAAAAAATATTTTTATTCATGTGTTGAATGTAAATGGAAAATTTAATTGATTTTTTTGAATATGCAATGTTTATTAGAATGTGCATTTAGGTGATTAGATTATTTTATTTAAAACCTTAATTTTTTTTCATAGATGGAGATTTGCAGCTGTTAGAAAATTTGAAATTATATTTTTTTTTCATTTCTTAAATTGTTGTTTATTTATTTATTTATTATTTTTTTTTGTCTTACATTGTTGTTAATTAGCAGAGAGAATCTATACAAGCTGGAAATATAATCTACAAGTTCAAATTTAAAGGTGGGTTTGCAAGACACAAAAAATAATCATGGTAAATAGTTTACAAAGATTTATTTATATTTTAAAAATTTATTTAGCTATTTTTTTTATTTTTTAAATTGAATTTAGTCTTTTTTAAAATATTAATTATTTATTTTCATGTGAAATTAATTGTTTTATTGTTTATAATTTAATTGAATAATTATTAACTTGTTATGCACTTTTTTTTATATTTATATATTTATAAATTAATAATGATAACGAACTTGTTAAAAATTAACATAACAATAATTGTTGTATGTAATACACTAATTTATTATTTTTTATAAAAAAAATTTCTATTAATTAATTGTAAATAAAAGAATATCAATTTAATATTAAAATCTGTCTTTCAGAATGGATCTTTCGGAGAGACAGTTGCCCCGGCGAGAATAATTATTATTAAAATAATTAATGTATTAGCAAAAAAATAAAAAAATATAAATAAATTTTGTAGTATTTCTTTGTGTGTTAAATTTAAGTTAATTCATTTTTATTATTTTGATTGTTAAATTATAGCAGCATGTGCTGTACGGTATTATTTATTTATTTAGAAAATTTTATTTCAAAATGACTGTTATTAAATAATAACAGTTTATTATTTTAATATCAATTTTTATGCACTTTTTGTTTATCAAAAATTTGTTGTTGTATTTAACACATAATTCATTATTATTTTCGAATTTCATTTAATTTATTATGTTTGTCTTTCAGAATGAATCACCAGAAAAATTTCTTTAGATATTTTTAAGCTGAAAAAATATTGAAGGATGTAAATTAACAACAATCAATAATAATTTTTTATAATTTTTATTAACACCAAACAACGCAAGTCAGGGAAAAAAAAATGTGAAAATAAAAAATACATATTTTGTAGAAATTCTCTGATAGAAATTATTTCGATTTTTTTTTTTTTTATTCTATTTACAAATTGAGAGAAAAAAAAGAGAAAAATATAAATTCCAGTTTTTTTCTTGTGCGATGTTGAGTATTAAGGGGGAAATTAATCAAAAATTTATTTATTTTCATTATCTTTGTTCTCATTTAGATGATGATAAAAAATTTTATAGAGAAAATTTATCATGTGCGTTTGAATATAGATTATAATAAAGAAAAAAGTTTATATTAAATCCCTGAATACCGTTAACAAAGCCACTTGTTAACATAAAAATTTTATAATTTAATTATAATTAAATGGCAAACTATTAGTAAAGGCGAGTGATCTAACTTGCTTTGAGCAAGTATTTAAAGCACAATCAGAGACTTGGTCTTTATTTAATTTTTTTATATATTATATATGATTAATTTAAAAAAAAAAAAAAAAATGCTCCATTGCATAACAACCAATAAACAAATTGACTAAAGAAAAAATAATAGAAATAAAATAATATAATTGAAACTAGATTTTGTTTAAATATTTCGTTGGACGTATTGCAGTATTTTTGTGTTATTAAATTAAATTTATGGTGGTCCATACATTGGATTAAGTTGTTGGGTGCATCTGATGAATGTTGCACAACGTGTTAATTCACGTAATTTTGATGCACCAATGTAGGTACATGCTGATCGTAGTCCACCCAATATGTCAAGTACTGTTGCTTCAACAGCACCTCTGTAAGGCACCTCAACAGTTTTACCTTCTGATGATCTGTTGATAAATCCAACAATTTTTATTATTTTATATTATAATAACAAATATATTATTCAGATTTTCTTACCGATATTCAGCAACACCACCAGCATGTTTTTTCATAGCTGTGCTTGATGCCATTCCATAAAATAATTTAACTTGTTTTCCATTTTTTTCAATAACTTCACCACCACATTCATCATGACCAGCAAACATTCCTCCAGCCATTACAAAATCAGCACCAGCTCCAAAGGCTTTTGCTAAATCACCAGGACATGTACATCCACCATCCTAAATAAATATTCAAGTGATTTAATGAAAAAAACTTGATAAAGATATTATTCTTTTTTTTTTTTTTTTTTTTTATGAATCATAAAAAAATCCACAATGATTTAGAGGTCAAGTTTTGTGTGCAAATTTATCAGCTTAAATTGAAGATAAGAAAAAACTAATGTTGAAATATAATTTTTTTTCTTTAATGAGACTATTATATCAAGTTATTTTAAAAAATATTTCATCATTTTTATTATCAACGTAATGGAAGAAAAAAAAATAAATGAAAAATAGACTAGTCACGTAATTAAATATTGATGACTATTTTCATTGTTTTTTTTCTTTTTAAAATATAATAAAAATAAATTTACCGAAATAATATGGCCTTTGAGTCCATGTGCAGCATCAGCACACTCAAGAACAGCACTTAATTGTGGATAGCCAACACCAGTTTTCATTCTAGTTGTACAAACAGAACCAGGTCCAAT
The DNA here is from genome assembly GCF_014905175.1 of Aphidius gifuensis. NCBI lineage: Eukaryota > Metazoa > Arthropoda > Insecta > Hymenoptera > Braconidae > Aphidius > Aphidius gifuensis. Next base: position 249,606 of record NC_057790.1, on the reverse strand, counting down.
TCCAACTTTAATAATATCAGCACCAGACAATAGTAATTCTTCAACCATTTCTCCAGTAACAACATTTCCTGCCTTTGTCATAATTTTACATTAACAATATCATATTAATATAATAAATTAAAACAAAAATAATTTAATCAACTTACAATTATTGTATGATTGGGAAATTGAGCTCGTACTTTTCTAACATATTCAACAAAGTGTTGTGAATAACCATTAGCAACATCAAGACAAATAAATGATAATTCTGGTACAGCTTCAATGACATTTGATAATCTTTCAAAATCATCAGAACTTGTTCCTGAACTTGCAGCAATATTATTTAAACAATCTGAATTTTTCATTGCAAATTCTTTCCATTCATCTGGTGTATAATATTTATGAACAGTTGTAAATAATCCATACTGTAATTAATTTATTAAAATTATTAATATTATTATATTGATAAAACAATTTATATATATTTATATTTATTTCATTGCCTGTCTGTAGGTAATTAGCCTTGATATAAAATATTATATTGTTATATATTTTCAATGCCATTATTATTATAATAATATTATATTTATTTTTATACCTTTGACAATGCCCTTGCCATCTCAAATGTACCAACGGTGTCCATGTTAGATGCCATCACTGGTATACCCTTGTATGTACGTTTTGAATTACGAAATTGTATTTCACGATATAAATCAACCTGAAATATCGAAAAAAAAATTCAATAATTACTTTGTTTAATTTAAAGGAAAAAGCCAATTTTTTTTTTTTTTTTTTCTTCGAAAAGTATTGATTTAATTTTTTCAAAGAAAAATAATTATCAGAGTAATGGCTAAATATGGTTATGACACGTGTAAAATATTAAAAATAATAATATGTATTTTTAAAATGATAATAATATAAGTTGAATTATGAATTTTATGAATTTTATGACTTACATCTGAACGACTTTTTAGAGTGCTCCGTTTTGGCCTGAGGAGAACATCCTTGAAATCCAATTTAATATCATTGATAATGTTTGGCATCGTTGATTATTTTGCTTGATAAATATTTATCAACGATTCGTATGTATTTGCTGCAAGCTCAGGGAGTTATTAACTGACTGTCAGAATTTATTTGGTAGACGATACACACACAGCCAGATCTATTTTTTCTTTTTTTTTTTTTCGATAAATGTTTGCCAAGTGGGGAGAGAAAAAGATAATGATAATAATAATTATTATTTCATTGCTCAGCCATTTTTACCAGTTGGTTGAATTATCCAATTACCAGCAAGAGTACTAAAGGTATTACGATATAGTATTCTTGGTTTGTAGCTAGAGAAACTATTTCGAAACTTTCGAAATGGAAATTTCGAATCGTTAAAAATTATTGAAAATTGAAAATATAAATTTTTTTTGAATTTTGATGATCTGGGGCTAGTGATGATAAATTAGCCTTGGTAAGAAAAAAACCACAATTGCTTTTTAATTTCCCACAAATAGATTTTTTTTATTAATTAAATTTACATGATAATCGAAATAAAAAAATACTTTTTTAGAATGTCTTAGTATTGTATCATTTCTAATAATCATCATAATACTTTATTATTTTATTTAAAGTAAATAATTGAAATTTCAGTTTGACTTATTCACTCACGACAGCAGTAACATGTTCCATGAACAGGTCCAGCATAAGAATATCCATCACCACCACCACCACATTTACGATCACGAGCTTTCCAATCATTAAGATGACAATTTAGTTGACATCTTGATGCACTAACACCAAGTGCACCCGCTCCAACAGCAAGTGATCCAAGACCAGCACCAGCAGCAATAAGTGGTAGTATTGGTTTTGGTTTTGATAGTCCTGGTGTTGCAATTGATATCAACAACACAGCCACCATCATCAAACTGAAGCACTTCTTCATTGTGTTAAGTATCTATATTTAATTGAAAAAAAAATAGTTTAAATTAAATTTGTTGAACAATTTAAAGAAATTAATTTTTTAAAACTTACACTTTTATTGTCAATGATGATTATCAATCGAAGACAGTTCAATTCGTTCTGTTGATAATTCCAAGTGCATTACGTCTTTTTATAGTAATCCAATTATATAATTAACATTGTTGTTTTTGTTTATTATTAGTTGTTCGAAACATGAGATTCATGTATGATAATAAAATTACTTTCGCACGCTTATAAAAAAAAAATAATTAATTATCTTTCATAAACAGATATAATATTGTTTTTAAAATTTAAATTTTTTTAATTTTAATGTCTTTTAGATATTCTCATCTGATTTTTCATATCAATTTTTAGTTTTAAATAAAACTTGTATGATTTATTTTATTATTTTTTTTAAACTTGTAAAAAAACGTAAATTTACTTTATTCAACTATATTTTATTGCTCAGTCATTATAATCACCTAAAATATTTAAAAATAAATTTTATATTAATGTAGAAATAGGGAAAAATTAATCAAGCAAGTTAAATCAGCCAATATTTATTAATGTTTTTTATTCTCCAAGCAACCATCATCATCATCATTATTAAATATCAAAGTTATATATAAAAAAGATAAATTATTCATTAAAAAATCTCTTGCTTGTTAATTTATTTAAAATAGATTAATAATTTTCCATAAACAAGTGATGTAAATTTAATTTTTATTTATTTATATATTTTTTTATTTAACAGATGACAAAAAATATGGAAAAATGTTTTTCAAATTTAGAGAGTTAATGATCTTTAAATTATTACAAACTGAAGAATAATCAGGAAATTACTATTGATAAAATATTTAAATAATAACAAAACAAATATCATTATTATATTTTTTCAAAATTCATGAATTTAATTTTTTAGTTTTAACCTCAGTGTTTAAAATTATTTTAAATCAGTATAATATTTTTAATAATTAAAGAAAAGTTGTAATTAATTATTTCAAGGAAAAAAAAAAACAAAAATTGTTACCTATTAATTAGAATTAATTACTAATAGATCATCAATGAAATCCTCATGAGTTTGTGGAAAAAAAAAAATATATATTGTTGGGTCTTTTTACAAATAAATTTGACATCATTGAATTCTTTCGTAGAATAAAAGATAAGCTTCTTTTGAAAGAACAGTTGCTTCATCAATCTCGACGACTCTGTAACAAACCAAGTACCCACAATAAAGTTAATAACACCTGGGCTGTTGTAAGTTAATAAATAATATATAAAAATAATTTTACCTTGAATCAGAAACATAGTACCATCTTCCAGGTGGTGGTTCAACTTTAGTTGAATCAGTTGTTGAATCAGTTGCATCAATAATTTCAAAATCCGAGCTAGTATCACTAGAATTATCATCAACTTCTTCAGTATTTTTTTTAGGTAAAAATTCCCATCTTGGATCATCTGGATCAAGTGGTTTTCTAGCTTTAACATATGCAACATAATGTCCACCATGCATTGTTCCACTGTGTTCAACTAATCCATACAGCGAATATATTTTAGGTTTATCATGATATTTACATACTGGTGAAAGATCCAACAGTAATGGAAATGATACATGTTTTGATAATTTTCTAAATCCAAATCTTTGTGATTGAAATCTTTTTAAATGTAATATCAATACAGGTGGTACTTTTGATACAAGATATTGTTTTGTTGATGGTGTACAAACTAATTTACCATCTTTTTTATTTTCTCTAGCTGTACATGCTTCACAACCAACTTTATTACTACCAGTCATTAATTCAAGTTGTGTAAATTGATTTAAACATGATTGTATTGAACAATCACCATCTTTAACATTATATCTTGTTGATGATTGTTGACTATTTAATGATAATTTTGTTACATCACGTGTAACATTAACAATACCATTATTTAATGATAATAATTTTTTATTATTATTATCAATTTCTGGTGGTGAACAACATTCATCAGTTTCAGCATCAGAAAATCTTGTTTTATTTGTTGTTGATATATCTGGTAATGGTAATGGTAATGGTGGTGGTGCTGGTGGTGCTGGTGTTGGTGTTAATATTAATGATAATGATGATGTTGATGTTGGTGGTAGTGGTAGTGGTAGTGGTGATGATGATGATGATATATCATCATTAATATTATGTGGTATTAACATTGATGTATCTGGACTTTCTAATGGACTAATATTCATTCTTTCTGGACTTGATTCACAATTAACATTCAATGAATTTGTTGATGATGATTGTGATCTATTATTAATATTATTATCATCAATTATTGGACTATCCATTATATTTTTAGCATAATCACAATTGTTTGATAATCCATCAATCATCATTGGATCTAATGGAACATCTGCTAAAATTAAATCATTAAAATTTTCATCATTATTAGTATTATTGATATTATCCATATTATTAAAATCATCAATTTCATTATTTAAATCAATCATTGGTGATAATCTATCATCGATTATTTTTATAAGATCTTCATGTGATAGTTCTTTATTATTTTCCCAACCAAATTTTTTTAACATTGATGATTTACCATTATCATCAGCTTCAACATTATCCTCAATATCAGCATCACTTTCTTCTGATTCAGAACATGAGAACACACTACCAGAACATTCTTCAACACTTTTATCATTTGAATTATTATTTTCATTATTATTATTATTATTATTAGAATTATTAGAATTATTATGAATATTAATATCATTTTTTTTACGATTTTTACGTCTATTTTTAATTGCTGTATTTTTTTCTTTTTTTAATTGATGTTTTGATGGTTTAACAACAATTGGATTACCACTAATATCATATGTTTCATTATCAGTTGTATGATTTTTTTTATGAAATATTGGTGGTTGTGGTTTTTCAACCATAACTGGTAAACTTAAATCTAAAAATGTTTCAGTTTTTTGTGATGAATGTTTACATTCTGAGCATTCAAGTGTTGATACTAATACACCACGAAATACTTGTTCAGTACCAAGATATCTATTACTAGCTTGATTACCATAAAATTTAACATGTGCTTTTTTAATTTCATCAACAGATTGACGTTTTGATTTATCACCAATAACTTGTGATAATATTATACTTTGATAACGTCGTAAATCATCACTACGTACTAATTCAAGTAAATGACGTAATAATTCATGTGAATCATGTTGACCACCATCCATACAATGTGGATTATTTCTTTTAAATGAATTTAATAATTCAGATGGTCTGTATGTTTGATTACTATCAGAATTTTGCATTTCAACAAGTGTTTTATGTAATATTGATGTAAAATTACCCCAACCATCAAGTGTACCCTCAATTATTGGTAATTCTTGTTCATCAGTATTTTCATTATCTGTTAATTTAAATTTACCACCAGGTAAATGAAATTTTTCACCAGGTTCACGTAAATCTTCAAGTACTTTAACGAGAAATGGTGTTTGTGCTAAACACTGCATAACTGAATTAAAAAAACATGTATTACCAAGATTCATAAGACCACCAACACGAGTTAAATTTGTTAAAATTTTTTGTTTATCTTTTGTTGGTGATGATGATGATGATGGTAATTTTGTTAATTTATTATAATCTGGTGGCTGTTGTTGTTGTTGTTGTTGTTGTTCAATTGATGGTAGCTTTTTTAAAACTGGCTGTGATGGTGTGTAAGATGTTGTTGCTAATTTTTTAATAAATTCAACAGTTTCAAGTAGTGGCTTTGTTGAATCAGCTGGTACGTCATTGTCACATTCATAACACCATATTTGCCAATTGTGTGATTCAATTGCTAATGAATGTTTGTCACTGTGTGGTGTTTCAAAATGTTGTTTGGCATGTTGTCTTTGTGTTCTACCACATGCTTGATTACCACATTGAAGACAAATCCATAAAGGTGGTGGCATTGATACAAACTATATAGAGTAATATATAAATATTAAAAAACAAATATTAATTATAAATAATATTTTCTTTATAATATTATAATTTTAATTTTATTATCTTACCCCTTCTTCATCTTCATCTTGATCTTGTTTTTCTTCTTGTTTTTTATTATCTTGAGCTGATGATGATTCATCATTTTTTATTTTTTCACAAGTTTTACACTCAGTAAGTATACCACTTGTTTTTAAAAATTTTTTAAGCTTTTTAGCACATACTGATTTTCCAATATGTGAACATTTTGGACTACCTAAAAAAAATTTTAAGAAAAAATTAAAATTAATTTTTTCTTTGTTTTATAATATTTTTAATATATTAATAATAATTTTTGGATAATTTTATTGGATTATTATATGTATATCTATTTAATTGATTTGTTAATAAATTTCTAACCTGAATTTTGTTCATTTTCTGATTCAGATGAATGTAAACTGGCGTCATCAGTAATATCAGGCTGACGATTTTTATTTTTCCCCATTATTCAACAATCTTTGTACTTTTTTTTTTAAATTTCAATATATTCAATTATTAACTATTAGGTATTTATAATTGAAACATGATTATGTGCAAATTTTGACACAATAAAAATTCGAAAATAGTAAAAAAGTAAAAGTTCACTTTAACTTTTTATATCAGCACTGATCAGCACTGTTGTGATGATGATGATGATGACAAGCTATTGAAGAATTTTATATTTTAAATGCACACACAATAAGTAAGTTTTAATATTTATGAGTAACTATAACAGTAGTCATGATTATTGCGACCTCATGGCTTTGGCAATGGCAGATTGGCAGCTGTATATAATTTAATATCTCTCTCTCCAGTTTTTATTATATTTTTTTTTCAAGTATATGCACACAGAAAAGAAATTTATACAAGCTGAGATCTAAAATTATGTATAAAAAAAAAAAAATGCTATGTCAACATAGTACGTGTCTGCGTGTGTGTGTGTTTGAAAATTAAGATAAGAATGAAATTGTGCTTATCATTGATGTCGGTAATGTAAATTTCATTTTGACCAAATGGATGACTAATTTAAAATTTGAATTTAAAAAATGCAGGTTTTTATTTTACGATAATGAAATTATTAATATTAAAATAAAAACAAATTAATTACATGTAAATTTTGTTCTTTTTTTTCTATAAAATTATCAAATATATTTATCATTTTTACATACAATAAAAAATATGATTATAATTATCATTATTACAATTATTTATTACTATTAATATAAAACAAATGTACAAAGTATATATACAAAGAAAAAAAAATAAATTATATACAAAATAATTAATACAATAATTTGGTAGTAATAATAATATAAATTTTAGGATGCACTAATTCCATCAATTTTAACAGCCTGAAATGTTTTGTTTGTTTGAATAAGTGGTCCATTAACTGAACGTCTTGTTGATTTACTTGGTGCAGCAATAAGTTTACTCCATGCACGACAAGTTTTACCAGACCAGACCCACATGCCTGATGTTATACCAACAAATAAACTTAAAAATGTTCTTAATAATAATACTTCAAGACCAGATGATAAATAAACTGGTCCAGGTATACATTTATTATTTAAACGACAATCTTCAGCAGTCATTAATGCAAATTCACGCCATTTTGGTCGTACTGATGATTCATGAAGTGCACACAAAAGTTCAACAATTGCTGGTAATGCATATAATACACCAAATATACCTAATCTAGTCATAAGTCTTTCTAATTTTGTTGAACTTTTACCAGAACTTCTAATGGCTTGTCTAATACGTATCAATGATACACCAGCAATACAACCAAATATACAACCTAATAATAATAATAAACAATGTGGTAATATATCCCACCATAATGACAATTCATCTGATATTTGACATAAACCAATTAATTCATCAGCAACAATATTTTTAGTTAATAAACTACCACCAATAAATAATAATGGTAAACCCCAAGCAATTGAATGGAACCAACCAGATATATTATGTAATGCCTCTGTGCTCCATTCATTTCTAGCACTCAATAACCAACAACCACAAAGTATTGACCACCAAATACTACTTGATAAACTTAAATAATATTTAAATATCCACCAAAATGTACATGGCATACTTTGAAGACCATTTTCAATTGGTACATAACTTGAACCATCATATTGGCTTGCACAACTAAATACCTCTGGTCCAACAAAACCTCTAACAATATATAAACATGATAAAAGATTATAGCTCAATGCTAAAAATACTATTGGACGTTCTGGATAACGAAAACGTGATGGCTCAACTAAAAATGTTAATAGTGTAAATAACGTTGATAAAAAACACAGCCATGCCCAACCAGTCATCCAACGTACAGCAAATTTTTTATCATCACCACGATAATAAGCATCTGCTCCACAACGAGGTGCACACAATGATATCTGTAAATTAATTAAATTAAATTAATTAATAATTATTTATTTATTTATTTATTTATTTATTTTACTTACATTATCAACTTTTACAAAATTTGGTGGACACTGACGATGTCTACTAATTGGTTTACGAGTAACCATTTTATTTCCAAGTAAAATTGGTAATTCAGGTGATGATGGTGGTAATATTTCTGGGAGTATGTCATCACTTGATGTTGGTGGTGGTTGAACACAAAGTTCATCTTTAAAGAAATCATCAAAAATTAGATTTTAATTTTAAATAATTATTATTTCTGATCTACTTACTCTGGTCAGAAAAACGATCACAGTCCCACAGGTTGGGCCAGGGTAAATTATGCTCTGCCAATGCTGGCTCACAGTCATTTCTTACTGCCAAACACAGTGGTTTACATGCTGGTATTTGAATTCCATTGAGGCATACTGGTGCAAACACAGCACATAAAAAAAATTGCATATGTTGCGAACAATTGTAGCGAACAAGTGGCGCAAATTGTTTAAGCTGAAACAATAAAATAATGTTTGTTAATATATTATTATTAATACATTCATATTTTTTATTAGCATAAAAACAAAAAAAAATTAAGAGCTTCTATTTATTTTATTGCCTCTTGTTGTATATGTGTATGTGCGTATATATATATTTTTTTTCATGATTTTTATTTATTTTTATCATAATATATTTTTGATGATGGATAAAAAAAAATAAATGAAATATAACGAGTGGTGGGCATTGGGGGTAATTATCCCGCCCATTCTTCCCGCCTCTTGACGATCACGGGTGTTCACTATGGGGCCTTAGAATGGTCCATTATGGAGAACGGGATCCAGGCTCTCCGGCGCTTCCAAATTATAGCCTCAACAAAATAACGCCATAAACTCGTATAGCCATAAAGCTTCAGGCTCCAAAACAGGGTCCATCTCAACACAACAAAAAAAATTTATGCTATACAACTTGAATATCCTTCGAGCGAGATATGTCTCGACTGCAAAATTACCCCAAGAATCTATTTTCCTTTTTTTTCCGATCAAATAAAATATAAAAACAAATTTTCTATTTTGAAAATTTATTTTTCAACTGGGTTTTCTTACTGGCCAAATTATTTGCAAATTTAAAAGAATGTTTTTTAAAATTAACACAAAAATACAAATTTTTTTTTGCGGTTTGTGTATATTTACACGGTAATATTTTAACAATACAGCTAGAAGTCGTCAACACCTAGATAAATTTAGTTTTTGTTCATGGATCATTAGTCAAAAGGTAAACCGACAATGAACAGGAAAAAAAAGTGATTTAAAATGGTATGGGTAATTAATCACCTTTAGAAAATTGTATTAGAAAAGATATATATATATATAGTTTCTCGCTAAAAATTTATTCCCTTGAAAGCAAAGTCAGTGGGTGGTTTTTGTGTACCTGGCTATGAAAGAAAAAAAAAAAATACCTTAGGTAAAATGTGCTAGTTTTTTACTTGTGAATAAAAATAAAAGTCATCACTAATTGTTTTGTTAAAATACACAAAAGTGGGCGTATAAATAATTTTTATGAATTATTTTTCTCTTTGCAAGTATTACAATGAGCATTATTGCAAAAAGCCCAAAGACAAAAGGTATAATATATCTAGATGTAAAAAAAAATTGAATAAAGCAACAAAAGAATGTTTTTTTTTTTTTTATTTTAAAAACGAAGAACGTTGACTGACAACGGAAAGAATCTTCAAGACAACAAGAGCGACCTTCTCGACATTTTTTTTTTTTTAAATTTTTTTCTGGTCTTTTTAAAGTCAAGATCTTTTCTTTTCTCAAATAAAATATTCCCAACGTATCCTGGAATCTCCAGAAAAATAAGAAAAATATTTACTCCAAAAATAAAATCAAGAAAAAAAAAATGTGCAAACTTGTTTGTATATATATATATAATTTTTGATAGTATTTTTATCCACGTACGTGTCGTTTTGCAAGCTCATGAGTATGACGAAAAATATTATCTTGCTTTATCATCATCATCATTGTCATTATTATTTTTATTAAAGTCTCATTGCAGAGCATACAATTCGTGGGAATACACATACAGAAGGATCAAAGAAATAAACAATCCAACGTGGGAAGCCAAAGAATCCAGCCCCGTCAACTTCTTCTTCATCATCTTATCCAACATTCAACGCAAAAAAAGAAGAAGAAGAAGAGAGTTGAAATCTTTTACAAAATCACGTCCTTTTTCTCTCGCGAATTCTTCAACATCAACGAGATGTCAGCACGATGCCATCATCAATTTCAACAAAATGTCATTGTTTTGTATTGTTTGGTTGCAACCACTGCACTTAATTGCAATTACAAAAATAATAATTTATTTTAAATGAAATTACATTATTGCTAAATCTATAAATAAAATTTCAAAACCACCAAGATTACTACTTCATTACATCCGGTATAAGGGCTTGCAATTTCAAAATACAATATAAAATCGTTTTTTTTTTTCATTTCAGGCGCCTCTGTCAATTATCAAATGTCTACATTTCCTGGAAGGACTAAAAAAATTACAGTCATCCTCCTCCCCCCTTCAATAGATATAATGAAAAAAAAAAAAAGGTTTTTTTTTTTTCAAAAAATATTTAGGTATCCAACCAAAAAAAACAAGTATAGAAAAGAATATTGTATTTCCATTTACTGTTAAAATTTTCCTTTCACTTTCATATAATGTGTTTTTAAATTTTCCGGTGTTAAAAACAGTTTTACAGGATAAGATCGTCTTTCGAGGTCAGAAAAACACAACGATAAAGACCGTCTAAAGTTGGCAGTGAAATAAAAAAAATAAAAAATAATAAAAAAAGGGATGTAAAGACCTCGAAGTTTGTATGTTGCATGAAAAAAAAAAAAAAATAAAAAAATAAAATGAAAAGAAGAAAAAAAACTGCGCGAGGCACACCGACAAAGAGATTGCTCCGGCTTTTCTTGCTCCATTCGCTGGGACGTAAAAAAAAAATAAGAGAAAAAGAGGGCCCCTTTGGCAACACACAGTCTTTCGCTAACTTTATATGTATATATACAAACTGCACCTATACGCACAAACTAACGAACGGTAGAAATGAAAGAATCAAAAGATATATTCTCCACAGGCCATTTTCAGACGAAACGAATTGAACACGAATTATTTTCGCTGGATTAAAGCGTGAATTCCATCGATTTACTTCATCTCTTTTTAAAAAAAAAAATTTTTCAAATTTATGTTGTTTAGCGAATTGAGTGTAATCAAAAATGAAAATTATGATTAAAAAAAAATTATAGAAACTTGGATTTGATGGGAGAAAAAAAAAACAGGGGATTAGATTTTTTATTTTTTATTATTTTTGTGTTGCGAAAGAGTGGTTATAAAAAAAAAAAAAAAAAAAAGAGGAAACAGTAATGCCCAGATAGTGTGGTCAATGTTTCTCTCATCCTCCTCCTCCTCCTCTCGTGTATTATATATTTCCCCAGGTATAATTTAACGCGCCACAAAACCTTTCACCGCGAACTAAATGACTCCTCGAATTTTTCTTAACAAATATATATATTTCTTTTAAACAAAAAAGAAAAATCAAATTCAGTGTAAATATATCGCAGAAGACCACCTTGTTTAAATTTTTGAAAATATAAATAATAAAAAGGATAAACACGCACATGCATTGATAATCAAATTTAATTAAAATAAATAAAAAAAAAAAAAAGGGCAACAAGGTAACATGAAAAACACATTAAGACAATTTTGATCGGTACGTTTGATGATGCTCAACAGTGATAAGATATCTTTGAAGCATGTCCCGCAAACTAATACAGCTTTGCTTTCGTTTATCTGTCCTTCTTTTAAAACCACTCAAATGAAAAAAAAATATATATATATTCAAGAAGACCCCTTACATCTGTTGATGATTAGTTTATATATTTTATTTTTTTATTTCTTTTTTATTTCATCACACACACACACAAAAAAAACTTGAATGGGATGAGTCTTAAGTTCAAAACAAATTGGCTATTTTTAGATGTATGTTAACGTAAACACACACGAGTAATTAAATGTTATAAAAAAAAAAAAAAAATCATCATCATTCAAGTTTGTTTATAAAAATCAAGTGGATTAATTTATAAAAAAAATATATTATATTTTTTTATTTGTATACATTTAAGAATGCCGGTTATTATTTATGAAGATAAATTAAAAATTTAAATTGCAATTGCATATTTATAATAGAGGGATTATATTATTGTATAAATTTTATATATAAAAATTAAAAGAGTCAAAGTTATGAAGTTTAATCTCTGAGGGATTTGAAAGTCATGAAAGAGGTATTTATAGTTGGAGGTTCACTCTCGCTTGCTCAGTTTTATTAGCGTAATAACATTAAGGCGGCATGCTCTTTTGAAGAGGCGTATTTTTATTTTATTTTTTCCTTAGCTATAAGAAAAAAAAAAAAAAAAGAAGAAATCTTCGCATAAAGGTGTGTAAAGCTATTTCATATTAAAAAAAAAAAATTATATATATATATATGTATAGAGGATGAGAAGGTCCTTCAATTGCCTCTCAACCGGATGAGGAAGACTATAGACCCAAAGTATAAGATACGAGCAAATAACACAAAATAATTCTCTGTTTTATGACTTTTTTTTTTCCTCTACGTATATATTTTTTCAAGTAAAAATAAACTTTTTTTTTATTGCAGCATTATATATTGACTCTTTTGAAATATAATTTTATTTCAGAGCTTCAAGTCAAATTAAGTCTGCATGTATATTTTAAACCATAAAAAAATAATAATATTAACAAGATTTTATATGAATTTATTTTGGCTGAAAATTGTTGTTTTTTAGAGGCTTAAAATTAATGAGGGAATTTATATATCAAAAGCTTCATAGGAAAGGCAAAAAAAAAAAAAAACTCCAATGATTGCAGCGCATAGTTGACATACATTGAGGTCTTACTTAGCAGCTGAGTTATTTTATGTTGCAAAATAACATGGAAATTGAGTGTGATGCTTTTTGATTTCCATAAACGTCAAGAGATAAATAAGCCAAGTGTGCAATGATAACATATACGGTATGCTTTGTAATTTTAGATATTACATTTATTTATTTTTTTTCTCATGAATCAAGATATATATTGACTGATAATATTGTCATCTACAAGTTAATCCATGTGACAACATTGGATGATAAAAATTGCCGGCAGATCAAAGAGTTTCATTGATAAATATTGAAAATTAAATAAAATATTTACCCCATTTTCAGCTTGTATTTGATCCGTGTGTCCCATAAAATTTGGCATTGCTGTGCTATTATATCTAAATCCACTGCACATTGACACTGTTAATATTTCACATTGAGCTTCACGTTTACTAGCATAACTCCAAGATTCCACACAACTTAACACTAATCCAAATGCAAAAAAAATAATCCACAAACTGCCTTTCATTTTTAACAACAATATTATCCAACAATTACACTCCAAAAAAAAAAAAAAAAAAACAATAATAAAATTTACTGCTTAAAAATTGTTTTTATTTTCATTTTGTAAATATTTTTTTGTTATTCACAATTGCTAAACTTTATTCCATGTTTTTTAATTGATATTATTTAAAAAAAACGTGTTCAAGTTAAGATAAAATCCAACAGCATCCGTATGTAGTGACTATTCGCAGCAAACTAAAATATAAATATATATTTTAAAGTTGAGAGCAACAGCAACACGAGTCCAGTCTTGCGTTGAAAATTAACTTCGGTTATAATCGTAAATGTTCGTTGTTGTGATTCGGGCCTCTCGTATTATTATTCCATCTTTTTTTAACACATTATTATCTCTAGAATATTATTTGTCTCTCACTTTTTGAGGCCTGAAACCTTTTTCCCTTTTTATTATTATTATTTTTTTTTTTCTTTGAAAGATCTTCTTGGCTCTCTATTATTTTGGAGCCCACTGCCGTCTTGTTCGATGATGCCCAGCTCTTTGGGTCTACATGGTCATAATTAGGGACAAAAGGGAATGGGGCCAAATCATCCAGAAAAACAGAATAACAACGTACCACAAAATCTTGAGGTGCCGATTACTGAGATCACTTTCCCGGAATGTAAAATACAAAAATTTATATATTTTTTTTTTTATTTTCAAACATATAAGTAGTTTTTGAAATATTTTATTTTATTTTTTTATTTTCAGCAATTTATACACAGAAGTCTTAAAAATTTTAATGATGAACAAGATGTCTTGGCGGTTGTTAATGTCCAAATATTTTGTTGAATGTTAATTTACTTGTTGAAAAAAAAGTTTATCAATTTTTCTATATATTCTTTAGTAGAATATATAGTAGTAATAATAATTGCACCCTAAAAATAAAAAACCTGAATGAAAAAAAAATAAATAAACATCTATGTACAAATGTTTAAATGATTGACCTACGAACTTTAAATTTAAATTTATTATTGGCTGTATGTCAAAGCTCAATTCAATAGAGAACAGATTTTTATTTGAAGAAAAAAAAATTCTTTTTTATTATTTAAATTATTGTCAAGACGGTTCTTTTGTTATGATTTTATTATTCACGAGTACACAATGGATCCAGTACAAGCCGCATCATTTAAAAAGACGACAATAATGTTAAAATTCCCAAGTGGCTTCTAATAAACTCAGCATAATATCCTTGATAATTTTTTTTATCAAATTCATCGATAAAAGAAATTAGTTTGTTGGAAAAAATAAAAGCGTAGTATACATAAAAGTAATTAGCAGTGTTACATTTGTTGAAATGAAAAAGAGGGTGGCTAGGATACATCAGCCCTTGACGCGGTCAGCATCAAAGATATAATATAAGGCCCAAAGGGCTCTCCCCCCAACCTGTCCCACCAGTTTCTTTATTCCATATACTCTCTACTGCGTGGAATCTCTGTCGGGATTGTGAAGATTTTGCGTCCGTTGATCCGTGGGCGTAACAGACCGCAACCGTAGCTCTGGGATTCACAAGCCGACAATATTTTTCTCTCCTTTTTTTTTATTATGTCTTTCTTTTTCTAAAGAATCAAAAAGAATATAGGAAAAAAGGTGAACTCTCGAACCATAATAATAGTTCAAAATTGTACCATTGGTATAGAAATTTTAATAGACAAAAATTTGTTATGTCTATGGATTTTGTCTATATACCTATATGTAATATTTTTTAAAAAATATATTTCCACGTGTATGAACAAAATCAAAACCTAATTGCTGGTTTTTTTTTAGATAGAAATTATTGTTGTTGTATGTATGGATATATTTAAAAAAAAATGTTTGTTGGATTTTTTTTTTTTTTTGAGTTAAATAAAAAGGCGGAAGAGAAAAGACGAATTGCTAATTCGGGTTTGCTGAATTTTAGACTGTGATGAATCCTCTGGGAGACATTCAGCACCCACGGGACAAAAAAATAATGGAAAATATATTTACTGAAATTCATATATTTCATTTGAAATTCTCGTAATCTGCTGACAAGTTCATTATGTTTGACATGTTCATTTAATCCAAAAAAAAAAAAAAAACACATGATCCTCTTAGCATAATAATTTCAAATATACAATTTAAAATATATTTTATTTTCAACAATTATTATTATCCTGCTTTGATCCTGAAAAGCCTTGAAGCTCTAGTTTCACATTCGCCACACAAACGTGTTTGATCAAAGTCAAGTGTGTGCTACTTTTTCATCGTCTGGACTGTCAAAAAAATTTTTTATCACCATGAAACAAGAGCAACAACAAAAGTTGTATAATATAATACTGCGCCAACAAGTTTTTCACAATACAGATTCAACAATTCTCAAGGTATTTTGTCTTACAGTCGGCTATCTTCAAAAACCCACATGACATATAGCAATGATGCGTCCCCAAGAGTCCAAGACTGTATCCTGCATTAACACAAATCAAAGATTCTTCTTTAAACACCAAAAAATCATTTTAATTTTTTTTCCCTGCATCTTTGATAAATGCATTAAATTTTATTTTCATTTAAAAAAGATAAAAATTATTTTAAAAAATTAATTGTTTGATATTATTCGTAATGATCATAATAAAAATTGCAAATGAGGGGGTGAAGGGATAAGAAGGAAATTACATTATATGTATACAAAGATGTATAGAAAGATCATGTATCCATCCGGTTCGTATGTGAATGTGTGTATGAACATTAAACATGTGCACATTATATGCAAACGGGTGGTAAGTTTGTTGTTGTTGAGGGGGTGAGGAAGAGAAAAGCGGCACATGCGCGGCTAATTACAATCCTCTTTGATTCGCCGACTTGCACAAGTTGCCGTCTGCCATGGGTCTCTTGATACACACACATATCATATATATATATTTTTTTTTTTAAATTCAGTGGCTCATGCAACTCTTTCACTTTTTATTATTTTTTTCTCTGTCTCTTTTTCTCAGCATGCACGCAATCATCATCATCATCATCGTTTTAATATAATTATTTAAACTTGGTACCGCTTTATTTCGCATTTGAAAAATATTTGTAGAAATATATTATATTTTGATGATTTATAAAAAAAACGAAATGCTATTTTTATTATTGCAAATAAAATAGTATTTGTTGGCGATGAATTGCGGGATCACCGGGAGGGATTCATATACATATATAGATTCACTGCATGTGCACCTTTTGAAAAATTATTTATAAGAACGGGGTGCGAGTGTAATGATGGGTCTCCGAGACTCACGTATCTTGGGAGGTGTGACTTCATATACCAGGGTACATTCGTACATTGTTTTTTTATTTTCTATGGTACTGTCTCATTCGGGAATAAAACCTGCACATGTGTTCGATAAAGATAAAGATGATGATGATGATGATGATGATGATGATGATGAAATATACATTCATCTTTTTTATATTCATCCTTGCTCGCTCATGCAGACTGCAGCATAATCTGATTTTGATCTTTATTCTTCGATGAAAGTATTTTTGTTGAAATATTTTTTTATTTATTCAAAACGATATATTATTTATAATCACAAAATTTACATATACTTTTTTTTTAAATATTTAAATTAATTTATTGAAGATAAGTGTATTTAAATTGTTTCAATTTATTTTGTAAAATTGAAATTTCGAAAATAATAGTAATGCTTATTTTTTTTTATAAATTAATACACAACAAATTTTATTTGCAACGTCATATAACTAAATCGAAAAATTATTATATACCATGAAGATAAAAAAAAAAAAAAAATGTAATAATATATATTTTGAAAAATATCATTTTGTATAAAATTATTTTCAGTGAAAAAATTACGCAAAATCATGCAAATAAATTTCATCTTCACCTGCGTGGTCTTTAATTTAGTCGACCGCGCGACAAAGTACAAAAAAAATAATATAATAAATATGATTTCAAAAAAAAAAAAAAATCAAAAAGAAAGAAAAGAGTATATATAAAAAAACATGACAATAATGAAAGCAGAATAATAACACAAGGCATTACAAGTAGAAACGAAAATAAAAATATGAAAAAAAAAGAGTTCAGGATAAATTTAAGCCAGTGGCTTTAACTGACCTTTTTAAAGCGTGAAGGGTAGATTCGGTTCGCTTGGCAGACACATTGCCTCTTGCGGTCATAACATAATGATCCAGAACTGTTCATTTTTTTTATTTTTTTTATTTTCTTGTATTTCATTTCATGCTATAGTTTTAAAATATCATTACAATATTCATAACATTTTCCACTCGACATCAATAAAAAATTCATAAAAACATAAATTACTTTGTTTTCCTTTTTTTGTTTTTATCATAAAATATATATAACTTTATATTTTTTTTTAATCGCATAATTAAATTAAACTTTTATCTCATTTTAAAATATATATTTTTCAACACTGTGATTATTAATTAATTCAAGGAATTTTGTTCCATGCTTTAGTGACATCAGGTACAGGAAACTGAAAAAAACAATTTAATTATTAATTTAAAACTAATTGATAATAAATTAATAAATTAATAATTAATGTATATACCTTGCGTATTAAATCATCAGTACAAGCAACTCGTATTCTTGATGATGTTGCTGGTGAATCAAATCTAAAACCTCCATAAATACCAGCATCATATCTTGCAGCTTTAATAGCATTTTTAATTGCAAAAAAAACCGATGATGCTAAAAATAATGGTGGTTCACCAACGGCTTTTGATGAAAATACAGCTCTTGGATTTGGTGCATCTTTTAATAATGATACATTAAATTCCAATGGTATATCACCAAAACCAGGTATTTTATAAGCACCTGGACCACGACTAAACATTGTTCCACTTGGTGAATAAATCATTTCTTCTAGTGTAAATAAACCAAGACCCTGCATAAAACCACCCTCAACTTGTCCAATGTCAATTGCAGGATTTAAACTATCACCAAGATCCATAACAATATCAGTACGTAATACTTGATGATCACCAGTGAGACAATCAATTTCTACTTCACTAGCAGCAACACCATATGTAAAATAATTAAATGCCATACCAGTATTTGTTGGAAAATCATATCCAATATCTGGTGTTCTATAAAAACCAGTTGCCGAAAGACTTATACGAGAAAAATATGCTTTTGTTATCCAATCTTCCCATGTTCCATTTGGCTCATCATCAATAATATGTTGAATTCTTTGCATAATTGTTTTGCATGCATTCATAACAGCCATACCATTTAAATCTGATCCAGCACTTGCTGCTGTTGCTGATGTATTTGGTACTTTGTCAGTTGCTGTTTCAGATACATGTATTTTATTTGGATCAACTTTAAATATTCTAGATGCAACTTGTATAACTTTTGTGTGTAAACCTTGTCCCATTTCTGTACCACCATGACTTATTAATACAGATCCATCTCTGTATACATGTACAAGTGCACCACCTTGATTTAAAAATAATGCTGTAAATGCAATACCAAATTTTGTTGGTATTATTGATATTCCTTTTTTTCTATAACGATGTTTTTTATTAAATTCTTCAATTTTAATTAATCTTGATGTATAATCAGATGTTACAAGACACTGTGACCAACAACGTTCCAATGGACAACGAATTAATTTTTGTTTATAATGTGTTATGTCATTTTCTTGATAAAGATTTAATTGTGATACTTTATCTGCTGGTATATCAAGAAAATTTGCAATATCCCAAATTATATTTTCAGCTACAAACATTCCTTGTGGTCCACCAAAACCACGAAATGCTGTATTTGATGGTAAATTTGTTAAACAACAATAGCCAGTTGTCAATATATCAGGATATTTATAAGCATTTTCACAATGAAATAGAGATCTTTCAAGAACTGAAATTGATAAATCAATTGAATAACCAGCATTATTATAAATATCAATTTTAACAGCTTCAATTTTTCCAGATTTCATAAAGCCAACTTTATATCGAAACATGAAAGGATGACGTGTGCCAGTCATCATCATATCTTCATCTCTATCAAGCATACAACGAACTGGTTTCTAAATATAAAATAATTAAATAATTAAATAATAACTTCAAGTTATAGTGTGATATTATATTAGATTTTATTTATTTACCTGAAGTTTCCATGCTGCCAATGCTACAGGAAGAGCTACAAGCATACCTCTTGATTCTTTACCTCCAAATCCTCCACCCATTCTTTTAACTCTAACATTGACTTGATTCATTGACACTCCAAGTACATGTGCAACTAATTTTTGCACCTCTGATGGATGCTGTGTGGATGAATAAATTTCAATTTCATCACCTTCTTTTGGCACAGCAATAGCAGCATGTGTTTCTAAATAAAAATGTTCTTGTCCTCCCATTTTAACTTCTCCCTCAATAATATGATGACATATTTTAAATTTTTCATCAGGATCACCATTTTTAATTGATTTTGGTGTTCCAGGTGCATAACTTTTAACATTAATTGCATCTTCAATGCTAACAATAATTGGTTCAATGTCTTCATAATCAATTTTAACTAATCTAGCAGCTTTTTGTGCTGTATTTTGATCACAAGCAACAATAGCACCAATTGGCTGTCCTTGTGATGTAACTTCTTTTGAAATAAATACTTCTTCATCATGAAATATTGGTCCAACTGCTCTATTATGTTCTGGAATATCATCAGCACTAAAAAATCCTTTAACACCATCAACCTCAAGGGCTTCTCTTGCATCAATTTTCAATATTTTAGCATGTGCCTTTGTTGATAATACAAAAGCCATATAAAGTTCTCCTTCAATGTGAGGAATATCATCACAATAAATAGCTTCACCTGTAACTTGTTTGTAAGCACTTGCATGAATAATTGGTCGACCAATTAAATCTTTTGGATCTTGATTTTTAGATACAACTTGATAATACTGTGAACTTTTTGGTGGAATATATGGAAATGTATTTGATGCTGATTTTAAATGTTCTGGTACTTTATCATCATCATCATCATTTAAATTTTCATATTTATTTTCTAGGATTTTTTTAATATTAATAAAAGCTTTAAAAAATAAACTTAGTGTCAATGATCTTCTGTATAAAACCATACCACCAGGTACATTATCTGGAAGTGGAAATTCTTCAACAAGTGAATCATAAATTTTTTCCACTAAATCAAATGTCCATCTTTGTCCAATCATAGTTTCACATGTTTTTAATGCTAATTTTGTTGTTGGTGCCATTCCACCATATGCCAAATGTGCCTCAGTAACTTCATCACTACTTGGAGCTTTAAAAAATACATTAAATGCCATATTTACAATTGCAATATCATCATCACGACGTTTAGCTTGTTTATAGGCAATGAAATATTGATTTTCACAAGAAAAAGGTATTTCAATTGACACTAAAATTTCATCTGGTTGTATAACATTTTTTCTGTAACCAGTAAAAAATGTATGATCAAGAGGAACTTGTCTGTAGCCATTTTTTAGACTACAAATATTTAATAGAGTCTTTGCTGCCATTAACACTGGTACCATATCAGATATTGGTGATCCCGTCATAATATTACCACCAAGACAACCAACATTTCTTATTTGTTTACCAGCAAACCAGTGCAACATACCACGAATTTCTTTGAAAATTCGTGTTTTATATTCTGGATAAACTCCAATAATATTATTTAAATTTTCATCAATTTCCATAAGTGAAAGAGCAGCTCCAATTACTATATTATCTGATTGTATTTTAAATTCTTTCATTTCTGGTATTAATGTTGGTTGAATTAAAACTGGATAAATTAAATGACGAAATTTAACTTCAACACCAATTTCACTGTTGCCAACAATAATTTTAGCATTTGGATGATCATTTTTTAATTTAAGTAAATCATTTAATACAATTGGACGATACCATGTTACATTATTTGATTTAATAATAAGATATTCACAGTCAAGATGATCAAATAGTTTGAGTTTTGGTGGAAATATAAATTCTTGACTTGGATCATATGGAGTGAAGCCATTTGCATCAAAAACCTCAGTTGGAGCGGATGTAAATTGTCTTTTACAGCATGCATCACCGAGTGCACATGGCTTCTCAGAGTTGGTATCATTTTCAAGTTTTGAAAGTAATTGAGATTGTTCCCAGTCTTCTGTAAATGTTCTGAAGCCTTCTATGATTGGTCTGTATCCTGTGCATCTACATAAATTTCCTAAAATATATAAAAAAAAAAAAAAATCATTAACTCATTTTTCATTGATAAAAATTAAATGAAAATTTATATAGGATGTACCTTGAAATGCAATCTCAAGGTCATGCATATTTGGTTTTGATAATGTACGTAACAAGGCATACATTGACATGACAATACCAGGTGTACAAAAACCACACTGTGATCCATGTGCCTTGGCAATTCTTTCTTGTACTGGATGTAATTTTGTTCTTGTACTTCCTAGACCTTCAACTGTTGTCACTGACATACCATGTACACTACAAATTGGTGCTAAACATGCATTAACAGCCAAATGAAATATTCTCATTTGTTTTCTATCATAACGTGACACCATCACTGTACAAGCACCACATCCACCCTCAGCACATCCTAATTTTGTTCCAGTTAATCGTAATTTATTACGAAGATAATATAACAATGTCCATTCTGGATTAACATCTTTGTCAATAATCTTTAAGAAAAGAAAGAAGAAAGAAAATTAATTATTTATAATTATTATTTAATTATAGCTAGATAAATTAATAATTTATTACTTCTCTTCCATTGACATAAAAAACAAGTGTGTTTGATATTTTTATTTTTTTATCATTGTCAGTGTTAAATTGACTTTCATATGAGTCGACAATTCCTTTGTCATCATCCTCTGGTTTCCCCATTTTTTATTCTTTATAAAATTCACATTTGTAAAATGAATATTTAGTTAATTGAAAAATATAAATAAAACTATTTTTTAATAAGAAACAAAAACTCACTTGAAAAATATATAAAATATCCAGTTGCAATGATGGCGTTCAAACTGAAGAACAAAATGATATTTAGACACACACTGCTTAAAGTTCAGTCGGGTTATCAAATTAAATATAAAAAATCATTAAAATTATATGATAATTTAGATTAATCGAGAGTACTGAGAGTTTATTGTGTGACTTGATAATATTTAATACTACGTCAATTGTATCAAGCAGCTGTTTACGTAAATATTTATCCAACCACGAGTGTAATAAAATACGAAAAAATAAAAAAAAATGATATATTCAAGTATCATTTATCAGCTGCATATCGATTGCCGAGATAACATATCTTTGATAAAACAAAATCTTATACAAACATGTTGGTTTATGTTGAAAAAATATATATCTTTTATTCAACTTTGATAAAAATTTCTAGATGATGTGTTGGTCCCAAAATGACAACTGGTTTTTCTTGTATTTTGGGACTTAGCTTACGTTTAGTTTTTCTCATCTTAAAAAAGTGGGGAAACTTATAAAACCCTACTCTTTTTATTTTTTTTTTAACCAGTGTAAATTTCGATTTTTTATTTCGAAAAAAAAATAACTGATGATTGTTGGATAACAATAAAATTGAAAAAAATGCACGCCGTTTTTTTATTGGAGATTTAATAAAATTAAATCACTTTTATTTTGTAATTTAAAAAAAAAATTTATTATTAAACTATTATAATTATTTTTTACAGGCTTTATTTCTGCCAGTAAAATTATGACTCTTTTTTTTTTATTTTTGTTCAAACTTGTTTTACTCAGTTCTTTTTAATTAAATTTTTTTTTTTAGGTATGTAATTGAAATTTTTTAATGACACGTCATGTTATTTGTGTTATTTGTAATGACGTTTGACAATAAAATCCAAATTGGTAATAATACAGCAGTTGTAACATTGAACAACCAATTACCATAAATCATTGAATCAATAATACTAAAAACAAATGATTTTTTAGTTGCATCAAGACCTCTCATGGCTAAAGTTGTTATATTTTCTTCAGAAAAATTGACATATGTGTATGTCATAATGACTATTGATGATAAAACAAATGGATGAAGTATAATCCAAAATAAAGAAAGTAGTTTTCTTGATTTTGTTGATTTTTCATCTCTTGGTTTAATTAGAAGAACAATTGGTACGTATGCTGCACCAGCAAGAAGTGCAAGTGAAGAATTTAAAATAGCAATACATACCAAAGTTGTTGCTAATTCAACGAGGGTTATTATATTAACAAGTGCAACATTATCACGTCTTGATGATCTAAAACAAATGAATAAATAAATAAATAATAAAAATTATTAATCATATATGTCTTACCTTGGATAATAAATAAACCAAATTATTGTTAATAAAGTTGTTGATAAAAATCCATAATAAATTGAATCCTCAGTTTGTAATTTAAAATATTCACTTCCAATAATTGTAAATAATTTTGGTGCTGACATAACACCAACACCAAATATATGTGCCCATAAAAATTCTGATGCAATACCACCAATATCAAAATTATAAATTACTTTTGTTGTATTTTTATCTTTATCTTTTGTTGTTTCTGTTGTTGTTGTTGTTGTTGTATCTTGAAGTTTTAACCATGATGAAAAAGCTTTGATAAATAAACCACCAATAACAAGAACTAAACCTGGCATATAAAGACCAATTGATATATAACGATCAGTTGATGGAAGAAGATAAAAGAAAAATGATTGATGAAATCGCTCAAGAAGATTATTCAATGAACGAACAATACTTTCAATTGTTCTTCCAACTCTATCAAAATTAACTTCACCATTATTGCCAGTTTTTTCAAAACCTTCAAGTGTTATTGCCTCAATTCCATATCTATCAATAAATATAAAATTAATTAATTAATTGATTGATTGATGTACTTGAAAAGAAAAATAAAATTACCTGTGAAATAATCCATGATTACCAGTTGGTATACCAGTTGCTTGTGTCAATACCATCATCATCATTGTATTAAAATGATAGCTCCATGATTTAAATGTTTTTCGATAATTAATATCAAATTTTTTTTGAAATGATCCACGTATTCCTTCTTTTTTAATCATTGTTTGTGCAAGATTAAATAAATCCAAGTTTGGCAATTGTCCATTTAGCCCTTCAACCTTAACATCAATAAATGATATTTTCATAGCATGTAATTCTAAATTAATTGCTGCTTGTATTGATCCAGCACGTCCTTCAAGATCACCAGCATCTAATACATCTTCTTGGCCACTAATAACACCATGATATGCATCAAGCCATGCTTGCATACCTAATTGTTCATGTTCTGTTATTAAAAATATAATATCTTTTGCCCAGTATTTTTTTTGACGACAAAATTTAGCGAATGCTAATAACAGGGCAATTGATGGTGCTGTTGTTGGATGTACACTTGATAATGGACGAAATGGTACACTAACAACAATAGCCTCTGTACTTGCTGCTCTAGATGCTCTTACAATACCATAAACATTTTGTCCAACAAATTTATGCTTTTTAAATGGATAATTTAATGTAAAATTATGAATAAATACATCTAAATTCATGTGATTCATTTTTGCTGATAACCAAGCATGTGGCATTGTGTCTGGAAATCTTTGCATTTCATTAATCAAATCACGATGATATTGTTTTGCTGAATTATCCAAATAACTTTCTTTTGTGACAAGACCAGGAAGTAATGCATTTTCAGAAAAATATGTAGCTAAAAAATAAAATAGGATATATCTACATAGGCATATTACTTATTATTTATTATTTGTTATTATAAAATATGTAAACAACACATACCATCATTGAACATGGGCAGTGGAAGAAGAGCAAGATAAACAATACCACATATATACAAAATAAAACACAATAACAATTCCCATTTTAATAAAAATTTAAACATTTTTACATTTCCAGCACGTGGATCTGTTAAAAGACCCATTTTATATTATTATTTGTTAATAATTTAATTGTCGAAAAATAATACTGTCAAACTCATTGTGTATATTTTTTTTTTTTCTGTCAATTGGAGGAGTCGATAAAACAAGTGTTGTTTTTACTTTTATTTTGAAAAATTTTTGTCAGATGGCGTAACTCGTCTCTCGAAATTTGAATTAAATTTTAAAATGAACATTTAAAATTGGCTCTTTTTTTAAATGGGTAAAATATTTAATTTTAATTTTTTGCAAATAGTACGACCAGAGATTATCAGCTTTTTGGATTAAAAATAATAATTGTTTCCAAAAGCTCAAATTATTATGTACATTATTAATTATTATACGTAATAATTGAAAACAACAGATAAATAAATAATAATCAATATAAATTATTAGTTACCATTTATAATAATTGCGAGTAAAAATAATAATTTTTTTTCATTATAAAATTATAATTAAAACTAAATTACTAATTACGAAACAAAGGAAAATAAAATAAATTGATTATTTAAGTTAATAATTTGCAATAATTAATATAATTATAATTTTTCAAACATTAATTGTATAAATAGCTTTATGTTATTGTCAAAGTCTAAATAATAAACATATCCAAGGTAAGCAATTACAGTTATTTAATTTTTAAAATATATTTAAAATTTTTGAACTAATCAATGTTTCAGATGATGAAAAACTTGTTGATGCTGGTCATAATAATATTGAAGTTTAATTTGATATGTACATTATGCAGCGATAGATTCGGATGCGAAAACCAGTCCTCATGTTGGGCAGGATGTATGGGTTTGGCAAAAATGTGGTGTTATACAAAAAATGTAAATATATCGGAGGAAATTGGACACGATTATCTAGCAACTTGTCATAGAGACGACCAATGCGATCCATGTGCACCATGTTACGGTGCTTGCTGGTGGGCTCTCACACGATTGACATCTGGCTAACTGTCTCGGATTGTTACTGAACAAATTATTATTTGTTATCATTCCTTATCTTGTAGATATTATTATAATTATAATTTTTTCAATATCAATATAAATATTTGTATAGTAGACCTATATGTGTATAATAAATAAATAGATAAAAAAATGATTTCAAATTTTAAATTATTTCTAGGCTTTAAGATTTTGTCACACCAATTACAAAAATCTAAAATTTTTAAATTTTCATGATTACTTAATGATTTATTTTTCTTGTGATTTGTCAATTTGGAATGGCCATCACTCCATCGGGGTCTGATAAACCTTTCGAAGAATAATAATTTAATAATTCACAATCATTGTTTTTTGTATAATTAATTTAATTAATTTTTAAATAATAAATAACAATGTAAATTGGCAAAAAAAAAAAAATATAAAATTATTTAACAAGTGAGATTGATGGATTAATTTATTTTTAATAATTTTCTAAATTTATTGTATAAATTAAATTTTTAAATACGCATCAGTTATAGTATTAAAAAAAATTAAAAAAATTAAACGTAAATTATATTGATTAATTTAATTTATGTTTGTATGAAAATTTCGATGATGATGATAATCATTTTAACATGCGAGTTTATCTGCAATCAATTTCCCCAGCTACCCCAACTATTATTTATAATAATTGCGAGTAAAAATAATAATTATTTTTCATTAATTATTATAATTAAAACTAAATTACTAATTACGAAACAAAGGAAAATAAAATAAATGGATTATTTAAGTTAATCATTTGCGATATAATTATAGCTTTTAATATAATTCGTCGTCGTTATCCTATATATAGCTATTAATATAATTATAATTATTCAAATGTCGACTGTATAAATAGCTGTTGTTCTTTATGTTATTGTCAAAGTCTAAATAATAAACATTATCCAAGGTAAGCAATTACAATTATTTAATTTTTAAAATATATTTAAAATTTTCAAATAATCAATGTTTCAGATGATGAAAAACTTGTTGATGCTGATCATAATAATATTGGAGCTTAATTTGATATTTTTTGTCAGTTCATTACCAAGAAATTATGATGAAAATTATACTACTAAAATAAGTCGTGAAAAAAGATCATGCAGCGATAGAGGTGGTTGCGAAGAGGCATCAGGAAAATGTTGGGCAGGATGTATGGGTATCACACAAATGTGGTGCTATACAAAAAATGTAAATCTAACGGCGGAAACTGGACGCGATCACCTATTATACTGCAATATTAACAAAAGCGAATGCGATCTATGTGCACCATGTTTCAATTCGTGTGCGTGGCATG
The DNA here is from genome assembly GCF_014905175.1 of Aphidius gifuensis. Taxonomy (NCBI): domain Eukaryota; kingdom Metazoa; phylum Arthropoda; class Insecta; order Hymenoptera; family Braconidae; genus Aphidius; species Aphidius gifuensis. Next base: position 221,631 of record NC_057790.1, on the reverse strand, counting down.
ACCATATAACAGATAAGCCTGGATCACGTTGGCATCAAATGAATGCCGAACAAAGAAAGTATCTGAGATCGGGCTAAATATTGTATTTATGACTGATATATAAAAAGGTCATTACATATGTATCAGACGAAATTTTGATATCTCGAATATTTTTTGAGATATCGACATTACAACATATGTATTTTAACTTTTTTTTGGAATTGGAAAAAAATAAATAAACAAATTTTCGAGTATATGTTCAGGTGTATAATTATTTTAACAATGTTACTTTGCCCTAAAGAATTAAATTATATATTATAATTAATTTAATTTATGTTTGTATTAAAATATAAAAGTTGTATAAAATTCACTTATCAATTACAGAGATAAATAAAGAAATTATTATAATATATTTTTTAAATTCAAATAATGAACCCATTTATTGATTTTATTGAAATATAATATTATACAGCTATAAAATCTATCATCAATGAAAATGTCTGTTATTGATGAATCCAACCACCCAACAAATACTTTTTTATATATAAAAAATCTTTTTTTTTTCTACTAATGATGATGATGATTTTGTGTCTATAATCATTTTACATAATTGCATGCGAGTTTATCTGCAATGCGACAAGAATTTCCCCCAGCTTCCCATTTCTTTTTTATTTTTTAATATATTTTTTCCAAGTCAACACAAGTATACTAGGTGCCTATGAAATCATGGTACATCCGGTGCATCGTTAATGATTTAAGTATGCCTTGGGCGACATAAAACACCACATTGTATATGATTTATATGTTACAACTAAAGTATAGCTGCAATGTTGCAAAACATCTCGATAACGGTGCTTTATTTCCTTCGATAACATTTATCATTATAATTTCATTTCTATATATATTTATATGTTTTTTTTTTTTTATTGTTGTTGAAACTTTTTTTGCTTCTGTTTTTTATATTTTTTTATATGAAAAATATTATTGTTTACTCAGCAAACTTGACCAAAGAAAATTAAACAATAAAAAACCAACAAGTATACACGAGAAAACTCATTTTTCTTTTCCTAATTGCTTTATTTATTTATTTATTTATTTTATATTTTTTGTGATATGTTTTTTCCTGTGTCTTTTGTTGTCAATATTTTATTATTACTTTACGATAGAAATAAAAATATAATAGTCATAATAATAGTAATAATAATTTAGAGCAAGGGGATGCTGACAAAGAATATATTCTGCGCATTTTCTGGACCGCGCAAGCTCTCGCAGCATCACCACCGGGTTGATACTTTTTTTTTTTTTTTTGGAGGGTCATAATATTGTAGCCTCAGTATGTACTAATATCTCATAGACACCAAACAGTGCAAACTCAATAACTAAAAAAAAAATAAATAAAACTAAATATTTAATCTGGTTTTTTATTTTTTTTTCTGTTTTAAAAATCAACGATACTGATTGATGTTTTAATTTGTGATTATTCAATTGTGTAATGGCTGATCATGACATGTACGACGATGAGGTAAGTCAAAATAATAAATAAAAAAATTATATTTTATAACAAACAGCAATCGAAATTTTGTAATAATTATTTCATTTGAAATTTTTTTTCTCGCTTCATTACATTATTCCAGCTTGTTTCGAAATAAAAAAAAACAAAAAAATAATCACACATTTACAACGAGTAGTTAATTAATTTAGATTACTAATATTTATAATAATAATTAAATTATTAAAGCAACAAACTTTTTAAAAAGTTGCAAATAACCCCGCCGGCCGTCGCTGGATTATATCGATTCATCGAGCAGCACCAGCTGATGGCTTGCTTTTTTATTTTACTTCCGGGATTCATTGAAAAAAAAAAACAATATAATAATTAATTTGACTATATTGTCAATTTTATTTGGAATTATTTTCATATTGAAAAATATATATTTCTTTTGTGTATTTGAAATGTAAAAACAATGATTATGTTTAGTTGATTGGTTTGATGGACATTTAGACATGAGATATATATAAATGAGACAGGTCTCAAATGAAGCACGATGGGAGGTCATTTATTCTCAACACACGTGTGTTATTATTATCATCATCATCATCATCATCATCGTGACGGTGATGATATTTTTTTTCTCAACTTGTCCCTTTTTATAAATATATATTCGACCTTTTGATGAAAATTCAATTTAGCTCAGATCGTCTACAAATAAACTTTATTTTCTTCATCGTTTTTTTTAAATTTTTTTATAAATGTCAATATTTAAATTGACGAAAAAATTATTTCTATTATTAGAATATAATATTATTTTAATTAAAATATACGAGTCGTTCAGCGCATGTTCAGCCGAGATTCATTATTGTTTTTATTTTTTTTACATGAAAGCTTTAATTATCTTTAAAAGTATATACACTTTAATAATATATATGTGCAATTTACTTGATGAAATTTTAGAGATTTAAATGGGTGAAATTTTAGTATAGTTCAAGTATTTGGGGCGCGTGAAAAGCTGAGGTATTAGTTGTTAATTTTTTATTTGATCACTGGATTTGTAGAAAATTAGCTGTCAAAGTTTTAACAAAAAAAAAAATATATATATATTTAGAGGGATTTATCAAATTGTTCATCTCTAGGCACCTGTAGATTCGCATTGATTCGACAAGGACATTTTTTTTTATTTTTTTTATCTTTTTATCTGGGATAACAAAAATAACTAATCGTTTTTTTTTATCTCCTTTTGAATATCCCGACTATTATTTTTTTTTTCATTTGATCGATTGATTAACAGTCGATGATAGCTATTTGTGTGAAAAAAAAAAAAATAATTGGATCCCTTTTAATTTTTTTATTCTTGAATAGATTTTACGGATCGTTAAAATATTTTTTTTGATAATCAACAGGAATTGGTATCTTCAAATCCAAATCAAAGAAATTGGCGTGGAATATTAATTGCACTGCTTGTTATAATTGGTGTACTTTCACTTATTGTAACATCAGTTGTATTATTAACACCACCAGATGAAGGTCCTCGTGTACGTGGTGCTCGTTTACGTTTATCAGAGGTAATATAATATTATTTATTGATTATCTATAAATTGAAGGTCAATCAAACCTCATCAGTGTAATGAATTCAAGCGAAAATAAAAATATTTTATAATATATTAAAGAGGTCATGTTGCGAAATAAATAAAATATAATTCATCAAGTTGTCATCAAGATATGAATGTTGATAAATTTTCTAATTATATGTAGCTTGTTTGTGTTGTGTAAATAAAATAAAAAACACACACATATTGCAAAAAAAAATATAAAACATGAATACAAATTTGTTAATAGGTATTATCAGGTGAATTATCACCTCCTGCATTCAACGGTACATGGGTAAGCGGTAGACACATATGTTATCACGATCCTTGGGGTGGCATCTCTCTTCTTGATGCATCTGATCCTAATGTCACGTCTCAGAGTCTTATGCCCAATGAGACTTTTGTAAGTATTTATTTTCTTTAATTAAAAATAAAAGTCATTATTTATTTATTTATTTTATTTTTCAATGTTTTTCTTATCTTACTCAAAAGCATAAATAATAGAAATAAAAAATTTTTTATTTTATCTTGCCAATATAATTTTTAAAACAATTATTTGATTCATATTTTTTTAGCGAAGATTAAATCCAGCAACATTTTCACTGTCACCAGATCATCGTTATCTTTTATTGGCACAAAATGTTAAAGAACTATTTAGATACTCAAAATTGGCACAATACACTGTTTACGACATAAACACAAGGTTAGTATATTTATTTTTATTATTTTAATCTTGAATAATGATTCAAGGTTTTGTATTATTTTATTTGGTTTAAAAAATAACAATGTTTTTATGTGTTTTGTAATATTATCAAGGGAGACAATACCACTAACACCAAATCCAGTTAAATATCCACATCCATACTTGTTGCATGCACAATGGACACCAAGGGGACATGGTCTTGTTATGATACAAGATTATGATATTTATTATAAAACAAGTCCAACTAAAAGTGATGAATATCGTGTGACAGATACTGCTGTACCTGGTGTACATTCAAATGGTTTTCCTGATTGGCTCTATGAAGGTATTATATGTATTACTATAACATGTTAATTTAATTAAATAATGTTTTTTTCATAATTTATTAGAGGAAATATTAAAAAGTGCCCAAGCAATTTGGATGAGTAAAGATGGACACATGATGCTTTATGCAACATTTAATGATTCATTGGTTGAACAAATGCACATGTCATGGTTTGGTGAAGAAACTAAAGCACTTTATCCCGAGGTATGGTCACTGCGTTATCCAAAACCTGGTACACCAAATCCAACAATAAAATTATTCGTTGCTGACTTGGCAGATCCAGCTCATATAACAACAAAAGAGGTCAAGCCTCCCCCAGTCATTGAACGCATGTGAGTATTTATTTATCTATCTATCTATCTATGCGTAATGATGATAAATCAAATAAATTATTTTATTGATTGATGAAAAAATTAGAGATCATTACTTTACAACAGCATCATGGATATCATTGACTGAAATATGTGTAACATGGTTAAATCGTCCACAAAATATATCAGTTATAACTGTTTGTAAAAGTCCATTATGGCATTGTCAAGAAATTCAACGTGTCAGTGAATCACATGCATGGGTTGATACACCACCAGGACCACCAATATTTTCAACAAATGGAAGTACATATATTACAATTGCACCAGTACGTGATGGTCCAGCTGGTTATTATAAACATATTGTTTGGGTTAATGTTTTAAAAAAACAAATTGTACCACTTACACATGGTAAATGGGAAGCTGTTAAAATATTAGCCTGGGATCAAATAAACAATACAATGTAATTAATTTGCTATATAAGTAATAGATATATATATATGGACTTTTAATGTTCAATTTTTCAATTTTCTAGATATTTTATTGGTATTCCACCAATGAAACCAGCACAAAGACATTTGTATCGTGTTAGTTCAGTTATTCCAGTAACTGGTACATCATTATTACCAGCAACATGTATAACATGTGTTGTTGTACCAGCCCATGAAAATCATACATTATTAGCTGATCTTGATGAATATCATTTGGGAATTTCATCGTCTGGTCATTCACTTGGTAAAGATAGCATTGGTGATTGGTCTGATCAAGTTGATGCACCTGAAGAAGAACAAGAACAAGAACAGGAAGAAGATACGACTTCAGATATAACATCAAAAAGAAAGAAACATAAAAAATCTAAACAAGGTTTGTAATATTACTTATGATTATTTATTTTATTTAATCATTCATTTTATTTACGGTTTTTTGTTTTTTATTAATCATTGAGGCTACACCTGACTCAATTTGCTTGATGCACTTGTTCAACACACACACACGACATTTATTTATTTTTAAATATTATCATTCGTTTATTTTTTATTTTTATTAATTATCACTTGTTAAAGTTAATTTGATAAAATATTTAATAGAATGATAAGATAAAGCTGGTGTTAGGTCAATTTAGGAAATATTAATTAATAAAAAAAAAATCATATAGGAATATCTTGTAAAAGAAAATTAGAAGAATAGAATTTTTTTTTTTTCATATTATCGAAAAAGTTTCTCGACAGCTGGCTGATTTATTGGAACTGATGGTCGTTTATGTTGCTGATGAACACATTGGATCACTGTGGGGCATCTACAATTGATTCAAGGTAGAACCTTGGTATTAAAAATACGAAAACAATATACAAAATTTAACAAAAAAAAAAAAAAATATCAAGCAATTTGCAAACACAATGCTTTTTTTAGATAAATCAAAAATTAAAAAAACGAATCAAGAAAATTTGAAAAATAAAAAAATCTATTTTTTATTTTCTATTGAAAAGATTGAAAAAAATTATCAGAAATATAAATATATATTTGTGTTTCAATATTATAATTAATCAGTTACTTTTTTTTTTTTTCTTTCAAATTTAAATACAAATGTATATGTGTGTGTGTGTGTCAGTGTGAATGCCATGAATTAATTGCAGGATGTGCTTTAATCGTATATATTTTATTATAAATTTATTTATTGTTTTATATATAAATATATAATTATTAAATATAATAGATACATAGAATTATGTTTTTTTTTTGTCTGTTAAATGTCTATATATTAATTAATTATATTTATTTAGCATCAAAGTGATTTTAAACGAAAAAAAAAAATTTATTTTCATTTTCATTCAAGCGCATGTGTCCTTGATAAATATAATCCGATATAAATGATTAATTTATTTCAAATATCCACTTTAAATAAGAGGATTTAAAAAAAAAAAAAAAGAAATTTGTCGCGTGACTTTTTGATTGAATTTTAAAAAATAAATTAAAAATACGTTTGTCGTGAAAAACAAGAGACTTTGCGTGATCAAAGGTAATAAATACTCTTTGATTTAAATTTTATTTGAAAAAAAAAAAAAAGAAATTATCAATTAAATAATTAATTACAATGTGTTTAATTATATATTTTTTCACTATACAAAAATGTTGTGTTTAATGTGTCGTTATTGTGATCCAACAAATCGGCATGAAAAATAATATTTTTAATAATCTAAATATTATCTTTATGTATCGTTGTATACTCACAAACAAAAAAAATAAAAATAAACAAAACATATCTATCAATTAACAATATAATTAACAGAAAAAATAATAATAAAAAGCGTTTGTTAAATAATTAAATTATTGTGATGATTTTTCAGGACGTGTTCAAGCTTGTCAGTATCACGCAGCAAGTTTTCCAGTTGGTTTGGAATTTTTTGTTCTGGAATGTCTTGGTCCAGGTGTGCCGACAGTATCACTCTGGAAAACAGAATCACCACAGCCAAGATTCATTGCAGTTTTACAAAATAATACGGAACTTCAAGTAAGCCTAGCTTTCATTTATAATCTAAATAATTTCATCATATATAAAAATAATATATTTATGTTTATTTGTTTGAAGGAAAAAATATCAAAAATAGCATTACCACAAATTAAAACATTTCCAGTGCAAATAAGTGGTGGTTACAATGCTCAGGTGAGACTTTATTTACCACCTGGTCTTCGTGAAGATGAAATAACACGTTATCCAATGGTTGTACAAGTGTGAGTATCAAAAAACCATAATATTTTTATTTTTTTATTTTTTCAACTTCTTGGTATATATGTATATACTTCTATATAGAGGTAATGATCTTGAACATTAGCTTTAAAAATTACCATTCAATGTAAAAAAAAATAAAAACACTGGAATGTTTGACCATTCCTTTTTTTTTTTTTTTTCTTTAGATAATTATATATATATTTTATTTTTTTTTGCCATTCACAAGATATAAACACACCTTGTGATACTTGAATAATTTTTTGTATTTATTTTTTAAAGTTATGGAGGACCTGGAACACAATTAGTTACAGATATGTACAAAATCGATTGGAATACATATTTGTCAAGTAGAAAAAATGTTATTGTTGCACAAATTGATGGTAGAGGAAGTGGAGGACAAGGCTATAAAATTTTGCATGAAGTTTATTATCGACTTGGAACTGTTGAGGTTGCAGATCAACTTGAAGTCAGCGAGTAAATAATATAAAATTTATTTATTTCAATAATTTTGTTTTTTTTTTTTCTTAATTAATAAATGAATGAAATTATTTAGATATTTGAGAGACTCATTGCCATTTGTTGATAAACGACGTGTTGCCATTTGGGGATGGAGCTATGGGGGTTTTGTGACAGCATTGGCATTGGCTCAACCTGATCAAGATGTATTTCAATGTGGCATAAGTATTGCCCCAATAATATCTTGGAAACTTTACAGTACGTTTTTTGTTATTTTATATCTATAGTACTATAGTTTAGTCATAATAATATATTTTTGATTAAAATAGATTCTGCATATGCTGAAAGATACATGGGTTTGCCAAATGTCACATCAAATTACAAAGGATATGCTGAGTCTGATGTTTATAATAAAATTGAATATTTACGTAATAAAATGTTTTACATAGTTCAAGGTACTGCTGATAATAATGTACAATTTCAACAGTCAATGACACTTGCTCGGCATCTTGCCAAAAAAGGAATACTATTCAGACAGCAGGTTTAATATTTATATACTTTTATATATTTTTATGTATTTTAATATTATCGTATATAATTATTTAATTTATGTTTTGTAGGTTTATCCAGATGTTAGTCACAGTTTAACTGGAGTTACTGGACATTTATATTTATCAATGGCACAATTTTTAGATGATTGTTTTACAAAACAAGTACCTGTTGAAAGAAAAGCTGGATTAACTGGTGGTGGATCAGAAATATAGCATCTTTTTGATAAATTTAAAAGCTAATTATATATATTTTAAAATAACGTTATTGGGTGATACGGGATCAGTTAGATTAGAATTTCAGATCCGGGATGAATTAATAATTTTAATGAAGGGTAAAACAATGGAACAAATAAACAAATCAATTTAAAAAAAAAAAAAAAAATCTAATAACAAACTAGTGAAAAATAATTTTTAAAAAAAATAATCAAATATATTTATCTCCAACTTGTGTTCCAAGTTCTTCTAGAAAAAAAAATTTTCAATTAAAACAAAAAAAAAAATCTTGTTGTTTGTTTTTCTTGAGCTATGAGCTTACGAAAAAAAGCTCTATTTTTTTTGTTTAAAAATTTTACAGTAGAAAATATATAGTTAAGTAAATAATATATAAAATTTTAAAACAGATATATTTATTGAAAAAATAATTATTATTATTATTATAATATAATTTTATTTAATAATGAAAAAATGTTTTGCATTTATAATTAAAATTGCAATATATTGATGATTTTAAAAATAATGATAATTAATTCAGCACACATATTTAATGTACCTTTAGTTTAATAAATTCATGTTGATAATATTATCAAGTAAACAATAATAAGCACAAATAATTCTATTTGAAAAAAAAAAAAGAAAATTACAACGTAGTTTAATCTGTAATAATAACTAATTAATTAATTAACGATTGCAAAAAAAAAAAATAAAATATCGAAAGAACTGAAAATCAATAATAATTGTATGATTGAAGCAATCAAAAAAAAAAAAAAAAATTTACTTAGGTAGTTGAATAATCAAAGTCTTTAAAAGTTGACTAAAAAAAAAAAAAAAAGATTGAGTTAATGTCTGGCACATGAATTCGTAATCTACTTGACTTTTTAAATGAGTATAAATGTCATCTACTTCAAATGATTCATGATTGTATTTTTTTTTCGTTTTTTTTTTTTTTTTTTGAATAAAAAATAATATAAAAATGAAAAAAGAAAAAATGTATTTTCAAGTGATACAAGTAAATCAAGAGTCAGACTTGACAAACTTGGTCTTGTTTGAGCAGCGTCCGAGATGCAGTAGCATGTGATTCTTGAGATTTGTTGGTTTACTAAAACCACGACTGCAAATGTGACATCTGAATGGCCATAAACCATTGTGAACATACATATGACTCTTCAAATCACCAGGTGTTGGAAATGATTTTGAGCATTGTGAGCATTTATGTGGTTTTTCCTTGAAAAAAAAAAAAAACAAAAACAAAATAAAAATACATTTTCAAATTTTTTAAATCATTATCATTAATATAATTAAAAAAAGCTTTCTATAAAAAATATATATATATCAATAAATACTTTGTTATTAACTATAAAATTTTTCCCAAAAAAAAAAATAAATGAATAAAAAAAAACTGTTTAAATAATGAATAAAAATGATTTTTTTTTCCTCTTATAATATATAGTACAACACACATAAATGAAGAAATAAAAAAACAATCAAAAGCTCATCACAATTTCATTCACATCCTTAACACACAAGTGAAAATAAAAAAAAAATAAAAAAAATAAAATAACAAGCTGAGCAGTAAAAACGTCGACGATTAAACGCTACTCTGTTAATTCGTTTAAATTTATCGGGCGTTAAAACGACTTTGTGCCTTATATAAAACGCCGATTTGTGATCCTCGTCGTGTTAAACCAGAGGTGAACTCGTCGTGTTGAGAGAAAATAAGGTAATTTAATAAAAAAAAAGTACGTGTGTGCAACAAGGACACTTGTCTATATATGGCAAAAGAATTAAATAAATAAATAAAGCACAGATGAACATCAGAGAAAGAAAAAAAAATATATATCTTTTTAAACATTTTAAAGCACGCACAAGTTTAAAACTCAATGTTATACATATACATACATATAATATAATATAATTGTACGCATATACATATATACATGTAGCTAAAGCAAAAAAAAAAACAAGAGCATATGAAAAAAGCAAAAAAAAAAATATATATATATCGTAAAAAAATAAAATAAATGAGAGTAAAAAAAGTCAGTTGTATCTTGAAGCAGTGGATGAACACAGCCGGAGGATACATTGGTTCTCTGTCTCTCTAATTGGATTGCATTCCAAGCGGTAGCAAGTAATGGGCCAATTACAGTAGCTGATGGCAAAGCCAGCCTATATGGTCGTCTTTTCATTCTCCTTCTTTCTATACCCCTTTTTTTTATTTTTTATTTTATTTTTTGTTACTCCACTTTTGCCCCCACATATAATATATCCAGATAAATACATACAGATATATATATATTCAACTAAATTCGCAACTGGATTTTTACCGTCTCCATAGCTCCTGATATCATTACATTCGAAAAATAAAAAAAAATAAATAAAATCATCAAGGGTAAGAAGAGAAGGAGATTAGAAAAATTCTCTATACATACGTACTTTTATAAATAATATATCCACAATTTCCGTTCTGATTAATGAAAAAGTAATAAACGACTTTGAAAAAGTATCTGTGTGTTGTTTTTATTTATTTAAATAAATTAAATATATAAGTTGGATTATTTATATGTTATTTAAAAGACATTAAATGCCTTCTGGGTTTACGCGATACGGAAATGTCGGCAATTTAAAATCAAATGAATAAAAATACACATATGCAAACATGTATCATTTGAATTTAAATGCATAGACGACTTTTGATAATAGCATTATATTCAAACGGATATTTATATTTATTGTTAAACTTACTTTGATATGCGTCATACGATGATAGTATAAATTTGATGATGCTGTAAATTTTTTACCACAAACAAGACATTGATGTGGTTTTTCACCACTGTGAATACGTTTGTGTGTATTTAAAGATGATGATGTTGAAAAACCCTTATTACAAACCATACAGACATGTGGTTTTTCACCTGAAATCATTAATAATAATAATCATTTTAAAAAAAAATAATAATTTCGAGTTGTGGTTTTTATTATATTATATATATTTCTTAAGAATTATTTGTTATTGTTGAGGACCTGTGTGTGTTCGCATGTGACGTTTTAATAGTGATGGACGATCAAAGGATTTGCCGCAAACTTCACATGGTAAAAGTACACGTTCACCACGTTTAACTGCAGTTGTCAAAACACTACAATCAAGTTGATCATTGACTAGGGATACACGTGATGATGATGATTCTTCAGATGTTGATTCATAATCATCAGCATCTGATACAGATATTGATATTTTTGGTTTACGTGTTAAAAGACTTGTTGATAAATCCAATGGTGATTCTGTTAAATAAATAATTAAATTATTTTAAAAATTAATAGACATTTTTATGTCTCTGATATTTTTAATTGAATCATCAAAATATTTTATTTATATATTTACTTTAGTTTAACTGATAAATTTTCAATTAAATATCTTTACCGCATTTTATCTTTTCATATACATATGCGTAAAAAGCTTTTTTCATTTATACATATAATAAGATAATAAATAAATAAATAAATTAATGATGATGATTATTTTTTTATATCAAGTTTAAATTTAAATAAATCAAGATGCGAGTTTTTGAAAGAATAAAAAAAAAAAAAAAAGTCCATCAAAGTTGAGCGAGTTATTTAAAAATATCCTTCAAAACAATGGATTGAAAGGATTTAAAATATATATATAGTATTTAGATTTAAAATGTAAACTAGCTATACCAATATATAATAAATAAAATAAAATTTAAATTCTGAATTTGGGGTATAGAAGAGGAGCTTACAACAATGGTAAGAAAAATAAATAAATTGACATGATATTTGCAATGGCGTTCGCATTTAAGGGCACATATAGAGTGGGTTTGGTCCGACTCGAGTCAAGTTGCCGACGTCTTTGGTATACACCGGCAATTGTGGGTAATCGAGCAACGAATGAAGAAGCACACTGCAGTGAGCAAAAAAAAAAAAAAAATGAAATAATCAATTGGGGAGGAAGAGGAGGGAATAAAATAAAGTCAAGAAGCAAGGATAGAACTTTTTTTTTTTTTAAAAAAAAAAGTAAAACTGCTTACAAATCTGAAATGCAAATACGTGCTGGAATTTTTTTGTCGGTTTCAGATCACAAGAAATTTACCGCGTTTGTGATTCAAATATGTATCCACCCAGTCAACGAGAAACTAAAGGACAGTACAATGGATGGGTGGTTAACGCATAGACGGCCCTTACTTTCAAACTTCTTGCTACTGTATACAACATTTATTTATTTATTTTTTTTTTTTTTTATATAAAAATATACTTGTATGATCATTTTTTTTTTCTCTCATTTTTTTTCTATATACCAATCGAATTGAGAAGAAAAAATAAAAAAATGATCAATGAAATTTAAACTTGATTTTGTGTTAACTTTTTTTGCTCGAAAATAAGTACATGTTACTTATATTTTTAAAAATATATAATTTTTTTTGGGCTTTTCTTTTGGGTTGAAAAAAAAAGTTGTATTGAAAGACATATTGAATGATTTTTTTTATCAATGAAAGCTTTACATAATAAATGAGAAAGAAAAAAGTATATTGAGATAAATATATAGTGAATATATAAACTTACCAGAAAGTATTGAGTCAATGCTGCACCTGTAAATATCTGAATGCGAACAGACGTCACGCGATATAAAGACAAGATCCTCGTGGGATGATGCTGGTAGAAACCAGGCGACGAGCTCCGTGTCTGGCTGGACATCCTTGATTACTTCAAATATTGGCTCACCTGCATTCATGAATAAAAACACGTTTTTCACCCTTTTTACTTTTTTGCTTCATTGATTTATATATGTATTTATTTTTTATTTTTCATCAGACACAAATATAAATTAATAAATTATTAAAATTACCTTTAACTTTTGTGCCAATTAAATTGACCTGATCATTGTAAGTTTGAACAATACGTAAAAATCTGATCCAATTACACTTGCGATGTGTATGATTGTACTCGGACATTGATACTTCATCGTAACATCCATACTCACGTCGAATCTAAAATTAATAATAAATAATTTATTAAACAACTTGGTATATTATTTGAAGTTTTTTTTTTTTATTGAAAAACAAAAGTGTTACTTACATCATTATCATCAAGAAGTGAATACAAATCAATCTTGTCATACCTGATGGATCCTTGAAATGGATAAATCAGAGTACCAGCAGGTATAAAGACTGTTGAACAAACCGATATCCTCACATCTCCATCTTCCTTCTTGTGTGGTCGATTAATATCATTAGCAAGTGCCAAAGAAAATTCTTTAGGTATCAAAACACACGTTTCCATTTTTTTAAATTTTTTTACTTGTTAATAAATCAATTTATCAATCAATCAATTAATATATCAATCTTCAAGTCAAGTCAACCAAAAAAAAAAAAAAACTAAAAGAATTTAAAATAATAAAAAAATTATGAATGAATATAATATAAACACACGTATTTTGTCTTGTTCACACGACGATGCAAGGTGCAAGATCCTCGACTGACTGGATATTGGATTAACCGAGTGATCTTGACCTTGCGACGGTTTATAGCAACCAGGCATTTGCTACCGAATGGGTAGCTCACTGTGCCCCTCCTTCTCTCCATCTCATACAACATCCAATATATATACAAGCTCCACCTACTATTTCAACTTTATCCTCATGCACCATCTGAATAATATACAACAACAACAAAAACAACACTAAATATATTGAAAAAATTGAGACCAATGCAACCACCAACAACAACAACAACAACTGTACCATCTAATCTAGAATAGATAGTTGTTGTTGTTGTTGTTGATGACAAGGAAGCTGTCTTTGTTACTTTATTTGTTTTTTTTTATATCAAAATATATTTATTTTTTAAACATCCCCACAAGTATCTCCTTTCCTTTCCATATATATCACAATTTTATCCTTTCCTTTCCTTCTTTCAACTTCCCTTCTCTTTGGCAATTCTTGTATGCATGTATATGTATATATAAATATAATCCCACCTCATCATCAACTCACTGAATCGTGTATACTTAGTTTGAGAGAGTCCACGTGGGCGAGGCACCTGTCGTCCAATATCTGTCCGTAATTTTTTTATATTTTTTCTATATCATTTTTTTTTATCAAGGTATATCTTTCTCCTTTTTTTTTCTCTTTATTTTTTTATATATGTATAAAGCATTGGTGAACCTGTCTTAAACACGTTTTATTTCTTCAAGTTCTCTCTTTGAATGTTATGCTCTCGGGATGTCTTGGTTGGTACACACACAACATCGAAAAAGATCGCCTGCCAACTTTTAAACTTGCAAAGGATTGTTTTTATCTTTTACTTTTTTGATGATCTTTTTTTTATTTTGCTTCAGCATCACCATATACCCATCAGCATTTTACATTTTAACCGCACTACGTCCCTTCTCTATATTCGACACGTTTATAAAATGTGTATAAACCTTTGCGTGATTTTTTTTAAGATACCCCTCTTCTGATGATGATTTTATTTATTTATTTATTTTTTTCTTCATCGTCTTCTGCTTCTTCTTCTACTTCTTCTTCATCATTTCTTTTTTTTTTCAACTTACTTGATATAGTATTTATTTATTTTATTTTATTTTTTATTTGGCTTCTTGATTTTTTCTGCTGCTGCTGCTGCTGATTTTTTTTTTTTTTGTTTTCTCAACTACCTACTTGATTCACGTCGATTTTATTTAGTTGTTTTTTTTTTTTTATTTAAATTTTTAATTAAGAGAATTAATTATCTGGTTAAATGACAATTATTATACTGGTACTATTGATGTCCAAGTAAAGACTCAGCTTCTTCTTCTTCTTCTTCTTGTTTCATTGATAGATTTTTATTTGATAAATTTTGAAATTTTTCATACACTCTTCGTGGTGTTGATTTTATTGGTGATTTTTTTGGAATTGATTCATGTTTTTTTTGTTGATAATTAATATTCTGTGACATTGCACCCTTTAGACTTTCTTGAAACCTGTAAAATTGATTTGTTTTTTTTTTCTCATTATATATATCATCATTAATCTTGTATTTTTTTAATCGATAAACTTGATTAATATTTTTTTATCTCAATTCATAAGGAAGTAATTTGCTAGTGCTCGTTTCACTCATCTTTTAAATAAAATAAAAAAAAACACGTGACTTGAATCTGATAAGAAGTTTCATCTAACGCACATGTCCACTTAACATAACAGAAAAAAAAATATAAAATATAAAATTCTAATCAAATTAATCAATCGATAAATTAAAAATTCAATATTAAAATTATCAAGAATAAATGTCAAAGCAAAAAAAAAAAAAAGACTGAAGTAAATATTATAAATTTAAATAAATTTTACCTAATGTACCAATTTGTTGTTATAATAGTAACAACAGTAATAATAAAAAATATAATAAAAACAGACATAGCAACAGTGGTTTCATTGGGCATCCAGCCAAATATTGCTTTAGTCATATCATCTTCCATTAAATATGTTCGCCAATTTGGTGGTCCAATGACATTAATATCAATAGCATTTGTTGTCCAATTGAATTTATGTTGATTTTGTAAAACATGACACTCCCACAATCCTTGATGACTTGAATTAACATTATCAATATGATATGTATTAGCAGCCCATGACATATTTGTTGTATCATAACTTTTCCATATATTTTTATCTTTGGTCCAGTATATTTTTAAGTTTGAATATTGATAACCAAGTACCACGCAATGACAAGTTAAATCCATGGACAACGTTTCACGAAGTGTCACGCTTGTTCTGACAGGAAGCACCGACAGGCTCACAAGTTTCATGATCATATGTGTATCGTCTATACGATGCAGTGTGATCGCATAAACACCCGAGTCATTCACCTCTGCTCGATTTATAACTGCAACAAACAAGTTTATAAATCAAGAGAAATTTTTATTTAATATTATACATATATACTCAATCCAAATGACATTTATATTTATAAAATATTATACTAACTAATATTGTAATTTTTAATTTTTACTCTATCATCAGTAAAAAACATGTATATTCCATTATGAGTCCAGTAAATTTTTGGTGAATCTAATGAATCACGTACAACAGCATCAATAACATCACGATCAACAGGTATATTGATAGCCTGATCCTCTTTGACAATCAATGATGTATATTTATTCATAATTTTATCTCTAATAATATCAACTGTATTTTCAGTGATATCACCACAAAGTATTGAATTACATGTACCAGTTAATATACTTGGACCAGTACAAGGTTTTCCTTTGACATTTGGAATTGGATTATTACAAATACGTGTACTTGTACCAACACCACCATTGCAACTTGCACTACATGCCCAAGGGCCCCATTCAGACCATCCACCATCCACAGGCTCACCGTCAATGTCTTGACAACAAAGTCATTATTTAAGTGAGATAAAAAAAATAAAATAAATATACACACATTCTTTATAATCTATTATTATTGTTATTATTATTATTATTATCATCAACAAGTTTTGTATTGAATTGAGTTACCTGGTGGCAAGCAATTTGCTGTCCAAGTTGCCCAACCACCTTTATCGACAGACAACGAAAAAAAGTAGAATAACAAGGGCGATGTATGCTCATAATTGAACACGAGTGTTCCATTCCAAACTACATTGATTGTATTATTAAACCATCTGTAAAATTATATAAATTTTATTTTTTTTTTTAAACTTGATTATAAATAAATAATAATTTATTTACAATATTGTAAAATTTGTCCATGTATTTTGAGTGAATAAATTTGGTGTATCAATTTTTTCTTTATGAAATATTTTAACATTTGGATGAGTGTTTTTGAGAAAAAATATCCACTGGTTCATTTCCCCCAGGGTAAGAGCAAAGTACCTATTACGAATAAATATTATCGATTATCATAAAGAGAAAAAAAAAAAACAAAATAAAATATTATGTATATACACATGTGTTGATTAAATGCTTCTGTAAGAATTATTTTAAACATGCTATTGGCAAGTGAATATGTGAATATGTGAATATAAAAAAAAATAAATAATACTCAGAAGTTGCTGGAAATAAAATAAGAGGTATTAAAACGACCCCACGTGCTCGAATCATCAGTTCAAGACGATTTGATGTTGATAACATCTTGGTATTCCAAGTTGACACTGGTATTATTCTGTTAAATTTATCAGTATCAACTATTTCAACTGGACAACCTTCAATCCATAAAACCAACACAACTGTCATCATTAAAATTGTTTTAAATATATATTATCTTTTCTTTTTCTTTTTTTTTTACCAGAATTACAATCAAATGAAACACCAATTGTTCGATCACCTTCACTTGTATAATAATAATAAACTGGTAAAAATGCATCATCTGGTCTTGAATGTTCCCAATCAAATAGTGGACTTGTTGAACCTTCATAAAAAACTTGTACTTTACCACGTGGTATTTTAATAACAAAACTACTCCATTTACCAATATATAATAAATGAGGAAGTGTTTTTTTCATAACAAGTGTTATATCTTTAATTAAAAAAAAAATTAATTGATTAAGTAATTATTATTTAAAATATTTGTTTTTTTTTTTTTTTTAAATTACCAGTTGTTTCACTTTGATAATACAAAAGTACTTTTTCATTATTTGCAGCACCAATTTTAAGTATATATCGTGACTTGAATCCATCGTCAGCAAGAAATACAAAAGTTATTGAATCCGGATGATCTGGTTCCCAAGCCTTCAGGGCAAAATGAAGTCCATCTAAACGATGCTCAGGTAGAATATATAAACGTCTACCAATACCACTTCCACGCACAAGAAATGTACACTCCTCTAAATATTAAATTATAAAAAAAAAATAAATAAATATAATACCTATATATTTATTATTTCAACAATAAAAATATATCACCTGGTTTTTCACAATCTTTAACATCACACAAATCTTGTGGTACATTTGGATCAGTTGTATAACACCAAGTACCAGCAATACTTCTTGATGGATCACGACAATAATTACTAGCATTTTTAGCATTTTGTTCTGGATAAAGAGTGTCATTTAAATATGCTGGATCAACTTGATGACGGAATACAATTGGTGCTGATGATTTAGTTACATCAGGTGAATTTAATTTATTATTGTCAATGGTATAATTCATAAATTCCATACTACTTGTATCACGTAAAATTTTGTCATCAGAATATTTAATATTTTTATCATCAAATGAGTCGACGATATCATGAATAGCCTTTGGCGCCATCGTATCCTCATTTATCCCGGACAACTTATTTTCTTCTTCTTCTTCTTCTTCTTCATCATCATCATCTTTTTCTTCTTCTGCTTCTTTATCTTTTTTTTGCTCTTTTTCTTTTTCATTTATATTACTATTAAAAGTTGTTTGAAGTCCTGATGGCCTTGATACATCATACCTTGTATTTTTTAATATATTATCATTATTATCATTATTATTATTATTATTATCAATATTGATCACCCAACTTGCACATTTACGACCAGATCTTGTTGTTGATAATGTACCAATATAATCATTTGCTGTACCAGCCATACGACACTCTAATGATCTACATGTACGTATTGAACAATAATTTTTAATGATATTTAAATTTTTATTATTATTATTATTAAATACATAGCAGTATGGACCATTTGTATCTTGAGTTGGATTTTTACATTTATTTGTAGCTTGTAATAATGTTGATTGATCGATAAATAAATAATTATTATTTTTTTCATTATCAGGAATCTAAAATAATTAATAAAAAATAAAATATATGTAATTGAAATTGTTGTTGTTGTTTTTGTTGTTGGTATATATTTTTTTTATTTTTACTTCGTTGGCGATCCATGGTATACATGGTAAATCTTTGACTGTGGTCCATTGTGAACCGTTGTAACTAAAATCCAATGTATTGGAAATGCAATTTGGTGGTGTGGGTATTTCAACATTGTCGGCATCTTCGGGTGCACAAAAGAACGTCCAATGGGCAATTACGTCGTTGCTACCAAAACTGAACCATCTGAGACTACTGAACAGGTGCTCTTTTGCATATAAAATCTCATCATTGCCATAGTATCTTTTTGAAAAAAGCCGAAAATGAGAACCAAATAAACTCACTGTAAATTCATTCCATTTCCAATAATTTAATATATTTAAACTTTGTATATTTTTTAAATATAATTTATTTGCTTTTTCAGATGATTGATGAGTCAGTGTTATTGAATTTTCATGATCAATTGCAAGCTTTTAAATTGAATTTTTATAATTAATATTTATATCAATCATAATTAATTTATTACATATAATTATTATTATTACCTCAACAGATGGATAAATACTTCCTGGTGTTTGATAAAATTTTATATAAATTTCTTGATTTGCACGAACATAAAAATTTATATCAAAACTTATATTATTTTTTTTAATTGGCAAAACATTTATATATTCTAATCCAAATGTTGTATACACTTCACATACTTGAAATTTCAAAAAAAAAAAAAAAAACAATATAGGTATATCTTTATCAAGTTAATGACGAAAAAAAATGATTGATGAATTTTACCTTCATTGCAAAATTCAGTACTCCACAAGACACCAGTTCCCATTAAACCATAGCTAAGAAAACTATCTTTGAACGTACTTGAAATTGTATTTTCTTTAGCATACTCATCGATAAATATTGGCTTGCTCGAGCCTTCTTGAGTAACTGATATAAAACCATCTGCCCAGTTGACTGTAAGTGGTGTCCATTTGGAGCCTAATATAATATTTGGAGTTGGTTCCAATTGAACTTCATCCTAGATGAAATTAGTCGTTAATATTTAATTTTTATTTAATTGTAATAGAACGTACATCATCGTCATTTGGATATATTTGTCCAGTTCCACTATTTGATATTATAATTTCAGTTCCAGCTCGCCAATCTTGAGCAATATGTTTAGAAGAAGTTGGTATTGGTAAAAGACTGAGTAGTAGTCTAGCTTCACCCTTTAAATATTATTATACAAAATTATAAATGCTTTTTTTTTATTTTTTATATTTGTATTAATTAATTGCTTTCATACATCTAGCTCATCATCAGGATTCCATAACTTGATCCAAATTTTTAAACTACCAATTGACTTGTGAATATTTTTAATTGTCGAATAAACTGAAGAATTTCTTGTATAAACAAGACAATTTTTATCATCACAAAATGAAACATCACAATATTGTTTTTTAACATATTCATAATTTTCTTCTTCAACCCAACACCAAGGTCCACCAATATCATTATCAGGATTTCGACAATAATTTTTAGCTTTTTCTCTAGATAAATCTGGAAATTTTGAATTTTGATATTTTTCAGTAAGTCCCGTTTGTTGAACTCTTTTTTTGTCCCAAGTTTCACATTTATTATTTGATGCGCTTTTATTACATTTGCCAGCGTATTCAGCTCCAACTCCAGTTATCCTACACTCTAATATTCAATTTAAAAAAATAAGCAGACATAACTCATGTATGTATTTTTACCAGATATATACCACCAAAATTACAAAGTGGAATTCCACACTCATCATCAATCAATGATGGATCCAGTGTGTAACACCATGGACCTCTTGGATCTCTTGTTGGATTTCTGCAATAATTTTTAGCCAGTTGCATTGATTTTTCTGGAAAATCATTGTTTTCAATACCAGGATGAACCTGAGATACATAACAGTCATTTATACAATATATTTGTTTTTTACTTGAATTATATTTTCAATGAATTTAACAAACGTACTGAATGAATTTGACCATGTCCATACCATGATTGACAACGAATATCACCAGCTGTTGTTCCTTTTTGTCCTTTATACTCAATTCCAAATTGTGTTAATTTACAATTATTTAAATCTGTTGTGTTTATCACTTTGTTTGTAACAATATAAATTTATTTTAATATTAAATTTGTTGATTAGTTTTTTTACTATATTAAACTTACTGGCTTGTGCAATTGTTGATTCAATTATATTGGCAATTATAACCATCAATAATTCAACAAATATCAACATTGTTAATTGATTTTTTATATTTGTTATAATTAAATTTTTTATAAATTGTGTTTTAATTAAATGTTGCTTGTGATGTACAAATGTGGCAAGAAAAACAAGCTGTACAAATTAAAACTAAAATATACCTAAATTTCATATTATTACAGTGCTAATGCAATTTGTAAAAATTATGATACAAGTATTTTTTGATATAAAATTAATTGAATAAATTAAAAATAAATAACTTACAATGTCATTTGAAGTTGATAAGTTGATGACGCAAGTTTTATTCAAATAGATTAAATTGGATTTTAATTAGTTTATTAGTTAAAGTTTTTCTATTGTACCTATAATATTTTTAACTCTTTTTTATAAATATAAAAAATAAATTATTATTATTATTATTATTAATTTTTAATAATAATAAATAAAGGACCCTTTAATATTTCCGTTGGTAAACTAAATTGTATTTTTATCTACTGTGAGAATTTCAGTCGGTATATCCGTTTATTTGTTGCTTCGGCTAAATTCCGATTGCACCCGATCCACTTTTTTTTTTTTATTAATAAAAACACGTGTTATCTTATAATTTAACAATAAAAAAATAATCTCTTATAATAGATAATTATTTTTTTTAATTTAAAAGACACTTGCCAAGTTGTCTGTTATCGTTTAAATACATCAAGACAATAATCAAAGTAATTAATAAATATATTTCTATTTTTTTACATAATCATTAAATTAAAATGAGTAATTCTAATAATAATATAAAAATAATTGAAGATGCAGTCAAGACTTATGTCAATTTTCCAAAACAAGGAATTATTTACAAGTAAATATTATTATAACTATTAATTAAATTATAATTAAAAATCAATTATTATTATTATTATTATTTTACCAACCAGAGATATTTTTGGAATATTCCAAAATGTAACAGCCATGAAAGCAATGAAGGAACTTTTAGTTGATCATGCTGCCAGTCTTAATATTGACGCCATAGTTGGTCTTGATTCGAGAGGTTTTTTGCTTGGTCCATTGATATCACTTGAGCTTGGTAAGCCTTTTATTCCAATAAGAAAAAAGGGTAAATTACCAGGTAATGTTATGCGTGAAAGTTATACACTAGAATACGGCGAGGTAATGGGAAAAAAATAAATACCTATTAATTACCTATATGAATTATAAAACAAAGTAAAATTAATAAAATGTTGGTTAAATTTTTCAGGCAACATTTGAAATTCAGACAGATAGTATAACAAGTGGACTCAAGGTTTTAATTGTTGATGATTTACTTGCAACTGGAGGTAATTGTTGAAAAAGTAAAATTATTTATTGATAAATAATAATTTGTTGTTGATCAATCAACAGGTACAATTAAAGCAGCTGTCAAATTGTTGAAAGCAACTGGTGCTCAAGTTGTCGAGTGTCTTGTTATAATGGAACTTGTTGGACTTGATGGAAAATCAAAAATTGATGCTCCAGTACATTCATTCATCAAATACGAATAAATCATTCATCTAGGTAATCATTTAAATAAAATAATTGCATGATTTAAATTTTACCTTGCTCCATCAATTATTCCACATAGAATTATATATATATTTTTTTTCATTTATATAAACAAAAAGAATCCAAGTAAAAAAATATTTTAAAGTAATATATCTAATTAGTTAATTATTATTTTCTAGAAGTTTTTAATGATCCTAAAAATGATTGTACTTCATCCTCAAGTTTATCAACATTTTTTTGTAATTCTTGAAAAGATTTTTTCGTCTTTTTTTTGTCATTTTTATTTGCTGTTTTATGTTGCTCAATATTTTCTGTTAATGTTATTCGTTGATATTCATCTCTTTCATTTTCTAATGATAATTTTGTTAATTTTAATTGTTCATTGTAACATTTTTGTAATTCTTTTAATCTTTGATTATGAATTTCTTTTGAAAAACGTTCAATTTCATCATTAATCATTTTTTTTTCTGCTCTTTTTTTGGCTTCTAAATTTTTTTGTTTAACAAGTACCTCTTCAGCTTGAAGTTTTTGTAATTTTGATATATTTTCTTGATCACTTATTAAAAATTTTGGAAATTCATTCATTAAAAATGGTGGATATGGTCCATTTTCAGGCAAAAATTCAAACTCATCTCTAAAAATAAAAACAAATTAATTCACTAAATTTAAAGAAAAAAAAGACAAGCTAAAAAATATACTTACAAAAGATATCTTGATGGATGATTTCTTTTAGACACATTGGCATCTAATTTTTGTGCAATTTTGATAATATCATAAACACCAACTTGTCCAGGTGTTCGAAAAAAATGTTGAGCATCTTGTTTATTTTTTAAAAGCCTAAATATAATATTTTTCAAACAAATTTCATAAGCAACAATGCTAAATAATAAAAATGAAGGTTTTCCATATGACAATATGTGATCCCAAAGTATCAGCCATTCATTTGCTGTCAATACTTCACTCAATGTTGTCCTCAATAGTGGCCAAGCATATTCACTTGATGTAACATTTATTTGACAATAATAACCAAGTAATTCTGGATCAACTTCCATCAATATATTTTCAATAATTCCAAGTATATTTATCGGTGGAAGTGGATGATACTCAAACCAATTTTTACAAAAATTCATAATAATTGTAAGAGACATTTCAAATGCAGCTAATGAATCATTTTTAAATACAATTAAATATGGAAATATTAGTTCTGGAATAAATGATGCTTGACTCAACAATGGACAAAGACAAACTAATTTTTCAACAGTTAAACTGAGAATTGTTCCTTTACTTTTGTCAGTTAAATTTAAATCTTTTAAAATTTCAGGCTTCATGTCATCAGCAATTTTATCTGTTAGCTCAAGACATGCTTTACGATTATCTGGTAAATTTAATAGACTTTTCCAAATACGTGGACGATGTCTTTCTGGATATTCTTTAAATTCTTTTAATATTGGTAATAATCTATTTTTTGTTAATTGTTCATTGACTTGTTGTCTAATACACTCAAGATGTTCATCAACACGATGTGATGATGATGATGATTTAATATTTTCTACAGATTTATTATTTTTTTTTGTAATTTTAATAATTTGATTAATTGCATTTATTGTGATGGAACCATCAAATTGAATTGCTGCAATCCATTGACCTTGTGGTGATAAACAAAATTTTCTAATTCCATCAAATATTTTATCAATGATTGGAATAAATTTATTTGTTGATAAATCAAGTAGCTTTAAATTACCATTGTCAAATAGAATAATTAATATTTTTTTAAGACCACTATCAAGTGTTGGTTCAAGTAGCTGTATTCTTCTGGGTGATGATGTTATACCAGCCAATTCAATGGCCATTGTTACAGTCCATGTTTTTGTTTCAAATATTAATATATTTTTTTTACCAACACCACCACCACCACCACCACAAACAATCATGCATCTTCCATTTTCAACAAATATTAAATCTTTTGCATTAGTCATATTGTAATCATTTAATATAATTTTTTTGTCATTATTAAAATCATTGAATTTCCATAATTGTATTGTATTATTTTTATATAAAACAGCAATTAGACCATTTGATGATATTATTGATTTTTTAAGATGACTTGTATCAAGACGTAACTGATGAATTTTATCACCAGTTTGTAAATTCCATATCACTGCTTCTTTTAGTGAACAAGTTAAGCAATAATTATTGTAATATGTTATACATGTTGGTGATATTTTGTGACCTTTTAATGTACAAAATTGTGTCAATGATTCATGTGATAGTTTTAAAATTTTAACATCAGTTGTTGTTTGTCCAACGAGTATTTCACATTTTGCAATTGGACTGTATGACACAAATGTTGATTGGCCAATTGTTCCAAGACAAACAAAACTCCAACCAGTTGAAAAATATTCAAATAAATATACACTACCTTTTGAATCAATGCCAATTAAATTTTCGTCATTGTCATTAAAACAAAGGTGTAGAAAATTTTTTCTTGTTTGATATTTTTCCGTTACATTGTCTAATGTTAATTTGTAATATTCTGGACCAAGTTTTGATAATTTACTCCAATTTTCTGATGACATTTTTCATGTGTTTATTTTTATTTCAATATTTTGACAGTCGGCTTGACATTTTATAAATTAAGGTTATGTTTGATTGTTTATATAAATTTGACCATTCTTATTGGTCAGTTAAATATTTAATTTAATTATAAAACCGGAAACTTTTTTTATTTTAAAAGTAAGTAGGTAAATAAAAAAAAAAACATGACAAATTATCAACGTATTTATGAGAATTTAACATTTTACGGAAATTGTATTTTTTTGTCATCATTTCTTTTTCTCTCTTTCAAAGTCTCAAGGAAAAATTATTTAATTATTATTAATATATCATAAAAATAATGTTGATATCGTCAATATACACACGACAGCAATAAATTATTATAATATTAATTTATTCGTTAATAAAATGATAAATGTAAAATGATCCTACTCAATGTGAACTTGAAAAAAAAAAAAGAAAAAAAAAAAACATTTCCTGGCATGATTACTCGTGACAAATTATTATTATTGATCAAAGTTTAAAAAAACACGCCGGTTAAAGCAACAAAGACTTTTATTACATAACAAATTTATTTTTTTTTTATTATTATTAAACTGGCTCTTTAAAATAAAAAAAAAAAAAAAACAAATTTAAATACCCTCGTCTATTTTGAACAATTTAATAATTAAAATTTAAATCCCATATAACGTTTATTCATTATTATTATTATTATTATTATTATTATTATTATTATTTAAATAATAATAAAAAGGAGCCAGTGCACATGACTATTAATAAAAATGCATACATGCATGTTTTAAAAGACACGAGTAAAATTTATTTGATTGCAAAAGACGATTCGTTCCAGAGGTCAATCAAACAATTGAACTCGCAACATAAACAATCATTGACACGAGCTATCCAATTAAACTCATTATAATATTTACCATTTAATAAAAATAACTATTTAAAAAATATTCCATTATAATAATAATAATAATCTTTACAAGCCTTTTAAATTTATTTTTTATTTTTTATTATAGCAGAGTTTAGTTGTTGAAGAAAATTAAAAAAAAAAAAAGATAAATTTGATGTATATCTTTAAAAAAAAGGCGGGAATAATTATAATTAATGCTCGTTTAAAAAAAAAATAATAATTTGACATTTAATTTATTAATAACATGTCAATTTAATATGTATGTATATAATATTGGTATATGGTTGTTGGCATAGTTGTTGCAAGTTTGCAATTACTTCCTCTTTCACTATATATACATAAAATATATATACTACACACTTGTACAAATGTAGAAATTTAACGATCGATAGTTGCAAAGAAAAAAGGAAAAAATATATATAATATAACTGCGCCCACTTTCATTGCAATTTAAAAATAATAATAATAATGATAAGAAAATTACTCCAAAAATAATAATTTTTTCATTGAAATTGAATTGAGGTCTTCCCTGACCCCCTCAATAAGAAATATCCAAAGGAGAAAAAAAAAAAAAAAGAGAAGGTAAATACTGCAGAGTGTATTGCTATGATGACTATGATGATGATGATGATGATGGTGAATAATCTCTCATGTAGCATCTACACAAACTGTTGTTGTTGTTGTTGTTGTCGTTATTATATGTATATCTCTTTTTTTTTTTGAGTTTGTACATGATCTGCATGTACAACGCAGACGCAATATATATTATTTATATATGCATGTAAATTATATTATTTGCAAGTCACATAATATGTATATAAATATCTGACAGTATTTGGTCTCCAAGCAACTTGAATTCAGATTTCTGTTCAGAGAGCCAAGTTGTGTGTGATTGTGATAATGTGATGTGAGCTAGAGAGTCTATATGATAGTCTTTTAAAACTCAGCTCAGCTCAGTCAGTCAGTTATATAGTATATATTTTAAATATTGTAGTGTGTGGTGGTGGTGGTGGTGTGTACTGTGTCGTGTGACCGACTAAAACTGTCTTGAACTGGCTTCAGTCAGTCGTTTGTACTGACCAGACCAATTCACATCATCAAGTCTTTTTGTCTTCTCACATCTATCTCAGCTGTGATTGACAATTGACTTGACGTCTTTATCCATAGGTAATAATTTTATTTATTTATTTTATTTTTTTTAACTTGAATTATTATTTAAATAATAATTTATATATTTTATTTTATATTTTTTTTTGTTTAATATTATGTTCAAAGTCCAGTTTTTATTTATTTATCTTTTGTATTTTTACAACTAGTTTCCATGTATATTTATTTATTATTTATTTTCAATTAATCAGTTTTATATTATGTATAATTTTATTTATTTTATTTTTAATGGTCATTGTCTTGTTGTCTTGTTGCAGGATATGATGTTGATGTTTAAAGTGCCAATGTTTAAAAGTTGACGACCACAAAAGTGCCTTAAATATAATTATTAAAAAATTTTTAAATTAATTATTACTAAACGGGGATCCAAATACATAAATAAATAAAACAATTTTTTTTTTTTTTTTCATTGGTGAATAAAAAAAAGTTGCTTCAATCATAATCAGTATTGTGTGTTTGGCTGTGAAAATTATTTACAATGGATCCCTATTCGCTGAGGTAAGAAATTGTTTAAATTTATATTTTTTTTTTACATTTTACATTGACGTTGTTTTGAGAAGAGGGCCTGTCAAAATCTTTTTTTTTTTTTTTTTACTTTTGGGTCAGTTGAGAGTGTAGAGTTTCTGATGGGCAAAAAATTTTTTTTTTTATTTTTGAGTAATTTGATAAATATTTTATCCTATTATGTTGCTTGTAGGAATGGAAGGAAAAAAAAAAATACAAATTTAAATATTCAAAAATGTATTTAAAAGTTTATGACAAATAAAAATTTTCAGTCTATTTAAAATTAAAATGACTGTCTAAAGACATTTTAGCTTTTATTGTTTAAAAGTATATCGTATTTATTTCCGGCTAATCAATACAGAGAAAAAAAAACAATAAAATGTTGAGTCTTTTTTCTGATTGAATAACAAATGTGAAGTTCGAGGCTAATGCTTTTATTATTATTGTTTTTTTTTGTCTTAAATAATTTTTATCATTAGAATCAATTGATATTTATCATTAATCAATTACGTCTCATTGATTATCATAACAATTTTTCATTCAGTAAAAATTTACCTCTCGTAATAAACGAAATAAATAAAAAATCGTAATTTTAAAATAGTCATAAAGATATATTTTTTAAACACTTGTTTTCAATGTCAGATGTTTAAGTGCAAAACTAAAAATCATTTTTTTATTTTAATACATGAACAATATATATTTGAAAATTATTATTTTTCATTAAAAAAAAAAATAATAAAAAAACCAATGAGATCATCAAAAATATGAAAATAAATAAATTGTGAAATTTTTTATTGTTTACGAGCTCTAGATTTTATTTTTTATAATTATTCATTTCCTGTTAATGAGTCAAAAATAAAAAAAAAATATCGAATGATTTTTTTTTATTTTCCATTATGATTATCAGAAAAATAACAATCACGGTATGATGATGATAATAAACTTACGTGTCATGAAAAATATTTTTTGTCGAGTTTTATTTAAAAGAATATCTCCCGTATTATTTTAATGGATACACATAATAAAATTCCACGAATCTATCAAACTGGTGATTTAATCTAACACATGATAAAAAAAAAATTCCATTTGTGTAAATTAATAGTCTTAAAACTTTTAATCTCAAAATTTATTTATTTCGATTGACCATATAAAATAATATATTCATTTTAAATTTAATTATATAAATAATAATAAAAAATTGTATAAAACTATATACTTTCGTTGACCCCAATATAAAAAAGCAGCATGTATATATAAAATAAAATGACTATAAAATGTATATAAGCAAAAGAAAATTAAAATTAAAATTCAATTGAAAAAATCGAAGAGGATAAAACAACAAAAGAATTATCATCAAATAAAATAGCAATAATATATTTAACAAAAGATTAATATTAATATGTCTTTGAGGGATTTATGTTTTATCCGTTGATATAAATTATATAAATTTTCGTTTGATGTGTTGACTAAATAAGAGGGATAAATAAGTCTCAGCAATTTATGATTGGAAAAAAAAAAATAGTCATAAAATACAAGTCGTTTAAACAAAAGATTTCAAAAAAAATTGTAAGAATAATTATAATGATATTGATAAGCATGCCAATTAAAAAATACAAATGATTTTAACAAAGTCAATTGTTGTGTAAAAAATTCATGGCCAGTCTGATAAAAATTTACCAACTAATACTTAATAAGCAATTGTTGAAAATAAAATAAAATAAAATAAAATATTTTAATTTATTTTTTTTCTGTCAGTGTTGAACGTGAAGCATCAAAAAATATTGAAGAAAATGAGAGAGAATGTTTCAAGGATGCAATTGTATCAAGTAGAAGTTTAAACAAGGGTTTTGTTGAGCCAACAAAACTTACAAATGCATATCCAGAGGTAATTAATTAATGAATTGATCAATCAATTAATAAATAAATAATTAATAATAATAATTAATAATATTTCTAGATAATTGCTTGTGTATTGACTGCAACATTTCACATATCTGTTGGTCTTGCAATGTCATTTTCAGCAATATTAGTTCCAGATTTAGAAGAAAAAAATTCAGAAATTCCTGCAACTAAATCAGAGACATCATGGATAGGTAATTGATGATAATTAAAAGAAATAAATTTTATTTTATATTTTCAACTAATATATATTTATTAATTAAATTAGCAAGTATTATCGTAATATCAGCACCAATTGGATCTCTATTGGGTGGTATACTTATGGAATATGTTGGACGACTTAGAACATTACAAATTGGAACAATTCCAGCAGTTGCTGGATGGATTATGATTGCATTATCAACAAATGTACCAATGATATTAGTTGGACGTGTATTAGGTGGTATAGCAACAGCAATGGCAACATCACCAGCAATTGTTTATATAACTGAAGTTGCTAGACCAGAATTACGTGGTTCATTAATGTCATTTGGACCAACACTTGCATCATTTGGCATGGTATTGACATATTTAAAGGGTACATATTTACCATGGAGAACAGTTGCTTGGATCAGCATTATTTATTCAATAATACCAATTTTTTTAATTCAATTTTTTGTCCATGAATCACCTGTATGGCTTGTATCAAAGGGAAGAATTGATGAAGCAAAAAAATCATTAGAACGGTTAGTTAAATAAATAAATACATATATAATATAATTAAATACAAAGAAATAATATATATTGTTGAGTGATCATTAATCACTTGTATAATATAACTTGTACTTTGATCAGTTGATTATAATATTTTTTTTATTTTTTTTGTAGTTTATACAAATCAGAAATGCAAGCTGGTAAAGTATCAGCTGCTGAACAACAATTTGTAACAATAATGAAAGAACATGAAATTAAATTGAGTGAACAAAGAAGAAGTAAAAATAGCACTTTAGGAACTAAAATGAGAGCATTTTTAAAACCAACTGGATGGAAACCAATGACAATATTATTTTTCTTTTTTTTGTTTCAACAATTTTCAGGAATATATATTACACTTTTTTATGCTGTAACATGGATTCACGTGAGTTTTTTTTTTTTTTTTTTTTTGTAATAAATAATTATGAAATTATTATAATATATAAATTTTTAATAAAAAATAATAGGAATCTGGTGCTAAAATTGATTCATACTGGGGCTCAGTGTTTGTTGGTTTAACGAGATTTTTTTGCTCAATGGTTAATACTTGGCTATTAAGACGTTACAAAAGACGAGTACTATGTATAATATCAGCAATTGGCATGTCAATTTGCATGGGAATATCTGGTTATTTTACATTAAGAATACAACAAAATTATTTTGATAATCCATCAGCAAATATAGTTCCAGTTATTGGTCTATTGATGTTTGTTGTAATGTCAATGGTTGGATTTTTAACAATTCCATGGACAAGTATGTTTAATATATTATTTATTATTATATAAAACGATTTGGTTTTAATTTTAATTTTAATTTAATAATTTTTCAGTGACTGCTGAACTTTTTCCAACTGAAATTCGTGGTATTGCACAATCAATGAGTTATGCTATGGCAAATATACTTATGTTTGCTGCTGTACAAAGTTACAGAAATTTAACTGAATATTTAGGTGGTCCATATGCAATACAATGGTTCTTTGCTGCAACGTCAATTGTTGGTGCTGTATTTGTATGGTTGCTACTTCCAGAAACACATGGTAAAAAATTATCGGAAATTGAAGAATATTTTCATAATAATTTCTTGGCTGTTGGTGCTGATGCTAAAGCTAAAAGACGACAAGCTAGAAGACGAGCACAACGTAAAGAACAAACTCCCTTAAATCAAAATACAAATGGAAAAAAATCTGAGCCTGTTTAGATATACATAATTATCCGATTGATTTCGTCCATTATTCTTTTTTTTTTTTTTTTTTTTAAATCTTAATATTTCAATTAGTTATCATTGTATATTATAATTATTGCGTCCAAAAATGGCCTTTTTTTATCTTTGTATATTTTACAAGTTGAAAAAAAAAAACAAACAAACAAATATCTTAATTGGGTACTTAATTATTATTTTTGATAAAACTTAATGGCGCACAACAATATATTATACGGTGCCTTTAATTATTTTTTTTTTTTTTTTGCCCTCATGTACTTGATTAAAAATTATTAAAAACAAACAAAATAATGTCAAACAACTTACTATACTGTATAATGTGATAAAATTTTTTTTTTATTATTCAATTGTAAAATAAATAAAATAAAAATAAATAATTAATAACAATCAATATATTATTTATAATACATCTATTTTTTATTAAATTGAATAAAATTGAGTTGTCACTGTTGATGATTGCATCTCAATTTGTCCCATTTTAAATTGCAAACGATGAAGCCAACGTAGTAATATTGCATTTGATTCACGACGATTCGAAATATAATGATCAGCCATTTTACTTGGTGGAAAATTTCGACAATTTTGTAAACGCATTTGAAGAAAACCTGGTAATTTATTTTGATGAAAAAATAATATTGGACTCCATAATGGTAATAATTTACTCAATAAAACTGATTGACTCTCTAAAAGTGCCTCTAAAAGACTCAAAAAATGAAGATTAACTGTATCAGCAAACTGAAATATAAAATATTTAATAAAAAATACAAATTAATACAAATAAAATATTTTGTATTTTTAAATTACCGTTTTTGATAATGAGACAAGATGAAGAATACTCGGTGTAACTTTACCCCAAAATTCAAGTAAAATATTCATAGTAATATTAAAACTTTCTAAATTTGATGAATTATTTCTTGATACTTCTTCCAAATAAACAGTCCACAATTGACATAAAATGAATGCATGAAATAATGATGACATATGTAATACAGATGTTTTTGATTGTTCAGGAAAACCAGAAAATATAACTTGAATATGATCAGCAACATGACATGATACTTCTTGTGGTACTGGTTGTGCAACTGGTACTGGTGGTCCATGTGAATGTGTATTATTTTGACAACCAGAATGCATTGCAGTATGTGTCAATGCACCCAATAATAACCAAGATAATAGTCTAATATGACCAATGCACTCGACAAATTCACGAGGTCTAAAAATAAAATTATAATCATTGAAAATTATTAATTAATATTTTTATTGTTAAATTAAATAAAATTGGCATACCCTTGAACAACAGATGATGGTGCTGTATAAAGCCAAGGAAGATATCTTGCAATTGCTCTATTTTCTCTATTATTACCACGTGTTATTTCCAATGCTAAATATTGGGCAAATCCACATTTTAATGTACCTCCTAGTGTGTCTTCATTGAGACCAGCTTGCATGCCTTTATTATAACTTTTAATTTTACTTATTGTATGAAAATCAGCAAGAAATTCAAGCATATCAGATATTTGATTTCTCAATGATTCAGATGCATTTGTATTAAATATTTGTGGATTTTCTGTGTATATATTTTCAATTGTAACAGTTGTTGGTAATGAACCACCAACATCTTGAAGAACAAATTGTAATAAAAGTAAAAAATTATTATCTGGTATTGTTGTTTTAAATTTCATAGCTTGTACAAGTTCAAATACAATTGTACGACCAAGTAAATGTTTATCACGTTCACGAAGATATGCTCGATGACACAAATAACATAAATCTGTTAGATAACTATATTTCAATATAGAATGTTGAATAGTATAACTTAGTATTTTTGAAAATGGCTCTAAAATGCTCTGTAAAAAAATAATAATTTAATTATTTATTTATTTATTTATATTTTTTTTAAATAAATAAAATTATTTATTACTTTTGTTTGATGAATTCCTGGAACTTTGAGAATTGATATCATTATTCTAAGTAGTGGTGCAGTGTCATTTAATGAAGACAAAATAAGCACAAGTCTACGACAAAATACATCAAATTGTGCAACTAAACCACTCCAAGTTGCAGCACCAGGACCTAAACCAGCTTCAAGAGGCAAGCAATCCAAGTAACAAGCAACATTGTATAAAATTATTGGTAAATGATCAACTGGCAGTGATTTTTTACCATTCAACATCTGTAAATTAAAAAAAAAATAAAATATATATTTAAATAATGCAAATTAAGATTTTTCTTTTTTACCTCAAGAAGTAGCTGAAGTGGTGCAATTGGATTTAGCTCATTAAAATCAACCAATGCTTGTGATACACTTTTAAAAAATTGTATTCTCGTTGATTCATTAATATGTGTTTGAAATATTTGTACAAAAATACCATTTGGTGCCAATTGATGAAGTACACATCTTAAAAATTGATGTGCAACACTAATAGCACCACCAGGTAAATGCATATTTGTTTCACTTTGCCATGGATACATTGAATTTGATGCTGCCTTTGTTACAATACCTAAAATTTCTGGTAATAATGGTGCAGCTAATGCTGGCTCACGATGAATAAATGTACCAAGTGTTATAATACAAAGACCAAGTTCTTCATCAGAGTATTCTTCTTTAATTGTTCCACACTCTGAGCAACGATCAAATATACAATCATCACCAACTCTAAATGTACTTTGTTTTAAATTAAAATCAGCATGACAAGCTTGTTGTGCAGCAGCATCAAGATTTGGTTGTGAATGTGAACCTGACCAAAGTTCAGTTCTTCTTGGTTGTCCAATAATATGACATGTTGTTGATGCATGAGCACGTCTTGCACGATCTCTACCAGCTCTTGCATGATCACGAAATTTAGCTTTTCTTTCATGATCCAATAATCTAAAACAAAAATCATCATTTTCTAATGGTCCTGGTGGTGATTCTAATGCAACTTGTTTTATTAAACGTCGAGGACTTGCACAACGACTTGGTGTATCATCATTTGTTGGTAATAATGAACCAGATATTAATTCATCACCAAGTGAATCTTGTTTATCAAATTTTAATGATAAATCTTGTTCGTCAATTGAATTTTTAAATGATTCTTCTAATTCAGGTACACCAAGTGCTTGTCTAACACGTTCAACAAGACCCAATATTCCTTTTTCTTGTATTCCAATTGGTAATAAACGTTCTGGCATTGGAAATTCTAATTGTGACATACTACGTGGACTTGTTATATCACTTGATGCATTTTCCGAGTCTTGTTCAAATGATGAATTTATCATAAGTACATCCATTTTTGATAATGGTGATTCTGGTGAACCATATGTATCCTCACAACGTAGAACACGATGTGTTGACATACTTGGTCTATTTATTGCTGTACGTGAACCACTTCCAATTGGTAATAATCTTTCAACATTTATTGGCCAACCAGTTGTTTGTATTTGTCCATTGTCTGTTGATGCACGTTGTGATGACATTGATGATACTGCTTGTGAACTTGAATCATCACTACCAATATTATGACATCCAATATTACATGATGATACTGGTGATATTAATGGTGGTGATTGATCAATATTTTTTTGTCTATCCAAATGTTTTTGATTTGTTTGATCAATATTATTATTATCTGATTTTGTTGATGATGAATTTGTACGTTCTTTTGATGATGTCGACGATGATGATGATGTTGATAATGATTGTCCTGATGTTTGTAGTGTTATTGCTAATGCCGTTGGTACAATTGTTTTTTGTTGAATAACACCAATTGTTGAGTCTACTGATTTTTGTCCTCCTCCTCCTTTATCACCAATCATTGATGATTTTTGTGTTGATTTTAATGAAAAATTATGTTGACCAGGTAATAAAGTACTTGCTACCATCATTTTAACGCCCTCTTGAAGACTCCATTTTTTTTGTAATGCCGATGTGTTTGTCTAAAACAACAACAACAACAACAACAATATTTTTTATTTTTCAACTCTATGTTTATTGATTTAAATTTAAAATTAAACCTGATTTGTTTCATCTTCACTTCCTAATATCCAAGTTGGTCTTGTCTCAGTTGTTTTTGTTCGTATTTCTTTATTGGCCTGTTCATTATTTTTTTTAGACTGGATCAATGAATTTGGAATTGAGGCACGAGTTGTCATCATCATCATCATTGATGCACTTCGATTAACCAGGGCTGATGCATCCTCAAGCTCGCCAAGTGAACCGCCACTACCGTGTAAAGTACTATCGGATTTTGGACTCTCTGGTATTGCAGCCAGCTCGGATTCCGTATCATCGGCATTCATCGAGTAGCTTTGTTTTCTTTTTTTTTTGTTTTTTTGTTTTTTTTTTTTTTTGTATTAAGCATTGAGTATAGCAAAATAATTATCAAGCGCAAATAAAATTGCCAATTATATATTAAAATAAATAATAAAAAAAACCCAGTGTATTGTGATTAATTGCCATATAGTATGATATTGTATAAATGAAAATAAATTACCTCGTATGTTTTGAAAAATGTGATGTTGGACCAGCTTCTTCCCAGTGTGTTTCCATAGTGTATGATGGACCAAGACCAGGTCCAGGACTTCGTTGATGCATTGAAAATCCTTGTTGTTTTATTGGTGGACTTTCAGAATCCATTTCACCAACAACACTTGTTATTAAATCATGATCAGGACCCAATGATGGTTGTGATACATCTTTAATTATAAATTTATTATTTAAATATTATTTATTATAATAATTTATAATTCAAAAATTTACCTCTAGATCTGGAAGGCGGTCCTGCCATGACAACTGTTGCTGGAATACGTTTACACTGATGTTGTTGTGCATCCAGTGTATTTATCACCATTTTAATTAATGACTGAAGCTGATTGCACCAAGGTTGTTGTCCATATTGTCCCTTAGATTAAGATAATATAAAATATAATAAATAGACATGTATAAATAAAGCTGTAAATTAAAATATACTTTGTAAAGAATAACGAGAAGAGACATTAGCCAAGATCGTCGATTATTTGGTTCCAAGTACCAAAGACTATAGGTAGGTGGTTGATGATCAGTTGGTGGTGTTTTTTGTGGTGGACAAGGTGAATATTGAAGAATAGCAATAACAGGTGGTATCATCACTAATCCCATTGCATGATTTTGATCCAATAATTGAGGTAAATTAGCAAGAAAAACATTAAACACTGATGAAAGTCTGAAAATTAAATATTTCAAATCAAATGCTTTTTTTTTTTTTTTTATAGTTATTTCCTTTTTTTATTTTTGACTTACCTGAGTCTCTGAGGGGACAAATGAAAGGTTCTTTCAGTCTGATTATAACCCAGCAGGAGATAAAGGTGTCTCAGCACGATTCCCTGAGTTTTTGACAACGGTTTTTCATCAGTTGGATAAGCCTTCGTAGAATAAAATATATATTTGAAAGAAAAAAAATGATTAAATTCTTAGAAATTTATAATAATAAAGAAAATATAAAAAAATACATGGTCTATTTTTCTTTTTTAAAAAACTCATCTAATATAAACATCATGATACAAACATACCTGATCTTGTCTTGATAAAAATTGCATGAAAAGAAATACAAGTAAGTGCATTGTTTCTTTGTCAGCTTCTTCAAGTTCTACAATTTTATGTGCATATCCTGGCAATGCTCCAGCTTCTTCAACCATATTTAATGAATGCACATGACCATCTATAAAATATAAACATTATTATTTTATTGTGTCACAAATGAAATATTAAAAAACATTAATATTATACTAATAATTTTCTAATTTTATTATAAAATAAAAAAAATGATTCTGAAAATAAATGACCATTTAGTTGTTGTTGTTACATATAGGTATATACAATATAATATTTCTAAAACTAGATGCGCTAGCACATTTACATGCTCTTGTTATTTATAAATTTATGTACATTTTTTTTCATGCATAGTAATTTTACTATACTGTAGATGGAATAAATTGATATATTTATTTTTCATTGATTTGATTTAAAACTTACCAGTATATTCCTTGTTTTTATATTTATTTATTTATTCAATTAATTTTTTTTTTTGCACAAATTAAGGCACATTAACCATGTAAAAATCCATCTACAGTTTTCAATTTACAACTACTCTACCTGTTAAATTGTTACTAGATGGTATTAAACCACGCAACTGACCCAAACCAAATCTCGAGCTCTTCCTTTTTAATATTGGTGCTGAATATTGACGACTGTATATTTTCTCCTTTTCTAAATAAGAGGCAAAGTTTCAAGAAAAAACAAAGCCAATTGAAGCAAATATATATATATAGAAAATAAATAAATAAATAAATAAATAAGTAAATAATTTGATAATAAAATAATACAAAAAATACCTTGTTTAGTATCTTGACGAGGAATCATTGATGCTGGTGCAGACATTGTTCTTTTGTATGGCCACTTGGTACCAAAGCTAGCACTGAGGGTTCTCACTGAACTTGCACCACTACCATCTGATTGTGAAAGTGCCTCCTGGGCTCGATGTAATTTTTTCATAAATATTTCACTATTCATATCTGTATTTCTTAAATCTATATAAAAATAGAAAAAAATTAATTTATATATAACTTAAATAATAATATTTATTTAATTTACCTCTGAGACATGAAATATCACCAGATTTTTCAAGATTAATTTGTGCCTCAAGAAATAGTGTATCAAAACGATTTAAAAAAAATTCCCAAGTCAATATTTTACGATCACTGAGACTATTGTGAAGTTGATATAGAGATTGTAGTACCATTGGTCTGTCAACAATGACAGAATCAAATTGTGTCTCTAGACACAAAATTAATGACTGCAGAAAATAAAAAAATATAATATAAAATACATAATGATAAATAAATAAATAAATAAATAAAAAATTTCATCTTACTCTAACTGATATATCATGAATTGTTCCTAGGTTTAATGTTGCTCTCTGAGCAACATAAACATTTCCATCATCCATACTTGTAATCATATAACAAAATGCATTTGCAAGAGCAGCTTGAAGTGTCAATACATTTCTCAGTGGTGTTGAATCCATAAATCTTGCAATCAATGTTACTCTTTCAACAGCAACAAATCTAATACGCCAATCAGAACTGTGAAATTCTTCTTGTATTAATCTCCAAAATGTATCTGTTCCACATTGAAGTGTAATACAATGCAATAAAAGTGGCACTGTTACTTGGGCAATATGTGAATGCTCAGCATTTAATAAATCCCAAAGACTAAAAAAAAAAATAATAAAAATATCCTAGAAATATTGAAAAAAATAAATTAAAATTTATTTAATTTTATATTTACGGTTTTATCAAAAGATTTTCTTGACACCAAATAAAAAAACCTTGATGATCCTTGACAGCTGTTGTAAATGCTTCTCCATGAAGTACAAGAATATTAAGACACTGCAACATGTAGTATAATATATTTGGCTTGTCAACAGTTATTATTTCTTTTAAAAGTTTGTAAATATATTGCAGCTGTTCTGGCAATTCTTCAATATTAAATCTAAATTTTCCCATAGTTGTGTGCCAAAAATCATCCATTTCATTTTCAATTATTGGACTAACTGGTTCATCATTTTCACCAATTAAATTTGCCTTAGCAACATTGACTGTTGCTGTTGCTGAAAAAATAATCCTTTCAGTTTTTTTGTTGAAAATATTTATATAAAAAAAAAAATAAAAACTCACCAACATCACTGTCAGTAAGTGTGACAGATCTAGCAACAGCAGACATAACTTTTTCAGCTGGTAAAATTGCAGCAAGATCCAATTGTTCCGAAACTGTTTCAACAGTTGCTGTCATAATCTGTTCGAAGAACTACATTTAAAAATTTAAATAAAAAACAAAAAAAGAAAAAAAAAAAAAAAAGGAATTTTTCCCAATTATTAAATAGAACATTTAGATCCTACCGTTTTATTTAATAGACTCATCATGATGTTGTAAATATTTAATAATAATATAATAACACAAAAATTAAACACCACACATAATATTATAATCACACACATGTAATATTTAATTTATATTTAAAACATTTAATGTGATGATGATAATAAAAAGCAGTGCAAATTATTATTATTAATTAAAATAAATATAATATAATGTCTTACATGAGGCATGTGAACCAATACACCACCAACTGAATGAATATCTGGTACCATCATATTTATAACAACATCTGGTTTATCTTGTGATTTTTTTGATGATTCTGGTGGACTTTTTCTGCCATGATCATCAGAATTTTCATCGACAATTACCTTTAAAAAAAAATTACATGAATAATATACATATAAATAAATAAATGGCATTTAAAAATAATTATTTTACATCAGGTGGTTGAGCTGGATTAACTGGACACATGTATTGAATCAATTGAAAACAAAGCTGATGCCAAATAACTCTAGATTCACAGTATGAACATTCTTTATTTTCTTTGCAAATATGTCCATCATTCCAATTTGCAGCAATAATTGATTTCATTAAATTACAAGCATCCCTACATATCCATGTATTTATTCCAGTATTTTTATCAATATCCTGAAGTTCCATCTTTAATCATAAATATAATATATAATATTGTATAATGTAATTTTTGTATAATTGTATTTACCTGTTTTAAAATAATATCAAGCATGAGAATACAACAGGAAATATTTAATTCTGAATTTGTTGTAAATTGCATGTGACGTGAAATTGGTAGCATGTCATCAGACAATGGTGATGATTGACCAGAATCATTTTCAATAACTGGATCTAAAATAATTCAATAATATTAATTTAATAATAATATTATTTAGTGTTTTTCTTTTTGTTTAGAAAATTTACATATTGTTGTTGGATCATCATTTTCACTGTTGATTGATGTTTTATAAAGTTTATCATCAAAATCAGTATAACTATTGGCACTCATTGCATCAACACCATCAGTAAACATACTAAATAACTGAGTTAATGGAATTGTTATATCCAAAAGTGTTAATGTTTGTAGCCAATTTAAAGCTTGTTCTTGTACTTTGGCACTTGTATTTGTAAATCTTTTAGCAACAAAATTGTACATTTTTTTAGCATCAAAACCAAGTGGGCTCATTTCTGTATCCAGTATTTTACTAAAAATTAAATTATAAAATTATTCAAATAATAAATAAATAAATAAATTTAAAAAAAAAAATATTACCAAAGAATCATTTTTAATTCATAAAGTTCATCTTCAGGTACATCATTTACAACAGCCTCCATCCAATGTGGCATAACATAATCCCATATTTCTGATGTAATTACCTCATAAGGTACCAAACAAAATAATCGATTTAAGCCATCTTTTAAGTGTGATGTTCTTGAGGCCAATGTTTCCCTTGTTAATAAATTACAAATATGATAATAATAACAATATTTTAAATAGGTGTACATATATGTATGTATTAGTTACCAGTGACCACCAACTCTGACATAATCAGCTGGATGTGGTAAAAGACAAGATATAAAAACTTGATAATGAGTTTTCATAACTTCACCAAGCCATCCACAGACATATTCAGTTTTTAATTTTTCCAAAGTACTTTCAGCTTGTCCTATAATAAATTATAAATATTTTATAAAATTTAAAAGAAAAGAAAAAAACTAATTGAAGCTATTTAACTAAAAAAAAAGAAAAAAAAAGCTGTATAATTCATGTTAAACTGTAGCAATAACTATTTAGTGATTAATAAATTTATCACATAATCTAAAAGCATTTCTAAATAATTTATTTCTAATCAAGTTGATTATATCAGTGCAACCACACACATTCTTATTAAATCAAGTTGTTATTATTATTTTTATTATTGTGTTTGCGTGCAATTGAAATAAATATTAAAAGAGTTGAAAGAGTAAGAATGCGCCTGATTAATCATCATAATATAAAAAAAATAAATAAATAAATAATTAAATCTAATTACCATCTAAAGTTTTTCTACTTGAAAAATAGTATATAGTTTATTGCAAAAGTTTGAGTAAATTACCAACAGAAAATATAAGATGCATAAGACTTTTTTTAGTACCATCGAATGAGTACGCAGTAATATGAAACCAATGAAATAACATTGACAATAAACGTCCAAGTAT
Source organism: Aphidius gifuensis (assembly GCF_014905175.1). Classification (NCBI taxonomy): domain Eukaryota; kingdom Metazoa; phylum Arthropoda; class Insecta; order Hymenoptera; family Braconidae; genus Aphidius; species Aphidius gifuensis. The sequence continues at coordinate 179,649 of NC_057790.1, read as the reverse complement.
TTCAATTTGTGTATCATGATTTGGTGTACAAAGACCAACAAGTAGCCATACACCATAACGACCAAGTAGTTGACGTTCTTCAAGTGTTGTTGAATCACTTAATCCAAATTTTTGATTACTACCACCTACACCACCAATAACACCAGCACTTGCACTTGATACTGAACCAGGAAATCCAATTGTTGTTTTACTTGTATTTAATTCAGTAGTATTACCACGATTACTATCCAAATTAAGTGGTTCAGCTTCTTTTAATAAACTAAAATTTCAGGAAAAACAAAAAAAAAAAAAAAACAAGTTTTTATTTAAATATTAGCAATAATATTTCATCATTAAATTAAATTTGACTTTGACATTTTAATTATTATTATTATTATATTGCTTGTCCTACTTTTATTTATTTATTTTTTTTTCAATGAGCTTGATTCTTGGTGAAAAAAAAATAAAAAAAATATTTAAAAAATTAAAAATAAAAAATTTACAAAGTCATCATCAATGCAGTATAGGATTATTATTCAAAAGTAAAAGTAAATATATATTATATATATATTGGCCAAGATTATATAGTTGAGAAATTCAAGTTGCGTTTAGTTTGTTAATACTTGATGATGATGATGATGAGTCATTTTTAATAAATTTATCAACTCTTACCAAATAATTAAATTATTTACCTGACAATTGCTTGAACAAGATAAATTTGTGATTGTGGATCCATTTGTGATACATGTGGAAGTGCCATGTGATATACATGATCACCACCTCTTCTATTATTGTGACGAATATTATGACACTGTTGACAATAACGAATTGGATGATTACCATTGTAGCTTGCACATTCAATTGAAAAACAAACACTTATTGCTGATTTATCAGTTGCTCTGCAATTCTTTAATTAAATAATATTTTTATTTTTTTGTAAAAACATGTATAATAAATTATATATTTGAATAATTATTATGAAAAATTACCTTGTTTTCACAAACCATTGATACTTGTTGCATTGGATGAAGAATATCATGAAATATTTGATTTGGATGTTCACGATGAATTTCATTAGCACATTCAATACATAAATAAAGTGGTGGTGGCAATTCAGCAGCATATGTTATTGATATTCTGTGATCATAACACACTTTTCCAGCTTCAGCATTACCAGCATTTGGACAAGTATCACGTTGACAAATAAATGGTGTTAAATCATTTGAAAATTTCATTAAAACAGCACGACGATCAAATAAATTTTGATTAAATGTTGGCCAATAATAAAATAATAATTTTGCTGCTGATGCACGTGCTTGAGCAGTACCATAAGCAGCAACACATAGTATATCTTTAACAACACCATGTTTAAGTGCCATCAAACATTCCAACAACTGACAATGATGAGCTGCATTTGTTGAATATTGAAATATCATCATAATCACTGCCGAGACTGATTGACTTGCATAATTTTCAGTTTCATCAATTGTTTTTCTTGCTGAAAATAAAAAAAAAACAATTAAATTAATTTTTTGTCTAAAATATTGATTGATAAACTTACTTATGGTAAATGGAAGAATGTAAAAACACAAATGATTAACAATTTCTTGATGAAGTTCAGCTGGCAATACTGATATTGAACTTGCTGTTAAATATGCAAGTGTATCAAGAAGATCATGATCTAGAAATGGCATCAAGCAAGCCAAACACTGCAGTAAAGCCTCACCAAATGCTGTTGGTCATTTAATTATTTTCAATTATTAAAATTATCAAAATTAAATAGATAAAAATAAATTAATTTTTGTCAATTACCAGCAAGACCAATGTGAACAAATGAAACAACATCAACTAGCTGATACAATGCATTGTACAATTGTTTGTAATCCAAGCTTGGATAGAGTGCCAAACGTTCAGGATCAAATTTTTGTGATTTTAACATGTCCATTGGAGATTGACGAACTTCCTTCAATAATGCTAATAATAAAATTAATTATTAATCAAGTTTTTTTCGTTTTTTCTTTATATTATAATGAAAAATAAAAATAGAAATTATCTACAAATGACTAATATATTTTTTATCTATGATTCAGCTTTTTTTTTTTTTTTTCATCATCATCAAAAAACAAAAATAAATAATAATAATAATAGATTGATAAAATATTAAAAAATAAATTTGTCATACATAAAAGAGTCTGTGAAAAATATTTAACAGTGTTGGCCATGTCGAAACCAGAAGGGGTTGGTTGAGTTCCATGAAGAAGTCGTTGATAATAATCATGAAGACTCGTCAATTTCAACGTGTCTAAATAAACAATTGATATTAAATTATATTTTATGTAAAATTAAATTTATAAAATAAATTATTATCTTACAGGCAGCTGATCTAGTTCCCATGTTTTATTTATTTATAATTAAATAAGTTTTTATTGTAAAAAGTTATTTTTCATTTTATTTATTAAAAACATTTTCATTTAGATGATATATATTTTCGTGTCACGGTGACACACATTTGGAATACTGAATTTCAAGTGGTCCAGCGGGTCTATCATCTCGACAGATTTTATTATTTTCTCGTGAATATGCGCAACCATCATCAAGTATATCGATTTGTCAATTTTCCACAGATGCGCAGGTACATAAACTGCAGTTGAACTTTTCAAAAAAAAATTTAAATTTCTGTTAAATTCGATATTATGTATATAAACAAAGACATTTGAAATTTATAATTATTTTTAAATAACATCAATGATATTCATTTATTTTTTTGTTTTGAAAAAATAATAATAGAAATTTTCTAATGAAAATAAAATATAAATGTGTCACAAATCAATATTATTATAAAAAATTTATATAACAAGCTATAAACTCGTGTCTTTATATCTAAAATCTATTTTATATATTCAATCATTAAATCCAAAAATAAAGCTCTATCTTGATTCATCAAAATACAAAAATAAATAAAATATAGGTGTATATATATTTTTTAATTTAATTTTATTTATAAAATTTATCAACATTTATAATATTGAGATGGAATATAATATTTATAATTTACAATGTATTGATTTGTCTGTTGAAAAAATAAAATAAATAAATAAATGTAAGCATGTACATTTTACGCGCTGGCGCACCAACAAGAAAACAATGTTCAAGTGTTGTTGGTTGTTGGTGGTGTTCTGATGATGCGCCTGCGAAACAATATCGTTGCCTAGGACACATTATAGATGAGCACAAAATATTAAACTAAATATTAAATGTCAGTATCAATTGTACCATCAAACAGTAGACAACATCATCATTTATACGCAACTAAACCTAATTATATATCAATCAAGGTGAGTTCTTCTTCCTTCTTCATAAACTAAATTATATATGAAAAATAAATGTTGTTGCAAAGTTAAAAAAAATAAAAAATCAATTGAAGCATGAGATGTCGAGTTTATATTCCATGGACCCATGTGATTTAATAATATTATCAGTATAACACGCACCGTATGTCACCCTAATTACTATTTTTCACCCTAAATTATTTTCACCCCTTGATGTTTTTTTTTTTTTTACATACACACATATCAATACACCATCTAAAAAAATAACTCGTCACACATGTTTTCAACTATAAATTCAAGTGATAAATAATTAATTTTTCAATTTTTTTTTTTATTGGATCTCAGGTGGCATTGAAAGATACCACTTATTTTTTGACCCATTAATCATTTAATTTGCAACCCGTGCCCCCTCGCATTTAAATCATTGCAAAAAATAATTCAAAAAAAATAAAAGAGATGATAAAAGCTTTCTATATACATAAATAACTTAAAATCTATATATGTATATTATAAAATAGTTGTCATGTATATATATACCAACCAACACACAAGTTTAATCGATTTTTTAATACAAATGCGGTCGTGAGGCTATTTATATGGATGTATTTTATTCTGTTGGAAAAAATTATATAAAAAAAAGAAAAAGGGCTGATAACAACTTGCATGCATAAAAAGTTGAAAAAAAAAACTATTTATTTATTTATTTTAACAAGTTTTTCGTTTAACGAGACAAAGCGAATGTTGGTTCACCTTGGTCAATGAGTTCCTGGCTGTCAAGGTCCATTTGGTGCATGACTCAAACTAAAGTCAATGTGCTTAGCTATATTTAATTCTGATGATTAAATTAAATTTAAAAATATTATATGAAAAAAAAAAAAAATTTTAATATTAAATTTTTAGATTATGATTAATCAAGTTTTTATTGTTTTTTCTTTTATTTTTTGTCATTCAGTAGTAAAGCTGGATATTTTGTACGACGTACAATTGGAGCAACAGAAAAAAAACAAACTACGCATAGTGGTTTGGAGTGTAGTGGTGTCCTGACCTTCATTCAACAAATGTTTCCGAGTTCGTCGTGACTCAGGGAATGAAGGAGACTACTTTCCGACTCTTTTTATAAAAAAAATAAAAATAAAAATAAAAATATATATTTAAAGGAGAGATGAGTACAAAGATATCAAAAAATTCAAAAGACTCTGCACAGTCAACAGCGAACCATCGACAAGAATTATTGTCTTCAACTGAAATTAATATTTCTAGTAAGTTCATGTTTACTTTTTCAATAATAATATATTTGTGACTAGTGTATATTGTGTGTCTCATAATAATTATTATTACGTGTTTAAATTTAATTGCGGACTAAAATAATGATATACGTCAACAACAATAAATCATCAAAATAATAATAATAATGATTTTTTTTCCAATAGTTGACAACGAAAATCAAACGAATAATAAACGCTCATCAGTCGGCAAGTGTCAGGAAAAATCAATTAAATCATCGAGTCATAAAAATACAGAAGACATGCCTTCATTAACTAAAACATTTGTTGCATTTAAACGCCAAACATATCAACCCTACAAAGGTAATTTTATTATTTTATTTAATATTAATATTAAAATGACATCATCATCATCATATATAGAGAGAAATGATTTTTAAATATATATATTATCAAAACGTTGAGATATAATAGAAGCAATAGCTTTAAATATAATAATTTTTTAAAAAGCATGAAAAAATAAAAAACTCTTATATTGCACATTAACGCGACACGTGTGACTTTTTTCTTTTTTTTTTTTTTTTTTTCCCAATAATAATTTTCCAACGTAGTATGACTCATCCAGCTTGATTATTATCATCATCACAATATGTGTGTGTGCGTCTTTATCAAATAATAAAAATAAAAAAATAAAATAATAGAAATTGTTGTCAATAAAATTGAAAAAATGAGAACAAGCTTAAATACAGATAAAAAAATAATAATTAAGTATACATTTGAAATAAATGAGTACATATCGATATTACAATCAAATGAAATCAGTGTCACAAATAAAATCGCAATTTTATATCATCAAAGACAACACAAGTGTCTCGAGCTTATCTCTTAAAAAAATATAATAAATATTGCTACCTAATAATTATTGTGTTACAAATAAATATTTGATGGCTGCATGATGTCCTCGTTTGAAATATTTATATATTTATTTTATCATCGCATTACCTAAAAATAATTGCAATTATACAAATATACAATTCATAAGTATATCCACCTACATTATCATTATCATTATCATTATATTAAAAAAAAAAAAAATAGAAGGAGGTCGAAATTAAAAAATTCTGTTGCGTTTTCTTTGGATCGTATATATCTATATATACAAAAAAAAAAAACGTTCAATTCCTTTTCTTTGCCCCACTGTTGGTGTGTGCTGTGTGTCGTGACCGATACCACCAGCGCCTCGTACATTGAGGATGACTCATCCGCGCAATACATTCATACACTATCAGTGTGTGTGTGTTTAAAATATATACATGTATAGACAACAAGAACAACAACAACACATATACATACCAAGTTGTAACTAGCAGCAGCAGCAAGAGCAACAGCAGCAGGAAGACAGTACCACGAGGCATTATCCACAAGTTACACACACATATATATACATATAAACACATTCAATACACACACACACACTACCAACATAATTCAAACATTGACATTTTTTTTTTATGTTTTTTTTTATTATATTGTCTTGTCTGGGCCTAGGTATATATGTACATGCATACGTATCAAACTAATACATTGAAATTATCACTAATAAATGAATAAAAACGTCTCAAGTAGCAAAAAAAAAAGAGAGAGAGAGAGAGAATCCACGTGACTCAGTAAGTGTATATATAAGTGTTTCTTGTTTTTTTTTTTATTTATTTTGTTTAATTGAATGTGTGTACGTGAAAGAGCAATCGCATATGGCATCAAGTAATATCAAGCACCAACACAGGTAACATTAAAAAAATCGAGACCGTTTTGTGTGTTGAGAAGGCCGTGACGCGCGAGTTCCCCAAGTTTCTCAACCGGCCCCAGAGAACAGTCATCGCTCAGCATCGGTCGTTGCCGGTTCTTAATTTTTTATTAATATTAATTAACTTTTTTTTTTTTTTTTTCGTTTTTTTTTTTACTTTTTAATTTTTCATGATGATAAATTAAATTGATATATTTCTTTTACATTAATTTAAATGATCAAAAAATAATAATAATTTATAATTATTCAACAAGTGTGATTATAATAACGTATTTGCAAATTATACCAAGGAAAAGAAAAAAAAAAAAAAAGAAAAAAATATGTTCATTATTATCAAAGAACGGAATATGCGTGGTGATTACTTGAAGCTAATTTGTTTGGGTTTTAATGCTTTATATTATTATTAAATAAATAATACAATTTTTTTTCAAAGAGATAATTTGAATAAACAAAAGTGGATATTATAATAATTGTGTAGTAGTAGTAGCAGCTTTACATTATTGAATAACAAAACGGAGTAAAAAATTGGACGATTTCAAAATTCAAATGAGAGGTAGGAAAATATCGAGGGATGAATGAGTGATAAAGAGACAAGAAGGGGAATAGAGGAAATAGAGGAAGAGGAAGAAGAGAAAATTTTATGGGGGGGTGGGGGGAGAGTAAAGGGGGTTGCTAAAGATGAAACAGGTGCATCACTGTTGCTTGTTGCTTTTCTTGTATCTTCCTCTTTGCTTCTTCTTCTTTTCTTTTTTTTTTTTTTTTTTTTCGAAATACACCTGTCTCTTGATGGACGCATTGTACTGCTGGAAAATTCCATTTAATTTTATGAAAAAAAATGTATAATTAAAATTTAAAAAAAAAATAAATTGTATTTTTTTTTTCAATAAAAATTTCGAGTAAATATTTATATTGATGATATAATGAGTAATTGATTGTGCAATATAAAAAATTATAAATTGAAATTTAAAAAAGGATAAATATATGATGTTAAAGTTGTATATGTCGGTTGTTTAGTTGTAGCGTACGGTGGCGCTGATAATCGTATAATCGTACACAGTTACACACACTTTAACGAGAAATATAAAAAAAAAACTTTTCTTTTTTTCGTTATCTTTCTCTCTTTTTTTTTTTTTTTTTATTTTTTCATCTCGCAGAGATTTCTCTCGCATCTATCATGATCCCCCACTCTCTTTCTCTCTTATATCACACACACACACACACACATGCATGCACCTTCTAATATTAGGGGCTGAGTCATAAACTTTGGATCTTTAAGAAAAAAAAAAAATATAATAATAAATAAACGAGAGATAGATGCTATCGTCGTCATCGTCACGAGTATCTCGTTTTAAATTTAAACATTACCATTTTTTTCTTTTTTTTTTTTTATAATAATATAATTTAATTTAATTTAATTACACACATTGCTATTTGCATTTTCATCAGGGTTTTTTTTTTTTTTTTTTTTGTATTTAATATAAATTTATTTTAATTATTTTTCTTATCTCGACAAAAAAAAATAAATAAATCATCAATAATTAATCAATCAATCAAGGTCAAACATACAACCTTGATGTACAGTAAAAAAAATTCTTGGAAATTTTAATATAATTCTAAAAAATTTGTTATCATTTCTTTGTTTTTTTTTTATCAATAATGTGAATCATTATATTTTTTACCAAAGATAATAATTTTAATTATTTTTTTTTATGATAAAATTGTCAATATAGTAGATAATAAAAAAATGCATCATCATAATAATAATTATTATCATTACACTATACATGTATATATTATTATTGTTGTTGTTGTTGAAATAAAAAATAAAATTTTATATTTGCTTTGCGCAGTTTCATCTAGATTTGATAAATCCGGTAATGACGTCAGAAAAATGACGACCCTGGTGTTTTGTGAACCACCGATGAGAACGGCACCACTACGTTCCCGGGATAAACTCAAGCTTGTATTAAATCGTAGTCTCAGTGAGCCTGGTCCACCAACTGGTTGTTTTACATCACCATTACCACCAATAACACCAATAACACCAACATCATCAAGTGATACATCAACATCATCAACATCAACATTAGATACTGATAATTCAATGAGACAATGTTTAAATTTCAACAATAGTACAACAAGTATTGACAGTGGATTACCACAATCAGATATATCATCAACATCATCAGCTTCATCATCAACAAATATACATAATATTTGTCAACAAAATTATCGTGGTAATCAACGTTTACATTATCGTCGACAAACAAGTTTATTTCCATTTACATTGCCACAAAAAAACAGCAACAAACTGGAGACCACAAGTTTACCATCAAGTCCATGTAATCCATTATTATCACCAACAAACAATGAAGACTCAACATTACAACGTCAATTAATTATAAACAGTATTAAAATTATAAATGCTGATGAATTGGCAAATAAATTATCATTGTTTAATAATAATGATGATGATGATGATGATGATGATAATAATAATAAAAATGATTTTATGATACTTGATTGTCGTGGTTTTACAAGTTACAATATGAATCATATTAAGAGTGCTGTTAATTTTAATTGTGGTGCAAGTATATGTAAACGAAGATTAGCAAGTCGTCGTGTACTTGCTGATTTAGCTAAATTTGATAATGATACTTGTATCGTTAAAAATTTACATGATTTTATATTGTATGATGAATCAACAACAAATATTGATGATTTACACTCAAAAAGTCCATTATTTTTATTGATGGTTGCATTATTGGAGGACAATAAAGTACCAGTCTTTCTTCTTGGTGAGTTTATTTTTTTTTTTATATATATTTAATAATTTATTATCATGCAATACTTAGTATACCACGTGGTAAACAAATGCACTATAAATATATATCTGGCAACATTTTCATAAACAAATTTTTATTTTTTAAATTATTATTCAAGGTTTAATAGAACAAAAATTCATGAAATATCATTGAGGAAATAAATTTTCTTTTAATTATTATTATTTTTTTTTATTCTTTAAGAAGATGATGGATAAATAGACGATGATTATTTGATATATATATATATATACAAGCGGAAAAGACGCGTACGATGAAGGACGTTTGTCAGATGATGATGATAGTGTGTGTGTGTGTGTGCGTGTGTGGAATTAGTGGGAGTTCAAGTGGGCTTTTGAATTGTTTTTATGGATGAGAGGTGGAAAGGGGGGTATGAAAAAAAAAAAAAAAAATGGAATAAAAATTGCGATGGACGAGCAAGGTAGGGATCTCTATTCATAGAAATGAGTCATATTCAAGACGACGTGAATAGCCCAGCTGAATTTGCGCACAACTTTTTTTTTTTTTTTTTTTTTCTAAATTTTCATGATTTTTAAAGATTTTTTTTTTGGTTATAAAAAAAACTTGAAATATTATTATTTTTTAATACTCCAGACACCATGGCAACTTACTCATGATGACCTAATTTTACTTTTATTTTTTTTATTCATTATTGAACTTGATTGTTTTACATAATTTTTATATAATAATAATTATATTTGAATTAATGCCAAATATATATTTTTTATAAATATTAATAAGACACCTGTCTGAATTGTTAAATGAATTTTATGATTTATCATTTATGCGTCAACTTAAATTTATATCTATACCATCACCATTTGTCTTTTGAATTTTAGTTGAACAAACTTTTATCTCTCATTCATCATGAACAAAAAAAAAAAAAAAAAGAAATAGATTATTGGCGTTGATTTCATTTAGCAACCAATTGAAATTGCCAAAAAAAATATTACATAAATTTTTGACCTATTTTATATAGGAAAATATATTTATTTTTATATGTCCGATCAATTTATTAAAAAATATTTTTCAAGTGATATACATTTAAAATGTGCGTGTATATTTTTTTGTTATCACATTATATTATATTTTGATTGGCTTGCTAAATTAACTGTGCATTTTGATATCGTAATGTCTGTGAAGATAAGGCCATCAAGGCAATGTGTTCATATACACATAAATATACCACGATGATGATGATGATGATGATAGTAAATGTTGCAAACGAGTAGTTGTAATTTTGATGGTTGCTAAGTTGTGCAACAATTCTGAGATCATCATGAACGATTGACCCGGGGATGTGTCTTGCTCTCAAAACACTTTGAATACTTTGGCTAAATAAAATCATATATAAATGTAATCAAAGTTTTTTTTTTATAAATTTAACAATATAGTATAATTTTTTAATTTACACATGGTTCATCACTAGTTTTGTTTTTTTTTTTTTTTTTTAATTTTTAGTTTGTAAATAGAGTGCAGGATAAATATACTACTCAAAGCTTTCCATTTGGTCGGTGACTCATCCGTGTTTTATAGTTCCCCGACTATATTCAACTTTGTATATTTGTATATAGGGGTTTCAAACAGACAACTTGGCACTGTCACTACACACACACACACATACACATACATATTTTTATTTTATTTATTTTTTTTTTAGATTTTCAAATGATTTTCCACCTCGTGATACCTGCCCACAAAAGGGTTTCTATCTCTATCCCTTATCGTTTTGTTTTATTTTTATTTTATTTTTATTTAATTTTGTTGATGACTAACCAGACTAGGTATACATTTATATACAATGCCCGCACTTGGAGTTGGTGGTCCTTTTATACAAATAGTACATAGCAGGTATTTAAATAAAGGGGAAAATTAAACATGACTAATCATCATTCTGCTACTGTACATATTTCCAAAAATACATTACAATTTTCGACAATGAGATATATATACCTATTTATTAATTTTCCTTATATATATAAAAATTAGAGTTTATTTTAATTTATTTTATGATGATGAGAATAATTTAAATTGATGCGTCCCCTTTTCCTGTCTTTCTTATCAATATAATATATACTTCCTGTATATAAGTTGGTTACACGATTTACAATCGCATACACACCACCATCACTATCATTATTTTTTATTTATAAAAAAAAATAAAACAACAAGAGAATATATTGCATTATTATATATACATATAGCTGACTATTTGTATCATTCATTCATAAATCCACACGACGATAATGATGATGATGATGATGATGATTATCATAATATTTAAATATCAAGTAAATGGAATAACAAAAAATAAAATGTAACTTCATTCAGTTTGAGTTGACCTGTAAGAATGTCAATTACAGTATTATATATATTTATGTTAATAATATGGCTTAGTTATTTTCCATTGAACACAACTTTGATGTCATCAATTCATTCAGCTTTTTTTTGTAAATTTAATTATCAAAAAAGTAAAAAAGTATAATGATTTTACAATTTTAATAATTTAATAATAATAAATAAAATAAATTATTCTTTTGAAATGATTTAATTTAATTTTTAATATTTTTCATTGTCAGCTGCAGCTTTTGATTACAATTATTATTACTATTATTACTATTATTATTATTATGTGAGTCATCAGATGTATTTTTAAGTGTATCAATGACTAACCCACCCTTTTTTTTTTATTTTTTTTTTTTCCATTACTCCCCCAATATATATGAAAGAAAAATTGGTATGAGGGGGTACTCGAGGCTTTATTCATATATAAATATACCAAGTGCATATGACGTGGAATTACCAATACCACACCCCTTCTTATTCGTTGCCACTACGACTGCTTATATGTACCCTCAAAATGAGATGAATGATCTTTGAAATTGTACATCAGTGTATATATGTATAACCGAACTTTACTATATACAATAGATCCTTGAAATTTTGCTTTTTTTGTTGTTTTCTTTGTCAGTGAATTTCATCACCAGTTATCCGCATATGTCAACTTTTTTTTCCAGTTTTTAATATTCTTCCATGTCAAAGTTTACTTTTTTTTGCTAAAACACGTCATGCCTATATATACACATGTAGACTGACCAACAATTATTTGGCATTATTCATGAACACAAGACGCCAATTGTAATTTATGACAAATAATACATATAAATAGCAATATGTAAACATGAGGTGTATAGCTCTTTCAAACAAACTGACTCAATATAATTTATTCCGGAATTTTTTAACCATATACATATAGTTACAAATTTTGGAAAAAAAAAAAACGAAATAGCTGACGACGTGAGTCTACACTTGACAAGTGTATTAGACTAATTTTCTTGGATTTTTTACAGTCAACAATTCTAAAAGAATTTTCCAAATAAAAAAATACTGCAGGTAAAGGGGAAAATATTTAAAAATTACGTGACATTTTTGTCTTTTGATTTCATGGGAAAATATTGAACAATAGATGTTTTCTATTGTGTGTCTAGTCTTGTCTATGGTTGTTGAATAAATGACTCAATGATATTATATATGTATATGGTATTATGGTGTACAAACTATAGCTTACTTTCACTGTGAGTCATCAGCCAAATAACATTTATCTCAACTTTATGATCCACTTGTTTTCATCCATTCAATTGTTGCTAATATTTATTGACAATACTATTTTTTTTTCCATTATTTTCTAGTTTCGAAACTAGATTTGTGATATTTTAATTTTTTTTTTTTCTTCATTATAAATTTCACTAAATATCCAACAGAGCGAAACGAACAATAATTATATATACTTTATTATTGAAAATAAATTATTTTACTTGCGACTTGTTATGTATTCATGTATACATTTTAAAAAAATATCTTGATAATTATTATCAGGGCTAAAAGTAGTGCTTCAGTGAGTTATTTTTTTTTTTTCGTCATCATCATCATCATCATCATCATTATCTTGATGATTCATTCTTCCCCTTAGGGCGCTGTCAAATCAGATATACACATTTTTGTTATTTTTATCACGAAAAAAAAGTTAAAAAAGTCATAAAAAAAAAAAAAAAATCCATAGAAATTTAAAAAAAACTTGGAAAAACATAAAACTTATAAAAAGAATTTTAGAAATAAAATTTAAGATTGATTGCAGCCATGACAATTAACATGTTTAAAACTGTAAAATTATTGAATAAAAAATAATAAAATAATTTATTGAATTTGTTGTTGAACAGCATTCCTTGATGTATAGTCAGCTATAGCTCGCGTAGTCGTTGTCGTTGTCGTTGTTGTCTATACACCTCGGCCTTGCCAGCGTCCTCAGGACTTGCCTCTCTCGTATATTATTCACCATTCTACCTATATCTTAACTTTTATATATATGGCTCTCGTTCGTTGAGCCTTATTACTATACGCATATACAACCATTTTCATTAATCCACATGACAACCCACGCACTTCCTCGATCAATTTAAATCACCATATGTATATGTATAAACTCGTTTTAAATTTTAATATAGACAAAATGTATAACAATATAAAGAATAAATACATTTTTCTAAAAAGTAGACAAAATAAATGACTCACTGTTGCAGTCACCGCAATATTATTTAATCTCGCAAGTTTTTGATAATTTTTCCAGTCATAAGAAAAACAAGATGATGGTGATGACTGATGACAAATAAAAAATACCTTAACAAGTTGAAAATGAGAAAAGAAAAAAGCACATATATAGTGAGACACGTGCTGTCTATTGTGTGTGTTAATGCAAAGACACGTAAAAGGAATGACTGTATAATCGTTTTAACGTTTTAATGTGAATCACCTCCTGGTGATCTGACTGACCTTCACACGAAAAAAGTAGAAAAAAAAAGAAAAAAAAATACGTGAAATAAATAAAATAAATAAACTTAAATCCAAGATAAATTACAAATAAAGAAATGCTCCGGAATTTAGTATGAAAAATTTTCATTTTTTTAAGCTGGAATGTGCATGATATGAATGTTACACCAACTATATAAACGAGATTAACATTAAATTATAACTCGAAATAATGATTCACCACAAGTTTTGGATTATTTTGTGTGTGTGTGTTGGGCTATTCATGGACCATCACCAACCACGTGGATACATGTCGTTTAATTTTATAACAATCCTGGGGGTTATTTAAAATAGATTCCATAAAAATAAAAATGATAAATTAAATATTAATTAATTAGTGAAACAGTTTAATGACTCAATGTTCTTAATTTGTAATATTCCATGTCTGGAATAATAATCTAATGATTCCATCAAATAAATACACAATGAATCATTTTTATTTATTTATTTGATTTTTTATTTTCTTTTTTTTTCTTCGTATGAATCATTTTAAAATAAAAAATAATAAAAAAAAAAAAAACTGTCAATAGTTTTTACATTGTCACGAGTCAATGACGTACATTTTCACACGTTTTAATAATAAATTACGTCAAATAATAATTAAAGGAAAAATAAAAACCCCAAGTATAAAAAAAATAAATAAACAAAATATTGTTGTTGTTGTTGATGGACCCTAGGCTAGATAAATCAGCCACAAACCCGATTACGATGAGTCATAATATTCCCTACATCATGATAACCGTCAACCCTCCTGATAATATTGGTGCATCATATAGGCATATATATATAATACACACAGTGTGAACATGAAGCGTGTCAAAGACGTCTGTCTCTTTGACACACTTATATATTAACCAAATATCAAATAATCCAAAAGCATTATATTTATTTATAAATAAGTTACACTCAGTCAGATCCATCTGTTCCATCATCAAAATAATAATTCAACAATATATGTAGCTCATTTTCCACATTAATTTAATAATAATGCTTAATTCTTCATGGCTTATTCATGACAAATCCAAAAATAAAAATACAAATTTCATATCAATATATAGTATAATAATTGGTCATTTATGAGTCATTTTTATATTTTTTTAAATATCAAACAATGGGTCATCGTAATCGACAACAGACAACACACTGTCTCAACCATTAATTATAATCAAATTTATTTACAATGATGATACATCATCATCATGATCTTTTAGGTGTTTTTTTTTTCATTATTAAATAATTTAACAATATAATTATTGTTTTTTTTTCCACAAAATAATATTGTCTTTGTATTAATATATTTAATTATCATCAGAGGTGTATACACTGTTATTAAATCATGACAAATATTTATCCTTGATGTAAATAAATAATTTCTAGTTAATTGTTTTGTTACTCATGTAAAATAAAAAATGACTAATTATATTCAAAGAAAAACAAAATTAACCTGTTGAGTTCAAAAGTTGCAATTAATATCATCATTAATATAAGGTGAATAGAAAAAAAAAAAAAAAAAAATTGAAATTATTCTCAGGACAAGGTCAAAAGAACATTATAATAAGTTAAAATTAAATAAATAAAAATAAATAAATAATATACATAAACGAGGAAGAAGATGAATATTGTTTGTATTTATTCGTAAATGTTCGTGAATGTTCGGAGATTCAATTCTCCCTGATTCTCCCACTGTGTGACGTCACATAAAATAAAATAAACCAATGAAAATTGAGCATGGTGAGTCATCCACGGTGTCTCGTGTGAATACACTGCGTGTAGAATTGCTGTCGAATTTGTTGGTCAGTCGCATTTGTACGAGCATTCTGAGCACTTCTGTCTTGAAATTTAACATATTATTATTAACAACAACAACAACAATATCATTACTGTGTTTAATATATATAGACTAAATTGTTTATTTAATTAAATAAATTCAAAATAATTTATTGACAATTATTAATTTAATAAACAAAAAAAGTAGTGCTACAACAGTAAATTAGTGAAAAATAATTATAATAATTAAAAAGTACAGTTTGGTTGGTGACTATTGTGTGTGCTGTTGAGAGATAAATTTTAAAAATGAGGATTAGAAAGCCACCCTGTCTTTTCTTGAGGCTGGTGCCCTTCGATAACATGGAAACCTGGGGTAGGTTGCAGTCCCGCTGAAAAAAATATAAAAGAAAATTTCTTTTTTTTTTTTTTTTTTCTCATTTTCATAAGCCTTGAAAATTTTCTCGATGATCTTTGAACGACAAAATCCATAATTTATAATTTCACCTTGTGTTTCTCAGAATATTCCTGTAGTTTTATTGTTTTTTTTTTTTCGGTTCTTTTTCTTTTTTTTTTTCAAAGGATAAATACACACAGGGTTCTCAATGACATCATCAAGTCCCAACTTCCTGGAAATACGATTCCATCATTATCCAAATACACATACTCATCATAAATAATAATAATAATGATGATGATGATGAATAATCAACTTAAAAATATAATTTTTATATATTTAATTAATTAATTAACTAATTATGTTTTTTTTCTTTTTATTTTTACAGGAGGTCATAAAGAATTTCAAAATCGTCATCCTAATTTATGTGAAGCAACATTACGTGATGAAAATTCTGGCTTTCCAGTTGATCCATCAACAATAAATGGATATGAAAATTCTTCTAGTTTTCCATTTATGAAAAATAGTCAATACACTAATAACAACAATAACAACAACAACAATAATAATAATAACAATGGTAAACAAAGTCTAACAAAACATGACATTGATTCACATCCAGCATCACGTGTTTTACCATTTTTATATCTTGGCAATGGTACTGATGCTGCCAATATTGATACATTAAAGAAAATAAATGCAACAAGAGTTTTAAATGTAACATCACAATTACCTGGTTATCACGAAGAAAGTGGTATTAAATATTTACAACTACCAGCAACAGATTCTAGTCAACAAAATCTGAAGCAGTACTTTGAACAAGCCTATGACTTTATTGGTAATTATTATTATTATTATTATTATTAATATTTTTACATCTTAAATAAATAAACGAATCAATCATCCATTTCATTATCCTGCACAGTTGGAATATATACCTATATATTTTACGGTCTGATTGACCTGTTGAAATTTTAATTTAATATTTATTTCATTGGTGGTTGAGTTGGAAAAAATAAATTTATTATTATTATTATTATGCTTGAAACGCGCATCAGTATTCCGGAGTATTTTTTTTTTCTTTTGGGGGGTTTGTTTTGGGGTTCTCTTGACGGTTAGAAAATACGAGGGGAAAGTATAAACCATATAATGAAAAAAAAAAAAAAATTGTTGCTTAAATTCCACCAGTTGCACATTGGGAAAAGAAAAAAAAAAAAAAAGGGGTCTTGTGTTGTGTACTCACATGGACACACCACCAAGATCAAAAACCAGGTGATGGTGTGATATATATATATAATATAATATAAGGGAGACAAGTATATAGCCAAAGAGAGAAGGACGTTGAATTTGTGCGTGTGACTCATGCGTTTTCATGAATGGGAAGTTGGTGTTTTTTTATTTTTTATTTTATTTTATTTTTCTTCCTCCCCTAATACGCGTATCTCCCTGCATTAAATGATGTTTGTATGTGGATGATGAATATACACTGCAGTCAATGGTCCACCGGATACAACTGATTATGTTCCATTTCCGTTGTAAACCAATGCATCTATGTTAACGTAATTTTTTTATTATCAAAATAGATCAAGTATATAGGTATATTTTATAACTATGTTATTAAACATTTTAACAGCCAGGATGTTTCCTAGAAAAATATTTATTTTCTTTTATTGTCATAATGATGAAAAAGTGAAAGTTGACACTAAAACAACAATAATAAAATTATTTTATTTATGAAAAAATTTGAAAAAAAAAAAAAAAAAAACAATATACTTATATATATAATTTTGTTGAGCCTGGACTTTGCTATAATTGAGAATGTACATTTTAAAATGAGTCATACTGCCAAGTGATACGATAGCGTCGTTGTCATTGTCGTCCCCTATATATATATTTATTTATTTATTTATTTATTGCGTTATAAAATTACAAAAACATTTAGTTGGTCAACCAGCATTTCAATTGTTAAGAATTAATATAAACTCAAAATATTATAATAAAAATCAATAAAAATAGTTATAATTAATTGAATTAAATTTAATTTGTTACAGAGGATGCAAGAATATGTGGTGACACTGTATTGGTACATTGTCAAGCTGGCATATCAAGAAGTGCAACAATAACAATTGCCTATGTTATGCGTCACAAAGAAATATCATTAGTTAATGCATACAGTTTTGTCAAAGCAGCAAGACCAATAATAAGTCCAAATTTTAATTTTATGGGACAATTACTTGAACTTCAACAAGCTCTAAAAATACAAGATACAAATAATAGCTGTGAAGATTTACATAGCTTTAATCAGTATCGAAAAAATCATCAACAATATAGCGAAAGTGTAACATCAAGTTGGGGCGTTTAAAATAATCATATTGTTGTTATTATTATTATTATTATTGCTAAATTCAAATTTATTTCATTATTACATATCTCAAAATGTGACTTTTATTATTATTATTATTATTAATATAATCGAGTTGTGGCGCGTATTACATATTATATATATCTATTTTGATGATGTATGTGACAAGATTTGTTGATGGCGCAAGACAAAGTGAGGTAGCTAATAATTTAAAAAATAAAATGTTAATTGATGATCATGTAAATACGTGAAACTATATGATTATTTTCATATGCTCGGCTGCTGCTGAGAGAGGGAGAGAGAGACCTTTTTGTTGGTCTTGAAATTATAAATGCACAAATATAGTTGAGTAATTATTTTTAATTGTTTAATAATTTTAACCTCAACAATTTAAAGACTTTTATTATGAAAAAAAAATTAATAAATATTATGAAAAATTATTATATCCAGAAATTAAATGGCAAAAAAAAAAAATAAAAATAAATAAATAATGATAATAATAGTAATGTATGTACGTCGGTTTATTGTGTTGACGAGTACTTATGAGATTTATGAAAAATTGAGTTGAAAAAAAGAGAGAGAGAGTGTACCTTAGCAACAATCATACATTAATTATTAATACGAAATATTTTGAGGTTGAAAGTTAGTTTGTAAGAATTTTATTAAATTAATTTAGTTTATTTTGATTTTCGAAACTTTTTCTTAATTTTTTTTTTTATTTTTCTTTTTCGATCCTTGAGTAATGGTTTTTTTTTTTTTTTTTTCTTTAATAGCATTTAAAAGATTATTTTAATGATCCAACAAACAAAATTTAAAAAAAAAAATGAAAAAATCATGGTGATCTAGTCGTTTGTTGGGATAAATGAAAAAAAAATAAAAATAAACAAACATGTAATTGATTTAAAAATAATAAGACAACATAAATTGAATTTATTGTTAATCCAAGTGTGAAAATACCGGGGAAATTATATCATCAAAGACATGAGGTTTATGTTTATAATATTATCATTAATATTTTTTTTTTTTTTTAATTTAATAGTTTAGATTTAATTAAAATAATTCATCATCGAGATCAGTTATTTTTTCATTGAAATAACATTTTGGTAATATAAATTGTTAACCAAAAAAGAAAAAAATATATATATATAATAATAATAAGCCATTTATGACTGATCTCTTGATGTTGATGAAAAAATATGTTTATATTATAATAATTTAATAATTTTTTGAAAACGAGACTTGTAATTCCATGGCCAACGTCGGCAAAATAAATGAATGGCTCGAGTTTTCATCCTCGGGGAAAAATTAAAATTAAAAAAATGACAATAATCGCTGTAACAAATATATATTTTAAAAAATGAATAGAATTGAAGAAAAAAAAAACGAGTACATATCAGATTGTCGCCTTTTTTCTCGTGATGAAATTAAAAAAAAAAAAGAAATATATTAAAGAGAGGTGATTACATCTTGTAAAATAGTATTAAAAAATAATAATAATAATAAAGTATACTACTTGCTCGTTTCGGCATTGATAAAATGCTAATAATTGTACATCTTGTAAATTAAATGAAAAAAAAAATAATACATATTGTGAATTTGAAAGCGAATAATTGTTAAATGGCCTGAATTGTAAATAATAATTGTGTAAAAATATTATCATCATTATCATTAAATAAAAACAAAAAATATAAAATAAACAAAACAGGGCAAAGATAAATGTGTTCATAGTACCTGTTGCATAAATTTTGAATAAATAATTTATGTCTATTTTATGATTTATTTATTTTAACAAAAAGTTTATTTATATTTACAAAAATTAAATTTCAGCAGCAATCAATACTTGGTCATCATCATCATCATCATCATCTAGATATTCTCTTTGTAAGCTTTTTCCTTTATAAGCTAATTTAATAAAAAAAATCATTGACACAAGGCTTGATGTTATAAATAATGAGATTACAAAATTTAACAATATTTGATCATTTTTTGATGAAAAATAGATTAATTTATCAGCTGGTTTGTGGACAATTAAATTATCGGTTAGTGTTTTCATTGGAAAATTAATACAACCAGCATTTTGTTTGAAATTCATCCAACAAATTTCCTCCAATATTTCAAGGCACAAATGAAAATCATCAGTTGTTGATAAATTATAAAGATGAAATATAACTGATGATGCAAAAGTATCAATTTCAGCTTCTACATAAATATCTTTTTCTGGAAAAAAAGAAAAATACCATTATTATAAATTAAAAAATAATGATTAATATGCTTACCTAATATTGTTTTATTGTAAATGACATTTTGATCCCACATTAAAATAACAGATAACAGTGATTCATCATTGCTTCTGTATTCGATAAAAGTAGATACTAAAAAAATGAAATAAATAAATAATAATAATAAAATTAAATTACTTATCACTCGAATGAATAAATGATAATATAATTAAATGGAATTAAAGCTGACCAGTTCCATGAATTTTCCAATTATCTATATCTCTGTGACATGCTGCTGAGTGTTTCTTATATTCACAATGAAACATTGGATCAATGGATGGCCACATCTTTAATAAAAATAATATATTTATTAATGAATAATTGATAATATCAACAAATGACATTTAAACATACCCAACTGAATAGAGAGACACAAGCATAGACAATTAAAAAAAATAATGGATATATTAAACAGTGAGTGGCCATTTTATATTGTTTTTATTTTTGATTAGTTATTAATAGAGTATATATTTACTGTGACAATGATAATCTTCATTAAAACCGGCACATGATGACGATTGTCTAAAGAATTAAAAAAAACAAAAGACAGTTGGCGTCCCCACTCTCAGAATTTTTTAAATATTCATCCAGATGAGAAACGAAGAAAACTGTAAACGTTTTATCATCGACTTGAATAAAACGAGAATTTCAGAAATCTTTTAGAAATAGCAATTAATTACTAATTATTTATTTAAAAAACATTAAAATAAATAAAAAATGATAATTTAATTTAAATTTTTTTTATTTTTTTTTTTACAAAATAAAATAAGCAAGTAAAAAATAAGATAATATATTTCTTATCGACATGATCAATTTATTTATTGTTTATTTAAACATAACAATTGATTGTGTACATATTTTCATTTAATTATATTTTTTAGTCAATCGCATTGTCGGTTAATTTTTTTTTTTTTACACATATTTTTTCAGTCTCGCAGATTATTTAATTTAAATACAATTTATTTCAAGATTTAATCATGCAAACAACTTTAAATTTTTTAAATGGAAAATTCATCAATCATCACCAATCGTATGACACATTTCTCTTTTATTCATTGTCAGTCTCTAATTAAATGTAAATGTCAATATTATTTTCAAATTCTAGATAAAAAAAAGACTCAAAAAATTGAAGTAAAAAAAAAAGATAACTACGTTAATTCAATTGACAGATAAAATGTCAATAATCATAAATGTTTAAACATTGATATAATAAATTTTTGTTTTTTTTGTTTAATCAAATTACAATCTAAATATACCTATATATTTATGAAATTTTATTTAAATATTTAAATATTTTGACTTTGTTAATTTAATAATTTTTAAAATTCAATTAAACATAGATGAAATAACATTAATTACTTGCAAGTGAAGCCATTGCCCTGATGAGAGCTGCATTTTCTTCACGTAATCTTTCACGTTCCATTGTCATTTCTCGTTGTTGCTGTAACAATTCTGTTTGTAATGCAAGTATTTTTTGATCCTGATTTTCAAGAAGAGCACGAAGTCTTCTATTTTCAGCATGTGCATGTTCAATCAACTGTAATTTAATTTAATATTTAAATACTCTTTCTTTCTTTCTTTCTCTCTTTTTTTTAAATAATAATAATAATAATATTTCTATAATACTTACATCTTGAGTGGTATCACCAGTTGGTGTTGATGTTCTTGGTCTTGGTGGAATTGTATCAACTTGTGCTGCATGATTACCATGATCAGACTGATTGACACTGTCTGATTGATTTAATGAATCAAATTCTTCATCATCTGCCTCCAAATCCGAGTGACTAAAATTCAATAATTATTTTAATTTATTTCTATAATTAATAAAAAAGAAAAAAATTAATTTAAAATTACCTTTTATTTCTTCTCTGTGTGTAGACCTTGATATTTCTTTCCTGCAACAAAAATAATTGAAAAAAAAATATATATATATATATATTATGTGCATTAAATAATATTTAAAATTAAAATTAAAAAAAAAAAAAAAAGAAAACTCTTCTGCCTGAGCTCGTAACAATCTGCTAACCTGGCAATTATAAATTTAAAAAAAATTACAAAAATAATAAAAACAAAGAAACCAAAAACTTACTTCGATTAAATCATGATCGAGAAATTCATTATGATGAGTATTGTGTTATAATATATTACTTATAAATAATATACAAAAAATAAATAATAAAATATAATTTAGAAAACAGTAACAATCTGCTAAGAATTATACAACAAAGAAACCAAAAACTTACTTCGATTAAATCATGATCGAGAAATTCATTATGATGAGTATTGTGTTTAGTCTCAATGCACGATCCACCAACTTCTTCTTCATCCTCATCAGTACTACCGCCTGTACTCTATGATATCCATCAAATGCAATTAATAAAATAAATAAAATAAATAATAATTCAAACCTTATTTTTTCCATGTACAATATCTTATATCAATAATAATAATAAACCATGCATCGATAATAGGTATATTTTCATGGTTTATTAAATACCTCAGTTGATGGTAGATGTACAACACCAGTGCTTCTTCTTTTTTCTCTTAATTTTCTACGATCTCGTTGTTGCTTGCCCTTGTTGATATGAGTTGGCCTGTGTAAACAGGTCACGACACTTGATACACTAGAACCAGATTTATCATTTATCCATTAGATCTACATTAGGAACAAGAGGAAAAATCCAAGAGGAAATAAATAATTTATATTTATTATAACTCACCGACTTGTTACACGTTTATCTTGTTTTCTCATTATTGGTTTATTTTGTTGATTATTATCATGATCAACTGGCAAGACATTTGTTGAATTACCACCAGATTCACAAACACCCTGATGATCCTCTCCATCAATATTATTTTCTAAAATATAATAACAATTATTATGTAATTGTCAATTATTATTGATGATATATAAAATAGACAAACTTTGAAAATTAATAGCTGTTATATTGTCGCCAGTTCTTGGTGGTATAATACGTGCACGAGCTGTTCTTATTCTTGATCTTCTTGAATTTAATTCAAAATCATTGTCAAAATCTTCTTGGCTAACTGAGCTTGACGCCATGCCGGTAATATCACTGCTTAAAACAAAACAAAAATAATAATTAAAAACAAAACCAATAAGTAAGATGCATATTTTATTAATGATAATGATAAATAATAATGAAATAATAATAAAATAATAAAGCTTACTAAAAATATTGAGACATCTGAACAAAGACTTGGTTGGATGTTTTTGTTACCTCGTCAGCAAGATAGTAGATAGTATATATTTCAATCAATAAAATAATAAAAATAAAAATAAATAAATAAATAAATAAATATAATTAACCAAGTTTTTTCTTAGCCAAAAAAGGAGACTGTTCTAAAAACAAGAAAAAAAATAAATAAATCAAACACAGAAAAAGTACATAAGTAGCATAAGAAAAAAAAAAAAAAAAAAAAAAGCTAATTATTTTATTTTTTTTAACTAATCTATAATCGGCAATCGGGTATAGATGAGTCACTTGATATGTTGTAAAAAAAAAATAACTTACCTGGGTTGTTAATGTCGATTTATTTATTAATTATTATTTATTTAAAAATAATAATTTTTTATTTATTGTTTATTTTTTTTATAAATAAAATGATTGTCTATTTAATTTGCCACTTGTTATTTACAACAATTGACAGCTGTCAATCCAAAACACACTGAATAATATTTGTCATATGACAAGAGAAAGAGAGAGAGAGAGAGCTGTCGTGTATTTGTGAGATGATGATGATGATAATAATAATAATTATTATTGAACGTTTGATTTGATACAACAACAACAACAACAACAAAATACACGTTTGCAAGAGAGAGGGAAAATCTTGAAGGCAAATTTACATTGTCATTAATTTGCACATTAAATATCAGCCTTAAATTCAAAATCATCTTTTTTACATCTATTGATATTGAAATACAAGATAACGAATTATGATTATAATGTATATTATAGTGTGTTTGATGACATCTGGTAAATTCAGAATTGTCTGAACCCTTCCCCCCCCCTGTTGTTGATGATAATTATCAATAATTATTTTAAAAATGTTTTTAAAAAAAGAGTTAATTTTTATTTTTTATTTCGTTCATGTTTATTTTCATGTAAATTTTATTATTAGCGTCAATTTTCATTTAGCGATATATAAAGATGGCGCTGAAAAAAAAAAAATAAATAAATAAAAAATATAAAATGGCGCTGTTAATACCACGCTAAAATTGTGTAAAACTTTGTAAAACTGATGCAAACTGATGTGTGCAAATTGCAATAGAATATAAATAGCCTCGTTATTTATTTCAATTTTCAATATTATTTTTTCGGCAATAAATATATTAATTATAATAAAACAACAAATTTTAAAAGAGAGTCTTGGATAATTATTAATTAATTTACAGATAGTCTAAGGTAAGACAAACTAAGTATTTATTTTTAACAATTTTTAAATATTTTATTTTTGTCTTTACATATTGAATGTATTTAATTAAAATTTAATTTATTGTCATATTCATATGATTATTATCATTGGATAATATTTTTGTTTAATGAAAAATTATTGTACATTTATAATATTCGGCTCAACAACCTGTCGTCGTCGTCGTCAGCTGTTGGCCAACTTTTGAGTTATTTTTATTTCTCATTTCCTAGATGTATCATCATGATTTTTTATTTTTTTTTAAATTAACTATATTTGAGACACTATAGACACACTAAAAAAGTATGTTGTTAAATTTTTCAATAATATCATTTTAAATTTAATAACAAGAAAAATGTGTTGTTGTTGTTGATGTTGTTGATTAATTAATAAATGTACTTAAATTATAAATTTTAGATGAGTGATGTACCAAAATTATGTGGAAAAAGACGAAGTATTGTACGACGTATTGGTTCATTTCTACCAATTGCACCACCACCAAAAATATATGTCAGTGTAACATCGTTGCATTCCATGACAAATTCAATGATTAGTGAAGAAACAAATGGAACATTACCTGATTATAATGAGTAATTATATACCTATTATTTATTATTTTCTTTATAATTTAAAACTAAATAATATTTATTTATTTATTTATTTTAAATTAGTGGTAGATTATCTGGAAGTAAACCAGATTTATTAGAGCCAATTAGTTTTGGATCAGAAATACGTCTTTTAGCATTGGAACAAGAGCTTCAAGAATTGAGGTCACAAGTGTCTGTTATTGTTAAATCAACAACTACAAAACAACCATGTAAGACAATTTATAATAATTATATAAATAATAATATAAATAATATAATAATACATAATAATAATAATTTAAATTGATAGATTCTTCAACAACATCTCTAATGTCAAATGGTAATTCAAATAATAATAATAATAATAATATAAAAAGTAAACCAATAATACCACCACCACCTCCACCACCATTACCACCACCATCAACACCACATATTGCCAGAAGATCAAGTTTACAAGATCACAAATTAGAAGAACGTAAAAAACCACTTATTGCACAAAAATCAATGGGTGATATGCTCAAGGATATTGATAAAATTAAATTGAAACCTGTTGAAAGGTAATAAATAATAATAATAATATTCAAATTATGATGATGATTATTATTATTGAATAGAAATTTAATTATTAATTTGCTGATTTGATAAATTTATAGATCACCTGGTGGACGTCCATTGCGTGCTGCTAAACGTGAAAATAGTCCTTGCACTGATTTACAGGAAATTTTACGTAAACGTTATCATGCAATGACATCGCCAGATTCAAGAAACTCGTCTGCCTTGAATATGGATGATTCATTTTGAAAATGACAGTACAAATAATAATAATAATGCATTTTTCATCATTAGAAATAACCAAATTAATAATGTCGTGTGACACATGATTATTATATTTGTCATTCAATCCATATCATATATTAATATAGCTATATATTTTCTTTTTTTTTCTTTTCGAAATAACAGCAAAAAAGCACATTAGATTATTTAAAGCAGATATCAACAGTTGATTTGACAGTTGCCATAATAATAGCTCCATTAATTCTTTTGAAAAGAAATTTAGTAATGAGTTGGTACCTCAGGTTAATAATAATAATTAAAAATAATATCAATGCTGATTTAGACTTTAGAAGTTGAAAATAGAAAAAAAAAAGTTGAAAGAATTAAGAAAAGAAAATAATTGTTCAATTAATCGTCTGTTTTTTTTTTTTTAATTTTGTTTCATCATTGTGTCACAAGTGCTAATTGTTTATATGAAAAAAAAAAAAAGTGTCATCGTGATATTAAATTTTTTTTTTTTTTACTCAAGGAGACTTAGGCTTTTAAATTAATAAACGAATTTTAAATTTAATTAAAGACCCATTAATGAGGGTGCAATTGATAAAATAAATAAAGTTTATATTATATAATATTATATTTATTTTGTAGCTTGATCTTTTTTTCATATGATCCATCAACAACATGTAAAGTACATTTTAGAGACTGACTGATCGTATATGTAAGCAAGGCGAGTTTTGTACTTGAGGATTTTATCAACATGACGATTATAATAATTAATAAACGTTATTGTTATAAAATTTTTTAGCTTGTTATTCATTTATATTTATTTATTATTTAATTATTTATAGAGAGAGAGAGAGAGAGAGAGTTTCAAGTATCAACGCTAGATGGCAAATGACAATCACACACAAAACTTGTGGCAAGAAAATTGTTTTTATTTTTTTTTTATCATCTTCATCATATATGGATTGGTTTCATTGATTTTCTGATTATTAATCAAGTCTTTTTTTTGTTATATTAATATTGACAATTAAAATAATGCAATTGTTGTTTAATATTTTAAAAAAATCAGTGATTATTGTCAAACGATAGTCAAAGTGTGTTGTAGATAAAAAAAATATATTTTGACAGTTGATCAAAACATAAACATACATCTGTCAAAACTCAAAAATTATTTACATGTCACTTGGGTATTTTGTAATCAACACGATCATTATAAAAAGTATCAATTATTTATATTTAATATGGCAATAATATCACAAAGGGTTTGAGGTTATGATGTTGTTCACCAGTTTGTTTACAACATCAACTTGTCACCAAAACATAACAATCAACACAACTCATCATCAATTAATTGGCAAATAATTATTTAAAATTTACAATATTTTTCTACAACAAATAAAAACTCTTTCTCTCTTGGTAAGTAAATAAATGACAAAGTTTTTTTTCTAATAAATTTAATTTTGTTTATTTATTCAACAGATTTATCATAAATTATAATATAAAATATATGAAAATGGTCATTAGCCTTGGACATTGATTTAACACCATATGTTTTATCTTGACCCTGGACCTGTTTCCAGATGATTATCATCACAAATCATTTCAAGTAAGTTGAAACATGTTAAACAATTAAAATAAATAACATAATTGTACATTAATAATTAATCGTTAGTTGGTTGTAACATGTCCATCATCATCATCATCAACAGACTAATGCCTAATAACTTGATTTTTTTAATTTAAATTTATTTCATTAATTTCATTTTTATTATTATTATTATGACAATGAAAAGTTGAGAGAGGGTTTAGCTGAAAGTTATGAAAAGGGTATGAAATTTATTGCTTTCAATTTAGTGTTAAATTAAATTTTTGTTTTTTGTTTCTTGTTCACAATTGTTAAGTAGAGACATTAAATTAAAACAATGATTCAGCAATTGCCATATTTCATTGGGTTTTTCCTATAAAATTAACTAAACTATATATCAAAAAATTTTAAATTGTGTTAAATTTACCCTCTGACATGGTAATTTGATAAAGCATAAAATTAGATAAATAGTGAAAAGTTGTCTATGTTTTTGTATAATATTTTGAAAAGTCATGATTTTCACTAAAGTTTATTAAGTGAAAATTTAAAAGCTCTATAGCTATGTGACTTTTTCTTTGTGGGGGGAATAAAATATATATAAAAAAAAAAAGCTCTGGTATAAAATTTTATCGGATCGATTCCTTGAACTCGAGTGCGAATGTCTGTCCGGCAGTTGGCGCATCCTTCGTGATATTATATTTTGCATGAAAATAATATACACGTGTTAAATAAGTATACCTACCCGGTAATATCGCAATTAATTAGACATTATACATATATCCTTTATTTAATTTCAACTATAAAAAATATTTTATTTTTTTATTAAGGTTGAAAATATATCTTGAACGAAACAATGCCAAGAAATTCAAGATCTCGAGGATCACGTAGAGCTCGATGGGGCACATGGCGTCGTAAGCATCCTCCGGTGAGTCTATTTTTATTTTATCAAATAATTCATTTACTTGGGACAAATAATAATGTTGTCGGTGTTATTATTTTTTGGCTTTTAAATTTATTGCGAAAATAGTTTAGTATTTTTTTTTTTTCTTGTTGAGAGATTATATGTAGATGCCTGATGATTGGCGCAAATAATTGTTGCCGCCTTTTTGCGATAGAAATGTTATCAATGCACACCGACTTAATGATGATGATAACGATAATTAAAATAATTTCAATTAATTTTTTAATCAAAATTATATATTTTCTTATTAAAATTTAATCAAGATAATTTTATTTTTTTTCTTCTAAATAATTTCAAGTTTTTAAAAAACTCAATACCAATACAGGTTTAATATAAATTTAATATATTGAAATAGCAAACAAGAAATAAAATAATTTCAAAAGACCTTTTTATATGTATACATAATATAACGACGACGAAAAAATGAAGAAGAAAAATACCTGATTCCAGCATCACTCTGAATGAGCTTATCTGATTACAGATTTTTATTTTTTTTATTTTTTCGATAACCCCTCTCAATCCTATATTTTCCGATAAAGCTCTCTATTTTTTTATCCGGAATTTTCCCTTGAAATAAATTTTATCTTTCGTGTAAATAACATTTTTTTTTATATTTTCAATGTTATGTAGGCAAGTTCCAAGTTCTTCGACAAACTCCAATGATGACAATAGCAAAATGTCACAATCTCATTTTTCTTATTTCTCATTTTGTCAAATGATTTTTTTTTTTTTTCACAACTCAAATCCGATTTTTCTTGACCCTCGTTTGTCAGGTAGACAAGACCTGAGGGAAACATAAAAAGCTCCATCCTCTTTGGACGTTAAATTTTCTCCCCTTTGTACTCTTTTTCCATTTTTTTGTCAATTTTACTTGTTTGTAAATAAAAATAAAGAGAGAGTTTATAGTTTTCCGGGTGTACCTTTTTTCTTTTTTTTTTTTTGTTTGATGGAATATTTTATGGTTATTTTGTGGATGTATACACATTTGGGTCATGAAAAGCTTTCTCTTGCGGTATATTATTTTATTTTTTTTTATTTTAAAAATTACATGGATTTGACGTAGCATACTATTATATTGTTCACAAGTTTGTTTTCCGATATAAAATAAGCTTTAAATTGCAATTTCCGAGGGTTCATGTAATACCCAAAGATTATTCGTTTTAGGGGACATTTTATTTATTTTTTTTTTTCGCATGAATATAAATGAGTTAAATAATAAAATTAAATTTCTATAAATATATTTATTTTTTAAAAAAATAATTAATTTGAGTATATAATCAATAAATTGAAATTTAACTGTTCACCTTGCAGGTCTAAGTGCCATAGATTATCTATTTATTAATTATATAATTGATGCGATATAATAATATTTACAAGGCACAAATGAAGTGAAAATTTATTGATAAAAACCAAGTGCTTCAGTCTAATGATTGCTTAGCATGAGTCATTAGTATCGCTTCGTTAATAGACACATTATGTTTACACACACATTAAATTAAATGTGTATGTATGTATCTGTTTTTTTTTTTTTTTATTATTATAAAACACTTTGATAAATTAGCATTACCCTTGATGCGTATATATTATATATTATGCTGCTGCTGGTGTTGCTTATTATCATTATTATTATCATTATTACAAGTATTTTTCTGATAATAATATATTATTAATTAAGTTTTTATTTTATATATAAAAAACATTTTTTTTTTTAAATAATAAATCAAATATTTATTTATTTATTTATTATTTATACTATTGTGTAAGATATATATTTTACAATAAAAAAAATATGTCAAGCTTCGATTGAATGACGCAGGGGATGTTGATGATGAAATATTGAAAAAAAATATTTCAAACAAAAAACTACTGTCAGTTGTATATATTTATATGAAAAAAAAACTTTAATTTTTTGATGATAAAAGGATGATGTATATTTGAAAACATTTGTTACATTGTCAATGATTTGATAATTAATTTATCATTTGACGTTTATTTATCTATCCATCTATATTATTTTCAAAGAAAAAAAAAAAAAAGGATTAAATGAGATGAGTATCTGGATTTTGTCTGACAAATGAAGGGTCGAATGTTTTTTTTTCTTTTTTTTTTTGTTAAATATTTCAATACGTCAGAAACTTTCGTTCCATTGGCTTCAAATTGAAAAAATGACACTGTCCATTCGGGTTCTTCATCAATTCAACATGATTAAGAGCTTTTCCTTTTTTTTTTATTATTATTATTGGAAATTTAGTCTGCTATCAGGCCATTAAATTGAGATTTACCATTAGCTAGTTTTTCTTTTCAAATTTCGTTAATAAAAAAGAAAAAATATAGATATTTTATTAAATGAAAAATGAAATATATTGAGTGGTTATCAAATGACAGCTCATTTAAAAAATATTAATTAGAAAGCATAAAAAGTTTTCAATAACTTTATCAAGAAAATTTTTTTAATTTCTTTTTTAATATAGTCAAATGATTTAATTAAAATTAAAAAAAAAAAATATTACATTTATATCTCTAGGATAAATGACAAAAAATATACTCCAATTTTATTTTTTTCTGTTCTACTTTTTAAGAGTGAAAATGGAAGATTACATTTTTAAACTTTTTTTAAAAAATAGGGAGTAAAAATAAAATAAAATAAATTGTCGTTGATTATTATCATCGCTGGCTTTTATTTTCAACGATCAATAATATATTTTTTTTTCTCACTATACCTATATAATAAGACACACGTTATCTCAAATTAAAGATAACCTTTTACCTTCTTTCTCTCATAAATTATTATTTTAAACTTTTACAAGACTTTTTTGTTGAAAAAAAAAAATAAAATAAAATTTCACATTATAAACTCATGTTTTTCCTCAAAAATATTAATCAAAGAAAATAATTTTGCATTGTTTCATATATACGTTTTATACATATAAAATGAGATAAAGAAAATTAAAATATAAATTTATATTTATATAAAATTCTTTTTATATAATGAAATTTCACAGTCACGTATTGTACCTTGAGGCATTTTCTAGTTGAAAGCACAGGGTATATCCTAATTCCTTGTGGTTGACTCAATCACATTGTTCGTTTGTCCCCAGGGCAACTTTATCCCCAAAATAAATATAGCAACAAAAATAAAAATAATCCACAAATTTCTGTTAAAATTAAATAGCCCCTTTGTGGCTTATTATTCAATGTTTAAAAAGTTGAAAAATAAAATAAAATAAAATATTGGTTATCATTATTATTTTTAAATATAAAAACTTGATCATCATCATCATCGTCGTCGTCGTCTGTTGTTGAAATATAATTTCGTAATAATTTTATTAGCTAAAATTCATTGAACTGTTAAATTTATACATTTTTATTTGATATTTTTATTATCATTGTCATATAATATATCAATCACAAAAAGAGGATGATAATAATATTTTATTGGTATATATTTATTTAATTTACTTGTTCAATAAAATTAATATCTATTTTTGGTAATTAAATATTTTATTTAGAAACACAATGATTTGCTAATAATATTTTCAGCTTTTATACACATTTTATTATTTATTTGAAAAACAACGTCATTCAGTCTGTGAAAAATAATAATAATAATAATAATAAAGTTAAGTAATATTAAGAAATAGTTGTTGAGAGAGTAAAGCAGCATTAGATGCTGTTGGCCTTTGGCGTAAAGTTAAAAAGCTCCCTAGAGCTAGTTTACGTGGGTGGGATGTTGGTGATGTTGGTTGAATGACGATATAGAATTGAGAGTACTTGGTGGGTAGTTTTAAGGGTGCACCCTTTATATCAACTAAATTACCTGCAGGCAATATTTAACATGTTCCTTGTCTCGGCAGGTTAATGTCCTTCAAGTTGCATTTGTCAGTTATATTGTGACAGTTTACGTTCAACTTTTTTTAAATGAAAAAATAAAACATAATATCATTTAGAAATATAATTTTATTTTTTAATTAAAAAATTAATATAATAAATAGTTTTATTTATATAAATAAATATAAAAAACATTTTAAGCTTCTAGTATTTTCTCATCATTTGCGAGAGTTACTGTCTGAAAATAAAAATCAGTTTGAAATGAAATTACATAAAAAAAAAAAAAAAAAAAACTACCAGTGGGAGTTTTTAATGGGCTAAATTTTTTTATGATAGTACATAAAGTTTTAATAAAAGGTCATCGCAATAGGTCTCTCAATATATATATATATTTAGAATTACCTCATTATAAGCTACTTTAATCAAAGTATTTATTTATTTATTTACATTATCAGTTTTTTATTCTCAACATGTTTCAAACCCCTGCAGAATAAAAAAAAGAAAAAAAGTTAAAATAAATATTGAAGTGGCACCCTCAATGCTCTGGCACTTTCTTCGCAGTGGGAACACTCGCATTAACGCCCGGATGGTAAAAGTCACCAGAGTGTCACTAATAAAGTAAATCATTTTGTTTGCTCTTTTTTATTTAGTCTATTTTTTTTTACCCCATAGTGAACATAAAAATGGTTTTACCAATGGATATACATTTATTTTCAATATTTCAACCCCATTTTATTTCTTATAAAAAAAAAAAAATGAATAAAAATAAATACAAGAATTTTTCATTGTAAAATATTTGTTTTAAACGCAACTGCGAGCTTTTTTTTTCTTTTTCATTTTAAATTCATCAGTATAATAATTTAAAAATAATTGAGTAAATAAATTGTTCCTTTTTTTTTTTGTTTGTTTTTTAAAAATAATGTTGGTTGCATGATTAAAAAAGTTTTTAGTCAGACACGAAAGCAATGGAACCGTGCTATTTACTAAACAATCAGTGATTAAGCTCACTATGTTGTCAGACACAATAGTGCTGCTGCTGCTGCTGCTGCTGTTTGCCTTCTTGAAAATTCTTTGGAAAATATAATCTTAATGCAACAATTTAAATATTATTAAAAGCGATATTTGAAATATTATATTGATTGTTTTAATAAACTCATATAATATTTATATAATTTTAAATATGAAAATTGGATCGTTAATATAAATCCAGGAATTTGTAGTGTTATATCCCCGGGCAGATAGTCTAATGCGCACGCATCCAATCCCCAGACATTCCTATTTTTTTATTTTTATTTTCATTTTATTTATCTCTTTTTCCTCCTCTTTATATTTTGACCTGCTCTTTAGCTTTTCTCTTGCGACTCATTGAACAACAACTGCCGCGATTTATTTTTTTCACAATTTTACATACTTTCATTTCCTTGGTATTTTAAATTTTCCATTATTTTTTTTTTGCAAGTACAATATTTAGCAAGAAAATAAAAATTTATACAAAAAAAATAATTGATAAAGTATGTTGTTGTAAATTGTTATATAGTATTGCTATATAGCTATATGTATATAGTATTAAAGAGTGAGCAGGAGGGAAAAAGTAACTTGCAGTCAGTCGCATGATGGAGAGTTCAATGGCCTCTTCTCAACACAGCTGCGTTTTAGACGAAATGAATATAAAAAAAATAATAAATTGTATGCTAAAATCAATTTTTCCAATCGGATAAACTAAACACACATATTACCATTGCGATGTAATGTTTTGGAGCTCAAAATAGTCCTTTGACCTCTTGCAAAAAAATAAAAATAACAAAAATATCAATAAATTTATACTGCAAGTACATTGAATTTTATTTATTATTATTATTATTTTTGTTAAAGTTAATAATATTTTGCAACAACTTCTCTGCCGACTGTTGGTTTGCAGTCGATAAGATTTTCACAATTGATGAGAAAAAAGAAATATAATCATAATAAAATAAAGAAATTCATGTGATAACACACACAAACAAAAAGAAAATTCATACATACATGTATAGAGATGTTGATGGAAAAGTGGGAGTTTGTTATTGATCCTTTTGATAGTCGTCTGGGTGAAAATGTATATAGCATATATAGAGTCTGGCTGAGCATATATGTAGGTAGATAGGTAGATAGGTAGATAGGTAGGTAGTATTGTTGTATTAGTTATATACTTGTTATACATATATGTGTGCTTTCTCATTAGTTGGTTGTTGTTAAAGTTTCTACCGAACATTCCCGATTTCGCGTACATCCGCGAACCTTTTTGATTGGTCAGATGGCTGGCGCTCGACTTTGGTGTCGACTGTCGAGTGCGTTTTGGTCTCGTTGCGATGAGACACAACTCTGCCAAGAGAGGCAAAGAGGAAAATAACAGAGCAACACAAGAGAGGGAATAAAACCAAGATGACGATCGTGTCGCCGCCACCCTTGCATTTTATTCAGTGCGTGAAAAGCCACCGGCCGGCTCACATCGTTTGTCTTTAAATCTATCTAAATAACATACATACACTATTTATTTTATCAATTAATAACTAATAATAATATAATTATTGTTGTTTATATCCAAATTATTCATTTACACCACAAGTTTACAGTAAATTATCATTGTTATTATTCATATTATTATTATATTTTTTATTAATTGATATTATTGTTGATTGTTTACTTCTATCAATTAATTTATTAATTTTTTGTTGTAAATGTTATATAACATCAGATCCTAATTAAAGTTGTGATTTTATATTTTTTATTTCTAAATAATTTTAAGAGGTCTTTCAACCCTCCCCACCAACACCCACTCACCCACTATCTCATATTCTCATTATTTTTTTTTATTTTTTCATAGCTTATAAACTGAAACAATTTTCTTATACCTATATCTCTATAATTTTTTTCATCTTTATGAGTAAGAGTATTTTTCAAGTGAGTAAGATATTTACTACTATACAGACAATTTAAAGGTTTTTTAAATTTTTTTTTTTTTTTGTGTCTTACCATATCTTACCTCTACTACTTTTGACTGAATTTTCCATTTTTCATTCTACTACTTTTACTCTGCAACAACAGCAGCAGCAACAATAATGAAAAGTAATTGAAAAAGTTTCTCATAATCTAAGACAAGTTATATAAATATATAAATATATATATACAAGTGTGTGTGTGTGTAAATATATAAAATGCTAAATGCATCTTGAGTGGTATATTTGACTATCTTATCATTTAAACGTCCGTCGTCAGTTGCTGCAGACATTGTGTATTTTAAAATTTATTTATCTTTTATTAATTTCTTTATAGATCTATAAAATGAAATAATAATAATAATAATAATAGTAGTATTATAAGATAGTGGTGTTGGCTGGTTGGTTCAGTTGGTTGATAAATAATAATCGTGCTTACTCACATGTGGTGTGTGTTTGTAACAGGTGACTGGTGCAAGTGGCACGCGACTAAAAAATGATATTATGTGATAAAAAATTATGTTGTAATAATGATGGTGATGATGATGATGATGATGACGACGATGATGATGAAGATGATGTAAATAAATATTTAATAAAACCAAGTGAATCAAATTTAATTATAAATAAATAGTAAATATATATTTTGTCGAATGGTTGAGGGTTGCAAGTGTCATCATCGTCGACGTAAAAGACGAAAATCTGATATTAAAAAATATAAAAAAAATAGTGTTAAACTGGCGTCATTTAAACGTGAACAAGAGTCTCGGGATACTCGGACCCGTCGACGTATTAATGGTGCTGGTGGTGGTGGTGGTTCATTATCAAGTCATGGAAGTGCAACTGGCATACAGTGTGGTCTTTGTGCTGTTCTTACTGGTTTATTTAGACGTGCATTGTGCATTGCCGGTAGTAGAAGAGGATCTGGTGAATCTTGTTATCAAGAATTAACATGTGACAATCAACAACAAGATATTATTACAACGACAACGACAACTAATATACAAGAAAAAACTTGTAATATTGTTGTATCTGTTGTATTGTCAACACCTGAAAAAACATCATCATCAACATCCCCAACAACAACAACAACTGATGAAAATAATAAAAATATTCATATCATTCAATTTGAGGTAAAAATTATTATTGATATAACTTGATGAGAATGATGATTGTGTTTATCTGATGACTCGTTCCACGTGTCAGCACTACTCTCTCTTTTATATTTTTATCATCATTCAAATCAATTAGTTGAAGATTTATAAAATTATTTAATTTCGAGTATACAAAAGTACTTGAATTTGTCAACTTGTATAAAATTTAACAAAAACAATTTTCTTATCTTTTTATTTAATATATATATAATACCAATTCATTGTGGTCATTGGAAATTAATTTAAGAGAATTTTCAATTAAAATACTCTATTGATCTGTACATAGAAATACTGTAGATTCCAAACTTGATGGAAGAAAAATATGTGAGATATTCAAAGCCCAGCTCACATGTATTTATTGTCTCAATTGGAATTTATAAAAAACATTTAATTTTGACTATTTTGTCTCGTGAGCATTTTAATTTACTTGACTTGCGATATGTTTTTGTCATTTAAAAAATAATTGGATGTTGTTGTTGTTTTTGTTGTTGTAAAGACAACAACTATTGGTCATTCAACCTTGTTGTCTTTACACACGACTAATTGCAATATTTTTATTTATTTTTTTCTTTGATGACGTAATAAATTGATTAATATGTGACGTTTAAATTACATACCCCAAGAAAATAATGGTTTTGATGATGATGTGTATACCCACTCACCCACCTATGCCACCCATCTATCTATGTATCTATAATATGAATATGATAATAATGATGGCACCGGAAATACCTGATGCGAATTTCACACATAAATTTATATCAAGTTATTTCATTCAGCGACATAAATTTATTGTAATTGTTTTGATTATCACATTTTTTTTTTTTCTTTAATAGATATAATAAATTATATTTTTATATTATATTTATTATCATTTTTTTTTTGCCGAGGACATTTGTGCGATTAATTTAAAAAATATAATATGAGGCTTTTGATTTTATTGTTTGAAAATAAAATTTCTTTAATTCTAAAATTTATGAATCTTGTCTGACCTATTTTTTAAAATAATTTTACCTTGAAAAAAATAAATAAAAATATAATAATTGTGTCAATTATTAATATATAAAGATATTTGGAAATTTTTATTGTTTTTGATATTTGGCAAGTTGTTTTATTATTTGTTAATCAATGTCAATTGGTTTTCTGGTAATTCTGACGTCAAATATCACACAATTCGGGTCAATCGTAATACATATATATATATATATATATAACACACCCTCTTATCTTTTACAGGGGCTACTTATTCTCTTGTTTTTTTCGTTGACTAAATTTTTTAGTAAATTGAGTGTATTATTTTGCAATATTATATTATAACGCGTGCGACATCATCTTTCATGTCAAATATGTATTTTTAGCTCTCTAATTTTTTTTTCTTTTTTCATATAAATTTTTATATCTCGTCTTTCAAATATTATACTCGTTGTTTATTCACTTATTTTATATTTTCATATATAAACTCGTTACATACATATCCAATTTCAGCTTCCATTATTTTTTTTTTCTTTTATATTCATATTGTAATATTGCTCATTTTTTCAATTTGTCGACAAACTAAAAATATGCTTTTTTATTTTATCATCAATTTTAGTACATATTTTCCTTATACATATTCCTCTATTTTTTTTCCATCACAGTATTTGTTTGAAATAAAA
This sequence comes from Aphidius gifuensis, assembly GCF_014905175.1. Lineage (NCBI taxonomy): Eukaryota > Metazoa > Arthropoda > Insecta > Hymenoptera > Braconidae > Aphidius > Aphidius gifuensis. The sequence goes on along the minus strand of NC_057790.1, from coordinate 140,847 downwards.
AGTAATAATAGACAAGTTGAATATCATCAATTAATATAGTTTTATTAATAATAAATAAGAAAAAAAATAAAAAATTGTGCCAATAAGTATTAAATATCCAGTAAAAAAATTCATAAATTTACATATGAATTGTAAATTCAAATTTATAAAATAATAAAAAAAATAAAATCTTTATTGGCTATATAATTTAAATTTTAAATATGTTTATTGAAAGATAAATATATAAATGATTATCATGTGACTTTAAATAATTTTCTCAAAACTATAAATGATGATAATTTTATATACTAATGAAATTCTAAAAACATAGGTCAGGTCTAATCAACAAAAAATAAAATAAAAAACTCATCAACAAGTTTTTTATTTTAAATAAATAAAAAACAACCTTAAATGAATTACCCAAAAGTGTTAACGACAACTTTCTTTGTTTGTTTTGTTGTTTATTTATTTATTAAATTAAGACCCCAAGCTTTTCATGTATTGTGCAGAGTGTATGTGTGTGTATATAATTGCAATAATATAATTATATATATATATGTATTTATTTCATCATACATATACATTTATAAAATAAATAGTCAAAGTATGTATATATGGAGAGAGAATGAGTTTACAAGGCCTGAGGACCTCAGGATCGTCAAGCTGAACCAGGTCAATCGCTAGTTCGATCCGTCAAACGTGCCTCGACTACTCAACACTTAATACTTGTTCCGATTTTCATTTCTCTTTTTTATTATTTCAACTATTTTTTTTTTTTACTCACTTACCACATAAATCTCTTTACAAACAACTTAAATTCTATTTAATTCCAAAGTCAAATTATATTTTTTTTTTTATATGTACAACAAATTTTATTAAACATACAGAAGATGAATTTAACAAAGTGGTGGCAAATTAGGTATAAATTTGTTGTGAGACCACAATAAACACCCTTAATTGTTGATATTTTAGCCCCAATTAACCATTAGTCTTTTTTAGTCCTTTTATCTTTATCAATTTTTTTTTGTTTTTTTTTTGCACCACATGTGATTAAGTATATACATTTTTTCTCTTACCTTTTTTTTTAACGTGTTTATGCCAATAAAATTTTTTCACAAAAAGCAACAAGGCATTACCGGAAATGGCACATGTGCTTTTTCCAATATTTTTATTTATTTATTTATTTATTTACGTATTTAAAGAGGATTTATTTATTTATTTCAATTTTTTTATTGAAATAAAATTTATATTTGTTTAAATATTTTTGTAATTTAAGACGTGTGACGTATATGTAAAAAAATATAAATATAGTATACACATGCAATGAGTCTGTGATGATGATGGTGAAGAATTTATAAGAAAAAGAAAAAAAAATAAAAATAAATAAATGCACATAAAAATAGCGTGACATATTTATATGTGTGTTACATGCAAAATTGAGGGCGTGCATTGTGACGTGGCATCATCATGATCATCATATGTACACACGAAAGCGATTATTCACATTATTCACATTTACAACATCAAAAAAAAAAAAAAAAAAAATACATATAAATAAATATAAATAAATAAATAAAATATACATAATAGAATTATGTTATTCATTTATTCTTATATTTTTTATCCAGTGTGTGGATTTTTACCTTTTTTATTTTTTGTATATAATATTTTTCTTTTGTCGACAACTAATAGTCCCATCGTCGGGGCTATTAGTTTTTTTTTTTTAACATTTTTTTCCATTTCATTCTCAATGAAAATAGACGTGTCAATTTATCATTCTAAAGAAAATAATAAATAAATATACGATGTTAAAATGATGTTGCAAAAACTAACTATTGGATGATATAATAAATATTGAATTGATTTTTATTGAAATCAGTGAGTAGCTTTTTTTCTTGATTTCAATTTGTTGGATAATAATTTAAATTAAAAAAAATGAAATATAGCTTTCTTATCCAGATAATAATTTATTTGTCAAATTGAAAAAAAGATTTATAATACATGCTGATGAGACATCAGGTCAACAATGTCTTTTAAAGTTGCAATTTGACAAAAAAATATTATCATCAAAATAAATCATTTTATTGATTGATTGATTGATTGATTAATTGATAAATGTACAAACAAGACATATGACATAATTAATCCGGTGTGTTTACATATGTAGGTATTAGATTAATTAAACTATAGTGTAATCTTCTTCAAAGCTCATTAGATGTACAGATGTATATACATATATATAGATTGATTTGCAATATACATATATAAACACTTTGGTGTTGTTGTTATAGTGTGTGTGTGTGTGTGCACTTGAGATTGAAGCATACTAGCTGTTGTTGTTGTTGATGTTGATGATGATGTTGGTGGTGTTGGTGGTGGCGATGTTATTGAAGCTACTGGTTTGCCCAGAATTTCACTGTGACCGACAAGCTCTCGCTTGATGCTCTCCACTCTATGCTATTCACTATCATCATCATCCTTTCCTCTTTTTATTTATCTCTCACTCTCTATGATATTTTATCTTTGTCTTTATAATTGCACCTGCTGATTTGATTTAAATATCGATCGTATTTACCAACCCCTCCTCCTCCTCCTCCTCACTTTGTGTCAAAGATCTTAAATTACTCGAAACAATTTATTGAAAATTGAAATAAATATATGTATATATATATATAGTATAAATTACTGCTTTTGTCCCTTTAATATTGAAATTTATATTTTTTTTATTTTGTTTTTTATAGATTCAATCTGAAACTGTGATATTTGATATATTTAACACTTTATACTGCACGATCATATAATAGAATTTGTGATAATTGAATTGTGTTTACCTATACATGTGTTCTATCTATCCATCTACATGTATATATTTTAAAGTTTCAACTTTGATATATATAGTTTTAATAGTTGAAAACAAAAATTATAATATAAATTTTAGTCAATATTGATTATTTACATTTATACGAATATAAAAAGTTTAAAACAATAATTTAATTTATTATATTATACATATATTATTTTTATCTTTTAATTAAATTTTTTTCAAACTAAATAATTAATATTATTTTTAATTTAAATATAATAGTATAATTTATTTTGACAGAGGTTAAACGATATAAGATAGACAATATAATATTTAAACAGTATAATGTTGACAATCATATACGCATATTTGAAATTACATTGATGAAACAAATATAATGATAATGATAATAATAATAATAATAATAAAATATAAAATAGAGTGTATATTACGAGAAGGAGGAGGAGGGTGGTGGTAAAAAGCTAAGGGATGCTTTATTAACTTATATATATATTTATGTAGTATTGCATGCACAAATTTGTACTAAATGTAAAAGTATATATATAACAAGTCAGCCCCGCGTAAATATGTATATAGTGTCGCGTCAGACGAGTATATGGTATATATGTATATAAAAAATCTAAATGAGTAGAGGGTTGCCAGTGACGTCATACCAAGTCGTGGAATTCAGGTCGACTGTATACCATCTCGACCGTTTTTCCTCATCGCTCGATTCCCTCCCATTTTTTTTGCCTTACCTTATTTCTTTTTTTACTTTTTACTTTTTTTTTTTTTTTTTTTTTTTATTACTCTCATCTTATCCCTGACTTTTTAGTGACAAAAAAAAAAAAAAAAAAGAGAGATACATAATACATTATACAAAATATATATACTTTTTGCTCTCATTTTATAAATATTTTAAAAATTTTCATATACACATACATACTGTTTTTTTAAATTTTCAATTGATTTATTGATTATATTTTATAGAAATTTATATTAATTGAGAAAATAAGATGAAACAGCAATGTCAATAATAATTTAGCATTTTAAGAACCACACAAAAGTCGATTAAATTAGTTCATCATCATCATCATCATCATCAGATGGTGAATTGAGTATATATATATTTATATATCTATATGTAGAGTGCACATAGTCAAGCAAATGAAATGAATGCATGTCGGACATCCGTTCAACAATGGTTACTCATCTGTTGTACATCCATAACCACCACCACCACCACCACAACCAATATACATGTATAGTTTTGTTGATTATTGTGTGGTTAACAAACTAGTACCGATATCATGCATGGGTGTCTGACTGAGATTATATACGATTCAACAGTTTGTGTTCTGCATTCATATATACATATATAAATATTTATAGTTTAACAACTCTCATCTTGTTCATCTGCATATGTCTCGTAAATCACCATTTTAATTATTATTACTACTACTATTATAGTAACAATAATAATAATAATAATAATATTTATTTATTTATTATTTTTATACGGGTATTATAATATTATTATATTGTGGGCAATCTTCCGGAATGTGATTCTCATTTTGTATTTCGCAATGCAAATTATATTACAGAGTTAATCTTAGATCATGTGGTTGTTTTTTTTTTTCATTTTTAGTCGTGTTCTCGTTTTGTATTGTCGAAAAACTATTTCCTTGTTTATACCATCCAAACTGAATATATTATAATTGTTAAATTTTATATATTAAACTTTATAAATAAAAATAATAATTGGCACTTGAGGTGACTTGTAAAGATTTTAGTATAATATAATATAAATACAAAGAGGGTCGTTTGGCATATAGTTTTTTCATGATGACAAGAACAAGAGGAATCGTAGAATTTTCTTTTGCTCAACAGCATAATTGATACTTGAGCTAAAGAAAATATTTCAACCACAAAATACAGATTGAATAGAGGGCAAACATTATTAACAGATATATCTGACAAGTAGAATTGCCATTTCCCCGAGTTGTTTTATTTTATTTTTCTTTATTCATATAAATTAATTCAAAGTTTATTTTTTTTTATTTCTCCTCCTCATTTGGCATTTTCATGAAAATGTTAAATTACTATTTTGTGATTCATCATCATTTTTTTAAAATTTAATTGTATTATTTTTTTTCTTATTTATTATACTTGCAATAATAAATTTTTGAATCATCAAACTGTTATGTTGTGGCAGTAGAGTATATCACTCACAATATCTTAAATTCTCAATTTATTTATTTATTAATATTAAAAATGTAACAACAATTATTGAGACATGCATCACTGATTTTTTACCATACAAAACTTAAATTAAATTATACTCTATACTTATACTGTATATTTATTTTACTTTTTTACGATTCAACTAATGCAGATGATTTTTATTTTTATCTTTTTTTAGACGTCGAATGCAGAGGTCACAGTCGACAGTTCCAAACAAAATGCAGTATTTGTACGAAAATCCGGTGAGTTTATTTTTATTTTCATTTATTTTTTATTTTCATATACATATCCAGTGTTTTTCTTTTATTTAATTTTTATTTCTTTACACAAGAGTATTAATGTAAACTTTGTACAAATATTATTATAAATAAATTTCACGAAAGCGAGAGAGGGAGAGGGATATTGCGATTATCATAATAATATTAAATTATATTTTATTCAAGTTTACTTTTCAAATATTTTGTATTTATTTTATTTTTTTAAATTTAAAATTATATTTATTAATTCAAATTTGAACTGTTTAATTCAAACATTTCATTTATATCATAAATTTAAGTCTGATGATTTTTTATATAATTGCGGTAAATAATATAATTATTGATATTTAGTTATCGACAAACAACCACAAATTATAAACCGCATACTTATACACATATAATACAAAAAAAAAAATGAAAAAATAAAATTGATATATTTGCAGAGAATGCAAGTTTTATCTCATTTTGTCATATTGAATAAATGTGAGTGTGTCGATATACATAATAATAAAAGCACAATTGAAATTGCATCGTTTAATAATAATAATAATAATAATAATACTACACTGACACATGTATTTAAAAATGAAAATAAAAAAGAAAAAGAAAAACGCAAGAGTGCCTTGTTGCTAAATGCAAATTGACGTTCAACATTTGAATCGACATACCGCGGTTATTATTAATTAGGTTAATTAGACATGTACTATGATGTAGCTAAGAAAAAGAAGAAGAGAAAAAAAAAAAAACATTTAAAAGATGCTATTACTAAACGTACGTACACTCTTGTATTATTTATTTATTTGTTTGTTTATTGTTATTTTTTCACCTTCAAATAAATCCACAAATATATTTTAACCGAAAGTACTTTTTTATTTTATTTTTAGACACCTTTTTTTTGGTATTATTTACTGTTATTATTATTATTATCTCTCTCTCTCTCTCTTTCATTAAGTTTTTTTATTTTTATTTTTATTTTTATTTATTATTATGATTCTCATCCAATTTTTTTTTATATTTTTTTACCACATTATGAGGGTAAATGTCCGGGCAACTGACTAGATATTAAGGAAGCACTTTACTCACACTGCAACTCTACTCCCCTTGTGTCATAAAATAACAAAAAAAAATATATATATATATATATAAAATAAAATCAACGATCTTGCGATAAAAAATGCCATTTATGAAAAATATTATTACAATGAAAGAAAATTATTAAATTTATCAAGATCAATAGAGATGTTTGTTTATTTTTATTTTATTAAATTGCATTTCATTGAGCCAATAATTACATGATTTATATACAAAATTTAAATTAAATACTAATTTTATCAATATTTACAGCCACGTAAATTATTAACATGATATACATATGTCATTGAACTATATTTGTTTTTGTTTATACTACAACACAATTAAATACTATATTTTTATTTTTTTATATTATACTTGTAATACATACAAATTAATTTAATATCATCATCATCATCATCATCAAGTGAGTATATGTATACGTGTATGATAAATAAAATAAATGCAATCATGTGAATTGCGTGAATGCATTTATGAAAGCGTCTGATATGTGGCAATGGCCTCGTTTCAATATTAGTCACTCTATTGCTTCTTTGAATGAATAGAACCCAACATGGTACATGCATAAATATATTATTATAAACATGTATTTCAAATATATATATAGTATACTCTCATGGGATTAACATTATTTAATTTAATACATGTATTATTATTATTATTATTTAACTATTAACATAATTAATTTATTTAATTTATTTAATTTAAAGAAGATGCAACAACATTATTGGAATCATCTGGATCATCACCACTACCACCACCATCATCATCACCTTCTGATATTAATAATATTAATAGTCGTCGTTATTCAGATACAGATCGTCAACTCATTGAAAATATTATTATTGACACCAATGAAAATTCAAGAATACGTAATGGAAGTAGATTTTTAACAATGCACAAAAGAAGACGTAAAAGATTAACAACAAGATCATTGAATCAAGAACCAGGATTACTTGATGACATATTTCATGGACAAGTTCAGGTAAATATTATTATTATTTTGTTTATTATTATTATTATATTTATTGTATGCTTTTATTGAAATTGTTGCAGTGTGTTCTGCAGAGGGCCGGACATTGGCGCTTCAACGCATTTACCCTGGAGACTGTATCTGGAGGTGAGTGTCCTCCCAGGCATTTATTCAACTTTTTTTTTTTTTTTTTTTTTTTTTATTTCTTGTTGGCAATTTTTACGCTTTCAATGCTTAAATTTTTTTTTTTTTATTATTATTATATATTCTATTTTTAAATGAATCGTCATGAACAATGATTATCATTTAATGTTATTGTTTAATATGCAAAATGATGATGGCAATAATAGATTATATAATTTTATAATTGAGTAAATTATTTTCTAGGTCGTTCTTTACCAGTGTTATGTGTGCATTTGTTTCAATGGTATGGTCTATTGAAACAATTTCAATTGGATGTTGTCAGAGTGTGGAAATTATTTGGTAAGTTTATTTGCTGTTTTTTTTTCTTTTATATGATAGCTTTTTTTTATTTCTAAATGTAATTTTTAAATTGTGAATTAATTGATTTAGCATTGATTGAGGAAGGATATCATAGTACAAATCCTTATCACAATAGTATTCATGCAACTGATGTTACTCAAGCAATGCACTGTTTTCTTCAAGAAGAAAAAGTTTGTGTTAATGACATTATTTATAAAAGTAATATCTTTTGATTGATTATAATAATTTATATATATATATATTTTTTTTATTTTCTCCTAAAAAAGATAAGAAAACATTTGACTAGTTTGGAAATAATGGCATCATTAATTGCTGCTGTAACACATGATCTGGATCATCCTGGTGTTAATCAACCATTTCTCGTTGCAACAAGTAATCACTTGGCCAAACTTTATGAAAATACATCTGTATTGGAAAATCATCATTGGCGTTCAGCGATAGCATGTCTTCTTGAGAGTGGTGTGAGTGAACAGCTATCACCAGAAATACGTCCAGAATTACAGGGTTATATTAGTTCATTAATTCTTGCAACAGATATAACACGTCAACAAGAATTTTTAACAAAATTTAAATCTTATCAGGATAATAATATACTTGATATGAAAAAATGTGAATATCGTCATTTTATATTACAAATATCACTTAAATGTGCTGATATATCAAATCCATGTCGTCCATGGGATATATCAAGAAAATGGTCATACAAAGTATGTGAAGAATTTTTTCGTCAAGGTGATTATGAACGTCAACTAAATCTTCCTGTAACACCACTTTGTGATCGACAAACAATAAGCATACCAAAAATACAATCTGGTTTTTTTCAATTTGTTGTAACACCATTGTACAATGAATGGAATAGATTTCTTGGTGATGGATTAAGTATAATATTAATGAAAAATTTAAAATCAAATCAACAAAAATGGGAAAATTTAATTGCTCAAGAAACAATTGATGATGTTGATGATGAAGATGATAATAATAAAACTGATCAAGAAGAAATACAAAATTCACAAATTTCTGAAGATCCTCCTGATGTATGTTGTGCTATTGATAATACCGCAACATTACAAGAAGAAGAAGAAGAAGAAGGAGAAGAATCTTACTCAATTGACATACAATTTCATGTATTTGATAAAAATTTACATAAAATATCAACATCGTCATCGTCAAGACGTTCAAGTTTACCATACAATTATTATGATAAAAAATTAACAGGACGTCGTCATTCAGTACCAATGAGTATTAAACCACAATCATCATCTTCATCATCTTCATCATCCAAAACAACAGCAACACCACTACCACTAGTTAAACTTGATAATCAAAGTTGTTGTAATAATAATAAATTGAGCTCATTATCATTATTATCATCACACAGTAGTCTAATTGAATCAATAACAAATACAAATACAAATACAGAAAATGAAAGACCAGTTAGTGCTGAAAATTTACTTCCTGAAACAAGTATTGCAAGTATAACAAGTAGTATTGAAGCATCAAGATTATCAAGTGTATTATCACAATCACAAACAACTAAACAATTAACAAGACAACAAACATTTCCACCACTTCAACCATACAATAGAATACGTTATTTATCAACAACTGCTGAAATGTCTAAATGTAAAATTGATGTATTACATGAAACTCCTCAATGTTCACAAAATATTGAAGCTAATCAATCACATTCATCATCTAAAACAACAACACCACCACCACCACCATTATCAACAACACCAGATAAAAAACGTGAACGTAAAATAAGTACTCGTTCATATACAATTGATCATCATCATCATCATCATCATCACCACCACAGTAGTGGAAAAAGACGTGAATCATCAGCTTATGCTGATTTTAATAGGCTCAATGTTGATTCAGCATTTATTGGTAATGAAAGACGTAGACATTCTTTACAAGGTGTTAAAAGTGATGAGCTACCATTATCATCAAGACATCATAAACATCACAACAATAAAAATAATGATAATAATAATAATAAAAATAAAAACAATATTAGTAGTAGTAGTAGTAGTAATAGTAGTAGTAATAATAATAATAATAATAGCCATTATCAATATCATAAAAGACCATCATCAGCACAAGAGACTGATTCAACACAAGTTATTTATGCAACATTAACTGGTGTTACAACATTTAAACATAAATCAATTTGCTCTGAGAGTATTGATATATCATTATCACAATCTAATGTAAGTTTAGAAGAATCTGCTGCTGATGAAGAACAAAAATCGACTGATAAATTTATGCCACTACCAGCTGATAATAATACTATCAATAAATTAAAAGAAACAGAAAGTCTCAGAAGATTTTCAACGCCTATTAATAATGATAGCAAAATTGGTTTTATTGGACGTGAAAAAAGTGGTAGAAGATTTACAATGATTCCTGTAACATCTGAATTACCAATACAAAAAGTATTTTTTATTGGTAGTCCACCTGAATCACCACCAAGACACAAAAGTATATCATCATCAAGTGACAGTGGTAGTGAACAAAGAAAAAGTATTGGTGAAACTTGTTCTGAACCAATATCATATTATAAAAGTTCAAAAATACAAAAAATGAGTGATGATGATGATAATAATAATAATAATAATAATAATGATGGTGATGATGATGAAAGAATGAAGGAAAATGTTGATCCACGTGTTACTACTACTGATGAAGCTGGAAAATTTACAACTGGACGACGAGTTGCTCAGGTATTTTGTTTTATTTTAAATATTTAATTACACGTCAATGAGATTTTTTTATATATTTAAAATACAATGCCAATAGGGAGGATGGGCAAGAAGACGTGGATCAGCGCCAGTTGGACTGATGTTTCGTCTGGATGATGGTCCATTAACTGTGACATCAAGAATAGACCGACATATGAGACGTGGTTCTGTACCTGCTGACATTGCCAATCAAAGTAATAATAGTATTATATTTTTTTTTTTCAAATATTGTTATTTTTAAATTAAATTAAATTGTCAAACTTTATTATTAAATTCTTTTTTTTCTTTTAATAGCATTTACTTCTGGTGGATCCTTTCGATCGGCATTGGGCATTCGAGGAGAAAAGAAAACATCATCATCATCATCTAGACGATCTAGTTTACCTCCAGAAGCAGCATTTGTAAATATACTTGGAAATACTTTTCTACCAACAGGTAAAGATATATTAACAAAAAAACAATATTTTTAATAAAACAATAATTTTTTATAAAACAATATTTTTAAAAAATAGATGAACGTGAAAATAACAACAATATAAATCAGGGTATGCCATCACCAAGACGTGGCTCTGTACCAGCAGATATATCAGAATTACGTCGTGATTTATTTGGTCGTAGCAGTATTAATAATAAAAGTCAACAACGTAATAGAAAAAAAACATTACGTCGACGTAGCAGTGGTGGACCTGAAATGTTTTCCATTTGTATAAATAATACTGATGACAATGATCTAAATGCTAAATGGTCTGGATGGAAACGTGAATTTTTAATAAGAGATTCAATACCAGAACCAAGTGTCAAAAGACGTGGTTCATTGCCCGTTGAAATGCTATCAATATCACATGCTGGTCGGTACAATTTTAGATAAATTAAAATTTAATAAATATATTATTATCATTTCAATTATCTATATCTATATCTATATATTATATTTATAACAATTATTCATTATATTTAAATAAATTGTCAATTATTTTTGATATTTTTTTAAAATAATTTTTGTTTTATTTTTATGTGCATGTGTATAATTTAATACTTGATTATATTTTTAATTTACTGAAAATATATGTCCCCGTAATTATTACAATGAGATAATCGTCGAAACAGGTAATGGTGGTGGTGGTGGTGGTGTTGCTGGTGGTGCAGGTACTAGCAGACGAAGATCAAGTCTATGGAGACTCTAGCAAGCAACGAGATCATCATCAACAAAGTATTATCAACAACTAGATAAAACGTGATAATAATCGCCCAATATTTACGTGACCTGCAATGGCAAGATTAGATATATATATTTTTTTTAAATTCATTTCATCTTTTCATTTGTCATATATTAAATTAATATCTATATTTATTAAAGTCATTAGAATAATTTAAAATAACCTTGAGCCGTTATTTTTATCAATCAATCAATTAATTAAATTATGAAAATTTAGAAATTATAATTGTTATTAAAAATTAATAAATGTCTTCCTTATGAATTATTTTTAATTCCAATGGGTATTATAAGATCCAAATTAATTTGTGCCATAATTGTTTTGTTTTTTTTTTTTTTTTTTTTACGGCTCAAGCAAGTAAAACAAAACAAATAAATTTTTAAACAATAAAAATATTAATAATAATTTTTTTTTTTATATTTAAAAAAATTAAATTAAAATAGGGCAAAGATGAGATACACTCAATCACACACACACACACACAAAAACAGGATTCACGATGATGATTTAATTGTCTCAATTTATTATAAAAATTAAAAATAATAATTTATATATTTAAAAATAAAAAAAAATAAATGATGCCTAGGTACGGAGAATAAAAAAAAGACTGGTAGGAAAAAAAAAATAAAATAAATAAACAAACAAAAGTTAAATAAAATTGAATTGATAAAAATAATTAAAGTTAAATTTTAAAGTTAAAAAATTAAAAAAAATAAAATCCGAAATGTAATTTGCTCATAAAATTATTAGAAAGAAAATAAATAATAATAAAAATAAATAAATAAAAACGATAGAGAGAGTTAACAAAATAAAAGTTAAAATTAATTATCGAAGCAATTAAAACAAAGTTGATCAAGCAAATTTCCAATATTTTACTATTATTTTTTTTTAATTATTATTATTGTATACGAGTTGTTGGTTTAATTGAAAAATACTAAATACAATAAAAACAATTGAGGATTATTTAAAATTGCCAATTCATCAGCCAACGAAAAAAAAAAAAAATCTCTAATCGAAAAATCTGGCTTTAAATAACTTGATGATAGAAATAACAAACGAAAAATGGAAAAAAAAAATTAAATTAAACATTTAAACATTTGTTAATTATTAAAAATAATAATTACAAACATTCCATTTTCTGTGCAATGTATAAACAAAGTTAATCATGCATAGATAAATTATTAATAAAATGTTCAACATAATAAAAATAATAATGTGCAATTTTAAGTGTTAATATCATTTAAAAATTCATTGAAAATTAAAATAATATCATTCATCGTTGTTGGTATTAAATAATTGAATGATAATATTAATTATTCAAAAAGAAATGAGACAATGAGTGAGAAAGGTTAATTTCCATAACAAGTACATTTATAATAATAATAATAATAATTGTGGAAAAGATTTTTTAAGCGCAGAGGCGAATAAGTAGATTTTAAAAATAAATTTAGTCTGATGGTAATTAATTATTTATGGTGATGATGATGATGATAAACAATGGTATACAATTTAAATAGAAATAATAATAATAATAAAGTCATTTGCCCAGATAGTTTACCTCGTGTACTGACAATGTCTTTCAAATTAATTTATCATAAAACGACAAACTTGTAGTTGTAGAATCAATAAATCAATACTTTTCTCTTTGTTAAAAAAATCAGCAATTGACAAAAATAATTATTCTTTACACAATAATAATTCAACAGTTTAACTGTTTTGAAAGTAATTATTGTTGTTGCTGTTGTTGTTGTTGTTAAAAATATAATGAAAAAATAATAATCAAATGAATCGAAACAATTTGTAGATTGTCAATCTCTATACAGCTATTATTTTGTTTCATTTTTTAAAATTATAGTTAATTAATTATTACATAATATAATGGCTATTTATGTATCTATATATACTAAATATCGCACACAATAGAAAATTTAATTTACCATAACAGTAATCGTAATAATAATAATAATAATATTAAAATCATCTTGTTGTCATTGAATATAAAATTTTACTTTTGTCATTTTCTTTTAAAAATAATTATAATTTAAAATAAAAATAAATAATTTCATTGTAAATAGTTTTATTGTTAATTATAAATTATTTGAAAATTCATACTCATTGTAAGAAAAACGAAAAAAAAAAAAAAAAAAAAAACAGACCAATATTATAAATGGGACTAAAAATACTCAAAATTTAAAATTGAAAAATGAAAAAAAATAATAATAATTTTTTAAAGGGACCCATGCTAAAACTTTTAATTTTTTTAAATTAAAATCCAATGATGATTTTATTTAGTTTTTAATTTCGAAACAAAATATATGAATAAATGATTTAAAAATAAATTATGCATTCTCAAGCAATTTTTTAATTCATCTACTATTTACTATGAAAAAATATTAGCTAATAATACTAAACGAGGTAAACCATCTATATTAATATTCAAATAAATAATAATAATAATTGTACGTGTGTATGTCTTAATGTTGAACAAACAAAAAATGAAAATATAGATAAAGAAAAATTATAAAAAATAGATAATTGCCAAGTAGGTAATTGATTGAACATGATGATGGCATGAAAGTATATTTACCATAAAAATCATTATTTAAAATTAAAATAAAACTGACAATTTTGATAATTGTCATATCCAATTTTTCTGGACCATTTGCAAAAAAAAAAAAAAAAGAAAAAGTGTCCATTGAAAAATAATAAGCAAGCTCTCTGTTCTATGGCTGGTCCATAACGATGATTATAAATTTTTCTTTTTTTTTTCAGTATATAATATAGCATGTGTAATGAGAAAAAATAATGTAAAAATTGGTAATTGAATAATATTGCTTCGCAAATAATTATTGTCATGAAAAAAAAAAAAAAAATACTCGATCTTAAATTTATTTTGTTTTTATTAATTTATTTATTTGACAAAAAAATAATAGTATTATTGAATAAATTATTTCAATTAAAGCTGTAAAATAGAATAAAAAATTCAATATTTAGTTGAGAAAAACAATGTGTTCTTATATATATTATTGATAATTAATAATTAGTCAGCTTTAACAAAACATAATGTAACGTAAAAAACTGATATGTTTATGGAAAATTATTATTATTATTATGTTTTAAATAAATTAACAAACAAGATAATTTTTATTAATTTAAATAATTTACCATTTTTTTTCAGGGTGATTAAATATACATACCTATTTATAATTTAAAAAACAGTTCTGCCAACTTGCAATGTTTACATTACTCTCTCTGTCTTTCTCTCTCTATCTATCTATCTCATTTTTTTTTTAGCGCGCGCGAGATGTATGCAATCCCGCCATTTTTTTATTATTGCGTCATATTCATATGTTCATATGTGTATTTTTGCACAGCTAAAAGAAAAAGAGATAAAATATATTGTGTGCTCGCGTGTGTATTATTTTCATTGTACCTATTGTTTTTTTTTTTGAAATTAATAAATAATATAAATACAATATTTGTTATTGAGGTGTAAAAATGCAATAGTGAATCCATCACATGTGTGTGTGCTATATTGTTTATTTTATTTGGCGTGATAATAATAACGTAAACGACGGAATTCTTGTTGTTCCCCTTTTATAACCCCCCTTGCCAATGTTATTACATAAATTTATTTGTTATTGTATCAAAACATGCCTCATAATTATTATTAATTAATAGTAATAACATTTTAGAGTGCTTGAATTTAAAAAACAAAAAAAAGAGATAAGTCAAATTGACTCAAATACATGGTAGAAATATACAGGTAGGTCCGTACGTTTTAAGCCAATAAGTGCGCTACCAGGTTGCTATATTGTAAAGTAGCTGACTTTATTTAAATCATAAATTAAAATACATATTAAAGATGATTTCAATAGAAGATTAAATAATAAAAATACATAAACACATGATTAATTATATAAAAATAAAAAATAAAATACATATTAAGTTTTTGTTACATATTTTTTAACTTATTTTATTTTTTTTTTATCTTTATATAAAAATTAAAAACTCTGAGTCAAATGTACGTACAAGTATGTACCAAACATTGTATAGCATCAGTGCAATATTTATATTGTTCTTTTATCCAAACTTCTAGTTTGTTAACTAAATATGTAAAAATTTCTTTTATTTTTTCAAATTGTTTTTTTGTGAAAAGGTAAAAGTTCAATTTCTAATTGTTTTGCAACATCTATAAATACGTAGAATTATCAAATAATATTTTTAAAGTTTTTATTTATGATTAATGTAACTTTTAAGCATGCCATACATAAATAATGAATAGTACAACAATAATAATATGACGGACACACAGATTTACACACATGCAAACAAGAAGGCCGCCAATGGTCTGCGCAGTAGATTTTTATTTTCGTCCGAGGCATGGACATACCTGTATATTTCTACCATGCTCAAATACATAAATACGTATGTGTAATATATGTATATCAGTATATGTATACAGATTACATGCGCTTTATTTTTTTATTTTTTTTTATTTTTTAATATTATGAAAACGTAATGCCTGCAGGCGGTAACAGCCGTGTTCGTGGTTACCCAGCACGGATGTCCGAGCGACAACAGCTCGCACTTCTGCTGCAGATGACCTCACAAGAAATTCATGCACCAGGTAAGTCTGTCAAATTTATATTAATAATTAATTAATAATACGTAGGTATATGCACTTGTCTTTATTATTATTATTATTTAAACTTTATTTTATTTTTTAAATTTATATATAGAAAAAAATAAAACAGAATCATCAAGCTCGTCCTCTTCTAAATCAACAGATAGAAAAACATCAAAAAATCGTTGGTCAAATACTAAAAATAGTGAATCATCAGCTGTTTATCATCATCATCATCATCATCATAAAAAACATGACATTATTAAAAAGGAACAACAACAACAACAACAACAAACAATAACAAACAATGAATTTGACCAGGTGCCAAAAGAAAATGGTAATTATAATAATTATATATAGGTATTTTGTTAATTTAAATTTTGGAGTTTTATGAAATTTAGTTTAATCATTCAAATAATTAATCATTATTGGTTAATTTGTTTATGTAAATATATAGGTATGTAAAGTATATTTAGAGTGGGAAAATGAGCGAAAAAAACCGAAGCAAATTATTCGGCAAAAATCGTACAATAAACATGGCTACCACCCAGTGATCGACACTCGACAGACCGCGTTCATCATCATTTTGTTGGTTCTTCCGGTTGTGCCCCCCCTCAACATTTCTCCTCATAATTTTTGCAATTTCAAAAATATATTATAATAACATATAGGTATTTTTATTGATTGAAAAAAAATAAAAAGACTGAAACGAGTTTTATGATAGTATCAAAAAATCAAAATAAATAACAAATTAATAATAATTTTAAAAATAGTTGTTGTTTACACACAATACACAAAAAAAAACTGAACCCTGAACCCCTCACAGCGTCACCAGATGTCAGGTTGTGTGGGTGACACCCCAAACGGGACTTGTGATTGATTTTTACCTGTCAGGGTTAATTTATTATCATAATATAATAATATAATAATATAATATAGACATTTACATTGTCTTTTATTTATTGTTTTATATTTAATAATAATACTTTTAATATCACTGCAATAATTTGTTATTTAGTAATAATTATATTTTGCTATGATTTTTTGCAAATTAAAAAAACAACAGTGAATTTATAAATTTTAAATACTGCCAAATTAGCTTTTTTTTATTTTTACAATTTTATAAACAGTTATATTATTTTCTTCTCTATTATATAAAAAAATTAATTTTCAAGACTGAGTAAGTTTATCCCAAATATTGATTATTATTGTTTATGAGGTAATTTGTTTTATTTATTGTTAATTTTATTTATTTTTATAGAAGACAATAATTTGTTGAAAGATACTACTACATCATCATCATCATCATCATCATCTGGTGGATTAAAAAGAAGTCTGATAACTTGTTTTAATAGTAATAATAATAATAAAAAATCATTGATTGATCAACAAGAGGACAAATCTTCATTGAAGATTTATCAGGAAAAATCAACAGAAGCAGCAGGTGAAACATCAACTGGAGTTATTAAAGACGCTCAAGAAAGTGGAGCCCCCTGTGAAATGCGTAGAACACCGACACAAAACAAAGGCTAGTATTTATTTATTTAATTAATTAATAATAATTACATCTTTCAAATTATCATTTTATATTGTCTGAAAAAAAAGACATAAAAATTGACCCAAAATGATTATTAGATATTGACTTTTTCTTTCATCTTTAAAATTTTGGAGTAACTGTTAAAAATACTTGAAATAATATTTAAAATTAAATCATGATTTCGCAGATATCATTTACACCAGATTTATATTATTATTTAAAAATAAAAATAATATGCAGACATAACATGAGCTTACAATGCTCTTAGTAAAATAATAATAAAAATAAATAAAATTTTATTTCTTTTTTTTTTTTTAAATTCTGTTAAATTTGGTTTAATTAATTTTGCAAAATTAAAAAGCATTTGCTTTATTGACATAATAATAAATAATAATAATAGAGTGAGAAAGACCAATAAAAAAAAAGAACAAGTTTAAAACAGTAGGTGGTGTGATACTGGTGGCGGTAGAAAAGTAGGAGTAAGAGGAGGAGGAGGAGTAGTAGTATGGTAGTACAAGACACAAGATATACAACTTACTAGTTACTACCACAATCTCATATCATATATTTTCGATGAAGCGAGACTTGCAACGAAAATATATATTCTCTCAAAATCTATAAGTTTATCCTGTTGAGGAAAAATTTATCTCTCTTGAATTTTCATCATAAAAAACATCAATTATTTTCAAGAGGTCAAATAAACCATTTAATAATTATAAACTAGACATTAAAAATAATATAATCGTGTTTTGTGCTTGACTCAATAAATAGCATAAATAGGTACATTTGTATTTTATTTATTTTTAATTTTTATATTTCTAAATAGTTATTCACCTCGTAGTACAAATTGCGTGCGTGTCAGTGTCAGCGAGAAAGAGAGAGTGTGTGTCGTTCATAAAGCTCCTTTTCTAATAATAATAAAAAAAAAAAAAAAGACTCCAAGTTATATTTAAATATTTTCAATAAAAGATTAAAATTATTAAAAGGTAATAAATGATTAAACAATAAAGATATAAATAAATTTAATCTGGTTTTGAGTGGCTTGTCTGTATAAATAGTATGTAATATGTAATATGTATGTTTCTCGTGGCCTTCTAATTTTCTCACTTTCGACAGGGCCATCAAAAAAAATACACTCATTACAATATATTAAAATAATTAAATTAAATTAATAATAAAAAGTAATATATATTAATTTTCAACAGTGGACAGATCAGGTAGTGGTCAATCCGGAAGTTCACCACGTGTGACCTTGCGCCTTAATCAAGCACGTGGTACTACAAGAGATGACAAAAAAAATTCAACTAGTAGCTCACGTCAGAGCATGAGTAGTTCAACACCACCACCAACAACAACAACAACAGCAACAACAACAACAACAACCACCACCATGGATCCATCATTATCATCATCAACAACAACAACAATGACTACAACACCTACGACGACGACGACAACAACAACAACACCAGCAATAATGGCTGCCACATCAGCAGTGTCAACAGTACCAACAACAAATACATCATCTTTAGCTACAACAGCAACAGTGACAACAACAACAACCACAGCTAGTAATTCATCAATGTCTGATAATACTGATGTTTATGAATTTAAAAGTTCAAAAGAAGCAACACCAATTCATGGAAATTCATTATCATCATCGCCAAATTCATCATCTGATAAAGATAAAGAAACATTAAAAGTTACTGGTCAATCAAGTAATTCTGATGCTGTAACGACATCGGGAGATAATCAGGCCTCTTCAACATCATCAATTAAGGATATGGTAATTACTGATAGTTTTGTGGCAGGTTCACCAGCATCAAAAAGACCATATGATATCGAAAATAATGATGAACCAGATGAAGAAATTCTTAAGAAAAAAAGAAAAGAGTCGGAACCAATAAAAGATAATAAAACATCAACACCAGGAAAACAAAATACTGGAAGGGCTATTTCAACAACTGCTGAAAAGGTTAGATGATTTTAAATTTTGTCATTGTTGCATGGTTTTTTGTATTTTGTTCTTTAAAATTGCACGTAAATCAACTATTTTTGGTTTTTTTTTTTTCTTTCTTCAAATTTCCAATTTTTCCTGCATGAAAATTGTTGTTTCTAGTTTGAAATGGTCACACCAAGTGTAACCCCATCATCATTTGTTGAACAGAATATAAAAACGGGAAAACCAGCTCAAAATACAACTGGAAAAATATCACCATTAACAACAACATCATCATCAACGACAACAACAGCATCATTATCATCAACCGCAACAACAACAACAACAATAGTAGCTGCTTCAACAATATCAACAACTACAACAGCAGCAGCATCAACAACAACAACAACAGTAGCATCAATTATTGATCGTAAAAGTCCAAATTCAACAGCAGGTAGTCCAAAACCAATGAATACCGGTGCTGCTACAAGTACAAATTCAAATTTAAAAATATCATCATCAGTATCAGCTGCAGAGTCAGAAGGAGAGGATGAACGTTCAAAAAATTCTGATTCTGGATTAGCACCAAAAGTACCACCTCTGAAAATAGTCATACCACAAAGTGCTGAACAAGAACAGGGAACTAGAAAAAGTACATCAACAAGAGGACATCATCTTCCTTATGTTGTTGCAAGTTCAAGTAGTAATGATTCCATTGATAAAGAAATTGGTACAACAGCAAGTGGCACAACAAGTCCAATTGACACAGGCAGCTCAACAACAACAACAACAGCAGCAACAACAACTGCAACAGCTACAACAACGACAACAGTAGTACCAACAGTCGTATCAACCGTATCAACCGTAACAACAACAACAACCACAACAACTACATCAGCAACAGTATCATCAACATCAACTCCAACTCCAGCAGCAGCAACAACAGCTAAAACTGAAGAAAAAAAAGATTTCACTGGTATTATACCAATTGAAGAAAGATCAACACATCATCAAAGAGTTTTAAGAAGTTCCAACAGGTAAAAATACTAAAAACAAATAAATAAATTATTTTTTAAATTTAATAATTAATTTAAATTTTGATATTATTACAGAAATGGTAATGGAGGTAATGCATCAGCAGCATCATCAAAAGACTCGTCTGCTAATTCACCACCAGCTTCAGCATCAACTGATCGATCAAATAATTCATCACCTCAACAAAGCCAAAATAATAATTCATCACCAACTCCAGAAACAACAAATAATGAAATAACTAAAACAAATACAGCAGAAACAACAACATCCACAACATCATCATCAACAACAACAACTACTTCTTCTTCTTCTTCTTCTTCTACATCAACGACAACACCATCAACGACGACAACAACACCAACAACAGCAGTAACAACACCATCATTATCATCAACGACAACATCATCATCAACTGCAACAGCAACAACAAAAACAAGTGGTAATAATGATAAATCAGATAAAAATGAAACAACAAATAGTAATAAAAATCAAAAAGATAAAGATGATAATTCAGAATCATCATCCTCATCATCATCAATAACAAATACATCATCAACAAATCCAAGTGCACCTGTTGAATTACATCCAAGAAAACGTAAAATAAAAACAAATAAAGAATCACAACAATCATCATCGTCATCAACAACAACAGTAACAACAACATCAACAACATCAACAACATCAACAACAACAGCTGCAACCACAGCAGCAGCAGCATCATCATCAAATGAATCAAATGAAACAGCAAATGCAACTGATGTACATCCACATGATCAGCCAATAACAAATTGTTATCAATTATTTTTAAATATTAGAAAACAAATTGAACGTAGAAGAAAAGGTTTATTTCCAGTTCAACCAAAACCACCACAAGGGTTTAAAGATTATTTAATGAATCGTTGTACATATGTTTTGGCTAGTACTGCTAAAGAACCAGTAATAAATCCACCAGTAACAATGACACCATTGATGAAAGATTTATATGCTGAACAAGAAAAAGAACGTTATCGTTTACGTATGCAGCATGTTGTTGAAAAAGAAAAATTAGTATTATCTGTTGAACAAGAAATACTACGTGTACATGGACGTGCTGCACGAGCATTGGCAAATCAATCATTGCCATTTTCAGTATGTACAATACTCAAAGACGAAGAGGTGTACAATGTCATAACACCAGAACAAGAAGAAAAAGATAGAAATGCTAGAAGTCGTTACAATGGAAGATTATTTTTAAGCTGGCTGCAGGATGTCGATGACAAATGGGAAAAAATTAAAGAATCAATGTTGTTGAGACATCACAATGAAGCTGAATCACTTCATGCTGTACAAAAAATGGATTGGGAATGGAAGCTAAAAGAAGTTGGTATTTGTGAATGGAAAGGTACACCACTCGTTGAAGATCTTCATGTACCAATTGTTCATGTATCTGATGACTTTGATCTTTTACCAGCCTAATTTTATATATATATAATTATTTAATTATTTATTTTTTAATTGTCAAAATTAATTTTTAAATTCAATTTTTTACAAGTCCTGTGATTTTTACATTGTTAATATTATTATGATTTTTTTTTTTTTTATTTTTGCTAATTGAAAATTGAAAATTGATTTATTCTTACTTACTGCCAAGTATTTGTAAATATTTCATTGCTCTATTATAAAAAAAAACAATTTTAAATAAAATAAAATAAAAAAGGTAAATTAATTTATTTTAATGATTTAATTTATTTTTGGTTTTGGTGGATTTACATCTTGGGTTTTTTTAATAATTGCTTCAAAATTCATTGGTTTATCATAGCCCATGATATTTGCAAAATATTTGACATCTGTGAAGCTTTCAGCATCAATAAAAATTGGTTTTCCTTTGACAAAACAAGTTGTCATCATTTGTCCCAAGCCACACTGTTCAACATCAGCTGGTGTAAATTCAATCTAAAACAATTATTATTAGTATTATTATATGTTAATTGATTAATTTAATAAATAATTCTTACCACTTTTGGACGAATAAAAATAGAGTAAGTTGTTGCAGTATACGTGTTGGTGATTGGATCATGTTTTATGTCTGTTACGTATTTACGTGTTATCACATGCAACAACATTGGTGTACAAATTGTGAAAAATCCAAACATCACTGCAGCCATAACAGTTGATGCAGTTGAACCACTTTCCATTATTTTTGGTAATAAATAAGGTTGCAATAGTAGTCCCACTGTTGATGTTGTCAATGAAAAAAATTTAATATGTTTTACATTATTTGTTAACTTGCCAGTATAAATTGTTTCAAGTTTATTTTTCTCATTATCATCACTGTAAAATCTTGTTTGTAATGCCTGTAACAAAAAATGTCATTTAATTATATAGGTAAATTAATAATTTGTCTTAAAGATAATACTTAATTGTTATTACCTTTATTGCAATATTTTGGTATATTTTTGGAGCATTTGTTAATTTATTAAGACCAAAATGACAAGTATTTTTTAGGATATTTCCTCGAATGATAAACGACATGATTAACTAATATATTAATTAATTATATTTAGTTTTGTTTTATTTCAAGATATTTATAATATTTAATTACATAAAAAATACACGAGTTTACTTGACAAATTAGTTATAACCAAGATGTCATTTGTTTATATCAAAAATAAAAAATATGTATAATAAATAGTATAATCAGAGCACACTACAAAAAATAAATAATATCAACATCATAATATCAAATATATACAATTATAAAAAATAACATATAATATTTAATAATATATGTATAATCATATCACATCATATCAGCCATTTTAGATAATAACAATTATTTACACTAAATGTAATTATCTTTATTTAGGTATTTATTTGTTTATATTTTTTTAGATAATATAAATGATAATTATTTAAAATTTTATTTAAAAAAAAGAAAGAAAATTGAAAAGCCCGGCAAGTGTCGCACCAAGCGAATAATAATTGTACTAAATACTAATGACATTTTCAAACTTTCCAAGCCGTCAACCGTTCAACCGCCATTCTGAGGCTCTAGCAACAAGACAAGCCTAAACGTGATTGTTCTTGTGTAAAATAAATAAAAATATTGTCCTTAAAAAAAGTTTTATAAAATAATATAGGTAATAATACAATAACAAAAGTCACTGTGAAACAATTAATGTGTCTACGTTAGTGTAGAATAATTTTGTGTGATAAAATGGCAGAAGGACATTCATCATCATCATCAACATCATCATTATCATCATCATCTCGTAAAAAGGATAAAAATCAGCATATACAAGTTTTTGTACGAGTCAGGTGAGTTGTATTAAAATTTATAAGCTTCAAGTGGATCAATCAACAATATTAAAAAAACAACAACAAACAACAACATAATAAATATTTGTTTGTTTATTTATTTATCAAGACCAACAAATCATGCTGAAAGCGTGGGTAAATCACCAACAGTTGTGGAAGTTGCTTCTTCCAAGGATGTCATTATCAGAGAAAGACCACAAGATAAATTGACTAAAAAATTTACATTTGACAGAGTATTTGGACCTTCATCAAAACAGGTACACAACAACAATCATAATAATAGTGATAATAATGATAATATAAATTATGACATGTTTATTTATATATTATTTGTACAAAATAGGTTGATGTTTATACTGCAGTTGTTAGTCCACTTCTTGATGAAGTACTTGCTGGTTATAATTGTACAGTATTTGCATATGGTCAAACTGGTACTGGTAAAACATTTACAATGGAAGGAATTGATAATGATCCATCAGTACATTGGAAAAGTGATTCATGTGCTGGTATAATACCACGTGCCCTGAGTCATTTATTTGATGAATTAAGAATGTTGGAAAATCAAGAGTATACAGTACGTGTTAGTTTTCTTGAACTTTATAATGAAGAATTATTTGATTTATTATCACCAATTGATGAACCACAAACATCTAAAATACGTATATATGAAGATGCATCAAGAAAAGGAGCAATAATAATACATGGTCTTGAAGAAGTTACTGTACATAATAAAAATGAAGTATATAAAATATTAGAAAAAGGATCTGAACGTAGAAAAACATCAGCAACATTAATGAATGCACAATCATCAAGATCACATACTGTATTTTCAATAACAATACATATTAAAGAAAATACTGTTGAAGGTGAAGATTTAGTTAAAATTGGTAAATTACATTTAGTTGATTTAGCTGGTAGTGAAAATGTTGGTAGATCTGGTGCTGTTAAACGTCGTGCAATGGAAGCTGGTAATATTAATCAATCATTATTAACACTTGGTAGAGTTATAACAGCACTTGTTGAACGTGCACCACATATACCATATCGTGAATCAAAATTAACAAGATTATTACAAGAATCACTTGGTGGTAGAACTAAAACATCAATTATTGCAACAGTATCACCAGCTGGTATTAATTTAGAAGAAACATTATCAACATTAGATTATGCACATAGAGCTAAAAATATAACAAATAGACCAGAAATTAATCAAAAATTATCAAAACGTGCATTATTAAAAGAATACACTGAAGAAATTGAAAGATTAAGAAGAGATTTACAAGCAACACGTGAAAGAAATGGTGTTTATCTTGCACATGATAATTATAATGATATGCAAACAACAATTGAATCACAAGGTAAAGAAATTGAAGAAAAAATTAATCATATTAAAGCACTTGAAGAAACAATGTTAACTAAAGAGGGCATTTTAAATGATTTAAAAACTAATCTTGATAATACAAAACAAATTGTTGAAATAACTAAACAACATGCACAAGAACAAAAACATCTTGTTAATATTCATCTTGAAAATGAAAAAAAACTAACAACACAAGCAAATATATTATTAAATGTTGCCAATGATGCATCATCTGATGTTACTAAATTACATGAAAAAATTGAAAGAAAAACACAAATTGAACAAGAAAATTATTATGTTGGTGAAAAATTTCGTAATAACATTGCACAACAATTTGATAATATACAAAAAGATTTAACAACACATACACTAAATATATCAGATTTTTGTTCAACATCAAAAGATCAATTAATACATTTGGCACGTATTAATTCACAAGAAATTGAAAAATCCATTCAAACTATATCAAATGATTTACTTGATAATCATTCAAAAGAAAATAATAAATTAATAAATAATGTCAATTGTTGTAATGATAAATATCAAAAATGGCTAGATGATAATATTGAAAAAACCCATAATTTAACACAACAAGAAATAGCATTGTTAAATAAATTTATTGGAGATTTTTCACCAAAAATAGCAACACTCGTTGAGACAAATGTTGTTGATAATTTAAAAAAAATAAATATTGAATTTTCCGATAAAATGAATAATCTCGTACAAGCTATTAATACAAAAATTAATGAATTTACAAATAAATTTTTAGCTGATCGTAATTATTTGGAAGATAAAATAGCAACAATATCAAAAGACATTGAAAATAGCATTTCAACTAGAGAAAATATTATTTGTAAAGAAAATGATTTACTTAAAAAATTTGAATTATTTACAGCTGAATATAAAAATTTACATGATGAAAAATTAAAAATTGATAAAAGCCAAATAAAAACATTAAAAAGTAATATTAAATTATGTAACAATGTTAATAATAATATTGAAAAAATGTATAATGATCAAATTGGTATTAAAAAATTCATTGATGACAGTGTATCACCAACTGTTGAAAAAATTAATCAAGATTTATCCATGAATCTTGAATCAAATTGGAAAATAAATGAAGATTCAATTGAACGCAGTAAAATAATAACTGAAAAAATGAAAAATCAACTTGATAATAATTGTGATGAATTAAATAAATTCAATAATACAACAAAATTGGATACAGATAAATTTAAACAACAAATTGAAATAGATAAATCACAAATATTACAATTAACCAACAGTATAAATCAAATTGTCACAACAACAAGTAAAAATAATGAACAACAAATGGATAAACATATGAGAAAAATTGAAAAAACAGCTAGTGATTTGAGTCGTAAAATTCATGATAAATCAACTGAAACAAATGAAGTTATAAATAATATATCAACAAAATTAACAACAACAAAACATCAAGTTGATAAATTTATCATTGAAGATTTACGTAAAGATCAACCAACTGGTTCAACACCAATTAAAAAAGATTTTAAATATCCAAATCAGCTAGTATCAACATCACCACATGAAAGAATTATTCGTCGTTTTCGACAAAATTCACCATTAAATGAAACAACACTTGATATTGATATGGATTCAACATTAACATATTGTGGTGGTGGTGATGATGATAATAATACACTTGTTGGAGCATCATCAACACCATACAATACAAGAAGTTTGTATCCTTCATCATGTGACATATCATCATTGAAAGATAATAAAACCAATACATCAGTATTGATACGTGCAGCATCAACATCTGATTTATTATCAACATCATCATCATCATTTATTGATTCAAATAATACAATTGTACGTAGTGCATCTGATATAACAACAAAACGTGATAACAAAGAAAATGGCCATAATAATGATGATGATTTTATAAAACCAGATTTAAAAATTAACAAAAATGTAACATCTAGATTGAGACATCCTCGAAAAATATTAGCATCACACAATGATTAATAATTAATGATTTCATGTTTAATTTTAAATATGTTTTTTAATTTTTTTATATTTTTAATTTCATAACGATGCACCGTTTTTTCTTTTAAATAACAAACAGTATAATTTGATACTTCAGTGTTTTCTTATTTTATATAATATATATTAATTATTTTTATTTATGTATTATTATTCAATGTAATTACAATAACACTAACACATACACACACACACACACACACACGCTCATACAAAATTTTCATTGAATTATCCGACAAAATAACGAAAGCAACTTTGTCCTGAGCCATTTTTTTTTATTTTTTTTCATCTAAATGTGCTTAAGTAATCAGTCTGCGGTTTTTCCACATTTTTTTTTTCTTTTTTTTTTTTTTCTTTTCATTTTAAAAAAATATATATTATTTGATTGATAGTATAAATATTATTATTATTATTATTATTATTATATTATATGTATAAATAGTAGAGATATAACTTAGTTTTTTAAATAGTATTTAAAAAATGAAAATTTTGTAATTGAATTGAATAATAAAAAAAGAAAAGAAAAAAAAAAGTAAATAATTGTTGACTAAATTTGATTTAAGAATATACATTTAACCAATTGATATTATTTATATATAATGATAATAACTAAAATTCAAAGCAATAATTTACAAAGCAAAGTGAATTAATTTATAATAATGATAATAATAATAAAATATATTTTAAGGATTAAACCTTGTCGCATCTTGACAATGTTATTTTTTTTTTTTTTTTTAAATAAAATAAATAATATAAATTTTCTAAAAAAAAAAAAAACAATAAACTAAAAGTGATTAATTAATAAAAATCTACTTTATCGTCAAGAGGCAGCAATGTTTAATTAAAATTAATATTACACAAACTCAATATATTATTTCATTATTATTATTATTATTAACTGATATTATTAACTGATATTATTTGATTTATCCAACCGATAAATTGTGATACTCGTACATATACACCAGGAACATCAACTCTACCACAACCAAAGCCCCAAGAAACAAGACCAGCAAGTTCATAAAATCCATCATCTTGACAGACAAGTGGTCCACCTCCATCACCCTGATGAATCGAAAAAAAAAAATCATTTAGTTGATAATTAATTTTTAAAATGATATTATAAAATTAAAAAAAAAAACTTAAATTTACCTGGCAAGCATCATTTCCAGGTTCACCACCAGCACAAAAACTACTTGCTGGTAGTATAAATATTTTTTCAGTAACAGCATTTACTTTTCTAATACATTCAGCATCACTGACTATTGGAATTTCAGCTTCTCGTACTTTTAATGGAATTGGACCAGCTTTAAAAAAAAAAAATAATAATAAATATACAGTTACATATAAAATATAAATATTAAATACCTTCACCCATGTATCCATATCCAGTAACTGTACAACGTTTACCAGCAGTATGACTAACTCCTCTAGCAGGTAAACAAACTAAACAAACACCATCTTTAAGTTCAGCTTGACCATGAAGTTTTAACAATGCAATGTCATTGTCAAGTGTTTGACTATTGTGATTGTGATGTATATATGTTGTTGCAACACGTAATGTTTGGGCACCTGGACTACCATATTTTCTTGTCAAATCATGATCACCAACACGTACATAAATTGCATCTCCTGATCTTACAATACTATTTAAATCAAAAAAATTAATTAATCAAATATAATAAAATATAATATAATATTATTTTATTATTAACTTACTTTGTAACACAATGAGCAGCAGTTAGAACCCATTGTGTACCAATTAATGCACCACCACAAAGATATTGATTCAACGAATTAATAAGTGCCACTTGCCAACACCATTCATTTGCATCAGCATCTTCACCACCAACAACTCTGGCATCTCTTGAAAGACTACGTGCTTGAATTGGTCCTCTTGATGTTCCCTTGACACCACAAACATATTTACTATAAACTGGAGTTTTTGTAGCAATTGACAATGTTGTTGTTGTTGTTGATGATGGATATGATGATGATGATGCTGTAGTTGTTGTTAATGTTGTTTCATCTATATATGAAAAAAAAAAAAAATAATAAAAAGTAGGTATTTTTATTATCATTGTTGTTGAAATAATAATAATAATCTTACATGATAATGGTGTAATTGTTGATGTATATGGTCTTGAATATTCTGGTAAATATGTATCATTTCTATTGATTGATGTTGGCTCTGTTGTATTACCACTGGCAAGTCTAATGAGTGATTTTGGTGCACAACATTGACGATCTGATTTTTCACATTTAAATAATTTAGTTAGTTCAGCATTTCTAAAACATGTTAAATATCCAAGATATGGAAGAATACATGAGCCAGGACAATCTGGACGTGGATCTGGTGGTGGTGCAGCTGTTGTTGTTGTTGGTCTTGTTGCAGCTGGTTTTGGACGAGGTTTTGAAGTCTAAAAATCAAGATAAAACTAATAAATAAATATTTAAATTAAATTAATTAATTAAAAAATATAAACTTACAGATTGTGGTGATGGTAAATTAATATCACAACAAAAACCTGAACCACATGCTGCTCTTTTAATTGGATTTGGACAAAGTGGAAACATTACAGCTGGCCAACAACTACCAGGACAAGGTGGTGATTTTGTGTGAATTGGTTTATTTGGTCGTGATGTTGTTGATGGCGGTGGTGGTGATGGTGGTAATGCTGCAGCTGGTGGATCTGGTAAACAACATACTTCATCTAAACCACACTCAGCATCTCCATCAACTTGATTACATAAAAATGCTGCAATAAGTGCATTATTGCATGAACCTTTACATGGTTTTCTTGATGGTAATTTTATTTGTGGTATTGGAGCTACTGTTGTTGTTGATGTTGTTGTTGTTGATGATGTTGTTGCAGCTAATAGTGGTTTAATGGTACTTGATGATTTGTCATTTGTTTTTAATTCATTTTTTGTCATATTTCCTTTGGTTCTATCAATAATATGTACTTCTTTTGGTATATTATTACCAAATGAATTTAATGATACACAACATCTTTGTCCTGATGGACAAATACCACCTATATTAACAACAGCCTCACAGTATACAAAAAATGTTGCCTCAATGCATACGCCCATACTACAATTTGTAACTAAAAATAAAATATTATATTATATTATTTATTTATCTATTTAAATACATACATGTTTATATTATTTTTAGATAATTATTGAGATGGTACTTTACTTGATGGTTTTTCTGTAACATTATGTTCTCCCTGAAATTAAAAAACATTTATTTATTTACATTAATTTACATTAATTTACATTAATAACCAAATTAATTTATTTATTTATTGAATAATTTTACCGGTTTTGATTTAACAGGTGTTGCTAATGATGTCGTTGTTGTTGCTACAGTTGTTGTCGTTGGTGCTGGTGCTGGTGCTGGTGTTGTTGTCGTTGTTGTAGTTGTTGTTGTTGTTGTCGTTGATGTTGATGATGGTGGTGGTGACGTAGGACGTTGTGTTGTCGTAGTCGTAGTTGTTGATGTAGTTGATGATGTTGTTGTAGAATCAACATTTTTATTAACTAATGATGACGATGATGATTCAACTTTATTATTATTATTATTATTACTATCATCATCGTCATCATCATCTTCTGATGATGATGAATCTGTTGTGGTACTATTGGTTGATCTATCAACACAACATCTCATAGATTGTTGTGGACAAACATCATCAATAACATGATCACACATAAATGATGCTAATGTATGAACACAGTCACCAGGACAATTTGGTGATTCGGCAGTACTTGATACTGCATCAAATAGTCCTATAAATAAATAAATAAATAACAAAAATATCATCAGTTATGTTAAATATCATATACTGGTATAATTTATAAATAAAATAAAAATAACTTTGTTGATTATGTAATAATGATAGATAAGTTGATGATAATAATCATTCATATGCCGTTAGTTGGTGTTGCTGATGTAGAGTTGATTTCTTAACCAGTTAAACGGGATACTTGTTGGTAGATATAAATAAAAAAATATCATCCTCCTTTTTACACATGAATAAACATATTTTATATTTATACTTTCATCATTTTCCCACAAGATTATCCTGGGCTTGGATAACTTTTTTTTTTTCTCTTCTTCTTCTTTTAAAAAGAGATTATAATAATATAATATTGAAATAACCGTTTGAAATGGTTTGAGGTACCTGTCTATATCTATTGAGATAAAATATCTACATGCATGCGTAATAAATTTTTTTAGAAAAGTCAATGAACTTTGGAAATTTTTCTCAAAATCATATCAATTTATTTATTTATTAATTTTTTTATTAAAAAAAGAAAAAGTTAAATAATGAGAGTGAAATGACAAATAATAATTTTTAAAAATTTTAATTATATATTGATGATGATGATGATGATTGTTAGGCCAATGTGTTTTCACTTTGGCCAAGGTATAACGGCCCAAACCAAACATAACGGTTGTTATAATAAATATATAAATATACATATATGAAAAACGGTGTGTGTGGTATGTATGTACGTGGCATTGATCTTTTAATATTAAACTTGAATTGGATTCAAGGTCTCTACCGGCATTCTTAAATTATATACCTGTATGAATTCTTTCTGTAAATCAGGTGACCCACCCCCTTAAATTCCCTTTTTCCAAATTCTTTTTTTTAAATAAATATAAATACCTACATTTTCTTAGATTAAAATTTTTTTTCTCTTTTCTTTCCTGTTGGAGAAGAAGAAGAAGAAGAAGGAAGAAAAAGAGAATTTATTGATGATGGATAAATAAAATGATGATGATGATGATGATGAAAAAAAAAAAAAAAAATTGAATCGGGCAATGGCCTTGTTACAAACACATACATATAACATTAAACCAGTCAAAGTGGGACAGTCGCATCCTTGCTTGTTGGTTTCAACAAACGAAATAAAACCGTGTCGCAGTGATGCGAAAATTTCTATTTCTCCAAGTAATCCGGACATGTGAATGTCGTGAGAGTTCATCAACTTTTTAAATCAATTAAAATAATAATAATAATAATAATAAAACATTTAAATTTATAAAAATAATTAAACTTACCAGAAAAAAAACTGCTTGCAAGAGATTCTTCATCTTGTCCAGTGACTTGTTGATGATTTATTAAAAAAATTATGAAAAAAAAATTTAAAATAAAATATTTCATTTTATTTTTAATCATTTTAAAACGAATTTAAAAAAAAAAAATATATATATGTATATAAATAAATAATTTTTATCACAAGCAAAAATTAAGTAAGAAAAAAAATAGACACTTGTTGATTAATTTTGCTCACTGGAGTCTTTGATTAAATAATTGATAATTATTTTTCCACATTTGAGCGAGCACTTTTGGCTCCTCTTGATATATCCTCCACCCACAACTTCAAATGGTATTATTATTGTTTTATCAAGATGATGATGATAAAGATGATGATGATGATGATGATATTGGTCCCAAAGACACACTGACTACTGACTGACTGACTGACTGACTGACTAACTAACCAACTGATTCAAAGTGTTGTTGGCTATATTGAATATGGTGTTGTAGTAGGCCCCACTTCTTGTGGGTCAGGGCGCGGACATCCGGGGATCCACATCCACATGCCCCATCCAATTACACTCACACACATCATTTAATTCACCTTTACTACTTTTGCTCCGGTACTCTGAATTTTTTTTCTGTTTTCCTCCGAGCTCACAAAACAACTAATCTTGAAAATTTATTCATCATCATCATCATCATCATATATCAAAATCATTTCAATTTATTTAATGCGCATGAAAATACATAATATAATATGCAGCAATGCAAAAATTATTGTCAAGTTATTTTAGAAATTTATATTTTATTTAGTTAAATTCGTTGAAAAAATTAACGTTGACCAAGTGTAAAGTAGCGGTATTCTGAATCCATATGGAATACCGTACGATGAATAATAATTTTTGAAAACAATAATAAGTTTTTTTTTTTTTTTTTTTATTCAGCGACTAGGTAGTTGTTGATGATGATTACCATTATTTTATACTTATATTTATCTAACATAATATACATATATAAACTTGTTTAAAAAATACCGTTTAAATTTGTTTAATATAATTTGCCGCTAAATAAAATAACTTTTTTTTTTTTTAAAACTATTTAGATATATGCATGTACTTTATATAATTCTTTGACATTTAGATTTAATAAATTTGTGATTCTTTTTGCACCATAAAAAATTAAATAATTTATAATAATTTTAACCATGGCCCCATCCTCCACCCCATCCACCTCCCCAACCACCCCCACGACCACTGCCTTCTTGCCATTTTATTTCTGATCTTAAAATGTTTTTATCTTTGTCAATATTATGATCATAATATTCAAAATGATCTGGGACTTGTTCATCTTCATCATCTGTATGACAATAAAATTAATTAATATATTTTCATTTTAAACATACCTATATAATTATTATTGACAAACCATAGTCATATTGAGGCATTCCTTTGACATTAACAACAACAACAACAATAACAATAATAATAATAAACAATCCAGCTAAATATTTACACTTCATTATTATTGATAATTAAATGTTAAATAAATAAATAATAATATATGTGGAGAGTGTGTGAATAATATTAGCTAAATGGTGTAAGGCTTATTCTTTCTCTCCTTTTATACATTGACACAATTCAATTTTAAATTATTATTATTTTTATGTCTTTATCATTAAAGTAATTTATATAAGCCTATTAAAAACAAATCAATTAACTTTAATTTCTTATACGTATGTATATCAAACGTTAAAACTTAAAAGTAATGCATGTGCTGTTATGTATATTTATTATTCTTTAATCAATATTTATAAATTTATTTTTTGTAATCATTATTTCTATGGTCTCTGTCTCTATCTTCTTGTTCACCTCGGCTAAAAAATCCTTCAGCAATAGAATGACCAACATCAGCCCAATTATGATGGCTACCACCACCCCCACCTCTTCCTTGACCTCTAAAAACACCACTAAATCTTCCAGGATCAGCATATTTACGTGAATCTACAATGATATAAATAAAATAATCATTAAATATAAATTTTATTTAAATTTTAAAATTGTAAATATAATATTTACCAGTGTCTTCAAGTTCATATCGATGTTGAGACATTCCTTTGCCAATAAAAACCATGACAATAAATAAACTAATTAATATTTTACACTTCATTATTAATTTATAAAATAAACAATGACAATAATTTATTTTTTTTAATTTTCAAGTTTTTGATTTGAATATAGAATAACGTTCTTATTTTTATACTAGTCTTTTTATACATAGCTATATAGATTATTATTTTTTAATATCAAATTTTTATTAAAAAATCAAAGCATAAAAAACCAATTCCAATTTAATTATCAATATAGGTAGTACAATTTTTATGTTTTGTATTAACTTGTTTTTTTTTTTTTTTTTCTAATTAAAAAAATTTGATTAATCGATAATAATTGATATTTGTTGACTTTGGTTGACTTGTATACTTATCATTGACCCTCATGGAAATTCTTTATTTCTCTCTCACAAATTTAATCTTGCTGCATTTGTATACAATATATATGTGTGATACACATTTCAACATATGCATACATATATAGAGCTATAAGTGTTATAACTTATTAAGTATAAGCTTAACGGTTTTATTATACCAACCAACTGACCCTTGTCACATTTGTCATAATATTTTATTATTGATAACACGCATACATATTTTTATTTTTTATAATGAAATTGCTACAAATAATAATTATTGCTTCTATTTCCATTACCTGGTGCACAGCTATGTTGATTGATCATCAAATAAAAGGTGAGTAATAATTATAATGGCATTTATGTATAGAAATAATTCATATAATATATTTTTTCAAGATGACAACAGCATTATGACAAAGCAAGATGGGAGTGGCTGTCTTTGTGAAAATTATTCATGTGGATGCTGTGATAATGTAAATTGGCTAAAAGCCATTGGTAAACGTAATAATATTTATTTATTTATTTATTTATTTTTAACAATTAATTTACAATTTTATTATTTTTTAGTTTGCACAAATATATCATATCTTGCTGATGATTATGGTTTTTCATTAACAGTAACATGGAATAAATATGTTTTATACAACAATACAATATCTGGTAATTATATTTTATTATTTTTTTATGGTAAATATTATTTTTTGTTTTTTTTTTTTAGCTAAAAATCCACCGGCTTTTTGTGCTGATATTCCAGAATTGGAAAAAATTGGCGAAATATGTTTACGATTTTATGATTTATCAATAGCAACAAAACATTTTCATGGATGTATGGAAGTTAAAGTTATACTTTGGCATGCTGTGCATAAAAGTATTAGAATTGGTTGTATCACTATTCCAAATGATAAAAATATACTGCAACAATTGCACATCATTGACGACGACAATCATCAAAATAGCCATAATAATTCAAGCAATCATGATATTCCATCAGTTATAATTGTATAAAAATAATCAATATAAAATAATTGCAGTGGAATGTATAAATGCAGAAAATATTAATTAATTATGATCTAGTAGAGCATGGAAATCAAAAGTTTTTTCATGGCAGCAGCAACTTCACTCTGAAAAATATAAATAAATAAATGTAATTTTTTATACTTGGAAAGTAATGATAATTATTGATAAGGAAAAAAGAAAAAAAAAACATGTACTTTGAATAAAATATTTAATTGTTTAATTATTATTATTATTCAACAAAAGCATGAAATTTAATTATTAATTATTTTTTAATGTTTTCATGAAGTTCAGTAGACTAGTGACAATAGAAGACTCTTAAATTCATCGCTGCAGTCACTCTGCAAATAGTAAATAATAACAATAAAATATAAAAATGATAATTAATTATTAATTAAATAATTATATGAAAAAGGTAAATAATAAAATAATATAATATCTATAAATGTAAATTAACAGATCATTTTATTTTTGTAATGGTATAATATATTATTAAACACAGTAATTGTGATGTATAATTAATTATTATTATTAGTTTTTATGAAAATGACAATTAAATTCAAAATTAATAAACAAAAAAAGAAAAACAAAATTGACTTGCAATTTTCTACAGCTCATAATACAATAAATAATAATTAATAAATTTGTTTGTTTTTAAATGATTGTTATTTTTTTTATTGACCAATCAAGGCAAGTAATAATTTCTTGTAGTCTCCTGATGTATCACCCTGTAAATTAATAAAATGATGTGACTATATGTTGTATTAATAAATGGATAATTATTGATTTTTTTTTTTTTTTACTTTCACGTGATGTTGTGTGATGCAGGTGAATAATTTATAGGTAGATAAAATAATTAAGCTAATGGATTTTGAATTAAAAAAATAATATATACTTACATCAATATCACCAGCAAGTGATTTTCCATACATGTTTTCATAGGCATCTTTGATATCACCCAAGTCAATTTCCGAACGAGTAACAATAATCTGTTGAAATAATAAAATTTAAAAAAATAAATAAACAAATAGTAAATATTGTTTATTATTATTTACCCGTATGAGAGTTGCATCATCACTTCCAATACCAGCCATTGAATCATGAAGTCTTTCAGCAAAATATGCTGTCTTGTCTCTTGCACATTTTACTGAAAAAAAAAAAAAATAATAAAATTTAAATTTAAATTAATAATTAAATTATTATTCGTGAATGAATTTTGTTATTAAAATATTGTTTTTCATTATTACCAACAGCAAGATAGCCTTTTTCAAGTGCTCCAGAAAATTCTCGTTCAATAGCTTCCTCAAGACTTTTACCAGATATTTTTTCATACTCTTGGAAAATTCTACGCAATTGTGGAAAACTCTTGGTAATTAATATTTGATTAAATGTACTTTCTTCAGTTCCCCATTGACCTTCACCAGCTTGAAAAAGACGTTCTGCATCTTCAACAGCAGCAGCAACATCAATATTTGGATCTTCATTTCTGCTTGCCTATATTATTTTAAAAAAAAATAAAAAATCAATAATTAATATTAAATAAATTATTATTTAATGAAAAATTAAATTCTATAATAATATTTACACATGATAGAGAGACAAGAAGACGTTTAAAATGTCCAGATGTATCACCTTTAAGATCTTCCTCAAGCTCATTTCCATAAACTGTAAATTAAAATTAAAATTAATAGTAAATAGTGATGAAATTGAGTCGAACAAGTAGTCGTCGTTGTGCCCATTTGTTGCTAAGCAACAATTTCATTCAATTCTCAGAAATAATATTCTCAATATAAAAAGTATATATAAAAAAAAACAGACTTTCTAGAAATATATTTATTCAAGTGTGTCATGAGTTTGTTTAGACAAGGTCAACATTACAACTCACCAAACAAAATTAATTATATAAAAATAACATTTAAATGAATCATTATCATCATCATCAATGATTCATCATTTTAATAAAATTCCTATTATAATTCCCTTGACTATATTATATTGATTATATAGTTAATAATATATAGCTATAGCTATATACATATTTAATTTAATAAAATACTCACGATCTTTGTATACTGATGAAATTGTTTTAATTCCATAGTTTGATAGTGATGCAAGTACTTCAATAATGGCACCTATAATCAAATAATTCATTGGCATAAATAAATAAATATATTATGTAAATTATAATTAATAAAATGCTTACTTTCATCAGTTCCAATACCTATAAACAAAGAACAAAAAATATTATTATTATTGTCAGTAGATAAAATAAATATAATAATCAATCAATCAATAAATCAATTACCCGACATTGCATTGTTTAATTCTTTAGCAAAATACTCTGGCAATGGTGTCATCAATGCAATAATTGCTTTTTCAAAATTACCACCCAATTCAGATTTAAGATCAGAGACAAGATCTTTGCCAAACATTGTTTTGAATTTATCAGCAATTTCAAGACGTTGTACAATACCACGTTTTGATAGAACATCTGTAATATACATAATAAATTAATAATTAATAATTAATCATTCAATTTATTGTTTGAATAAAGTAAATAGGTATACCTAAAATAGCTTGCTCATCAGTTCCAAAACCTTTCATGGCTGTACGTAATAATTGTGCATCTTCTTCTGGATTAAATGGATCTGCTGGATATACAGTTGGTGTACACTGAAAATCAAAATAAAAATAAATAAATAAATTAATTAATGAATGAATAAATAATAAGTAAATATATATTTTAATTTTAATTTTACCTGGACATGATAATATTGAGATGATGCCATGATGCAGTTGTTTTTATTGACAATAAATTATCTGAAATATATAAAATAGAAAAGACAAATTATTCATCAATGTATTAGTGGATTTATTTTTATATTTTTTTATTTCAACACCCATATGGCCAAGAATTATGTGTGGTCGTGGTGTTGATTATGTGCGACCGGCTTCAATCAATTTATATGCTTTTTTTTAAAATTATTTTTATTTTGTCAACAAAACTTAATGAAAAATATAAAAGTATATCAATTAAATAAATGAAATTAAAATATATAATAATATAAATTACTGTGTGGGTGTGGTCGAATAAATGATCACTAATTTAACAC
This sequence comes from Aphidius gifuensis, assembly GCF_014905175.1. Lineage (NCBI taxonomy): Eukaryota > Metazoa > Arthropoda > Insecta > Hymenoptera > Braconidae > Aphidius > Aphidius gifuensis. The sequence continues at coordinate 101,555 of NC_057790.1, read as the reverse complement.
GTCAACTTCCTAGCACGTTCAAAGTTAAACTGACTTGTAACTCTTTGATTGACTCTGAGCTGCTCTGAGCTAGAAAAACTGTGGTGTTGTTTTTTTTTTCATATATTATTATACGAGTTATAACAACACACTCAAAATAAAACAATACGTGTAGATTTATTATATTTATTATATTTAAAAAGAAACACAACAAACTGTACTATTTACTATTTATTTTCTGGAACTGTAAAATTTTTTTTTTTTTATTTTTTTTTAGAGCAAGTATGACGCATTCAAGTATAATAAAATAAAAATAACAAAATTTAAAGTTTGTGGGTGGGAGAATATTACAAGGTCGTACATTATATTATCTATGTTGGATTTTGTGGGAGCAGCCAAGGATCAATAGACAATCAAATTTACCAAACATGATGTCATCATCAGCATCAGCATCATCAATGCACCACACTTTTTTTATAATTTAATTAAATTTAAATAAATTTAAATTACAAAAATGTTCTTTTAATTTTCGAGTGTTTACATACTTGAATGTTATAATGTTTTTAATTATTTAATTAACAAATTCATTTGTATTTTTTTTTCCATATAATAAACAATAGGTATATTTAAATGTTTAAAAAATTATTTGATAAATAAATTAGAATTTTTTTTAAATTTTCGCGGTATTTTGATTAATGGATGATTAAACTTTATTTTATTGCTTACAGAAGATAAAACAGTTTAATTGTTTATAACTTTAATTTGCATGTGTGTGTGTGTGTGTGTATTTGTTTATTGTGTGTGTTTGTCAAAGTGACGTTATATAGTTGACTAGTTGTATGTATACAAAATTAAAATCGAATCATTCCAGCCAGCAGTACACTATTCACGCTATTAACTATTTAGCAGACTTAGCAGTGACTAGAAGTGTATTTAATTTGTTGCTGATTATCTATTAATTTTTCCAGGTGCAATATTATTTTATTATTTACTAGATAATAATTTCAAAAAGTACTGCATGTATAATTATTATTTTTTATTTTCTAAACATATAAATGTTGTGTTTGTTTACCGGATTGAAAATAGTGCGCAGATAGTTAAATAAATAATATTCAATTCAATCATTATTATATTTCTTCTATTATGATCAAAAAAAAATTGTTTTTAATTTTTAAATTGTAGAATGTTGAAGTTCCAAATTGTTCCAAATGAAAATGGAAAATCACACATTGTATGGCTGTGTGTGTGTGTGTCATCTAAAAGAGATCATTGTTTTTTCTATATCTAAATTAAATTAACTATTTTTTATATAGATAAATAAAATAGAATAAAATAAAAAATATAATTTATTGATAATCATTATTATTAGTAGTTTATATTGTGAATAATTTTTAGTTGACATAGTTGCGTGACACGTGCTACATGCACGTTTTCATTTTATAATAATAATATATTTAGCTACCTATTAGCTAAACACGTAAATATAAAAAATTAGAAAAAAAAAAAAAAACATGTTTCTAACGAGGGGATTAAATGCATTGAGGTTAGGTATGAGATTAGGTATGTTAAAATCCCGGTGATTATTAATTTAATTTATATTTTTATGATTCATAATAATAATAATAATAATGATAGAAATAAATAATATATTTTGTAAATATAATAAATATTTATTGCTTACAATTTTTTATTCAGGCTATTGCACAATGTTGCACAAGGGTCCTCGTCCTTTGGTATTATGTGGACCATCTGGTTCTGGAAAAAGCACATTGATCAAGAAAATGTTTGATGAATTTCCTGATGAATTTGGATTTTCAATATCCCACACAACAAGACAACCAAGACCTGGTGAAATTGATGGCAAACATTATTATTTCACAACCAAAGAAAAAATGAAGGATCAAATTGATAGAGGAGAATTTATTGAAAGTGCTGTATTTAGTAACAACATGTATGGAACAAGGTAATATTAAATTGTTCATTAGATATTGTTTGTATTTTTTTATTTTAATTATTTATAACATTTCATATTTTATTTTACAGCAAAAAAGCAGTTGAAGATGTTACAAATTTAGGAAAAATTTGTGTTCTTGACATTGACATGCAGGGTGTTAAAAAAATAAAAAATACAAATTTAGATCCACTTTTTGTATTTATAAAACCACCATCAATTGAAGAACTAGAAAGACGATTAATTGCAAGAAAAACAGAGACTGAAGAATCATTAAAACACAGATTGTCAATTGCTGTTGAAGAAATGAAATATGGTTGGTATTTTTTTTTTATATTGATTTTATCAATTCAATTATTATTATTATTATATGTGATAATTTATTTTAGGTGAAACACCAGGTAATTTTCACATGGTCATCGTCAATGACAATTTTACTGAAGCATACAATGATCTTAAAGAATTTGTTCTCGAAGAATTAAAAAGATTCAAGAATGGTATGTAATACTAAGTGTTGATTTAAATTCACTCATTTCAATGAATTAATAATTTATTATTGTTATTATTATTATCATCATTATTGTCCAATGACAATGAGCATTTTTATTTCGAAATGATGTATTTTTACATTGAGGTATTTATTTTTTACAAATTTATCGTCAATCATAGTGATTTAATTTCTTTGTAATATTTTTTTTGATATAAAATAATTATTGTACGTAATTACTTTAAACAAATATACATATATATATTTTTTATGATTGATAATAATTTCGTAAAAACTTAGGGTTTTTCGTTGAGGAAAAAAAAAAAACAAAATGAAATAAACCATGCAGTTTTTATTTTTCCAATAGATTTATTTTAAATTGTCATTGGTTATTGTTGTATTAAACTGTTATATACTATAATCAATCAGTATTTAATAATAATGAATAATGATAATAATAATAAAACATGTATAGAAATTTAAAATAATAATAATAACTGAGACAGTTCACCAATTGAAAATTGTGTTCCAATAGAAAATAGGAATTATTATTTAAGTGCTTTTTCATATCACCAAGTCAACTTTTTTTATTTTTTTTTTTTCGTTAATTAATTTTTTATTAATTTCAATGTTTTTTACTTCATAATTATTTAATTGAAATTATTGGCATTAAGTAATTACATATATAAAAAAATATTGTAGAAAAAAAAAAATAATAATTAATATTAGCATTGTTGTTGTTGTTGTTGTTATTATTGTTATTGTTGTTATCAACAACAAAACAAAAATAAAAAAAGTTGATTGTAATAACAATTAGAAACTCACAGTGCTGTTGAAAATAATACAGTTTACCTGATAAATAATAGTTGAATTTTCAAATAGAAAAACAAACAAATAAATATGTAAAAAATTTAGAAAAACAATTTCTTCGTTTGATCTGATGAATTTAAATAAAAAAAAATATTTGTAAAAATAGATAATTAGAACATGATTGTTTATGTTTCTTTAATTAATAAAAATTAATTGTGTTTAAATTGAGGTCAAAGGTCTTTGATAATTTGATTGTATATTTTCACCATGATGATGTCTATGTTTGTGTTGTTGTTGTTTTTGTTGTTGTTGACTCACTTGAATTGATGCCACTTGTGGTTTATCAACATTAATTTCCTTCATTTGCGTTAAATTATTTTCAAACAAAGACATTCGTTTTTCATTTTCATTATTATTATTATTATTGTTACCAATAAATGATTGAATATTTTGTGGCTGTTTTGTTGGATTAAAAAGATGAGCTCTTGCTTTGTAGATATCATCAACTGGACCATGTTTTTCATAGGTCCTATAATTTTCATTTGGAAATACAAATTTACCAGATTCCGTTATTCTCGGTTCATTTGGTGGAAAATTTAAGGGTACTTGATAATTTTTATAAACTGGATGAGATTCAATATTTTTTTGACGTATAGCATTTATGATAATATTAAGTGCCTCTTCTAAGCTTGCTTTTTGTTGTTGTTGTTGTTGTTGGTTTGTGTAAGATGCAATCGGCTGACTATTAACTTGATAATTATTATGTTGATTAATAATCTCAGGATAATCCTGCTGATCATCAATTATTTGGTCTTGATAATTATGTGAGTATGGTCGTTGATAAGATTTTTCAATAACTGGTATTTGTTGATATAATTTATTTGGAGATGTATTTTGTGATTGGTCTACAACATTGGCATCTGGATAATATGCCTCGTACAAAACTGGTCCATTTTCCAAATTATATTTACTAAAAAAATATATAAATTAATAATTAATTAATTAATAAAAGACATTATTATATGTATCTATTTTTAAATAATAAGTATATTATGATGACTCACTTGTCTTCATAGGATATTCCGTCACTTTTAACTCGACCTGATTCACAAATAATGAAAAAAATTAAATTACATTGCAATATTAATTAATCTATTATTTTATTATTTATTTTATTTATTTATTTACAATTTTGCTTACCCGTTTGAAAAATTAATAACACTGTAAAGATGAAAATTGATTGCAATATAATTGCCATGATTATTTTATTTTATTTTTTTTTTTCAATAAAAAACGTTTAGATTCTTTAGCATATGAACAACGAATGTAAAATGTTGAACGTATTTTCAGATGTTCCTAAAATAAACTGGCAGCAAACTCACACTCGTCGTGTGAGATATATACCAAACATATTAAATAAAAAAATATATATACTTATAAGTATATGTACATAAAATTCATTCATATTTTAAATTTTAATTATTTTCGAATGATTTTTAAAATTTATTGCATTGTCACAAATAAACCAATAAAAAACATAATGAAACTTGTTTGCATATCAAACATGGTAAATGGCTTTGGTAATTGAGATATTTTTGATGGATTGTTCATTAAATTTTCACGATAAATTATCTTAATTTCCAATAATCGATAATTCCATCTTTTTTCAAAGCAACAATAACATTATTGCTTTTTATTATTAAGCTTTGTGGTAATGAATATGAAAGATAATATGTTCTTGGACATTGAGGTATTTTGGACAATAAATTGGTTTCTCTTTGGATATTGATGATGATAATTTAATTGGTAATCAACAAAAAAATACAATAATAATAATAATAATAATAATAATAATACAAGTGAATAAAAATAAATAATTAAACGAGTTTTTGTTGAATATTTTTTTTTGCTAGTTTAAGTTAATTAATAAAAAGAATAATAATAATAATAATAATTTTACAGACTATAATAGTTTCAAAAGTTTTAATGACTCCCATAGTGTTGTCTTTCAACAATTAATTAATATATTTGAAATATTTTTATTGTCAACATTAACATAATACATATATGTGTATAGTTTAATTTAATTTGCATAAATCATTTTACCAAGTTACCAATAAATTTATTATGATAATTATTTTATCAAGTTGAATGAAAAATGTAATTTAAATACTTCAACATATTATTATTTATTTTATGAAAAAAAAATACCTAGTCTCAAGAGTGTTAAAATAAATAAATTTAATTTTATAGAAAAAAAAAAGAATAAAAAAGTCTTACGTTTGATTTTTCCAAATAGTTTGAATCAACAGATATACAATATATTTTCAAGATCCAAACTCTTTATCAGTGTTGAAAATAAATTCTCAAGGGCATGTGATTGATTAAAGTATCCCTCACGGGACATACTCCTGGGGCTTTTTGCTTTTTTTGCTTTGGGACAATGCTACAAGCCAAAATATCGCATCTGATCTCCATGAATATATATATATAAGTTGCAGCTTTGTTGCCAATATATACCATTTGAAAATATCAAAAGTATCCACATTCCACAATCATAATCTTGTGAGTTGTATATCATTATTATTATTATTAAATTTTTCAATTCATTAAATGTTTCTACACTTTTCTTGAGTTTTTTAAAAAAAAATATATTATATATTTTTTAAGGTAAAGGAGTGTTGATATTTTTAAGTGATTTTTATTTTTATTTTTATTTTTTTTCTCTCGTGGGAAAATAGTAAAATGATGATAATGCAAAAATGCAACTATTTTTTAATTGCATTAATTTATTTACTGTATATAATATTAAATTTATAATTATAATATCAACATAATTAAAAATTAAATAAAAATTATATTTCTACAAGTTGAAATAATAAAAGTGAGTGTATACATATAGTCTGCACTTTTAATGCTATATCGATCCACAACAAATCGTATTTCATTTTTTAACTTGACTTTAAATAAATATTTAAATTATTATTAATATATCATCTGGCCGTTGTTTATGACATCGTTGCTCAAAAAATTAACGTGTTTATTGTCCATTCGATATCAATCAATAAATAAATTTTTATCTCTCGTAATTTTATTAAAAAAAATATTCTCTATTTTTTTTTGGGATAAAAATTCCAACGAAAAGTAAAAAAAAAAACAAAGAATACCCTCAACTTCAATAAATTTCATGTGTATATATGTATAGCTTCCATCATATTTTTATTGTCAAAAAAAGAAATATATATTATTATCAGACGATTAATTTCAATATGAAATAGACCCTAAATAATTTTATTGCACCTTTTGATTAAAGTATAAAAAATATTTATTAGTATTTTATTGTTAAAATTAGGTTCTTTATAAATATGAGAAAATCGCAGTATAAGTATAAGGGTTTCGTTGATTTTTTTTCGAATATTTTTTAGTAGAACATAAAATTACAATAAAAGTTTAAGTAAATAAATAACAAAAGTTTTTGTCAAAAACAACATTAATCGTGTTATTTCGATAAAATAAAAAATAAAGTTTTGCGTTGATAAATTTATATATTCAAAAATAACATGACATAAAAAACAATGTCGATCATCAGCAACATGATTTATTTATATACATATTTTGCTGACTCATTTAAGCAAATCATAAAATTTGTCGTTCAACATGATGATTTCATGTACTACTTATTCTAATTTTAAAAAATTGACAACGAAAAATATACCGCATATAGATAAAAAAACAATGATTTTATTTTTCATTTTAAATTGCAGATTTTTCTTATCTTATAATATCGATCAAGTGGATTAAAGTTCAAGTATAAGGGTGTGGCAAAAACATTATTAAACAAGTCAAAGTAAATTGTCTATAAATTCATACCACGTATTTAATTTTACAGATAATACCGCATATACTTTTAAATACAATATAAATAGCAACAACAAGATTTTTTTTTGTTTTGTTGTTGTGAATAAAAAAAATAAAACAAAAACAGAATAAATTTACCAAAAGTTATTGTCAATCGAAAAAAAAAAAATTGATTTACGACAGTATTTTATATTCATTTTTATTAAAAATAGGAATAATATTTCATAGCTCAAAAAATCATGATAAATTTTTTTTATTTTTTTATTTTATATATAAAAAAATTCATAAATATCATATGCATTTTAATGTAGAAAAAATAAATTTAGTATTACACAGTCTCCGGGGATACTTACTGCCAGAATAATATTTATTTATTTATTTATTTATTTATTAATATATTTATATATTTTTGTCAGTCACAAGCTATTTCCTTGGGGATTAAACTGATTTTAAATAAAAATTGATTTTTAGCTATCGCAACTTTTTCACTTTAGTCAAATAATAATTATTTAATTTTCATATAGAGCTAAAATTCATCAGACTTAATTATTATTTATAAAAAATATATGTTAAAATTTGATGAATTTATTTTTAGACAATAATCAATACACATTAAGTATATATTTAAATTTTAAATAATAGATATAGAATTATATTACAGATTTTTAGCCAAAACAAATTGTCAATATATAGTTTTACATTACAAAAAGTTTTATTTATTTATTTATTTATTTATCTATATGTTTTTTTCTTTTTTAATTCGATTATTTTTTTAATATACACGAGCCAAGTGTCAGAAAAGAATAAGAAAAAAAAAACTTTAAGTAAATAGAGTTTTTTTTTTTTTTTTTATCTATATTATATTATGTTGTTTCTTTTTTCTTTTTTTTTATTTCTGTCAGTGCTACTTCTGTTATATTACGGACACGTTTTTATCGAATAAGATTTCCTCAATATGCATTAACATTTTATTGTTATTATTTTTTTTTTCTTGTATTCGTTAAAGTGAAGAAGGTACTCAATACAATATTAATTTGAGGGTGCGTGAAATGCTTAATGAAACATGATGAGAAATTTTTTTTTACAATTATTTAATTATATTTTTTCCATGAATATAGCTTCTAAAAAAAAAATAAAAATTTAATTATCCAATTAAAATAAAAAATCATTTAATTAAATTTTTTAATGCTAATTACACAACAATAATTAGTAAAGTTTTAAAAGAAAATAAAAAAAAAAAACAATGTCTGACTATTTTTGGTTCGTACTACTTTTTTTTCCTATATTTCACATCAATAATGACAATAAAAGTTGAAAATCTCGGTTCATCAATTTTTATTTAAGCTAGACATGCAACAATTGACAAATGTCATTCATATACATGACTTTAAACATAATTAAATTAAATATTTATTATTTACAATTTAATATACTGTGCATTGCCAAGTTTCATTATTATAATGCATATTTTAGTTATAGTTTTTTAAAACTTTTATTTAGAATTATTTTATATAGAAAAAAAAAAAGGCGTCAGAATGACGTGACAAGTCATGTTGAATGACAATAATTGAGCATTTGAAAAAAAATTTAATTGTCTGAATAGAAAAAGGAAAAAATTTAAGTGTAAAATATTGGGAAAAATACTGGTATATGTATTTTTTTATTTTTCATGTGAGCGAATATAAAAATGATTATATATATATATATGAAAAAATGAATAAAACATTAAAATCGACACGGGAGATGAATATTCGTTTTACATTGTTTTTTTTTCTTTTTGGAGGGTTGGATGTTTGATATGTTCATCATATAACATAAAGGACTTGCGCGTATGATTTCTACGCGATCCAACAGGCGTGCTTAGATTTATTTTCATCAGTATGATCGTGCGACTTGTCGACTTACGGGGTTGTTTTTTTCATTATATTTATTTCAATTGAAATCATTGAATTGTGTCAGTGTTATTCATAAACCTGTTGCTCTATTGTGAGAATTAATTTTAATATATATTATTATCGCATTAAATTTATTATTTTTTTTTTTTTAATAATATATTTGATTATGAGAATTTATTTGTTCATCAAGAAAATACAGTACATGTATATAACCAGTTAATCTTTGATATAAAAAAAGCAAAAAAAAAAAAATGATTGATAAATAACAATTCAACAGTAAAAGAAAAAAAAAAAAAAAAGAAAATCAATAGAGCAATTGACAAAGTCATAAATTAACTGTGATTAAATTTTTATTGTCCTCAGGGTAATACTGACAACTTGATATTTCATACAGACCGAATTAAATCAAAATGAAAAAAAATTGGCAAAGCAAATGATAAAAAAATTATAACATTTATTAATCTCGTTTTGGCAGACTGTTATTATAATTTTTTGCAATACAATTGACCTAATTAATTTGTTGAATTTATTTTTTCAAGCGATACATAGCGGTACAGTGTACTTGGACAATATTTGACACGAGTTTAAATTTATTTGACGAAAAACGTGATAGGTCAGAAAATAAATAAATAATAATCAAGCTTAAGCAAACAAAAAAAAAAAAAAAACTAATTATTAATTAATGTAGTCGTATCATCATCGTTTTCAGATTAAATATTCAATTTGTCAGTTAATATTTTTTTTTAATTCTAAATTCCATACATATAAATCACAGTAGTATATTTTAAATTATTCAAAAGCAATTATCCGACTGTCAATGACAATTTTTAATGGAATTTTTTATTATACATATAAACTAAATATTTCATGATTTTTTAAATTTATATTTTAAAAATTATCCATTACATAATATTTCAATTTAAAATAATTTATCAATAAATAACTTTTATTACATTTTATTCAAAGCAATTTTTAAAAAATATTGCAATGAACATTTTTTGAAAGGATTCAAATCAAGCTTTTTATTAACAATATTTCTTTTGAATTTATCAATATAATAAATTGCCAATATTCTTTTTTTTTATATAATGAAAAAATGTGTATGTATATCAAAGGAATTTACTTTATTTTATTTAAGATGATACTCAATGACTGGAAGAAAAATGAAATAATAATAATAATATAGTCAAAAGAAAAGGCAAATATCTTGAAAAATATATATTCATATATATGAAAGAAAATAAGAAAAAAAAAAAAAAATATAATATAAAAACTTGTTTATTTGCAAAATATATATTTGCAGACCAAATATTCTCTATGTATTTCATTTAATTTGTTGTTTTTATTCAAAGTGAAGAAAAAAGTGAAAGATATAATATGAAAATGATGCATCATTTTATGAAAAATTACAGTTATATACTTGGTACATTTAATATAACTGCTGATGATTTGGATTACATGAATAATTATAGTGCCGTTATAATTAATACAAACAATGATCCGAGTGTGTGTTTTTGTGGTGGATATGTGCGTGAATTAGCATTATATTATCGTGTTTATCATGGATATGTTGCACTTATTGTGTGTTTATTTGGTGTTGTTGCAAATATACTTAATATTGTTGTATTAACAAGAAAAGACATGGCTATTGCACCAATAAATCGTATATTAACAAATTTAGCAACAGTTGATATGCTCGTTATGATTGAATATATACCATTTGCTCTGTATGAATATTTTGTATTACCGGAAAAACAAAAATTTCCATATGGTTGGGCTGTATTTGTACTATTTCATATGCATTTTGCACAATTGTTGCATACAATAAGCATTGCTCTGACACTTTTACTAGCAATTTGGCGATACATTGCAATCAGGTAATTGTTATTATTCAACAGTAAATTACGCACGGGAATCAAATACGCATATATAGTCTGATATACTTGAACCACAATGCTCGCAATTGAGAGAGCTCAACTATGTATATACCTATACATATATATATAGTTGAGAATATTGAGAATTGAGATTACAAGATATTTGCATATATAGGCCATTTCACGTCACAAATGTCGATCACACTCTTGGGATTATTCAAATATCCCCCTTTTTTATTGTCGACATACCTAAATAACCACACACACACACACACACAGACTAAATTTAAAAAATATAATATTTTATTTTTTCATCCCTTAATTCTGTTGGTTTTTTATCAAGCACGTATCTCATTTTCAATACTCGGAAAAATCATATATATATGAAAATAAATATAAAAAATATTAACACAATGATAATTAATTAATTTTTTAATTTTTTAAATAAAATTCAAAAAAACATATTTCTATTATTACTATTATTGTGTTGTCTTGATATTTTTCTCAGATTTCCTCAATACAGTCATACTTGGTGTACTGCTTCACGATGTAGATGTTCCATTTGGTGCTGTTTTTTTTTTCCAATAATAGCCTGTGCTCCAAGTTATCTTGTATTTGGTGTAAGTATATAACACCCACTTATACATTAGAAAAAAATAATTTTTAATACTTTTAATATTTTTTAATACTTTTCGAGACAGATACATGAAAAATATATTTATGAAAATGGTAAAAAAGATATACTTTATCATGTTGATGCTTGGAGTTATTCAAGTAACTCAAGTGTGCTGTATCAGCTAAATTTCTGGACTCTTGGTGTTGTTGTTAAACTTTTACCTTGTTTAATACTGACTGGCATAAGTTGTTCTCTCATTAAGGCACTTTATAAGTAAGTTGCTTGAATTTTTTAAATTTATAATTTATCCATCAGCAATTTTAAATTTTAATTTTTAATTTAAAATATACTTATAGAGCCAAAGGAAGAAAACAAGTGTTACGTGGTTACAATCCTTGCTCTATGACAAATGATGACAAAGTATCAAGACGTCCAAGTAAATCAGAAAGACGTGCTGATCGTACAACACGTATGCTTGTTGCAATATTATTATTATTTTTAATAACTGAAATACCACAAGGTGTATTGGGATTAATGTCGGGCATCTATGGTGATTGTTTTTTTCGTAATTGTTATCATAATTTTGGTGAATTTATGGATATATTGGCATTATTAAATGGAGCTATTAATTTTATACTGTATTGTTCAATGTCACGTCAATTTAGAACAACATTTAGTCAATTATTTAAACCAAGAATTATGAATAAATGGCATGGAACAACACAACAAACAGAAATACACAGTACATATGTATGATCCAAGTATAAAATTCAAAATCATTTTGAAACAACAACACAATTATAAATTTTTCATCATTTTATAATACATTTAAATATAATAATTAGGTGTATATGTGTTTTATGTTTTATATTGAAATAATAGAGACATTGAAAAATAATAAAATAATAAATATTGTCAGACAATAAGAGAATATAGAAAAATATTAAAAAAAAAACAAATTTGTACCAAGAAATAAATATTATATTGTTGTATATATATGTATATCAATAATAAATGTTATTATATAGTTAAAATTAAAAAACAGTCGTTTATAAAAATAACACAAGCTGCAGGTAAAGCAAAAAAAATACTCTTTTGTTCGATGCGTCGGAAGAAAAAAAAAAAAAAAAGACTAAGTGAATTTACTTGATGATTAATATATTAGAAAAAAATATATATGATAACCAATTAAAGTGAAAGCTCACACGAGTATTTTTAAATCGATGATGATTTTTAAATAAAGTAATTTTACATCAATCATCAATATAATTTATTTTTTTATTTTTTTTTATCATAATTTTGATGCTACACTTATATATATAGTTCTAGCATCTTCAAAATGACATTGACAAATCACTTTGGATAATCACTCGTCGCTTGAAATAATATCGTTTTTTTTAATAAAATTTTCCATATTTCAAATATTTGAATATATATTATATACCCATTGAATTGCCATTAATTTATATTTATATTTATTTACATTGTTTTTTATTTAGGATATATAGGGTAATAAAAAAAAAAAAGTAAAACAAATCTCAATTAACTCGAAACTAAAGAGGATATAACATGCTTTGCAAATAAATTCAAGAAAAAATAATTGAAAAATGTCGAGCACTCACACACATAGAAATAAAATGAAATTGTTGGAAAAACTTAATAAAATAAAAAGAGGGATAGAATATATTATAATAAAAATAATAAAAATATTTATCTCAATTTATATATATATATAGTTGAATATATAATAATATAATATATATTTCATGTTAAATCCGACGTAAAAGTTTGAAAATAAATAATAAAAATAACATATTCAGACTTCATCTTCAATGAGAATTCTATTTTCTTCATAATTTAATTTATCATCAAGTTTTCTTGATAAATTTTTAGCAACTTGAACAATCTGTAAATGGAAATTAAATAGTTTATTATGTATTTCAGGAAATAATTATATACCTATATTGATTTTAAATTTACCTCAGTTTCAACATTAATTATTGTTGTTATGTCCTGTAAAGCAGAGAGAATATCCCGAGCATCTTTATATTTTTCAACTTCATAAAGAATAACAGCATAATTAATAAGAACCAGTGGATCTTGTGGTGTTAGTGAATGAGATTTCGATAGTGCTTTTTCAGCTCCCTCAAGATCATCTAGTTTTTTCAAAGCCACTGTAAATATCCATTAAATTGATTAAATTCCAAAATGAATAATAATAATAATTCAAATCACGTTCATTGGATTTTCCAAAACAATATTCTACGATATTGTATATAATTAAAAAATTTATTTCATATTTTTTTTAATTATAACGAAGCGAAATATTATTTTTAAAAAATTACGCAAAATATTCAATATTATATATGCGTATATAGGTATGTACATTTTTTAGTTATAGTTAATTAAATTTTTAACTAAATATTTTTATTTAAAATTACACGATGCTTTGCACTGATTATTATGGCTATTTTTATCTTACTTAATTTAATCTGTACTATACATTGTAATAATAATAATATTAAACTTACGACCAAGTAGCAAATATGGCATTGGATTTTTAGGTGCAGCTGCAATAGCAGCACACAAGTATATTGCTGCTGATGCTGGTTGTCCAGTAGTCAGCAATACTTTTCCCAAATTACATGCCGGAAATAGTGCCATTGGATTTAGATAATGTGCCCTTTTCAAGCAGCTGATTGCCTATTTTTTTTATATTAATGTTAAAAAACAAAAAAAATAATAATATAGATAAATAAATAAATAAATAAATAAACTAGGGTTGAACATATAAATTAGAGGACATTGTCATTTTAATTCAAATTGTCGTCGTATCTATGTATATCTAATTTCTGTAATATATTGGTAATACAATACCAAATGCCAAAAAAAATAAAAAAGTATATACAAGGTATCCAAGGTGATGATAGTGGTTGGTTGGTTGGTCGGTATATCTCAATAAACTTTTGTCTGACACCCCTATTATTATTTAACGCACCGAAAGACTTTTGAAAAATCGATTACACAGTTGACCCAACAACATCTCTTTCTTTCTATATGTATATACTTGCGAATATATACTTGAAAAGTATATTATTTTATATATAATTTAAAAAGTCAGTTAAAGTTTATGTTAATTTTATACAATTATATATATTTCTTCACTTTTAATTTATGAAAGTTTGCTTTTATATGAAAAACTTTTGTATAGTGCACTTTAATAATATATATTTAATATTTTCAACAAAATAATATATGAAAAATTAAAAAAAAATAAATAAAATATTAATATACTTAAATAATTGAAAAACTTACAGCAACAAATTTTTTTTTATCAAAAAAACACATTCCAATATTATTCCATAAACTTGAAGATTCAGATATTGTTTGAGCAGCTGATTTATACTTTGAAAGTGCAACATCATATTCATCATTATTCTGCAAATATATATAGTTTATAAATTAACTTTTAAAACTTTAAATGCATGTAAAATCTCACTTGAATAATAAAAGCCAGAGGTAAAATAATGCGTGCACATCCTGGTGAATGAGCTAAAATTGTACCAAATTGTTGAAAAGCTTCATGAACATCTCCATTTTCAAGATAAACAAGTCCAAGTTCTTCAGCAATTTCTAAATTATCTGGACTACCTCTATTGAAAATTAAATGATAATTGATGTTAAATTAAAATATTAATTTGAATATACACATACATATTATTTACTTGGATATATTTACTTTAATGAATTTTCATAAACTTGAATAGCTTCATTTATTTTATCATTGGATTTATAAAGACTACCCAATGACAAATATGGTAATGAATTTTTTGTTAATTCAGTTGATTTTTTAAATTGACATTCAGCATCGTAAATTTGATTCAATTTCAAATAACACTCACCTTAAAAATCATTAATAATTTAACATATAAATTTAACATGATGGAATTTTTATATTGTTTTTTACCAAGGCTATGATGAATTTCCCAGTCTGGAATATTTGACATTTTTTCAGCCTCAAGATATGCATCGATTGCTCGTTTGTGGCTGCCCAATAAAAATCTAATAATAAATATTATTTTAAGAAAATTACTTATATGATTTTAAAATAAAATTGCAATAATTATTAAACTCACAATGATTTTGCAATTTGTTTGACATTATTGACATTTGTTGGATTGACATTGTAACTATTTTGAAATGCATCCAATGATTCTTGAACTTTTCCTTCTCTTCGTAATATTATACCCTAAAAAATGTTTATAAATTTATATAAGTAGCTACTGAAACTATTGATTTACAAGCTCAACTATTCGAGAAACAATACGTCAAAAGTTTTGGTATTAATTTGAATTATCTTCTTCAAGCTAAATAATTTTTATAAAATTTATATACCTTTAAATAATTTGCATATTCATTGTGTCCATGTGAGTTTACAAGTTCCTTGTCAATTAAATTTTTTGATAATTTATATTCATGTCGTGTAAAATGACGATGTAAAAGCCAATTTTTATTTTCAATTGCTGCTATATCTGGTGCTAAAAAATTCAATCAATCAATCAATCAATATATATAAAAATTATCATTATATTTATTTATTTAATTTTAAATAACCTTTTTTAGACTTGTCATTTGATCTAATATTTTTAACATGTTGTACTAAATGATGTGTTGGAATATCACCATTTCCCAAAGAGTCATTTGACATGCTTGCTTGTATATATATATGTATAAATTAATATTTAATAAAATATTGGTTTAATTATTTTGCACACAACAATGTTTAGTCTTGCTTATTCCTTTGTCAACAAACAAACAAACAAACAAACAGACAGGTGTATATAACAATCAACTAAATTTGTAAAATTAAACCTTACGAAACAACAACGTTACTGTGGAAACTAAAACCAATACAATGCGGTAATATATCTCAAATACACTCAAAATACAAAAAGACAAAGTCGTGTGTAATTAAAACCAATAAACTGCGACATTGAAAAATAAAGACTTGAAATTGTTTAATTGCATGATGATTTTTCTTTTTTTTATAATATATAAATAAATAAAAATCATCATGTTGCAGCATGTCATCAATTATTTTGTATACCTATATAATAATATAATACAATGAATAAATAAAAGTCAAAAGTTAAATTGAAAAAATATAATATCTATATCAATAAATATTTTCATTCTCTCTCGTTGATTGATTGGTTGATTGATTGATTGATTGATTGATTGAAAATAATTGCATATGCATTATAATGTTAAAATGAAAAAAAAAAAACATTTAATATCTATAAATGAAAAAATCAATTCAATAGAATTAAATGATATATAATATTATTTTATTTCGTATATGAAAGAGTGTTAATTGAAATAAATGTTGTTAAATAAATTGAAAAACAATAAAAGCGTGACATTGCTAAATATATAATCACATGAAAAACAATTATTGTCAAAGTAAGACTATGATGGTATAAAGTTCAACTCGTATAAATATAGCTAAAAATTTAAAACTTTTAAAGCTCAACAAGATATTAAAGCTCAAAAAAATATGAATTTAATAATAAATTCATTTAGATTTATTAAAATATTCATTTTAATATATGTTATTATTAATGTTAGTATTAATACAGATGGTAAGTTTATCTCCTTTTTCTAATTATTATATTATAATATATTGTATATATATTATTTTTACTAAATACATGCATTTTAGCATCATCACTACAACACTCCGAGTATCGACAATTGGATAATATAAATAAGGAATCATCATCATGTGTTTCTTGCAATATTGTCGCAAATTCAATTGAAAGTATCAAATCATTATTGAATGAACTTGAAAGTGTTACTCAAAAAAAATGCACTGGCTCATCTAAAAAATCTAGAGGTCTAACAAATTAATTTACATACATATATTTTTATTGTACACATTTTGTAATTATTATTATTATTATTTAGATGGAAAAATTTCGATTGAAACAAGATCATGGCCACCTCCAGGTAAATACAATCGAATGGTATGGGGTATACCAAATAAAAGAAAACCATCTTATTTAGAATCATCATTTTCTGAAGCAAGAGATAATGATCATCCTTATTATCGTTTAAATTTACCACCAACAACACCACCACCAAGACCACGACCACCATTATTCAGACCAAATGGTTACACGTGGAACGGTTAAATTTTCCTCTCTCTCTTAACAATTATTATTCTAAAAAACATACGCTTTGCATGTTAACAACAGCAACAACAATAACAATATATCTATTATTATTATTATTATCATACAATTATCATGAAAATTTCAATAAAAATATATAATATTTTGAAAATAATAATTTTTCCCATATAATAATTCTTTTCATTGTGCGATATATTTAATTAATAAAAAAAATATTATAAAAGTTTGTTTAAATTATATTTATCTGTATAAATAAAAAATATAAACATGCTATTAAATATTTATATGCGAATTTAATTTTTTCAATTTTTTCTTACACGCACAATCTTTATATCTTCAAATAAAAACAATTGATATACATTCAATTAAAAATCAAATGAAATAACATAAAGTATATACTTGTTAATATTTTTAATATCATTTTATTATTACAATCGTATAAATATAAGAGTATAAAATATATGAAAAATATATGAAAGCTTGCATTTTATTATTTATTCTTGCATCAATATGCAGCTAATAAAAAATTCATTAAAATTTTCAAATTTCTTAATTTCAACATATTGTAGTATTATTATATTTGTTTGTTTAATAAGCAATGTCACAATAACAAATGGTAAGACAACAAACTCGCAATTATTATTTTTCATAATATATAATTATATAATAATTTTATTTATTTATTTATCGCAATAGGCTCATCGATTATTTATGATCCAGGACTTTTGAATGGTGATTACATGTCTAGACGCTCTGGTGCTGTAACTTATATTGGTGACAATGAAAAATCATGTGTTCCTTGTAGTACTGTTACCAATACAGTGTCCAAGACCATATTATCACTAATTATTGAACTGGATAATATTGTTAAAAATCATTGTAATCCTGATAATCATATGAAAAATCGTTTATTTCATGAACGAAAAAATCTACAAAGTTTTTCATTTAAATAATATATATTTATCTAACAATTAATTGATGATTTACTTGTTGTTTTTATTTTCAAATTTTATGTACATACAAGTATATAAACAAAATATAAATTGAAAAATAAATTAAAGCGTCAAGTCGCTAACTGCATTATACAATTGTATATCAATCAAATAAATAAAACTCATCACAAAAACTGCACATAAAATTTTATATTTAGTTTAGTATACATACAGCTCCTACCTTGAGATTGTTGACTTTTTGTTGAAACAATGAAACAATTCATTTCAATAAATTTTCTATTTGTTATTTTATTATTATTAACTTTTTCTAAATTGATTGATATTTTTTTTGTATCTATATGTATATAAAAATAAAAATAATAATCAATCAATTGATGACATTAATAAAAAATCATGTATTTCTTGTATATATACTACTCTTGATAATTCAATTTAAAAAAAAAACAATACTTTCATTAGCAAATGGACTCGTTGATATTACAAATAAACACTGTGCAAAAAGATCATCATTTTCAAATGAAAAATCCCAAGCTAAGTATATTTATAAATAATAAAAATTTTAAATTTTACTTATCGTAAAAATATATTGGATAATTATTATTTTTAAAAATTACACCTCAGAGCCTCTAACGGATATTTATTTTTTTTTCTCCTTAGCAATATGTGTGTGTGCGTATGTGTGGTATGCACACACACAACAGTTGTCAAGTTGTCAAAAATCAAGATACGTCAAAATACTCTACGACCATATGATAACAACTGTCAAAAAAAAATATATATTTAGATTAATAATAAACATCAAAAAAGAGTTTTAAATTTTTCCATAAAAATAATATCAATAATAATATAGGTAAGTTGTTGTTGTTGTTGTTTAGAATAAAATCAATAAATTTAATGACTTTACACACACCGGTATGATGTAAAAATGCAGCTGATCAATCAATTAGACATGAAAATAATTGTCTTAGTAAGAAAATATGTAAGTTTAATTTTATCAATTAATTTGTATCATATTATAAATATAATAACTTGAACAATAACCTCTTGTCTTTTTTTTTGTTGTTGTTTGCAGAAAAAAACATTTAAAAAATGAATAATTAATTAATGATGATGATGAGTTGTTCTGTTGAATTACGACAAAGAAGACAGTCGGGGATGACGGAGGATCCTCATAAACTTGCTGCAATAATGAACAAATCACAAAGAATGATACTTGGTTTATTGATACTTTTATTGGTTGATATTATTTGGGTGTCAAGTTCAAAATTAACACAATATATTTATAAAGATGCAACATTTGATAAACCATTTTTTAATACATATGTTAATACATCAATGTTTACATTGTACTTGTTGGGATTATGTTTTTGGTCACCATGGAGAGAACGATGCACAAAACCATCATCAGCATATACTGTAATTATTATTAACAATAATATTTAATATTAATTTTAATTAAATTTTTATTATTTACAGTTTATTGATCCAAATGTTGATGATGATAATTTTTATACAGATACAAATACAAATTTAAGTGATTCAACATTTGTACCAATTAAAAAATCAGATCAATATAATAATGTTTCATCAAATGACACTGAGAGTGATGATTCATCAATAAATAAATCAGTTAGATTTAGTAAAGTTGCTGAAGTACGTCATATGTCTGAGAGTGATGCCACCGAGGCATTATTAGCTAGATTAAGCTATCAAGCGACAATTAGAGCTGATGAATATGCACGTAAACAAGCACATAAATTTACAATTAAAAAAATTGCAAAAATATCATTTATATATTGTTTATTATTATTTTTAACAAATTATACATATGAATTATCATTAAAAACGACAGATAAATATATTGTTACAATATTATCATCAACTTCAAGTTTATTTACACTATTATTGACAATATTTTGGCCGAGTAATAATGGTGATAAATTTACATTGACAAAGCTAATATCAATTGTAACAAGTATATGTGGTCTTGCTTTAATAGCTCTTGCTAATAATGAAAATAATAATAATTCAACAACAACAACAACAAGTGGTATTATATTATCATTAACAAGTGCATTTTTTTATTCAACATATTTAGTATTTATTAAAAAAAAAGTTGATCATGAAGATCGTATGGATATTCCAATGTTTTTTGGTTTTGTTGGTTTATTTAATATATTATTATTTTGGCCAATATTTTTTATACTTGATTATGGACATTGGGAAATTTTTGAATGGCCAAATTCACATCAATGGACATATTTAATTGTCATGGCACTTGTTGGAACAGTATTTAGTCAAGTTTTATGGCTATGGTAATTATTTTTATTATTATTATTAATAATAATAGTAACAACAATTTAATTTGTTATTTTTTTCATTTTCTAGGGGATGTTTTTTAACAACATCATTAATAACAACACTTGCATTTAGTATGACAATGCCAATGTCAATGATTGCTGATGTATTACTTAAAAAAATTAAATATTCATTAGTTTTTTATCTTGGATTAATACCAATGATTATTGCATTTATAACAATATCATTATTGTCACATTATGATAATTGGGATCCTGTTTTTGATGTTTTTAAAAATATATACAAAAAAATATTTCAAAAAAATTCAACAACAGTAACAAGGTAAAATATATATTTTTATTTTATTTATTATATATACTATCTAATACTAACATATAGGTATATTTTATTTAAATAAATTAGAATACCAGATTTTGAAGCTGAACAAACTGAATCATTAATTAGTATCAATAATAGTGAAGATCACGAGGCTTGAAATATTCAATATGCATTTACAAAATAAATTAAAAATCATCAACAACAACATTATTTATTATAAACTAATTATATAATGATGAATTGTGATCAAAGAAAAGTGTTGGGGCATATATCAATAGTACACTTGAATCATTTTAATATGTGTGTACTTAATTTACATTTACAATCATCATCTTTCTTTATATAATAATTTAAGACACCACAAGTGAGATATTTTTATGATTTATCAATAAGTCTTTGTTAAAAATATATAGTATAAAAAAAAACGTACTTAATTGAACAAAAAAAAAAAAAAAATTTTGACCAAATATACTTAGATGTCTTAGATATCTAGTCACTTTGAAAATTAAAAAAAAAAAAAAGAAAATGCATCTTTTAATGAATAATGTATTATTAAATATTTTTCTAAGAAATAATTCAAAGTGAAGATATAAATTCTATGTAAATTGATAATATCAATAATATTAAAAATTTTTAAGACTGCTTATAATTTTCATCTTCCTGATAATTAAATTAAATTTGAAAAAAAAAAAAACAACAACAACAATTTGCGCACAAAAATGAAATGAAATTAATAATAAATTCCAGAATTAATGATTCTTCTTTGTCATTAACATAGTGTATAACTATATTATAATTTTGTGATATAAAAAAAAATTTAATGATCTATTATATCTAATTATTGGTAAATTGTTTACAAATAAAATCTGTATATTTATTGTACATATATTATATTAAATATTATAAATAAATGTCCATATTATATTGTTAAAAAATAAATAAATAAATAAATGGAAAAACACATTGAATAATTGTTATGAATAAAAATCGAGGTCATGTTTGTGTAATTGAATATGAATTGAATAACAATATCTGTAGTTTTCCAAGGATCATCATCTGGTCATCATCATCATCATCATCATCATGCGTCAAGAACAGTCAAGAAAAGCTAATTTTGTAAAAATCCAGATGGCACTGTTTTTTTTTTTTCTTTTTTGAGTAAACAGAAAAACAGGGGGTAAAATTATCTATATAAATAAATATAAATAAAGAGCTTGACTCGCAATTTATTAACATCACACATAAATATATCATGAAAATAGAAAGAGCCAATAACAATATGTTATCTTTATCATACCTCAACACACTCGTATTTTTATTAATCGCAATTTGTCCTTTGCAACTGATTAACTGTGATCTCGACATTGCTAAAAATATGTCATCATCATCATCATCATCATCAGAAACTCAAAATCAAAATGGTAAAATTCAAATTTGGCAAATAAATTCATATGGAGGTATTGGTGAATTAAAATTAGCTGAAAATGTCATACCAATTAATTTAAAATCAAATGATGTTTTGGTGAAAATTGAAGCATCAAGTGTTAATCCACTTGACACCATGATGACACGTGAGTTTAATTTAATTTTTATAAATCTAGCTGTTATATAACTATATATCTACTTGATGATGTAATTATAAATTTATTTATTTCAAATATTAGGTGGATATGGTAAAAATGTTCTGAATTTATTGAGAACACTTGATACATGGAGTTTTGGATCAGAATTTCCATTGACTGTTGGTCGTGATTTTTCTGGTATTGTTGTTGCAAAAGGTAGCAATGTTCCTGATGATAAATTATTAATTGGTGATGAAGTTTGGGGTGTTGTATCACCAGAAAAACAAGGTTGTCATGCCAGTCACATTGTCAGTGACAAAACATGGGTATATAATTATTATTTTCCATTAGCCAGTAACAACAACAACAATTTTATTATTTCAACAATTATTAATTAAATAATCAAATTTATTAGGTAACAAAAAGACCAAAAAATATGACATATATTGAATCAGCAAGTGTTATTTATGCTGGATTAACAGCATGGTCAGCATTGTGGTTTACAGGTGATTTAAAAACAAAAGTTAAAAATGGAAAACAAGATGGAATGAAAATACTTATTCTTGGTGGATCTGGTGGTGTTGGATCAATGGCTATTCAAATTGCCAAAGCTTGGAATCTTCGAGTAATTATTATTATTATCTAACTAAATAATAACTATAAATTTATATTATTATTAAATGATAAATTTTTAGGTAATAACAACTTGTAGTCCTGATGCTGTTGAAACTGTTGAAAAACTTGGAGCAGATGTTGTTGTTAATTATCGTGCTGATGATGCTGATGAAAAAATTAAAAATGAAGGAAAATATGATGTTATATTGGATGCAGCAAATCAAGGTCTTGAAGATGTTCAAAGACGTGGATTTATTCACAAAACATTCATCAGTTTAAATTCACCATTGTTAAATAATACTGATAAATATGGTGTTGTTTTTGGTGGTATAACAAGTTTATGGGATCTTGTTAAATATAATATGCCTGGTAATAACAACAAGGGTTGGTACAAGTGGGGATTTTTTACACCATCACCAGAAGGAATTGCATTTTTAAAAAAACTTGTTGATAATAATCAACTTGTTCCAATTGTACAACAAGTTTATCCATTCAAAGACACACCAAAAGCATACGAGAGAGTTGACAAAGGTCATCTTCGTGGAAAAATTGTCATTGACATGAAACAATAATTTAATTTTCTTTTCAAAAATCAATAACAATTGTTGTTTTTCTTTTTTCGTATTTTTGTATAATAATAAATTGCGTTTGATCATTTATCAATAATATTTTAATTGTTTATGTGTGTAAATTTAATTATTTTTATTACAACATTAATTAACAAAAATAACAATATTATAATTTTAAGAAAATTAATTTTATTTAATGAATTTACATTGAGGAATGACATCTGTCTAGTGACATCTCATACATGTTGTTTTTGTTTTTGTTGTTGTTGTTGACTACATGTTTAATAACATAATAAACATACAAAAGAAAAAAAAAAAAAAGATATAAATATTAAATTAAATGAAATTGAATTGAAGAAAAAAAAAAAAGATAAGATGTATGGTTAATTGTAACCAAAGGCTTCTGTGAGGTTTCGATTTTGATCAACTTTCACATGAAGAATGGTCAAAAAGTCATTGTAATCCTCTTGATCTAAACAAAGAAAATATTAATGTTAAAAATAATTTTTTTTGTTTGTTAATTAATTAAATGACAAAATGATAATTACCAAAATCAACAGCGTCTTCAGCATCAAAAACAACATAAGAATCAGCAATAATTGTTGCCTTTGAATTTGCAATACCACAAACTTCAACAACTGCACCAATATCAGCTTGAATTTCATCCTTCAATGATACATTTATTTTCATTTGATCAGTTGAATCAAGTTCAATGTGTTTACGTGTACTGCCAAACTGTTGAAAAATTGTTTAATTTATTATCACTCAATCAAGTATTAGATAGAAGAAAAATAATCAAAAAATAAAATAAAATAAACTTACTTTGGCTATGGTGCCAATTAATGTGACTTGTCCGTTGATAAAACGACCAAGGCTTCTTCCATTAACTCGAACTCTTTGAATGCCACTCATGATGAATATATTTAATTAATTAATTTAATTAACCAACAATATTAAATAATACACAATTATTTAATTATTATTAAATAAATGAAAAAATTTGCCGGCTTTGTTTGATTTCGACGCACAAGGTGTTGAACTGTTGAACATGTGTTGCTCGTGCTACTGGTCGTAAACAAATGATTATTATTTATTGAACGAGATTTTTTCCAATTTTCTTCAATGTTCTTCAACGGACCCAACTTAGTAAATAAGGTAACATTGGGAACATGTGGGATGTGCGACGAAAGGGAAGTAGAAGAAGAATCAAAAAGTGGCAACTGTTTTTGTTTGTAACGTAATCACTGGTGGTGGTGGAAACACACAGATACACATAGATACGCAAATTGTCAATGTATGTATTGAATTCTCGAGCATTGCCAGTTTCACCACATCCACATGTTAATCATATTAATATTCAATAAATATAACCTCAGCTATTCAACTAAATTTAAATAGTCATCAGATAAATAAAATAAAAGTATAAAACAACAATAACAATAATAAAGAGACAAATTAAAAAAAACAACACCATGCAATCTGATTCATCTGATGTTAGTAGTGATGATTCCAGTTCAGGATATGAAGATGTCCAAAGTAAACATGTTAACATTGTTGACACTGTCAAGACTCATGATGATGATGATGATGATGATGAAGAGGAAAAAGATGAACTTGTTAAAAAAATTGAAGAATCACAAATTTTAAAACGTGATCATCCACCAGATATTGAGCTTGATGAACCAGCAGCCAAAGTATGTTTTCATCCAAATAAAAATATAATATTATTTGGTACCATGGAGGGAAATATTATAAGCTACAATTATAACAATGAGTCAAATGAACTATTATCAACAATGGAAATGCATGAAGATAGTTGTCGTGATTTACAAATATCTGATGATGGACAAACATTTTATTCAACATCAACAGACATGTCAACGCAAATTGTTATTGTTGATTTTGAAACTGAAAAATGGAAACGTTTTTATGAAAATGCTCACGAGTAAGTTCAATAAACAACATCATTTTATTTATTTATATTTAATTTGTTTTTTTTTTTTTTTTTTTTTTTCCAGTTGTCCAATTTATACAACAACAATTGTTGATGAAAATCTTTTTGCAACTGGTGATGATGATGGTTGTGTTAAACGTAGGTATTTTTATTAAATTAAAAAATTAATATTATTAATTCAATAATTGATTAATTGTTTAATTGTTTGATTGCTAGTTTGGGACATTAGAGAAAATACAACAACACCAATATTCTCAGTTGAAGTTACAAAAAATTCAGTAAATTCAATGCTAACAAATGATGATAAAGAGTGGCTTGTTTGTGCAAGCAACTCAAATGTATTAACAACATTGAGCTTGAACACAAGACAACTTATTGACTCTGAAGAATGTGGCAAGGATGGCCTACTAACATCTCTTGGAATATTTAAAAATGGCACAAAATTAGTAACTACAAATAATTTAGGTGGAATGTATATTTTTCAGTGGGGTAAATTTGGTGCACATGTTGATTATTTTGTAAATAAAAATAAATCACCAATAAATTGTATTGTACCAATAACTGATGATACATTTATTGCTGGTGAAAATGATGGTGTTCTCAGGTAATTTATAATATTAATATTTAATCATTATCATTATTATTATTATTAATATAAGTATTTAATTATTATTTTTGGTACTTTTAGGGCATATGGAATTGGTCCAAACAGATGTCGTGGAGTTGTTGGACAAGTTCATGGTAGAAAAAATACAATTGAATCACTTGATCATTCTGGTGATGGTGGTCTTATTGCTTGTTCATCATCAAATGAAAATTATGTACAATTTTGGAATATAAATTATTTTGAAGATTTAAGTGATGATGATAATAATAGCAGTAATAAAAATACTGCAAGAAAAAAAAAGAGAGGAAAAAAACGTAGACAACCAGAAAAATATTTGAAAAGCAGTAAAATACAAAATCGATCAGCATTTTTTCAAGATTTGAATGAATAATCTTTGTTAATTTAATTAATTTTCATCATTTATTTTTTTTTTTTTAGTTAAAAAAAATAAACAATAAAATAAAAAATTCAACCTAGCCTTAACTGATTTTAAAACCATCATCATCATAACCTTGTAGACAAAATATCTAATATAAATAAAAAGTAAACAAACTATATACACCTACTGTAATTGTCTGACAAAATGTTTAAATCTGCAATTTCAAGAAAATGTAAATTAACAAAATGTCTTTGCATTATTCAATACAGAAATTTATCACAGGCATCAACAAAAATAAAAGAAAATTTTTTTTCTAATAAAGTTGAAGCCTGGCAAATTCATTCATATGGTGATTTAAATGAATTAAAATTGTCAAGTACTCATATGCCAATAATAACTCGACCAACTCAACTTATTGTTCAAGTTAAAGCTGCCAGTATTAATCCCATTGATGTTGCCATGATCAGTAATAAACAATAATAATTATAATTAATTTGTCAATTAAAATAATTTAACACTTAGGTATATTTTGTTATTAAATTATTAAATTTACAGAGGGCTATGGATCAACAGTGTTGAATATAATGAGACAAGCAAAAAAATTAAACACAGGCATTGAATTTCCACTGACACTTGGTCGTGATTTTTCTGGTGTTGTTGTTGCAAAAGGTCATGGTATCCCCAATGACAATATTCAAGTAGGAGATCAAGTTTGGGGTGTTGTACCTGTTGAACAACAAGGCTGTCATGCTAGTCATGTTATTGTTGATGAAAATTTGGTATTTTATTATTATTATTATTATTATTATTTAGGTATATTGAAAAATCATTTCAACTTGACTAGCTAATTTATAATATCTTTTTGATTAATTATTTAGGTAGCTAAAAAACCAAATAATTTAAGTCACATTGATGCATCAAGTATTTTATACTCTGGACTAACAGCTTGGTCTTCATTGTGGATAACTGGTGGTCTATGTTATAAAACAGCAATTCCATCAAGACAAAATAATAGAATATTAATTCTTGGTGGATCTGGTGGTGTTGGAACAATGGCTATTCAACTTGCCAAAGCTTGGAATCAACAGGTACATGTATATTATTTATTTATTTATTTAAAAAACATGATTGTTATTGATAGGTATACCTATTAACATGTGCACTATTTAATAGGTCGTGACAACTTGCAGCAGTGATGCAGTATCTTTGTTACAAAATTTAGGTGCTGATGAAGTAATTGATTACAAAGAATCAAAATGTGATGATAAAATAAATCAAGAAGGACCATATGACATTATATTGGACTGTTGTAATCAAGGAACAGATGAAATAAAAAGAAAAGGATATTTACATTCGACATACATTACTCTAAATTCACCTCTATTAAAAAATATTGATGAGCATGGATTAGTATTTGGTGCAATTAAAAATATTGGTGATTTATTAAAATACAATATTCCAGTTAAAGACAACAAAAGTTTTGTTAAATGGGGATTTTTTGCACCATCATCAACAGGAATAGATATGATTCAAAAACTCGTTGAGACTAATGCAATTAAACCAGTTGTTAAAAAAGTTTATGAATTTGATGATTTACCTCAAGCTTATCAACGAGTTTCTCAAGGTCATTTGAGAGGTAAAATAGTCATTAACATGAAAAATTAAATATATTTACACAAGACAATGGTTTTCTTTTTTTTTTTTTTTTTATGTTGATTCAATTTTTTTTTTATTTTGATTTATTATTTGTGATTCTTGTATTACTACATCACCAGAAAATCCAATTTTATTTTTGATATCTGGTAAATTATTACTGGCAATATTGTGTGCTTTTAATGAGCCATCTTTTAAGATATCCAACACATAGCCTGTATCATTAATGAGCTTTAAATATTCATCTCTAATTGGTTTAAGTTTTTCAACAACTACATCAGCAACTAAAAGTTTATATTGTCCTGTATTTAGTTGTTTGGATTCTTGACAAATTTCTTGAACTGTTTTGTCAAGTAAAAGTGAATGAATTGTTATTAAATTTGATACACCAGGTCTTTCATCAGGATCATATGTTACTTCTGATGTAAAATCAGTAACTGATTTTTTAATATATTGATAAACTGTTTCTGGTGGATCAGTCAAATAAATACAACTTTTTTTATATTCACTTGATTTTGACATTTTTTTAGTTGGTTCTCGTAAAGATTTAATACGTCCACTTGATTCTATGAAAAATAAAAATAAATTGTATAAAGTTATAGATATAGGTATATTAAAAATAATAATATTTACTATTTATAAGTGGTTCAGGAGTTGGAAATGTTTCACCATATTTGACATTAAAAAATTGTGAAATATGTTGTGCCAATTGTAAATGTTGAATTTGATCTTCACCAACTGGTACATGAGTTGCTCTGTAATTATTATCATTAAAATTGTCATCAATCATAAACTAAACTACGAATTAATTTAGGTATATGGGGTATTTTTAAAATAAAAATTAAATTTAATATACTTGTAAAGCAATATATCAGCTGTTTGTAATACAGGATATGTAAATAATCCCAAAGGTATATCTTTTAATTTTTCACTTTTTTCTTTAAATTGAGGTTGTTGAGCGAGACGAGGCATTGTTGTCATACAACCAAATATCCATGCCAATTCAGCATGCATTGGTACTGTTGATTGTTGAAATAAAATTGATTTTGCTGGATCAATACCACATGCTAATAAAGTTGCAGCAACTTTAACAATATTTTCTCTCAATTGTTTTGGTTCCTGAATAATAAAATAAATACAATAATAAATAAATTTAATAATAAAATAAATTAATTTAATTAATAAATAAAAATATACCGGTGGTACAGTCATTGCGTGCATATCGACAATACTCCAAATTACATCATCATTTGAATTTTGAAGTCTGACCCATTCTTTAATGGCACCCAAATAATTACCCAGATGAATTGTACCTGTTGGTTGAATACCAGAAAATACTCGTCTTGGATAAACAACCGCTGCTTTCTATTGATAAATATTTATTTTATTTTTTTAATAATAACCAAAAATAATAGATATTTATTATTAATTTAATAAGCAACTATTTTATTACTTACCTTTTTATTACTGTACAATCTGTACTTTTGATTGTCAATTTTTTTTAATTTATTTAATTCACTAAAACATCGAGAGATATTTTTGCAATTTTTAATTGTTGACAACATTGTTTAGGTATATTATTTATTTTGATTGTGTTTTTTTAAAAGTAAATATAAAGGTTAATACTCATTGGTATTTAGCAATAAACTACATACAAATATGGCTGCCATCTAAGATCTAACTTGATTATTATTATCATCATTGTGTTGTTGTTTTTGTTGATAAATATTCAATTCATCTTGTCATTTTGATTTTAGAGTAAATTAATAGCAAATAGCAACTACAAACAATGTCTCGGCTTGAAGTTAATGTAAGAAGATTACTTGCTAAATGTGAATTAATGGCAAAGGAAGATGTTAGTGAAAATTGGAGATTAGAAAAGGTAAATGTCATTTATTATTGGTATACCTAATATACCTAATATAAAAAAATAATATTTTATTTATTAAATTTCAGTATGTTTTGGCACTTGATGAATTGGTTAAAAAATTGAATGATGATTTGATAGAGTAAGTGTATTTGTCAAATTATAATAATAAAATCATAACATATGGACATTAATTGATTGATGATAATTTAATTTAATTTAGTAAACCAGCTAAAGATACAATTTCTGAATATATAAAAAGAACTAAATTTCTCAAAGGAATCATTGAAACAGCAAAATTGTCTAGTCCAATTGAACGAATTGCAGCAACTCAAATGTTAAGTAAAACATCATCATCATCCTTATCATCAATATCCAATGATAATAACAATACATCCAGTATAACAACTCAAATACATCAAAAAACATCAGCAAAATACAACAAAGAATTGAGAGCTGAATTATTTAATTCAAATTCATCAAAAGATGGTCTTAAACAACGTTTATTGAGTCCATCATCAAATCAAGATGACGATTTAAATTCAATTCTTAAATACAATAATGATATGCAAGAAAAAATAGCTGAAAATATGATGATGATGACATCAAGTATGAAAGAACATGCATTAACAGCAAATGCATTTATAACAAAAGACGTTAATAAACTTATTAAATCAGATGAATTAACTGATAAAAATACAGAAAAATTAAAAAACGAAACATTAAGACTTGAGGAACATACTAAATCACAATGGAGATGTTGGGTTTGGATTATGGTTGTATTTGTTTTGACTGTTTTTTTCAGTAAGTATTTATATATTGATCTGTATTGTAATAAATATTAATATAATATTATTTTTTGTTACAGATATGATTATATTTATGAAATTTGCCAAGAAAAAAGTATGATTATCACATTTATTTACAAAAATAAATACTACTGCTATTTTATAAATTTGTTTTTGCTGTTATTTATAATTTATTTAATAAAATTTTATTATATTGTATTTAATTTTTTATTATTAAACTTATTAAACTGTATCTAATATAAGGGCCAGCATGTCAATATGTCATGGCAACTTGTTATCATAATATACATACATACATACATGCGTATTCAGCTGAATGTATTGTATATAGATACGATGATGATGATGATGATCAATTAATGATATCAGCTGTACACTGTAGTCTGTCTGTAGTTACGAATCACGATGGAGGGAAATGTCGAAAATTTGAGTAATCAACCACCAAGGCCAATTAGAAGACCTGGTAAATATTTTTTTAATTACAAAATGTACAGTACATATTATTATTATTATTATTATTATTATTATTATTATTATTATTTTAGGTAAAGTCAAAGTAGTCAGAGCCCTTTACAATTATACAGCTCAACATGTAAGTATTATTATTATAATATATAAGTCAATTATTATAAATGATTATTTTTCATATAAGGCTGATGAATTGTCATTTGACGAGGGACAAGTACTTTATGTCTATGACAGAGACACTCAATCAAATTGGTGGAAAGCTAAATGTGGAGATAAAGATGGTCTTATACCTTCAAATTATGGTAAATAAATAAATAAATAAATAAATAAATAAACAAATAAATAAATATTATAATAATTTTAATAATTATTCTAGTTGAAGAACAAACAGAAGAAGTTGAATTGCCACTTCATGAAGCAGCAAGACGAGGCAACATTTCATTTCTCACTGAATGTTTAAAAAGTGGTGTATCACCAACTGGTCTTGATGCAGCTGGCAACACACCACTTTATTGGGCAGCACGTGCTGGACATATTGATTGTGTTCGTTATCTATTAAATTTAGAAATGTCATCAGCAATTAATGCTCAGGTATTTTTATAAATTAACTTGACAACTGTTATTATTATTTTTATTAGAAATTCATTGTTATTTTTAATTTTTTTTTTTTTTTTCAAGAATAAAATGGGTGATACACCACTTCATATTGCTGCAAGTCATAAACATCTTGAGACAATTGAATTGCTACTGGCATTTGGTGCTGACACATCACTCAGAAATAATGATAATTTATTGGCTGAAAATTTAACATGTGATGCTGCAATTATAAATGCAATACAATTAACAAAACGTAAGCCGTGTGATGATCGTGATTATGGATATGGAGCTGATGATTACAATGATGACAGTGAATAAAAAAATAAATTATTCAGGGTATATAATACAAGACTTTTTATATTTAATAATATTTATTAATATTAATGAATGAAAATAAATAATAAATTTACATTTGTTTGCTAAACCAACGATTAAAATCAAGACGCAAAAGTAATTGTGCCAAGTGTTTACCACTTGGTTGATTGTGAACTCTATTTAATGTTTTAATAAGTAAATCCATAATGGTGCTTAATGTGTCTGTTAAAATTTTGAGTTCTTCTCTTTCTGTACTTAGTAATGCTGTAACTTCCCACATTGATGATTGAACAATAAAATCATCACACAGACGAAGTAATAATCTAATTAAATTATTAACTGGATTTTTATTTTCAGCATTACCAGTTAAAAATGTTTGTGACATAATATTTGCTAAAAAAATTGAATGAGCTGTTTGTATATCCTCAAAATTTTTAGTATTTTTAATGCAATTTTCCATAACAGTATATTGACTTTCCAATACATCAACTTGTAAATAATATTGTAAATTATCAAGAATAAAAATAAGATTATTTCTCAATTGTAATACACCAATATCAATATTTTTTGAACGTGCATGCTCTGACCATAATTTCCATAAATTAATTTGGGTTTTTTTAACTCTCAATAAAAATCTAAATATAATATTATAATTAACAAGTGATTTTGGATTAAATAAAAGTTGCAATGGCCAAACAACTTTATACTGAAGTACAATAATACCCCATCCTTGTTTATCAATTGGATCATCACGATCACGTTCTTTATTTAAATTATTAATTTCATTATTATTATTATTGCTGTTATTATTTTGTAATGTTTCTGTTATTGGTGGTAGTGGTAATGCAAAATTAAAACAATCCATTGCACTTTCATCATTAAGCATCATTTTTCTCATAGTCATTTGAAATGCAAGATTAACATCTCTTGATGTGTGACTTGTTGGCATTTTATTTAATAAATGTGATGTTAATTTAATAAAATCCAAAAATAAATCACCTCTACCAATGAGAAAAAAATCTTTGATAAATTTAAGTTGTTGAAATAATTGTGCATCATCAACAGCAACTTGCCACAATAATTTTGTCACACATTTTTTTAATTCATCAATTGTATTTTCAAATTCAGTCACATCAAATATTGCTTTCATTTGTAGACTTTGAAGTTTACCAAAATACTCGTGTTCTTTTTCACCCCATACTGGATTTTCATTTTTTTCAACAGCTTTTAACAAACAATCATGTTGACGTGGATCATTGCCAAATATTATTATTGTTTGACCAATACTCAATATTTTCATGGCCAATGATAGTCTAATGTATGATGGTAACATGTCAACAACAATATCATAATTCCACATATCAACAATTTTTTTTTTACCAACTCCACTTGTTGTTGTTGTTGTTGCTGCTTCTTGTGTATTATTATTATTATTATTGGTCTTTGTTTTTTGAATAAAAAATTCTTTATGTACATCTTCAAGTTGACCATACAATAACCAACTTGTTAATTGTTTATAAAAAATAGCATGTACACAGTGTGACATTTTTTCAAGTGCCAATTTAACTTCAGGCATACCAGTATGTATTTGTTGATGAATACACTGTAACAATGCACATCCATGAATTTTTAAACTATTTATTTGACGTATTATGTATTTTAATATATTAAATAAATGTTGATATTTTTCGATACGAGATAGTATTGTTGTTGCTGGTGTATGAGCATTGTGTAATATACATTTTTCTAAATCAGCAATTTCATCTCTAAATGGTTCCAATGCTTTGTCCATTCCATCACATAATGCCTGAAGATACAATCCTTCTTTGAGTATAACATTAAATTCATCTTTTTCATCTGTAATTATTTTTCATTCAATGTAAATTATCAATTTATTAATTTACAATAATTACATACCATTTGTGTTGATAATAACATGTGATGATGATGATGATGATGATGATTTAGTTGTTGAATTTGTTTTGATAAATGATCTGATGAAATTGCAGTCATTGGCTATTTGTTGAATTTCTTTGATTAAGCCTCTTTCACCAGGATGAAAATATTTATCCAACAAAATTGACTATTTCAAAAAAAAATAAATAAATTATATTATCTAATTATTATTAATATTTTTTTTACTTACATCACTCTCAACAATTTTTTCCAAACTCGTGGAGCATCCCCACAATGACAGCAAAAGCTCGTGCAACATTTTTTATATTGTTATTTAATAAATCATCTGTGAAACTATATTTAAATGTACCTATAATTTATTTATATCAATTGTTATTTGTTTACCAATAATTTAAAATGTCAGTTTGCAATTATTTTATTATTATTATTATTATATTTTTTGTGTGTCCAGATGGTGGTGCCCTCTTTTTTTTTAGTTTATGTATGCTGATTATTATTATTTTTTTTTGTTTGTTTACAAACTCTTAAAGTATATGTCTAATCTAAACACATTACTAAACACTATTATAATTTTGACAATCACTATTTCTATGGCCTGATATTATTTTATTATTGATTGAACAACAATACTTGAATATTTTTAAAAGTGTAAAACAATAAATATTTGTGCAACAATTTGTAGGATTATTATTTAAAAGAAATGTAAGTTGTAAGATATATAGGTATTTGTTTACAAATTTTTTCATAACACATGTACCTATGTACTTTTCAATTTTATTGATTATTTCCTTTACAGGGTGTAACAACAAACAACTGATGGTGTTATCATAATAAATTAATAAAATAAATCAGAATAATTACCTCAGTGCCTAACATAATAATAATAATAATATAAATAAAATGAGAAAATATCATCAGGCAGCATTGACATTAACTGCAGCATTTAGTTTGATTGCATTAATGTTTTACAGACACGAATACAACAAGCTGAGATTTGTACTTCAAGTATTTAATTATTTTGGTAAACCAATGAAAAATGGTTATTATTATGATAATTGTACATCAAATATGCCAATATCAATGAGATTAAATAGTGATTATTCAGAGCCAATATCATCATGGCAAAGATTATCTGATAATTTTTATGTTTATTCATCATACAGAGTTAATGATTATGAAATTAAAACAATAGCATTTGGTGAAGATACTGATATTATTAATTATTCATGTAAAATATACATTGATGATGATGATGATAATAATGGTGGTGGTAATTATAATAATGAAAATAATAATAATAACAACATTGTCAGTGTACCTGGTGATTTTTCATATGTTGTTATGGATAGTACACATCAGCCACAAAGCACAAATGATGTTTATGAAGGTGACAAAACATATTCTGGTTTTATATTAACATGCAAATGTCAAATGGCCATTGACAATGATAAACAAGTAATTGGTGTTGAGTATTCATCATCACCATCAACAGCAACAAACAATGATGAGTATATTTATCAAAGTGTTCATACAATAATTGATGATAATAATAATAATAATAATAAAAGTGCCATGGCAATATGCATTACACCATACAACTCAAACTCAAATAATT
This sequence comes from Aphidius gifuensis, assembly GCF_014905175.1. Lineage (NCBI taxonomy): Eukaryota > Metazoa > Arthropoda > Insecta > Hymenoptera > Braconidae > Aphidius > Aphidius gifuensis. The sequence goes on along the minus strand of NC_057790.1, from coordinate 65,371 downwards.
TACCAAAAAGAATGGACATGATTAGTTATTTGTCATTTAATCATTATATTGGATTAAATAATTTTATAATTTATAATTCAGATATAATATCTCATGTGTTTAATAATGGTCTCAAAGCATTGGCAGCTTTAACAAGTAATAGTAATAATAGCTTTACATATACAACAGTAACATGGAATTTTCCATATAAAAATATGCCAAGTTTTATTTTACGTAAAATAATTGAAACTGATTGCATTTATCGTTCATACAATAAGGCTGCATTTTCCATGACTTTTGAATGGAATGAATATCTTAATTTAAATCATCATTCATCATTTTTAAATCTTTTATCAAATATTGATAAAAGTGTATTTTTTGGTACAACTGAGGCTGCTGACACAACAATACTTGGAAATAATAAAAATATTGATAGATATGAAATAAATGTTGTGACATATTGCACAGACATGGCATCTCATGATTCATTTAATAATACAACTCCAATAATATTACGAGCAACACGTAGACTTGTAAATAATAAATTTACTCAACAAAGATTTGTTTATAAATTAATAAACAATATTAATAATATTGCTGATAACAAATTAATAACAAAAGATAATATGAATGATTTTGTTGTTATAAATAAATATGAAAAATGTTTCATCGATGATAAAAATAAAAATCAGCTATTTGAAAATGGCCTTTTAAAATTTGCTGAATTTATGACAAATTCTCAAATATTCCAATATTACATTAGTGGTAAATTATTTTATTAGCTCGTAAACACACACACACAATCTGCTGATGTACGAACAATAAATAACAAGTATAATTTTTATAACCATTGTGTATCTCATTATTGTTGTTTTATAATAAAAAATAAAAAAAAAAATAAACAAATTCATATTATTATAATGTTAGTTTTTATTTTTTATTTTTTCACAATAATGATCATAATAATTCATAATTCATAATAATAATAATGATGATGATGGATGATGTTTATCGCAATTTATAAAAGTTTAAAGAAAAAAAAAAAAAAAATCATCTCATTTTTCAATAAACATTGAAACAAGTAAAAAATATATAAGTAAGTATAATATTATTATCTACTTGAGACGTTGCATTATAGCTGAATTTTGTAAAGAAGCATCTTGAATTGTTTGACTGTCTTCAGTGAGTTCTTTGGTCGGATAAGATGTTAATAAATTAAAATTCAAGTTTGCATATTGTGGTCTCATTGTCACAATGAATCTTCTGATATCACCAATAGTATGACTCAAATTAAATTGTTCACGTATATTTTGACCATCAGCAAGTCTTATTTGAATTGTTGTTACTGGTGTATCATTTGACAAATTTAATTGACTACGTGCCAATGTTTCATTTGCTGTTTGATCAGCTGGATTTGATGGTACAGTCATACCAACAGTAGCTGGTGATGGACTATAATAAATAATAAATTGTAAATTGTAAATAAATAATCAATCAAATAATATTTATATTTTTAAATAAAATAAATTACCTTCCAAGTTTGTGTCCTTTACCAGCAAATGCCATGACTTTTGGTTTTGCTGGTACATATTCTTCATGACGATGATCTTCCATATCTAAACGTGCTTCAACACCTTGAACTTCTTGACGTATTTCCATTGGTATTTCACCACGTTTTATTGCAGCCAAAAATTCATGATTTTCTGGATCAGTATAAGATCTTAATTCACGATCATTAACAGTAAAACCATCACGCCATAATTTCAATACAATTAATCCACTATTTGATGAATTTTCAGCATTACCTGATGCTGAAGGTATAACTGTAACAACAATTCATTTATCTTGATTAATAAATATAACTTGTTTTATTTAATTTTATTTAATTTTATTTAATATTACCTTCAGTATCTTCAGTTGTTTGTCCTAATTTATAGCCAGTACCACTGAATGTACTGGGTCTTTGTGATGAGCCATGATGATGATGATGATGATTATGATTATGAGTATTTGATGATGACGATGATGATGACGATGATGAAGATGATCTTTCAGATGGAGGAACAGATTGTTCTTGGCATTTTTTAAACATATCATTGACAATGTCATTTTTTTTCTTTTTATTTGGACCAAGTACTTGTTGACCACTGTGTACTGATCCACCAGCATAAAATGCTTGTTGTCCTTCATCATCTGAACTATCATCTTTATTCTGAAGTGAGCTCAGTGTTGTTATTCTTGAATTTGTTTTTATTTTATTTTTTGATTTTGATGTTGTTGTATCCATTTTAAAGCTTAATGTTTCACTTGATGCTTCACCAGTTGTTGTTGCTGTTGCTGCTGCTGCTGCTGATGATGATGATGATGTTTTACGTTCTGTATTATCAGGTGTTGTCTCTGGCTGATCTAGAGATTCTTCAGCGTCTTGAGTATCAATTTGCTCAACAACAGATTCCAAATCTAACTCACCAGGTCCATTGTCACTTGCTTCATAAAATGTTGCAAGTGCAACCTGTATATACAAACATTTATTTATTATTATTTATAAATGCTTTTAAAAAGAAAATCAGTATTTGTTTTATTATATAATTTTATTTAAAAAAAAAAAAAAAAAATGTGCTGTCTCACCTCAAGCTGATTAGCTGACAAAGCAATGTAAAATTCAGCTCTTTCACGATCAACCCCAGTAACTTCCATAAATTGGGTTATAAGATCTTCCATTGTTTTTATTATTATTATTTAATGTATAATAAAAATAATTTATAAAATATTTATCACCTTGACTTTGATTCTTGAATTTAATCACCGGTGATTGATATTTGATGTAGTTGTTGTATATTAATTATTAACCTCTGGATAAATTTATCAAGACGGTAGGTATATTTAATTGAAAATAAATATAAATATTACAATTCAATTAACTTGTACTCAACTATTGTTATTATTGTTATTAATTATTATTTTATGTTGCTGTTGTCATTTTTACAAATTTTTGCCAACGGGGATGACAAAAGAAATATGTAGTGTTCACACATACAACAACGTAAATTAATTCATATAGGTATACACACACACATATAGAAATGCATTAAAAACCGAAAGATGGAAGCACCTACTTACTCCTGTAACGACTTTTGTTTATTGTTTTTTTTTTTTGATCAATTTTTCTTTTTTCTGTGAAAAACTGTGAAAAACGTTCAAGTATGTACACTGTGATAAAGACAATGCAATTGACATTATCAATGATGATAATTATAATACAAATAGATAATAAAGGTAGTAAATTTTATTTATTTAAAATTACAACAACAAAAAAGACATGTCCCTCGTTTAATCCAATAATATGATATATTTCCAGTCGACAGATTAATTTCATCAATAAAATTGTCATTGTCATCATCATCATGACTATCGGTCGAATTAATTGACTTGTATAGTGGACACAAGTAATTGGATTCACCAACAACAAGTCTATCAAAAGTATGTAAGTAACAAATAATTAATGGTACATTTGTCCAAATAATTTTTGGTTGACTTGGAATAATACATTGTTTATCAAAATCCCACATTGCCCCTAATAAATATATATTTTCAATGCCAAATGATGATGATGATGATGATGACATATTTTTATCATCAAAAGATTTTGACAACAATGTAGAAGAAAGAGTATTTGTAATTTGTCCTTTAAGAAGTAGTTTATCAATATCAATTTTATCATCACCAATTTGTGTTCTGTAAAACATTGTTTTTATTGAAAATATTAATTTACTTTGTGATGATGATAATAATAGAGCATTTAAATTTATTGAATATTGTGGAAAGCCATGATTAATCCATTTATGCAAAAAATCAAAACTCTGATTAATTTTATCAACACACTTTGTCAATACATTTATAAGCTCATCTTTATTTTCATCATTAATAATTGACTCTGATAATAAATGATAAATAATAGCTTTTTTAATGGTCTCCTTATCTTGACAATTATTCAATAATAATTTATCAATAATATTTAGTATTATATTGTAATGATGAATCTCTTGAATTAAAATTGTATTTATTGGCATTAAATAATCAATGGGATATTTACATTGTGCTTTTTCAATGTCTAATATTTTAGCATACAACTTGATTTTTATTTTGATAATTTTATCATTAAATATAGTAGTTGCAAGACTTGCATCTTCAATTAAATTGGTGGTATTTTTTATTTGTTCATTGAATGCCATCATATTAAAATTGCTTATAAAATTTTGGACATTCCTTGTATTTATTTCATCCAAAGTATATTCATTAATATCAAGTAAATTAATAATTTCTTTGGTGCTATCAAATTGTGATAATTTATCAATGTGTTTTGTATAATCTCTATATTCACATCTATTGTTTGGTATTTTTATTGACATTTCTTTGAAATTATTATTAAAACAATTATTTGTAAATAATAATGAATAATTTAAATCTGTCATCATTTTTACATTACAAATATCATCAAATATTGTCAGTATAAATTTTTTATCAATTTTATCAATGACATTTCCACAATAATTACAATTGGCAATTAAATACTTGAGACTTTTAATAATTGATGAATTGTTATTTATAGATGATGATAATAATAATTTCAATTGATTTATTGATAATACAAAATCAGAATGATTAAAATTATAATTAACATTCCATGCATAAATTCCAAAATTATTTTTTTCACGTAATATTCCATGAAAAAATGCCATTGAGTATAACATTTTGGAAAATAATTTATCTTTACCTGGACAAGATGAAAAAAATTTTGGATTTTTTAATGGTTCAGAGTGATAACATTTAATGAGTGTTTGTTTTATTGTAATTGGCTCATCACATGTTATTTTAATACTATTTTCAAGTATTACAATTGGTAATTTTTTAGTTGAACGACTTGACAGCCATAATCTAAATTCCATTGAAATATTATTATTTCGAATGAGATCTTGATATATATTTTCAATAAATGCTATTGTTTGTTTTGATGCAATATGAAAATTTTCAATCAACAACCAATCTCCATTTATTTGTGAGCACTTAATTAATTTAGTTAAATTTATTTCATCCAAATGAGCACCACAAGCTCCAATTGTATATTTTATTATTTTTGATGAGTAACCAAATTTATTGGCAAAAGCATTGATAACATCATATGGCTCAAAGTAACTGGGTAAAATAAATATTAATGGTATTAAAAAACTTGATTGAGAGTACGAGTCATTGACAATATCATCAAAACAATATTGTTCATTTAATTTTGATAAATTAATATTTATTAACTCTTTCATTGTCATTGAAATAAATTCATGAATTATTTTAATAACTTTATTTGGTCTGATGACTGTCATTATAATTATTTTTTGAAAATTTGATAATTTACTTTTCCAAGGTTCAGGAAAATCATTGACACCTGGATTATCTGAATCATAAAAATTATTCCATTTATTATTTATTTTTAAATCATCAACAATGCCATTGTAATTGTTATTATTTATTTTTTCCAATGACACAAGTATTTTTTCTTTTTCAATTAATTTATCATTATTATTATTATTCATTTCATTGAGCATTGATAGATGATTTAATAAAAATTTCCAATCATCTTCTTGAATATAATTATTGACCATTGACATTGTGACACATAATAAAAATGAATTTAGTAATTTATGCTTTTCAAATAGTGAATTTTGAATACTTGTATAAAGTGCCTGAGTAAATGAACTTTTCAAATATTTTAATCTTTTATAAATATCAATACTTTTGTTTGATGTTGTTATTGATTTTGTGTAAAGTTGAATGAACCAATTTAATGAATATTTATACATGTCATCAAGTCTATCAAGCAATGACAAGTAGTTTTTGTACAATTTTGTGCAATAATAAGAAAATTCAATATACATTATTTTAATTGATTCAATTTCTGTTTGTATTTTGTTGAATTTTTCTTGTTTTATTTTTACTTTTAATGAAAATTGCTTAAATGAATCAAGAATTTTCATGGCATTTTCATCTTCCAATATTGATATTGTACTTGAGATTGGATTTGATAAAGTTGTTAAAATATTAATTTCTTTTTCTTTTAATATATTATTATTAAATTGACATTGTTCTTTGAGTTGTATATATTTTTCTTGTAAATCTGGTTTTTCTCTTGTTATTAATATATTTAAAAGACAATCGTTTAATCCATCTTCAGGAAGTTGAAAATTAATAACTTTTGTTTTTTTAATAATCGTTGAATTTAAAAACCAGAGTGATTTTGATAATCTTGTTGTTATATAAAAATGTGGTCTATCATTATTATTTTCATTGCCATGTTGATGATAAGTTAAATCAAATATTTCTGTATTTTTAAAATTTTCATCAATATTTTCCAATAAAATTGGTCGATTTAATTTTATATAATTATTTAATTTCACAATAAAACATGGATCTGTATAATTTAAAATTACAAGTTTATTTTTCGTTTCAATTTTTCGTATCCAAATATTGGCTAAATTTTGTGGATCAATAAATAAACACCACAATCTTGAATTATATTTCATTATAATTAAATTATCATTGTAATAATTATTATCAAATGACCAATCATTAATAACTTGCCATTGATGACTTGATGATGATGATTCTAGACATTTTTTTAATATTGATTTATTTGTAATATTAAAATTTGTAAATTTAATATTTTCATTAATCAAATACGTTTTCCAAATGCTAATATTTTCATTACGTAAAAATTCATCAAGTGATGATAAATAATATATAATAGCACAACATATGAGAATGTCAATTGGTAAATTATCATTAAATAATTCAAGTTTATTTGCTATTTTAATCCATTTGTTATTTTCATCATAAAGATTGGCTATTAAAGCTTCTGCTTTATCAAGTTTTTTAGTACAATTATCAACTTGATTTTCAAGTATTAATTTTTTAGCAAGAGTTGCTTTTAAATCTTCATTTAATATATTTAATTTTTCATTTAGCTCAACGAGTGTTTTACGTTTTTCATTTAAATACGTCATTGTTTCTAGACATTTTTTGGCAGCAATTTTTTCTCTAGCTCTTTTTGGTGCAACAATTTTAGCAACATCATCATATGATACCATTGCCCTGACCCATTTACAGAGACCCTCAGCAGCAGATGATGCTTTGGCAACAATATGTGGCATAAAATTTTTATCACTTATATATGTTTTTTTAATAACTTGCATCAATGCGATTGGTATATTGTCTTTATCATAATCTTTGAGATTTTGTAAAAAATTCATATCACCTAGTATACGTTTACTTGGTCCCCAATAATCCATATATTTTTTTCCAGTAACTGGATCAACAACACGATCAGCTGGTATATTTAACATAACACAAATACAACTTATGACATTTTTAACAGTATCTGGAGGATTTTTCATAGCTTTAACTAATGTTATGTCAGTTGGTTTTAGTGTATTTAATGCAGCAATTGCATCTTCTAATATTGGTATTGCAACAGCAAGATCAGCTTCACATTCAGTTTTTAATGTTGCTGCTATTTCAGCAGTATTATTTGCAATTTCTTCATCACGTTTAACTTGAATTGTTGCATTTGCAACACTTATATTTTCATCTTCAATTTGTTTCATTTTTTCAATTGTTTGTTTTGCTGATAATTCAAGTTCTGGTCTTAATTTTATCAGTATTTTTTTCATTTTTAATACTTCATTAGCAGCTAAATCCATTTTTTTTAAACCACCTAAATATTTATTTCTCGTTGATTTTATTTCATCTTGTTTTAATGCTAATATATATTTATATTGTTTTAACATATCAATAAATGACATTGAATCAACAATATTTTTTATCATATTTTTTTTACTTGTTTTATAAATAAATATACTTGTATTTATTATATTTTCTTGTAAGCTATTGTTGCTATTAATTGAATTGATGCTTTTTATAAATTTATTTCCAACAAGATTAAATGCCTCATTTGGCCATTCTTCATAATAATCAATTATTGAATATTTCAATATATTTGGATAATTATTTTTTATTTTTTTCCAATTATTTGAAAATGTTTGTTGTCGTTGTCGTTGTCGTTGTTTTGATAAATCATCATCAATGATATTTAAATACATGACAAAATGTAATTTTTTTCTGCATTGATTATTAAAATAATCAATAACTTGATTAATTTCAATTTCAAGATTTCTATCACCGCATTGAGCTGGTAATCTTGATATTTCAATAATTTTTTGTACCTCATTTTCACATGATAACAAATGTGTCACTTGGCCAGTTGTCATAATATTACTAATGTCAATTAAATATTCATCTCTAATATATCTTTCTGGTATAAAAAATGTACAATCTCTACCATAACCACCAGATTGTTTTGTTGCTTCTTTTAATTTTTTTTTCCATAAATTTAATAAAACATCATCATCATCATTAAATGACGATGCTGATGAATCAATCAACATTTCATAATATTCTTGTTGTTGTATAAATGCTGCAAGTCGTGTTAATGTTCTTTTTCCAATAGCACCATTATTACACAACATTAATAAATTACAACCAGGTATAGATAAAGAACGACACAATCGTATTAAATGTTCCACTATATTTTTAAATATTATTATATCTAATTTATTATTATTAATATTATTAATTTCATTGTATTGATTTATAAAACCAATTATTTTATTATTTAATAAATCTTGTGAACAAATTACTTCTTCATATTTACGACGTTTAAATAATGATTCATTTATTGAATTGTTATTGTTACTATTATTATTATCAGTACTTGTTGGTGTTTCATCAGAATTTATAAAATTACAAAATATTAAATTACGAAAACTTTCACATGTCAATTGGTTATTTTGATTTTTTGGCAAATGATCAAATATTGAATCAAATGATTCTTTATTAAAATACATGTCAATTGTATTTTTAATTGTTGAAAATAGCCATATGTTATCTTGTTGTTTATTTAATAATTTATCACCAAATACACGTAGGGTTTCATGTACCCAAAGTTTTATTAGAGTTGTTTTATTTTCAACACTCTCACGATGAATTAAACTACAGCCATTAATAACATTTGTAATATCACGTATATTATATTCATTAAAACCAATAATATTATTTTCAATAATAAGCTTGTAAACATTAATTGTTGAATTGACAATGCCATTAACACTTGACATAACGTCAGCACTAAATTGATTTTTCTTTAAATTATTACCAAGAATTGAGCTATATATTCTAAATATATTATCATTTGATATGGGATTTATTGTAAAAATTGTCAAGTGTCTCATTAATCTGATGAATATATTTTTTCTTATTTTATTATCATTAAAAATAGTCATTGAAAATAAAAACATAATGTCATTTATTTGTATTTTTTTGTCATTTATGTACCAATGTCCACTGTCAATTTGTTGTCGTATTAATTCAAGAATAAATGTTTTTTTATTGTCATCAATAATTAAATTTAAATCATCAATAAAATTAATACAAGTTTTATTTTTTAATTGTCCATATTCTTGATTTTTTCCAATTTTATTTAATTTTAATAAAAATTTTTCTTGTACTTGTTGATGACTATTTTCATTTGGCATTGAATCAATTATATTTTTAACAATATTATTATTATTATTATTGTTATTTAAAAAATATTGCATTAATAATGATTTACCAGTTGATGTTTTGCCACAAATGATAAATGGTATTTTTAATTTAATACATTTGGAAAATAAATTAATTAGCTTAAATGTTTCAGGTGTTTGAACAATATTATTTAATGAATTTAATTGTGATAGAATATTTTCATTGGGATTATTATTTTTCAATATTTCATTCCAATTTTTCCATTGACCAACACCTTTAAAAATATATGTATGATCTTGAATGGCACCTTCATTTGGCATTGCTACATCATAATTTTTAACAATATCAGGTTTTTTTTCATTGTTGTCGTTCCAAAGTAATAAACAAAATTCATTAAATTTAATTTGTTCATCATGACAAGACAAAATACTACCAAGTGAATTAATTATTGACATTATTAAACTTGCATGTAACCATATTTCATTAATTTTACCATCATTTGGTGATACACAATGAGTTATTTCATCAATATAAATATCAAGTAATCGTAATACTGACATTACCAAATATAATTCATTTACTTTTATAAATAAATTACATTTTTTAAATATAAAATTTAGACAATTATCTAATGACCAGTTGAGTAAAATCATTAAAAATTCACACTGTTTATTTGTTAAAATATTTTTCGTTTTATTATTATTAATCCAGGCTAGCACATGTGATTTCCAGCATTTTTTATTATATTCAATAAAAATAATACCACAATGTGATATTATTGCTGGTGATGCTTGACTTGTATCATCTGTTTCAAATACAATTGATGTCATATCATCATTGCTATCATTATATTCAATATTAACATCATATTCAATTGGTCCATCAAATATAATCCATTTTCTTGTTGTTTTTTTTTTATTATTATTATTAGATGAAATAGTATGAAATATTATACCATCTGATATGTATTTTAAATCAATTGATTTTTGATAAATTTTATAAATATCAACATCAACACCAATTGGATAATTGACACCTTGAAATTTTAATAGTGACAATGATTTTGCTAAAATATTTAATATTGTTGTTTTACCAACCATTGCATCACCAACAATTATAAAAAAACGTTTGCTATACATTATTTCTAAAATTTGTATTATTTTTAATTTCATTTGTTCATTAAGATTAAAGCCATAATTATCAATGGCAATTTCATCTAATATATTTATTAAATATTGATAATTTGGTGGTGGTAAATTGACATTTGGAAATATATCTTTAATGAAACCTTGAAATATTAAAATGTCATTGTCATTGCATAGCATTGGTATATATATGTCAATGATAACTCTGAGAACAATTGATTCTTCATCAATGTCTTCATTATTATTTGAATAATTTAATTTCAGCTCAATTGAATTACGTATTATTGTAATGATTGATCTTGTTCCAAAATCATATAAAGATAATCCTTTCATGCACAGCTTATTAATATTAATAATTTTTTTAGAAATTACAAGTGCATTAATAAAACCAGCTGCCCACAATTTAACTTGACATATTTTTTGAATATCAGGTTGTGTCAGTGTTACTTGTCTAAATAATTTTTTAATAATATCATCATGATGATCAAATGTATGTGATATATTTTTAGTTATTACTATAAATCCATTTGTATTTAAATTCAATGTGGCACCTTCAAAATTAACTATTTTTAAATTGGATGAATAAAGTTTTTTTAATTGATAAATATATTGTGATAATGATAATGTTGTAATAAAACATGTTTCATTATTATTATTATTATTAAATATATTTTCAAAACACAGCCAAGAACCAGTTGATATTAATCCTTTGATAATATTTGCCAACTCATTATATCCAATAATATTTTTAATACAATTTATAATATAAAATTGTCTTCCAAGTACACTAATTGCTAGTGATTTTATTGTTTCTGTTTTTCCAGTAGCATTAAAACCTGCAACAGTAGCTCCAATATAATTATTTCCAATTGCTTGAAATATTGTATTGTAAATTCTCTCAGTAATAAGTGTATCAACTATTGGTAGTTTATTTAAACCTGCATCTGGTGAATTAAATTCATAACCATAGTGACAATTTACATTAAACATACTAACTTGTATATTATTATTATCATCATCATCATCAAAATAATAATATCTCGTTTGTATTATCCAATTAAATTCATTTTTACACTTAATATTTTTATCAATTAATAATTTTAATACATCATGCTGATTAATGAGCAATATAATATGTGATATTATTTCAACTTTTTTATTTCTCATAATAACTATTTCATCATTATTATTATTATTACTCTTAATTATTTCTATTAATATTTTAATTATATTAATAACTGTATGATTTACATGATTTAAATTATTTAACAATAAATTATCATTGTTATTTGACAACAAGAAGCATTCTTCAATTTTTAAAGTCCAAAGTATTTTTAAAACACAAGAAACACCTGAATATATTCTACATATATTATCATTATTATTATTCATAATTAATTTAATGACATTATCAATTGTATAATTATTATATATATTTAACAAGTCATTGATATTTTTTTTAATACTATCAACAATTGATAATTCAATATTTTTTAGCCATTCATCATCATTATTATTATTATAATTTATTTTTTTAATTAAAGTGATTTTTTCATCAAGATTTGTTACAATAGATAAAACAGTACTATTGTCTGAATTAAATATTGCACTTTTAATACCAGTAAAACATTTATTTAATAATCCAACAACTTTATCAGTAAAATTATCATTTTTATTAAATAGGATACTCATTATATCCTTATTTTTTTGAAAATAAAATCTTGGAAATATCAAACGAATATCATTAAAATAGGAATTGATTACTTTTTTAATAATTTCTATATTATTTAATATTTCAGTGAGATATTTAATATTGTTGTTATTTTCTGATTTAGTAATATCATAAAATGATGGATTTTTCGATAAATTATTTATTATAAATTCAAGTTTTTCTTGAATAAAATAATAATTTGAATAAATTAATTTTAGCTGATGATGTTTATGGTGTTTATTTAAAAATATTTGACGTATTGATATTAATTCCTGTTGTATATTATTCCACATGTTTATTGTATTTTTTAGTATTAACAATGATTCATGAAATTTTAATACTTGGCTAATAATTGGTTTGACAAAATGTGATCCTTTCATTTCTTTGATGATAATTAAATGTTTTTCAATGTGTATTTCAATATCTTGATAATTTATAAATTGAAAAACACACAAATTTTCATCATAATTAATATTAAATACAACAATATTCCACTCGTCAATCATTGTATTCAATTGTTTTAATAATATTTTTTCTTTATTTGCACTTGTACTTATTATTTCATACTTATCAATATTATCATTTGTTATATTTAATTTAATAAATTTTCTCAATGTTGTACCGGCATTTGGTGTTATATTATTACCATAAATAATTGACATTTCATTCCAGTGTCTTTGTGCCAATGCTGGATTACACATGCAATTTATTAAACGTATATTTTTTTTAAAATCATCAATGTGTTTTATAATTTGATGACAAAGTTTTAATGGTGCTGGTTGTTGCATCGGATCAGGATCATCAATAATACCACTAAATTTAAATGTTTTATTGCTATTTGTGCTGCTTGTTGTTGTTGTTGTGTCAAATTTTATTTTAATTTTTATATTTTTTTGCATATCAATAAATTCATCATAATAATATTTAGTTATTTGACAAACTTTTGATGAATCAATATAATCAAATGGACCATCAAGCCATATTCCATAATGTCTTTGCCATTTAAATATCATAAAATTTAATTTATAAAATGGCATTATAATATTTTTAATATCATGAATTTTAATGAATATTGTTTGTGGAAATTTAAATAATTTTTCATCTCTATTAATGTTGTTAATTAATTTGTCAATTGAATTAATTTTGTCAATTAAAATATCAAGATATTCAATGTATTCATGTACTCTTGTTGAATCATCCATGTCATTTAAAATGACAAATTCTGGTATAATTTTATCAATTTTAATATTTAAATAATTAATATTACGTTGTAATTCATCTTCCAATTCACTTTTCATGGCTTCACATTGTACATTACATTGATTAAATATATCACTTATAATTGATAACCAATTTATAATTTTTTTATTAAATTCAATATGTTGAAAAGTTATGCTATTTGTTATTTCAAATAAATTAATTAACATTTTTATTGAATATTGAATGTTATTTTCTAAATTTGGAATAGTAGCTGTTATTGCATTATTAATATTATCACTTAATTTAAATAATTCATAAATATTATTTGGTATATTTAATGACATTTCTTTTAATATCTCAAATTCATTATTTATCATTTTATTGTATTGCCAATGTTGACTAACTAATTTATCAATTAATAAATCATTTATATTTTTAATATTATGCAATAATGATTTTTTAGCATCAATTTGATTTATTATTCCGACATTCAAGTGTAAATGTGACACGAGCATATTTGATTTTAATGTATATTCATTAAATTTTTTAACATACTCACAATAAATATGATAATCATCATCATCATCATTTGATATTATATTTATAATATCATTTTTTGTTTTTAATAAACAAACATAACTTAATTTATCTTGAATATCTGAATAATAGTTATTTATTTGTATAAATAATTTATCCAATGATTTATTTAAATTATCATGTGATTTTTTAATAAACCATTCTGGTACATTTATTTTAATAAAATCATCATCATCATCATCATCTGTAATTAAAATTACATTTTCCAGACATATTTTAAATTTAAATAATAAATTTTTACCAATATCATTGATATCATCAATAAGTTGATGATAAAAATTATAAATATTTATTATTGATGGTGATATAATAATTGTATCGTCATCATTGTCATGATCATAATCATTATACTCACTTATTATTAATTTAAAATTAATTTTTGGAAAATATTTGTAATTTTGAATGGTACTTATTATTTTATCAATTGTTTGGATTTTATTATTTAAAACTTGTTGAACAAATATATTTGTTGCACATTTTATAAATTTTTTATATTTTATTTTATCATTATCATTATTATTATTATTTAAGAATAAATTGTTTTTAAATATTTTAGATATTTCATTGTGATATTTTTTTAATATTGCATTTGAATTTTTAATATTTTTATAAATCATTGTTTTTAAATAATGAAAATCTAGTAATTGTTGATATTGACTGTCTGTTAAATCAACAATGAGTTTATTTCCAAATTCAATACTTGCCATTGTCACTATTTCTTTAATAACATTGTGTGATAAAAAATAATTTTTAATCAGTAAATTTTTATATTTTAAAAATGATAATTTACTTTGTTGTTGAGTTGTGTTTGTATAAATTTTATTTGTCAAATGGCAATAATTGTCTTGATGATTATTATTATCACTCAAAACAATATGATTTATGGAAAACAATTGCATTTCATTGATGTAAATATTTTGTATTTCCATTAACAATTCATTGAGCATTGTTGGATATTTTAATTTCCATTTATTTGATATCAACTTTAATATATTTATTTGCCACTCAATTAATAAACCAGTTATTGGTATTTCTTCAGCCCAATCTCTTAATTTTGTCACATAAAATGATTTTGGTAATTTTGGCTTGAACAATTTAACTTTATTTTCACCCATTTTTATTATTTAATGCAAAAAAAATTTTACTGAATTTTACGTTTGTTATAGTTGTTGTTGTTTTGTCAATATTTTAAAATTAAACCTTAACAACACACACACAACAATAATCAACCAATCAACTAATCAGTTACGAAGCATGCGCGTCTTGTATATACATATATGCGTAAATGTTATGTGTGTATGTAACTGTGTTACTGTGTAATCAGCTGTTTTTTGTAGCTGTTCACTGTTGTGTGTGCCTAAAAACATAAACAATTTTTTATTATTTTAAAAAGAAAAAGAGATAAATATCTTGATTTTATTGTGTTTATTATTTATTGATAATAAAAAATGAGTAATATTTATATTCAAGAACCTCCAACATCTGGAAAGGTAATGATAATAATAATAATAATAATAATAATAATTGACAGCCAACTATAAACTTAAAATTTGAAAATATTAATATTTATTAATAATTAAAAATAGGTATTACTAAAAACATCAGTTGGTGATTTAGAAATAGAATTATGGACAAAAGAAGCACCAAAAGCATGCAGAAATTTTATACAATTATGTATGGAAGGATATTACAATGGAACAATATTTCATCGTGTTGTCAAAGGTTTTATTTGTCAAGGAGGTGATCCAACTGGTACTGGTCAAGGTGGTGAAAGTATATATGGTCAACCTTTCAAGGTAAAATTAATATTTTTTATTTTTTTCAAATAGTTTTATATTTATTTATTTATTTATTTATTAGGATGAAATTCATACGAGGTTACGATTTTGTCGTCGTGGATTATTGGCAATGGCTAATGCTGGAAAAGATGATAATTCATCACAATTTTTTTTTACATTTTCTGCAACACCAGAATTACAAAATAAACATACAATATTTGGTAAAGTTGCTGGTGAAACAATATATAACATGTTAAAATTGGAGGATGCTATTGTTGATGCTAATGAAAGACCAACTTATCCACAAAAAATTATAAAAACTGAAATATTATTAAATCCATTTATGGATATTGTTCCACGTTTTGATCCATCAATTAAAAATAAACTTGATGATGATGATGATAATGATAAAAAGAAAAAAAATAAAAAAGTTGGTGTTAAAAATTTTAAACTTTTATCATTTGGTGAAGAGGCAGAAGAGGACGAAGAAGAATCTGTTGAATTGAGTAAAAAATATATTGGTAAAGGAAAATCAGCTCATGACAGTTTATCTGATCCCAAGTTGAGTTCAGTCTTGGCAATTGAAGTTTCCGGTGATTTGTCTTGTAAAAAAAGAAAAAGAGATGAAATACAACAAGATAAACATTCAAATGATGATGATGATGATGATGATAAAGAAGAATGTGTCAAGAAAGCATCATCAAAAGAAATGAAAGAACGTATTATAAGTAAATTACAAGATAAAAAAACATATTTAAAGAGTGATTTAAAAAAATCAAAGTCTGATTTTGTTGTTAACGACAATGAAAAAAAAGAGCAAGAGAAAGATAAAAAAGATAATGAAGAAGAAGAAGAAGAAGAAGAATATTATTTTGGAAAAGATCGTGATGATGAAAATAAAAAAAAAGTTGAAGCTATTCAAAAAGAAATACGTGATTTTAAAAAAGAATTAAAAAATGAAAAATTTGCCAAGGAAGAAATTGAAAGAAAAAAAATTCAAGATATTGAAAAAAGTAATAAAAAAAGTGATATTAAAAATAAATATATTAAAACAAAAGAAGAATTTCTTAAAGCTAAATCAAAAATACCAGAAAAAGGTGTATCACGTGAAAAAGCAACACAAGAATTATTAATGAAATTTCGTAATAAATTAAAAAGTGTTAAACAACAAAATAATAATGATAATAATGATGATGAGGATAAAAATAATAAAAATGATGATGATGATGATTATGTATCTGGTGCTTCTTGGATGGCAAGTGTATTGCATTGTGAGGAAAAAAAACAACCAGTATTAGCCAAAGATGCAAGTACAAAAGATGATGATTGGTTTGAAATTTATGATCCTCGCAATCCAATCAACAAACGAAGAAGAGGTGATAATACCACCAACTCACTCAATAATAAATCAAAAAAATCAAATAATAGTGCTAAAGAAACAACAACAAGAAGGGGTGGCACTCGATATTAATAATATTATTAATTTTTGATTGAGCATGTACCTAATAATGATAATAGAAAATAAAATCTTTTAAAATTAATTTGTCATTTCTATAATTTAAATAATATAATTGAATAAAAAAGAGTATATTTATTTATAATATTTATTTTATCACAGCATGTCAGGTGACCAGATAATTGATATAAACTTGATAACACACAACAGATAAATAAATTTATTCCGAGACATTAATAAAAAATAGCGGCTTTTTGTCTGTTGTGTGTATGCAGTAGTAGACTTTAAAAAAACTTCTTTGAGTGTGGAATATTTATTTTTTTTTTCTCTCCATCATAGTAATAATTTTAATATTATTATTAAGTAGTCAACGAGTTGGTGGATACAATCAGTCATCGTGCTGACAGCCAAACTATCACCACACATCTTATTCATTTTTTATTTTAATATATAAAACGTCTTTGGTATTACTTTGTGCTTTTCTTTTCTTTGTTTTACTCAAACAAGATACGTGAGCATTGTTTTATTTAAAATTTAATTTGCGTATTAATAATAATTACGCTACTATGTTTGGTGATAGTAATAATCCACGTGGTTCATTTAAATCTCAATAATATTATAAATAAACTATTTATTTAGGTATAAGTATATATTATTATTTTAAAAAATCAAAAGAAGAAGACAAGATGCCAACGACACCACTCAAGTTTGACATGTTTGGTATTTATCAGTTATTTTATTTTTATTTTTTAATCGTTTTTTTTTTTTTTTTTCTTTTCTTTTTGTTTTTTTAATTTTAATAATAATTTTGATAAGATAGCCAGTTGTTTTTTTTGTTTCAAATATTTATCCAAAGTCAAGAGAGTTGACATGAAATTTTATATTTTTCTAATCAAGTGTTTTTTTTATTTTTTTTATTTTTTTTGAAAGACAAACTATCTATTTATCTAGCTAATGTGATTATATTGGCTTTACAGTATTATATGTATATATGTATAGTAGAATGTATGTGTGTGTGTTGTATTGTCACCAGCCACCAGTCATCATCAACGCAACATGTGATCATTGTCATATATGATGGTGATAGGCGCGATTATTTGGATCATTATAATGCTAAATACATAATATATTTTTTTTTCTTTTGAATATAATATATTTTATTGTACATCAATTATCATTGAATTGTATTTATTAAATTAAATTTAAAATTTAAAATTTTAATTATTTATATCATACAAATAAAGATTACTTTTCAATAAACGTTCTAGATGTTTTTGTTTGTTTGTTTGTTATTATATAAATTATGCACACATACACATATGATATCTTGATAAGATGTTTTTTTTTTATAATTATTTTTTATTATTATCCGAGTTTTCACGTGCATTTAATTTATATTATAAAAAAAAAAAAAAAAAAAGATGCTGAAGCTCGACCAAGAGATTGGGATCCAAAGCCAGTTACATTAAAGGGTCCATTACGTATTGCAAGATTATGCATATTTGGTATGTTATTGCCTGCACTATTAGTTACTGGACCAATTTATTTACGTTATCGTGTATATGCTGAACAATTATATCCATTGGCTGCATCTGATCAGAGACTCATTGATGGAAAAATATCAACAACTTGGTGTCAAGTATGTTTATTTTCATTTTTTTTTTTTTTTAAATTTATCAATACATATATATGTTTATTGCGTATTGTAATGTTTTTTCAGCGTCAAATTGTCAAAGTAAATACAACATTTAATGCTTATTTAATAAATGGCAATCCACAAATGAAAATTCAACCAACAATACTTTCAATGACAAGACATTTAATTCTCAAAGATGATATGAAAGAATATTGGGGTTTTTATTTATTAAGTGGTAGCAGTGTCACAGTATCAACTTGTGTAAGGTATTATAATACTAAATTTATTTATTTATTTTAATAATATTATTATTTAAAAATTAAATTAAAGATGGCCTGGTGCATCATTGACAATAATACGTGGACATAAACATCTTCAAGAATGTGCATTTATTGGCGATGACAGTAGTGAAGAAGTTGATGAAATTTTAGAAAATACAGCAACAACACAAAAAGAATTACTCAATGGAACTGGCTACGAAAAAATGATTCAAGTAAATAAATAAATAAATAAATTAATGTATAAGTATATCCTATTATAATATTAATATTATTATTTTATAGGAAAATGGACAGAGTAATTTACCTGGTAAAATGAAAAGAGCTCGATTTGATGTTGAATTTCATCACAAAGCAAATGCTCCTTATCCAAATGCAACATTACCAAAAAGTCAAACAAGTGATAATTCAAATGATGATACTAGTCATGAATTGGATGGAATTGCAATGAAAGAAACATTGTCAAAGTTATTTGCCAAATCATTTGATATGAAAAATAGAATTAAAAGTAATCAATATCATCGTGAGGGTGTATTTAGAGATAATGATAATATTGAAAGACCACCAATTATGATTAATTCAGATGAATTATTATGGGAAACAGAATCTGTTATTGATAAAATTGAACAATCAAATAATAATAATAATAATAATAATCAAACATCATCAGAAGTATTTCATGATATATTAAAAAAAATTAAAGCACTTGGTGATGATCGTGGTAAACATGTTTTACAACAATTAATGAAACAATCTGATAATGAAAAAACACCAAAAAATATAACTGATGCTATTAAAAAAGTTATTTTAGACTCAAATGAATCAAATAATAATAATAATAATAATAATTTAATAAAAATTAAAAGACACGTTGTATTAAAATCATCATCATCACCAGAAATTGTTAAAATTCTTAATCAAGATGATCAAGATGATGATGTTGGTATTGAAAATGAAGATTTAAATCCAGATGGTATAGCTGAAGATCGTGGTACTGTCAATGAAACAACACTAAATGACAAAAGTAATTCAGAATTTTGGAGTTCATTTAGTAGCTCTGAGGAACGTCTATTAGAATGTAAAGGTTTAATTCTTAATTTACCATTAACTCCACATCATTATTGTTCTAAAAAATATGAACATCATCATTCAACTGCATCAGTTGCCAACACAGTAACATACAGGTATTAATATTAAATTAAATGAAAATTATTATATTTTATTAATAATAATAATATTATTATTTTTATAGGGTACCTGTTGATGGTTATTATTTTTTTGTTTTTAGTTCAGAAAATGAAATTCAACCAAATTACATAAGAATAAAATTTGATCTTGTAAAAAAAACTTATAATACATCAAATTCTGTACATTCATGTCAAAATTCAACCAATGAATGCTCATTACCATTTAATTTTTTTAGCTGGGAAAAAACAGTATTGGAATTGCCTCTTACTGGTAATGATTCTCAATGGAATGAAGATTATGTTGTTGTATCACGTTGTGAGCCTAGAACTTCACTTTATCTTATTTGCATTATTAGTGTTCCCATATTAATTCTCATATTTGCATTTCATTAAATTATTAAATTATTAATTATTATGTGTGTTTAACATAAATAAATAAATAAATAAGCTGCAGTATTAATAATAATAATACTAATAATAAAGACAATTTAATATTATTATTATTATTATTATTATTATAGGATATTAAAAATCAAATAGGTATACAAGTGATTAAAAATACAAACTTAATTTATTTTATTTTTTTCCCATTTTTATGTAAAAGTGTAAATTGCGTAAAGTTGCGATAACTAATAAATTAATCCTTGAGGATATCATGAGCCTTGTTAATTGTTGGTTTTTTTTTTTTAATTTTTTCAAATAATAATGATGATAGTTGCGTCACAAAGCTCAAAGCATCCCAAGTCTGTCGCAGTGATTGTGTAATAATATCAAGTTGACCCTGATTATATTATATTGCTGGGGGTGTGAAATGGTGAAATGTCAGACCAAATAAAAGGTAGAGGGTGCAAAATAGCTATTGGAGGCTGCTGGAGCAAATATAGTCGAGGGCGGAGCTATGGTCTTATCAGTAGCAAAACACTCCTCGACTAACACAATGTCTCATACAAATACACATGCACATTTATATTTATTTTTATTTCTATGACACCATATACCAACATTTATTTTATTATTATTAATATTAATATTTTTTCATTGAGATAATTAAAAATAATAAAGCTGACAAGTTTGCGATAAGGAAAATTAATTTTATATATGAATCTTGTCAATTGATATCCATTTGTATTGTTCATCTACATATAGCTATTATTTATTTATATATTCTCACGTTATATTTTTGATACTAAAATTATATTCTACATCACGAGCCAATGTGGAAAACCACCACCACCACCAAATATTTACAATGTGGTGGTATTGTCATAAGCTTCCCTCGCCCTTTTTTTTATTTTCATTTTAAAATATAGTTTTTTGTCAACTTATTTTCTTGTGATATACAATATATATTAAGTCAATCACTTTGAATATAAATCAAATACAGATTGAAAATAATAATATTATAAAAAAATGTCATTGGTTAAATTGATGTGTGAGTGCATAAAAAACCAGAAAAAAGAAAAGTCACCCCTGATTTGTGAATCTGGTGCAACACGCGTCGTCACCACCATCACCACCATGGCACGTGTGCTCATATTATATATATAGTTTTTTAAATATTATTTTGTGAATAAGCAATAAGCATCGGTCTATCGATTAAATAATCTTTATATTATACGTATGTACATATAATAGTTGACTTATTAGGCCTAATAAATATTTATTGATATCACACTCCATTATTATTTTTATTTATTGAATTTACTCTAAATTTTTTTATATATTTTATATATTTTATATACTGCAGCATACGCAATTTTCTTTTTACTTTTTTTTTTTTTTTTTATCACTCGAATCATATATACATGTATACTTGTATATTTATATATTTATATATATATTTAATGTTATCTTAGTCGTGATAATATATATAATGATTAAAGCTGTCAATCAGTTAGACAGTCAGACAGACAGACAGTTAGACAGTTACTTGAAAAAAAATAAATAAAAATTATTTTGTGGTATGCGCGATAAAAAAAAAAAAAAATTAGAGTTGAGTTGGTGACGATCACAACTTATCCCACGCAGATTAGCTGGTAATTATGCTTGAATGAGCACATTGTGTCATGATAACATTTTGATTTTTAAATTAGGGATGACACCCCTAAATATTTATATTGAATATTTCAAGTAGCCTCCCTTTTTTTTTATGCTGTTCCTACTGCTAGTGCGTATACGTGTCAAAATACTATGAGAGATCATCGAGGGCCACTTGACAATAGTTGAGTGAAAAATAATAGCAATAATATATATATAGGGTAGGGTCATCACATTATGAATATAATATTAAGGCAAAAAGACACTTGGTTTAATTTTTGTTAAAAAATGATATACACCAATTATATTTTCAAAATTTCATATTTGATTATTTAAATTTTAATTATAATTATAGTTCATGCTTTTGCAATTATAAAAGAAAAAAAAAAAAAAAACATACCTTAAATGTATTGTATTGTATTTGAATTTAGCTATATATATATTGCACTATATATTCAATGAGCTTCAACTCGAAATAATTCAATAATAACAACAACAACTGATGAAACGCATAAAATAACTATTTCACTTGAAAAAAAAAAGTTGATAAAATTTAATCCAATTTTTTAGATTCATGATTCATGATTTTAATTCTTTTTTTCACGGACGATTTGCTTATATTTCCACACAAACTTTCATTTTCATCATCTAATTTAGCGTTATTTTTTTTAAAATAGCTTAAATTGTTATTTAAATTATTACTGTTGTTGTTGTTGGTAATAATTTGTCGTATTTTACGTAAATTTGAACATCTACCAGTGGCGGCTGATGCTACTGATGATTTATGTTTTGATGACGATAATCCAGATGCAATCATAAGAAGCTCATTACCATTTTTCACATCACAAGGCAAATGATAATTATTTATTATTTTATTATTATTATTTGTATTTTTATTGGTTGTATCAATTTTGTCTTTTGTATTTTTTTCTTCTTTTTTAAATATCATTAAATTTGATGGTGATTTTGGTGAATATTGAATAAAGCTTGGCTCACATTTTATTCGTAAATTTGTGCATTCTTGTGCTTTTTGCCATTCCAAGACATTTGTCAATAGTCTAATGTATCTAAATAAAAGATTAAAATTTATACTTGAAATATTTATTATTATTATTTATTAATTATTACCTAATTGCCATACGAAGTATTTCATTTTTTGAAAGTTTTTTTTCTGGTGGATGTGTAGGAACAAGTTTACGTAATTCAGAAAAAGCTCCACTAACATTTTGTTGTCGCCAACGTTCTCGGCTATTTGTAAATAATTTACGTACACCATCATGTTGAATTGTTGTCGTTGATGATGTCGTTGATGATGTTGTTGTTGATGTCATCATTGTTGTACCAGATGTACACAATAATAATAATGATGATGATGATGATGATGATTCATTATCCATCTAAAATATTTAATATAATAATAATATTTTCATATATTACACATTATAATTAATCATCAATTAACTTACAGATTGATTTGAATTATGATTTTTTTTATTAATATCATCTTCGTCATCAGTGTCGTGTGAATAAAATTCATCAGAGAACATTGTTTCTTCTTCAGTGTCTCTCATTGCCTCTGATGAATCACCTGATGAATCTTCATTGACTATCATGTCATTGTCACCAAAGACAAGTGATGTTGCTGGTGATCTATCATCCATACTTGTGTTGTATGTTAGCATTGGCTAATAATAATAATAATAATAAATTAGCTTAGTTTTATAATCATTTGGCCCTGAGCATAATAGGATGCTGTTATCACTTATCACACGTGCTATACATATATGACACAATTATATTTTTTTTTTTTTATCTTTATTTATTTAACACTTTTACATATAAATTTTCAACTTGTATTTGACTTACCATTCTGACGATGATGATGTGATAAATTTACTTTTTTTTTTTACTTAATAATTTTTTCAAACACTGGTCCACTTGAATGAATTAATTGTTAAACAATTATTGTATATAGTGTAAATGTAATTTTGTTAACAGCATCCAAAGTTGTACTGACGTATGTATGTACCTCAGATGACTGGTGGTGTATAATTTTTTAGTTAATGTTCCTTCTTCCCGGGTCAACTGAATTTTGTGAGGGCGGAGCATCAAACTAACATAGGGGTGGAGTTTTCAAATGGCTGATACGTTTCCTCCCTTTCTCTCCACTCATCAAAGTTATATATATACTAATACTATATACACATACATATATATCAGACAATTAGACATTTTATTTTATATGTAGATATATAATTAATACACACATATATATATAAAGTAAATGACAAAAAAAAATATAACATCATGCCATCAAGTTAGATAAACTTTGTATCTAGTACTTTTACGTTTGTTTCGTTTAATTATTGATTTTAATGTTAATGAATCTTGTTGAAAAATATCATCATCATCAGATGATGAAGATGAAGAGTTGGAAAGTAAAACATCTGATGGACATTCAGTTTCTAGACTTGTTTGTCTTTTTCTTGGTAACATATTGATTTTTGTTGATGGTTTACATTCAACACTTTTACACTTGATAAGAGTAGTTTTTTTAACTTGTCTATCATAATATGACGGTGGGATTGTTTGACAATTACTATTGATACTAAAACTACTTGATGATGATGATGATGATCTTTCATCAATGTCTTTTTTAAAATTATCATCATCATCATGGTTATTATTTAAATTATAATTCATATGATTTTGATTATAATGAGTTGAAAATCTTCGAAATGATGATTTTCTATCAAGTAAACTTGATGATGTTGAATACTTTGAAAAAATCATCCAACGAGTTGCTGTATTTTTTTCACAATTTATTTCCTTATCTGTAAATATAATGGGACATTGTTTTGATGTCGATCTATCAGCTAGACAAGACAGTGGTATCCATTTGAATTTATTTTGACTTTGATTATATTTTGTAATTGTATTTTTTATATGTCTATTGGTATTGCTAGTACTATTGTTGTTGTCGTCGTCGTCGTCGTCGTCACTATTTAATTTTAACGTGCAATCATCAAAGAGTTTAGAAACATCTTTATTGTCAGTAGGATATTGTTGTTGTTTATTAATTTTTAGAGTTTGCTGACCTGAAATAAATTGGTCAGCAGAATTGTCCTAATAGAAAAAAATAAAAAATAAATATATCAACTATATATTGTATTATACTATATATATATTATATTACCTAAGCAAGATGTAATTTTGCATAATTTGATATGTGTAATAGTCCATGTTCTGGTGATGCAATATGAAGATTTTCACCACAAGTACGTGAATTAATACGTGAATTGTGAAGTTCAGCAATTTGTGTGCTACATGCTGCTGCAGGATCTCCACTGGAATTTAAATGACCACTCCAAAATTCATTGCCAGGATGTGCATTACCATCCCATGCATATGTTACAACCAACAATTTATTTGAATCAATTGCACGAACAAGTTTACTATGTGGCTCTCTCATTGAAAAATGAATTCGAATATCTATATACACATATAATATACATAATTTTATTATGCAATATAATAAACTATTTATTTTATTATATAAAATATATACCTCCAAGATAATCGCCATTTCCAGTGTTTCCACATTTATCCCTTTTAAAATGTGAAAATATTATGTCGGATACGTATTTTAATTTTTTATTCATTTTTTTCAATGCTATTTCCCAAGTTTTTAAAAAATAAATTTCTTGATCTTTCATAATTTTCCATACACCTGATGAAAAATAATACAATACCATATGTTGTTATTATTATTATTATTATTATTTTTTATTTTTATTTTTACCTAAACCAAATCCTACAACATGCAAAAAAGCTGTTGTATTTTGTTTTTCAGCTCGTGTATTTGCTTCAAGCAAAATAATTTCAACAGACAACAATGTTCTCTTCATGTAATTTTCAATATCAAATATCACATGATTTTTTACACGAATGTATTTTTTATTTTTTGATGATTTTAATATTTCAAGAGCTTCTTCATAAAGTGGATGATATTCTTCACCATAAAAATTTGACCAAATAATACGTAATGGCCTTTTTGGAGCAGCATTCTCAACCCAATCTCCATAACTTTTAAATAAATTATTTGTAATATTTAATATATTTATAATATTTAATATAGTTAGTATAGTTAATATACAAAAACTAACCCATTATCAATAGTATTTTGAGATAAAGTTATTATCATGTCTTCATGTTCCATTACCCGTGAACGCTCAAATCTTGAATTTTATTTATTATTCATAAACTATTGCATTATATATTGTATATTGTATAATGTATATAATATATTTGAACAAAAAAATAACTTACCTTGATCCTACAACACCAATTATAACACCTCTTTTTTGTATAGCATTATTGGCATTATTATCATCATTATCATTATCATCATCATCATCATCATCAGCAGCAGCAGCAGAAATTCCTCTGTTATTTCGTGAACCATCATTTATAAATTCTGAATGTGATGATACAACCATCATTGACGAAAGTTTTATTTCATCATATGATAAACAGTTGGCTAAAATCTTGATAATAATAAAAATAAATAAATAAATAAATAAAATATATATATATTTTCTAAATATTAAATATTAAAAAAAAAAATTACAAGTGGTGATGTTTCTTTGTCTGTACCAACAGCTTCCCAGCCACCTTGACCTTGTTGATTATCAATTAATCGCCAAGTATCACCACTACCCCAAAATTCAATTGCCCGACAATCCAATAAACGTTGAATGAATTTCACTAAATTCATATTTTTATATAGTGCTTTTTCAACAATTGAGCCATGTTTACGTTTATATTTAAGCCAAGCTGCTATTAAAGGTAACATTGCCTCGTGTATTATTGGATATGCTGAATTTGCATTAAACTAAAAA
This sequence comes from Aphidius gifuensis, assembly GCF_014905175.1. Taxonomy (NCBI): domain Eukaryota; kingdom Metazoa; phylum Arthropoda; class Insecta; order Hymenoptera; family Braconidae; genus Aphidius; species Aphidius gifuensis. The sequence continues at coordinate 37,839 of NC_057790.1, read as the reverse complement.
TATCCATGTATAAATAAATAAATAAATAAATAATAAATAATAATATTAATATACTGACCTCAAGCATATCGACAGGTATATTGCTTTGTTCTTTTAATGATATTGATTTAATGGTATTTATAGGAAATTCAATTGGAAAATTATTACTTTTTTCAATAAGAACTGAAATATTTATTGGTGATGGCATTGGTAAATTAATGCAATCATTTACTAATTGTCTGGTATCATTATCAAATGGTACACCATTTGGTGCACCCAATGTATTTTCCCATGATATTTCTGGTGCTGCTTCAATCATCATAATATTACCATCACTTTCTTCACTTTTAAATTTTTTATTCTATAAAAACAACATAAATACATATCACAATAACAAGTATATTTTTATGTAAATTGCAAAACTACCCTTAAAAAAATAAAAAAATAATATTATTGTTATTATTATTATTATTATTGAGCTTCACATCAGAGTGAGTGCATCCTTTGACTCGTCACCGTGAAAATTGCTTACATTGTGAAAAATATGAGATTATTCATCCTGCAATATTTATCTATATACATATGTACATATATAGATAATATCGACCAAGTGACGAGTCACTATTATTTTTATTTTTTAATGACTCATGCAATTTTTATTTTTCATTTATATGACTAGAAAATCATAACAATAATTTTTTGACTTAATTGATGATAAAAAAAATAATACTAAATATAAAATAAGCCAGTATCATTTTTTTCTTAAGTTAATTAATTGATATAATCGTTTCTTACCCGACGGATGCAACAAGTGAAAAGTGCTGACATTATATTTTATCACGCCACACCGATTTTTAATAAATTTATATTATTTATAGAAATATTGAAAATTTTTTTGAGAATAAAATATATGCAATTATTTGACATGGACACGTTGTCACATTGTCACATTGGCCTTTACTGATAATATTTTATATAAAAATTTCTATATATAAACATCGCATCTACATCATACTTTTGTCATTATAATGCGCAAGCGTTTCATATACGTTATATGTACAACTAATTATACATGTAGCTACAAGGAAAAATATATATATTTTATTATAAATAAAATACTATTATATTAAAAATTTATGAATCTCCAGTTGTTATGTTTATTATACCACTCGTATTTGCAGATATACATTTTGTATATAACATACATACTGCATCTATAATTATTATTAAATATATATACAAAAACATACTGCGAATATTTATATTTATCGCATTGATATAATAAACAATAAATAATAATTACCGTTGAGAGTGAATAAGAGTAATCAAGAAGACTAGAAATAAATAGTATTCAAATAAATTAAATAGACCAGCTAACCACAAATATCCTGTTTTCATTTTTGGTAAATTTCCGGAAAATTTTGGGAAACAGATACTGGAAATGTTTTCAAAAAAATTTATCAACACATTTTTATAATTTCCTTGCACGATTATATCACGATATAGCTGATGTTGATACAGAAATTTATTTTAGAGTTCGTTTTTTCCAACCGCTGAAACACTCTATCTACTGAAACTAAGTTATCTTATTTTGAATATATTAGCTTTTATTTTATCAACAGTATTATATATTAAATATATTGGTCATGATCTTTAGTTTTTTATGCTTCTCTAATCATTTTAAATTATCTTATCCAGACTTATTTTAAAAAATTGCTAATTTGTATTGCAAAAATACAAGGATAAAAGAGGTATACTACTAATCATTTTGCAAAGCTTATTTTCTCATCGAGTATAACTTTAGATGTTAGACGCAAAGCTCAAAATTAATTGTAATTAAAACTAAACAAGACTAACGGGGTATTTCGTGTTTTTAAAGTTTACTTCCTTTTCTTCCTAATTTTTGTCCTAGTAATTTCGAAAATTCTCCGTTTATATTTTAAAAAAATTGAACTTCCGTATCAGGAACATAGAATGAGCAAAGAGGTATTTCTTGTTTTGGAAAGTTTCATGTTTCAAATTGAGTTTTTGTATCAGGAACATAGAATGAGAGAAGAGGTATTTGGATTCTCTTGACAAATTATTTTGAATGACTTCAAAAATTCATCGAAAAGTCGAAAACTTTCGAAACAGCTGAATACAAATAATATGAGAGATTTATGATTGATTTCGTTGTCAACTTATCAAATACCCGAAAGATCGATGACAACTGTCTTTTTCGAATACAGTATGTAGGGAGAATAGAATATTCAAATGAATGATACTCGTATATTTACTATACTTTTTAAACAACTTTCTAAATATATCGCCCCTGTATACATTTCTACACAAGAATTTCGTTCAATGCGTATACATTTGCTAAATTCCAGAGTGTCATTCTTTGGTCGCACGATCCTGCAATTTTTAACTTTTTAAGTTTAAATTTTATTCTTGCTATGTACTATAAAGAAAAAAATATCATACATGTATATATGTATATAAACAGTTTACAGTTTGGCGATAAACCGTTATCAACGTGTGATATTATTAATTGATCCTGATATATACTTGCGATGAGATCATTACACGACAATGAGTTTATTAAAAAAATTAAATAAACCATAGGTCAAATATAATAGATAAATAAATAAATAAATAAATATTGATTCGGGAATAAAAGGTGATTGACACGTACCTGACTGTATGGTAATACTAGTAGTAGAAGTTGTTGTTGATGTTGATGTTGATGGTGGAGGTGGCAGTGGTGATGGTGGTGGTGGTGGTGGTAAAGGCCCGTTGGAATACCTATGAATATTTTTATAAACAAGTTTGTAAATAAAATACCTTATGGTGTATGTTTATGTATATACTATACATATAGCAGCAAGTTGCTTACAATATTGTACAATTCATATAATCATCACGAGTTGTATACTGTATACAGAAGAGAGAAGAGAAAGATTGTTTGCCGTTTATTTTAATAGCACCAGTAAAGCTGTCAAGGTGTGGTCTACCTGTCTCTTTTGCCTCCTAATAATATTAAGTTTTTTAAATCCAAATTTTTTTATTTAAAAAAAGAGTTTATAAGAATAATAATTATAAATTTAATTGAAAATCAATTATACATATCAACAAGTAATATCATAAAAGTTTAGTGAAAAAGTTTTTAAGTCCATACATACATACATATACTAAATTATTATTATTATTATTCAGTGACTTTAATACCTACACAAGTTTTATATATACATATAATATCCAATTATTGTTATTATTTTATTATAGATATTCATAGCATGGTGTTTTGATAACTGATAAATGATAATTATTATTTGTCATATCTACAATTCAAGTCATTCGTGACATACATATTTTTTCGACACGAGGCACTATAGTGTATATTATCTTTATATATATTTATTTATTTTTTTATTAATTAAATTTTCGAGTTAATGAAAAATGAATAAATCTAATGCATGTACTAACTGAAAATTTTATATCTGCATAAAAAATATTAAATATACCACAAGTATTATTTTATTTTGATAATTAAGTTGATAAATTAATGAAATATTAAAATATTTGACCAAGACTATTCATTGAAAATCAACAAAAAATATGGATAAACGTAAGTATTTTTGCATTATTTTATTTTTAATTAATTTAATTTATACAGAAATATAAAACTCTATATCACGAGAAAATTAAAATTAAAATTAAAGAGTTCAATGCGCTATACATATATATATATATATGTGTACGTTACTAATTTTTGTGCAAAGTTAGATAATATTATTATGAGGCAATTTAAAATTTAAATTTAAAATTTTTTTTTTTTCAAATATACCTAATTGTCGTTATTAAATAATAAACAACAAAAAATATTTCAAAATTATATAAATATAATAAAAGTAAAAAGCGACGAGGAACAAGATAAATATCGCATAATGTCATAGCTATATTGTTGTTGCAAGCTGTCTATTAGGAAATAATAATGTTGACAATATAATAAAACGAATAGATAATTATTTATTATTATTTTGTGGCTAAGTTTAATTATTTCTCACGACTTTGACAATTTTTTTTCATTGTATTTAAATATAGATAGATAGATATGTAGGTATAGATAGATGTGGTCATTGCGCCTCGTTTTAAATTCTCATCACATTGCAATTCTTATTCATCCATCTAAGTATTAATATTATTATTATTCATTTGTGAACCACAAAAATTTATTTTGATTTTACATATGAAAAAAAATATTAAATAAACTATACAATTATATTTTTGTATTTTGATATGCTATATACACACACAATGCATTATGTTATATCAAAGAGCCTTGGGCCATTTTATTTTATTTATTAGAAATAATTACTTTGTTCTTTAGTAATTCAGACTGTATAGTGAGAATAAAAAAAATTAACGTCCTTAATTATAAAATGAACGAAAAAAAAATTATATACCAATATAGTATATAGATATTTTATAAAGTTGCGATCCCGAGATGAAAGTATATCTACGACAAGGTCATGTGATGATTTTTTCATATATGTGCAGCATTATTTTTTACATGACAGTGACATACTATCATCAAAATGACAAGGTCATTACAGATTAATAAATATACCAACAAGGCCGCAATAAAATGTCTAAATGTTTATAATAATAATAATAATAATAATATATTATTTTATTTTTTGTTTTAGGAAAAATGAGTAAAATTATCTTTGTCATAATTTTTGTAATATCATCATGTAAAATAACATTTGGATTTAAAACTGGTGCACCATCAGGATCATGTGATAATTTAACGCCACATCATGAAGGCACAACAGCTGAATTGTCAGCTTCACCATATCAAATACTTTTATCACCTGGACAAACTAGAATTATTGTGTTGCTTGGTAGTCGTCAGGGTTTTGCTTACAAAGGCTTTATTATGAATGCCAGAGATATTGCAACTGGTCAACTTGTTGGTGAATTTACAGTTGTACCAAAACTTGCTAAATCAATTGAGTGTATAACAGATATCAAGGTATTTCATTAACAAATTATACATATGTGCCTATATCTAAATTACATGTAAATTTATTAAATTACAGAATGGTGTCACTCACACTGATACAACAGATAAACGTAATCTTGAATTTGAATGGGTACCACCAGTTAATTTTGAAGGAACAATTGTATTCAAGTAAATAATAATAATAATAAACACAATACATATGATGAAAAGTATTAACATGTTTATATTTTTATTTTTTAGTGCAACATTTGTACAAGATTGGTCAACATATTGGGTTGGTGTTGAATCAGATCGTGTAGATATTTCACGTAATAACATTGTCATAATGTCAACTTTATCACCACCATTACCACCACCATCACCAAAAACAACAACAACAATTCCATATTATGATTTAGCCATGAGAAAAAAGGTATATATGCATATATTAAATATTAATAAATATAATAATAATAATAATAATTTTTAAAAAATAAAAATAAATATAGGATATTGAAAAACCAAAACGAGCTGGTATATATGAAGGTTGTGGTAAATTAAAAAATTGTTTTGGAACACCAGATGGATGTATTGATACAGCTGATTGCAAAGCAATTGTTGCAATTGATGTTAAAGGAGAAAAATATACATTTGAATTATTGGGAGAGGGAGGCAAGTATGTTGCACTTGGAATATCAAACGATGAAAAAATGGCAAGTATATTTATTATAAATATTATACTATATATATACATGTATGTAATTATGTTAAAAAATTTAGGGAGATGATAGTGTTGTCGAGTGTGTTGATGAAGCAGATGCTATTAAAATTTACATGTCTTGGAATGATGGAAAAAAAAATAACAGAATAACAAATGTAAGTTTATTTTATTTTATTTATAAATAAATAAATTGTAATATTTTTTTTTTTTTTTGTTTAAGACTGGAGGAATGGTAAAATTACAAAAAAGTTTTATCGAAGATGGCCATATTTATTGTCAATTTACAAGAGATACAAAAACAATTGTTAATAATCGTGAATTTAATATGGAAAATAATGCATATTATCTACTTTTAGCAATTGGAAATAAAGTTACAAGTTAGTTGGTAGATGTTTTGTGTTGAAAATATTAAATTATCTAATTATTTTTATTATTATTATTATTATTATTGATTTAAATAGAAAATGGAATTGGATATCATGATATTTTGAGAGAAGCATCAAGTCAACCAAAAAAATTATCAGACATTGGAGAATTTACAGCAGCAAGTGATGTACTTATTCGTCTTCATGGTGCTCTTATGATTGCTTCATGGATTGGTACAGCTTCAATTGGCATATTAATGGCAAGATATTATAAACAAACATGGCTTAGATCAAAAATTTGTGGAAATGACCAGTGGTTTGTTGTAAGTTATTTATTTATTTATTTAATTAATTAATTTTAGTTTTAATTTTAATTTTTTTTTTCACAGTGGCATAGATTTTTTATGATTCTTACTTGGGCCATGACAATTGCTGCAAGTGTATTGATATTTGTTGAAATTGGTGAATGGAGCTCAGCAACAATACACGCATCATTTGGTGCTGCAACAACAATATTAACATTTATACAACCTTTTATGGCTGCATTAAGACCACATCCTGGTACACCAAGACGATCATTATTCAATTGGACACATTGGCTTGTTGGAAATGCAGCACATATATTTGCCAGTTTGTTTATTTTTTTTTAAATTTATTATTATTCAATTAATTAATTAATTAATCAATCAATCAATTTCAGTTATTGCTTTGTTCTTTGCTGTTGGACTGAGCAAGGCTAAATTACCAGATTGGATGGAATGGATTCTTGTTGCTTACGTTATTTTCCACGTCATCACACACATAATTTTATCGGTAAAATATTTTTATATTTTTATTAATATACAAATAATACTATTAATATATATAAAAATGTATGTTATGTTTATGTTTATGTATTATATAGTTTGCTGGTTGTGCATCAGATAAACGAAATAGCCAAAGAGTTAATGCATTTCCAATGAAAGATATACATGGAAGAGGATCAATGGCTCATCAAGATGTTAAACGTGATGCTCCAGTAAGTTATTAATTTATATTTATTTAATTTACATAATTTATACTTGTATTTTTGTATTATTGTTTTAGTTGGCAAGCATGAGGAAATTTATATTTGGTATTTACATTTTGGTTATTCTTGCTTTTACAATGATATTCATTATTCTCACGGTATTTGCACCATTTGAAGAAAGTTGGAATACTCTGACAAATAAAATGACCAGTTACTAGTATACATATATTTACAATGTACATTTTTTTTTTATTTTTAAGCAAGAATTTAAATTTTTATTATTATTATTATTATTATATAAAAAGTTTTGATAAAACAACAACAACCACCTAGATGCTATTGAAATTATCCTTCTAGTCGTTTGACTATATACACTAGTACAATCCACCATCGAAAAAATTATTATTTCATCTCATTTGAATTTTGAATTTTGAATTTTGAATTTTGATCAAGTAATAATAAATTTATCCTTAAAATTAAATAACAATAATTTAAAATCATTGGTCAGAATGTTTATATGTTTCATTATAATTATTTTATTGCCATAATATATTTTCTATGGCATCAAGTGTACTTGCGTTGTCGTATGTTATACTTGTTGCATATATATAATATACAAATAATAAAAATAAATATATAATTATAAATCAACTAAATAAAAATGTGGAATATTGTATGCTGCTGTCTCTGCAAATGTATAGTATAATATTAATGGTGGATATATATAATATAATAAATTAAATAATAATTGTTATTTTTTTAAAATAAATAAATAAATAAATAATATTTATAATTTTATATTATTTTTATGTGATTGTTAATTATTTAGATTATATGTAATAATATTATTATTGGGCTAAGTAAACGCGCGCATGAATAAAAAAAAATAAAATAAAAGGCAATGGATCGAAGAATAGAGGGTGAGAGGGCTTGTGTGTGGACTGTGTTTTATGTTTTTCTACTATATACATGTACTAGAAAAATAAATAAATAAATAAGTAAAATAAAATAATGATAACAATGTAAAAGCTCTCCACCATATCACCAAGCGCTAGTAGTATAGTATAGACCAGTATAGCCAGTATAGACTATAGACGTAAAGCACAAGTAGGGGTTGAAACAGGCTGAAGGGGTGAATGTCATGACATCGGATTTCGAAATGGCCGGAACAGGCTGGAATAACCGCAGTTCGATTCAAGACACCGGCCGGCTCGTTCATTCATTATATATTATAAATACATCGCTAAGTTGTTGATTTTTTTTCTCGTTATTTTTATATATTTTTCGCGTCTACTTGGGAGCTTTATTCTCCATCTCATGCGATTATTGTATTATTAATATGGATAATATGTAAATGTGTGATGTGTCACGTGTGTGATGTGTAATTATATTTACAGTAATAATTGTTATTGAGTAAACAAACAAACAACAAGCCAATCAACATTTCTTTCTTTTATTATTATTTCACTACCATAAGCATTCTGCTGCCACCCTTTACTATAATAACTCCAGCCCCTTGTAATTAATTTTATAATTTATCATGCAAGTGGCTAAATAAATTTATTAAATATATAAATAATAAAAATAATATAGATTGTCATTATTATTTCAATTGTCTTTAATTATTTATGACAAAACAAAACAAAAATAATTATATAGGTATATTATTTAATTATATCATCATCAGAATGAATTAGATTTTAAAAAGAAAAAAATCAATTTTCATGTCAGTGTAATGATATATATACTTGAAACACAATTAACTAATTAATTTATTAATAAATCAATATTATGTCTATGCATTTAAATATAACTATAGGTATATGTATGCTGTGTTCTGTGTCAATTATAGTTTAAAATATTCACAATTATTTTATAAATATATATAGAACATATCATTCAATTCAAAATGAAAAAAATATATTACAAGTAATATAAAAATTATTTACTTGGCTTTTTTAATAAAAAAAAAAAAACATCCAAATATCCAATTCGCAACGCGCAAGTGTATATCTATATATCATATGTATATCTAATGCGCGTGTCTCCCTTTTTCTTTTCGTTGTTTTTTTTTTCCAATACTATTAGTGCATGTACGCTTGTGCCTCAACATTTTACAATAAATACATGAAATTGTTTATTAACAAAAAAATATTCAATCAAGTATTTTACAAATATATAAATTTAAATTTAATTATTTTATAGATATATAACACACAAAGCATTACAATTTATTTGTAAATTATTTTTTATTTTTCCAATAGTCACTATAGTTACGTCACAATTGCCATAAGTTTGTAAAATAATATTAATACTCAACTTTATTACTTGGCACATGTTTCGACTCACTCATTTCTTTTTCTCCTCATTTCATCACATCAATACTTTTGTATGTACATTCATAATATATACCTAAATATATTATATATTTGAATATATTTAAGAATCCATATCTCAGGTCACCCCACTCATAGCATTATTATTATTATTTATAGTATATACCTTGGCTAATTGTAAAATGTCATTATATTATTATTATTATTAAAGGGAACATGAAAAATTGAAAGAAAGAAAATAATAAAACAAAACAAAACAAAAGTGTTTTTGACTCAAACTTGTTATATATTGTGGTGAAAAAAAAAAAATTAAAAGTATATACTTAGTGAAATTAAAAATCAACAATAATTAATCAAATTGAGTACAAATAAAAAAAATAAAATAAAATGGCAGTAAAATTATTATATTTAATAATAATAATTACATGTTGTAATTTACTTGGAATTGGCAATTTAGTATATTCACAAAATCCAGTTGATAATAATAATGATAATGATAATGATGATGATGATGATAATGATAGAACAGCTTTTGAGGCTGCATTTCAAGGTAAAATATTTATTATATACCTATATTTAAATTTTATGTATTTTATATTTGATGAAATGTTTAATATTTTTGTTTGCAGGTAAATGTGGTCACAATTCACCTTGTGAACAATTGTGCTATGAGTTACATGATGGCATGTATGAATGTGACTGCAAAGATGGATTTGTACTTCATAAAAATGGCTACAGTTGTGGTGGTAATTATTTATATTTATTTTTAAATGTACAAAATGTTGTTGTTATTATTATTATTTTTCATAAACTTGCGTTGTACACACAATACAAATAATGGCACTCGATTTAATTTAAACTGCAGCATTTTCAATTTTTTTATACTTATATATCAAAATATTTAAATAATAAAATTAACGGAATCTCCATTGACCTTGAATGCCAACTTGAGGTTGTACTCGTTGACCAGGTAATTTAAGTGCACCACCAGATGCACTAATTCGTCCATCTTTACCTTGCCAAATATTGTGTTGATAATCGAGATTCCAAGTTGGACGTCTTTCTGGTCCACTCAATGGTTTTTGTCCTTGCAAAACAATTGATCCTTGTGGTTGTGGTTCAGGTGATCTACGCCAACGTAAATTACCTCCTCCTAATGATGATGGTCTTTGAATGGGTTTTGGACGATTCTATATTTTTTTATTTATTTTCATTAATTTAAATTTACATATACATAGGTATAGGTATAGGTATATTTATGAAAAAATAATTAAACAAACATACGCGTATACTTACAATAAGTGGTGGATTTGTCACTGAAAAATCTCTATTTCCAATACTTGGTTCATCGGCAATTACTGTTGCAATTATCATTGCCAAAAAAATACTTGATACAAATAATAACTTCATATTTATTTGTATAATTTAAATTGTCGAATGATTTGAAATGTAACGCGTCTCAATTGACTTTGACTTTCATAGATAAATGTCGTACTTTATATACCACACACAATATTCCTCAATCATCATCATCATCATGTCATAAATTACAAATACACATTAATACGCATATAAAATTAATATGTTATCTAATTGAAAAATAACAAGGAAAATTATTAATAAAAAATATGACGTCTTACACAAATGGGAAACCCACTTTTCTTTTTTCTTTTTTTTTTTTCATAATAAAAACAACAACAAACATATGCTGATGCTGCTATATATTGTATAATGTATAGGAGGTAAAACCAGATAATAAAATTTAATAGATACACAATGTTATTATTATTATTATTATTATTATTTATCTATATAAATAATTTCAATATTCATTGCAATAAAATGTCGATAATTATTATTGAGGAAAATATTTAAGACATTGAAAATTTGTTTACAATTTTATAATTTTAAAATTAATTATTTTTTTTTTCCAGTTTTAAACACGACACTAAACTCGTCAATGAATGATTCTCATAATGATGTGATTGATAAGGTAATTGAAGAGCGAGACAACAAGGAGGTACTTTATATGCCTGAAGCATCATTTACGATACATGCTTCTTCTCCAGCTGTTGATAACAATAGCAATAACAATAATAATTATTATTATAATCGTAAAAAAATTAAAAAAAATAAAGAAACCAATGAAATTCCAGATTTACCAATAAATAAACTCCACATTAACTCGAACATCAAGGTATACATATATAATATATATTCATTCATTACTTATATAAAATTAAATTATTTACTTATTTATTTATGAAAATTAATATATTTTTATTGACTTTTTTTTTATATATATTTATACTAAATAAAAAAAAGATGAATGTGGAAAAAAATATTTCAATAACAACAAGTAGTCCAAGTAGTCCAACTACAATAACAGAACCACCATGTAATCTTAATTGTGGACCAATTGGTAATTGTTATATTGAACAACTTCATGAAAATGATGATGATGATCAAGATGATCAAGAAAATATTACAAATAGCATTGATAATACATCAGAACAAAAACGTCGGTCTTTGTTTAAACATCGATGTCAATGTCCACTGGGTAAAAGTGGCACTTATTGTCAAAATGGTATTTATAAATTTAAAAAAAATCATTCATCATCATCCAACATGTAGCTAATAATTAATTTTTTTTTTCTCACAATTTTCAAGATGTCAAAATTAAATCACCACGTTTTACTGGTTTTGGCTGGTTGGCATTTTCTCCACTAAAAGCAGCATATAAACATGTACAATTAAATATAGATTTTCGTCCAGAAGCATGGGATGGAATTATTCTTCTTACTGGTGAACGTGATGATCTTCAAGGTGATTTTATGGCTGTTATTCTTCATCATGGATTTATTGAGTTTAGGTTTGTTTATATTTTTCATTTAATTTAATATATTATGATTATTATTATTATTTTATTTTTGAATTTTTGAATTTTTGAATTTTTAGATTTGATTGTGGAAGTGGTGTTGGAATTGTCAGAAGTACAGAAACTGTCAAGTTAAATGAATGGAATAGCCTAAATGTATTTAGACATCGTTGGGATGCTTGGATACAATTAAATTCAGATAAAAGAGTTCAAGGAAGATCAAAGGTATTATTTATTATTTATTATATTATTTTATAATGTTGTTTAAATGGATTTAATTTATCACACCCACAAAGCTATAGTGGCTGATTAAACTTTTGTTGTTGTAGGGTTTATTTTCGAGAATAACATTTCAAGAACCATTGTTTGTTGGTGGTCCTGGTAATACATCTGGACTTGAAAGACTTCCAGTTAAAATTGGATTCAAAGGATGTATTAGACATTTTGAAGCCAATGAGCATCATTATCGTTTTTTCTTGACACCACAAGGTGATACTGTTGCTGGTTTTGACGTTGGTGTGTATATTTAAAAGAAATAATTTTTTAAAATTAATTTATTTTTTTTTTTTATTCAAACCATTATTGTATTATATGTATACATTGACACAAAGAAATTTGTCCGGATAAATGAATGACCATGACTGGTTCAAAAGCTTGAGGCTTTTATCGATCTGACTCGAGTGAATAAAGCTTTACTTCAACAACAACAACAACAACTTTGCTATATAATTTTTTTTAATTATTATTATTAAATAATTATTTACAGATGAATGTACAGCAGATAGATGTAGCAAAGTTCCATGTTCTCATGGTGGTAAATGCTTAACAACAGGTGGAGATACAGCAGTTTGTTTGTGTCCACTTGGTTATACTGGTGACTTGTGTGAGACCCGAGTTGATCTTCAGGTAACTAATTATTAACATAACATAAATTATTTACACATGATGATTTATTTATATATTATTATTATCATTAGGTGCCGTCATTCAATGGTTCATCTTATTTACGATATCCTGGTCTTGGTGATACATCTTTATCTTGGCTTGAATTTTCAGTTACAATAAAGCCATTAGCACTTGATGGTGTATTATTATATAATGGACATCACAGTGATAATTCAACTGGTGATTTTATTGCATTGTATTTATTGTCTGGTCATGTGACATTCACTTTCGATTTGGGCAGTGGTCCAGCTACTCTCAGGTTATTTTTTTTTTTATTTTAATAATTTAAACAATATTACTATGACTTTACGTGTAAAAAAATTTAAATAATTTTAGGAGTAAATATCCAGTTAAATTGGGTGAATGGCTAGAGGTGAGAGTATCAAGAACAGGAAGACTTGCATCATTAGAAGTAGAAAATGAGCCAGCACAAGAAATTCTTGCTCCTGGAGCTTTTACACAATTATCATTACCACTTAATTTGTATCTCGGTGGTGCTCCATCAATTGATATATTTACAAAAAAAATTAAAACAACTGCAAGCTTTGTCGGTTGTATACAAACAATTGTACTCAATCATCGAGAGGTCTCGTATTATCATGATATTAATATTTTTTTTATATACCTATACATATTTTTAATTAATATTAATATTATTGGCAATATAGATTGGAATATTGGCTGAAGCACTTGGTGGTGTTAATGTTGGTAATTGTGGTCATGCATGTGAAGCTCGACCATGTGGTGATGCTGAATGTCGACCATTCAGAGAACGTTTTACCTGTAGATGTAATCCAACTTTTCCACATCCTTGTCCAGCTAAATCAACTGATGATGATAATAATAATAATCATTATTATTTTGATGAATATTTATTAAATCCAAGTACTTCGGAAATAACTAAATATGAAAAAAGTGTTCCAAGTTTTGTTGGTATTGACAGTTATTTACATTACAGTGATGCAGATACAATGAAAAGGTATATATAATAATAATAATAATAATAATAATAATAACAACAATAACAACAACTAATGTATATTTATTTATTTATTTTTTTTTTAAATCAAGAATTATAAGCTATCGAGTTGATATTAATATGCGATTTAGAACAAGTAGTAGTCATGGATTATTACTTTGGAGTGGTAGACAATCGGATAAACAACAATCAAAAGATGAAAATGATGATTATTTATCAGTTGGTTTGAATAATGGTTATTTGACACTTGCTTATAATCTTGGTTCGGGTGAGGCAATACTTGAATATAATTTTACAAAATTAAATGATGATTTGTGGCATCGAGTAAGAGCAGTCAGGTATATATAAATTTAATTTCATTAATAATGAATCATCATTATTATTAATAATAATAAATTTATTAATTTTAGAAATGAGCAATGGGCATCATTAGTTGTTGACAGTGGTACTGGTGTGTCTGCATCTTCACCAGGACAATTAAGAGAATTAAATACAGATACTGGTCTTTACATTGGTATGTTTTATTATTATTATTATTATTATTATTAAAAATATGTAGGTATATTTATTATGTTATATTTTTGTAATAATAATTAAATAGGTGGAGCTCCAGATATTGTGCAAACAACTGATGGAAAATATAAACGTGGAATTGTTGGTTGCATAAGTGATCTTGTGCTTGATTCAGATTTTTCAGTTGTTTTATCTTCACCTGAACAAGCAACAAATACACACTCGTGCATTCCATGAGTAAGTTATTATTACAATTTAACTCCAATAGATTTTATGCGGGATCAAAAATTGTGAAATTGAGTTAATTAGTATAGTACAATGAATTGTTGAATGTGTGAGTGTATCATTATAAAAAGTCATTAGATATTATTATTATTATTATTATTATTATCATTATTTGTTTTTTTAATTTTAATAAAAAATAAATAAATATACTTAATCATGTAAAAATAAATATTATAAAATTTAACATTAATTTATCATGAGACGTGGCCTAAGATTCACAAAAAAAAAAAAATTAAAATACCGGTGTTTATGTCAATTTTACTATATAATAATGATAATAATAATAATAATAATAATTTATAAATAAATTGTTATTATATGCTTTGTATTCGTGTTGTAATAAATTATAAAAATAATATCAAATCACGAGCATCATCTTATCTTGAATAATAATTAAATATAAATAAAATATACGCACTGATTAGAAAAATTAAATTTTTGTTTTTTCAAATTATAAAATAAATGTCTTTTGTGATTTGTACTGCTATACAATATTATATCTTTTAAAATATATGAAAATTTTTAAACGAGCAATTACAGGGTGCGTGGGGGTGTGCAATTACAATTATTTTTATTATATAAAAATTAAACAATGATGATGGAAAAAAAATAAATAAAAAACTAATGGATCAACTGGTGAGTTGATATTTGCAATAAAAAAAGGACGATAATGCCTTGCGTCATATCTACTTACTATAATAAATAAATAAACAAATAAATTATATATACCTACATAAGTTTATGTAAAAATAATAATAATAATAAATAATAGTGATATTGCTATTGCTATTTAGATTCTAACTTGAAAAAAAAATCATAAAACACATCTCGTAAACAAACGTAGAAGCAATCTGCTATAGTCAATTTTGTACAAGCTGTTATTTTCTGGTAAACTATATAAATAAATAGATGAATAAATATAAAAATATTGATATATATTGAAAACAATAAAGATATAATAATTTAACATATTATATAGATATTTAAAGAAAGAATTAAGAAACAAAGAAAAAATATTTGGCTAGTAAAATGTTTCAAGTGTGAAATTAAAAACAAAAAAAATTATTGTGTGTGCTAAAATAAATTATTATTATTATTATTATTAGTATATTTGTTGACAGAAAATAGACATATATAATAATAATAATAATAAAGCTTGTGCACTATAAATATATTACATTAGATAATTATTATTTATTAATTTTTATATAATAATAGAAAACCTTCAATTTAAAACGCTTGATCAATGTCACAGACTAACTATGTTAACTATATAGATTTTATACATAAAAAAAATAATATAAAATAATTATTAAATTATTATGATCGTCAAGAGCTTGAACTTTTTATTTAGCATACTCTTATCTGAATAGTTGATATTTTTAAATAGTTCAAGCTCACTAATTAAATCAAACAATAATAATAATAATAATGATAATGATAATATATGTGTAATTGCACTGTGCGTGTTTAAATAATAAAATAAAAAATGTAATATTTTTTTTCTTTTGATACAATTAAAAATGACAGTTTTTTTTGACTTGTTATTATTATTATTTTTATTATTATAATACACATTCATTGCTTGAATATATATTTATATTAACCACCTGAAAAGTCTATTAAAAGTTTTTAATCTATATATAGGTATATATTATATCATCTAATTTGATTCTATAAAAATTGATAGTTATTAACATATTATTATAATAATATTTGTCAACCCGTCCCAATAAAATAATAATTAATAATTATTTACACATTTTTGTTTCTATATATATATAAAAAAAAAAAATATATAAATATTGTATATACACACAATTATATTAAAAATAAATAAATAAATAAATAAAGTATATGTATTTATGTGAGTGATACTTATCATATTATAACAAATCAATGGATGTTTGTAAATTATTATTATTATTATTATTATTATGATTATGTGTGGATGCATGTACAATGTACATATAGGTCGTCGAAATCGATACTAGAAAAAATTAATAAATGATATAAAAATTCAAATACACATATCAATTATTTATCAATTATTATAATCGGTGTAATTTTCGTAAAAAATAATAAAAACAAAAAATAATAATTATTATTTCAATGGAATAAATAAATAAATGAATAAAATGACTTGATTTATTTTGCAATAGTTGGTTTTTATTATTATTATTATTATTATTATTAATTACAATTAGTATAATTTGCATTTTGTGCAATTTTATGTATCATCAAAAAATCATCATGTATAATGAAAACTTAAAATATTTTTTTTTTCATCTAAAATTACTATGTTTCAATAGTGACATACATCATCTGTTTCATGGTAAAATTTACTTAATTATAGTTGATCAACATAGCTACAATTTTATTTTTTCATCAATCAATATTTGTCAATTATCTGAAGAAAAAAAAAAAAAAAAAAAACTACAAACACAATTGTTTTTTTTTTTCAAATCAATAATATATTGACATAATAATGATATAAAAAAACAAACAAACAAACAATGTCAATTTGGCCTCATTATTAATGAATGATTAATTTTTATTTAGCTAAATGTCAATGCTCATTTTATATTATTATTTTATTATTTTATTATTACGATAAATGTTTTTAAAAATTTGTTACTCATCATTATACATTGTACTGATTGTAGTATGCGAGTATTCATTTTATTATAGTTATTTATATTTTTATTTTAATTGCATTTAGACACAACACATCATGAAATTAATTCAAGAAGAAGAAAAAAAAAACATGAAAATTAAGAATTTCCAACATGTTTACTTGTCGGTTCTTTCAATTTTAATTTTAATATCTGGCTTATTTGAACTTGTATCCATGTCAGATTGTTCATTTTTTTTTTCCTTGTTCAACAATATAGCTTGTTTTTTTTTATCTGAATTGCGGAATCTATCATATCGTGAATCCTCATCATCACTTGATTTACCATGTTCAAGCTCATTATCACCATGTGGCAGTATGTCATTTAGTTTACCAACTTCATCCCACATTTCAGCTTCCATTTCACCGTCAATTATTGTTTTATTTTGATCATTATTATCAATGCTACCACTACTTGTATTTAATAAATCATTGTTTGATTGTGATTCATTTATTTGAGATGATTCAATGTTTTTTTCAACATCATTTGTTGTCAATTTACTTGATTCTTGTTGATCAATATCAGATGTTGCATTATCTGTATCCATTGGACTTGATGAATTTGCTGCTTCTACTAATGTTGTTGTTGTTGTTGTTGTGGTTGTTGTTGCAGCAGTTGCAACTGCTGTTGTTGTAGTTGTTGTTGCAGCTGCTGTTGTTGTTGTTGTTGTTTCTGGTGTTGTTACTGATTCTCCTTCTGCTTCTGCTTCTGCTGTTGCTGCAGTTGTTGTAGTTGTAGTTGTAGTTGTTGATGATGATGATATATTATTATTATCATTATTTTCATTGTCATTATCATTATTATTGTTATTACTATTATTAGTGTTGTTGTTGTTGTTGTTGTTATTTGCAGATGATGATGATGATGATGATGTTTGTAAATGAATTCTTTCAGCTTGACGACGTAATGCTTTATCATCATTATTACGAACATAACGTTTTAAATGACTTCTTAATGAACAATGCATTGCAATTGCTCTTTCAGCATTGTCATTACGTTGTAAATGCATTTTACACAATTCACAATATTGTACTTCAATAATTTTGATATATTCAGAGCCTACTTTGATCATTTGTTTTGTTTTGTGTCGTCTTTCATTATCTGGCATTGTTGATAAATCACCTTCAGATTTTTCTCTTTTCTTTTTTTCAACAAGACTATCACTATTATTACCATCAGCATCTTCAGCATCAACATCACCAACTGAATCCAAAGTCATAAAATTATTTAAATCAACTTCTTTGTCATCATCATCATCATCTTCTTGTCCACTTGAATTATCACCACCACCACCACCACCATGATTACTACCAGCTGGACTAGCACTACCATCATCATTTTTACCACCACCATTAATTCTATCGTCATTTGAATTTTTTCTTTTAATATGATCAAGACTTGCAATATGTGTTTCATATGGCATATATGAACGAAATTGTATACGACAAGTACGACAAAATGGTGTAAGAAGACGTTTCATACGACGATGTGCATCTGAACGATGATGTTGTGCTTTGAGTGAACGATAATTAAGCTTGCAAATTTGACAAAACATTGTACGAGATGGTAAATTGCCATGAGATGATTCACGAGCTTCAAGTTTTCCTTGTTCTTGACGTTGTAAAACACGCATTCGTGCAAGAGTTGACTTGTAACGTGCAGCAACACGTCTCATTGCTGTTTTATGACGTGCCGTAAATAAATGAAGAGAATACTCTTTAAATCTTGAACTACGATTACTACAATGAGGACATTGCAATTTAATAAATCTCTTGTTGTTGTTGTTGTTGTTGTTGTTTTCACGTCTATTTGTAATATCATCAGATTCTTTACGTTCATCTTTTTCATTATCCTCATTTGTTTCTCTATCACGATGATGTTGTTGTTCTTCTTCTTCATCATCATCTTCCACAACCTTGAAAAATAAATAAATAAATAAATATAAATAATCAATACACAATACACAATTTATGATAATTTATAAATTATTAATTACCCTTTTTTTAACTTGATCATCATCGTCGTCATCATCATCATCTTTCATTGTTTCTTCATCTTTTTCATCATCATCATCATCATCATTATTTTCTTCTTTGATACTTGGACGATCTAATTTATCTTTTTTTCTCTTGTCTTCTTTTGATTTTTTATCTTGATTTTCATTGTCATCATCATCATCGTCTTCTTCATCATCATCATCATCATTATTATTATCTTTGCTAGCTGGTGTCTATAATATAAATAAAATAATAATAATATTATCAATAATAATAATAAAAATAATAAATTTTTTATTACCTTTTGTCTATCATCATCATCGTCATCATCATCATTATCATTCCAATGATCTTCAGCATCTTTATCTTCTTCATCATCATCATCTGTAAATTCAGCATTAATAACCTTGGCCAAATCTCTGTCTTTATCTTTACTACTGGATCCAGTACCACTAGAATCTTTTTTACTACCAGATATTCTTGATCCGCCACCACTGCTAAATATAACAAAATTTTTTGTTTTTTTATTGTTTTTTTTTTTTGAATTACCTATATTTTAAATAATAAAAATAAAATATAATTACCTTCTTCTTATTTTTCCCGTAGTCATGCGAATTCTTTGTATATAATCACGTGATCGTGATGTTAATAATTTACGACGATAATCAATATTTGAATTGATATTACGTTTACGTGCAAGAAGAGCATCAGCACGTGATGTACGGAAATTTGGTCCACGACCACCACGTGATGATAATCGTCCTCGATAATTATTATTTTGATGTGATACTCTTCCACGTGTTGAATTGTTGTAACGTTGGCTTGGTGGTGCCATATCACTTATTCTTGGTGGTGGTGGTGGTGGAGCAGCATAATTTCTCGATGATGAAGAATGACGATCATCAGAACGATGATAAGACGATGATTGTCTATCAGATTGTCTTTTATCATCGTAAGCTGTTGATGATGATGTTGATCTTTTATTGTTGTCATTGTTGTATGTAGCTGATGAGCCACCACCTGATCCACCTCCACCTCCTCCACCTCCTCCACCACCACCATAAGATGATGAATACCGCTGCGAACTGTTGCCTTCACCCTGTCAAATCAAATTCATTTTTTTTCCGTCCAACTAAATTGTTCTTTTGCCTTTCACAACTAAATTGTTTTTTTTTTTTTTTTTCTATTTTTTCTATCTCTCTCTTTTTCTCGCTTTTTTTTTTTTTTTTTTTGTTTATTATACATATAATATAATCATTTCTACTTTGGTACCATTTTAGTCTTCAGCTTTATAATCAACATAATAATCATCTTTGATTTATGCTGTTTTTGTAATTATTACTTTGTGTTAAATTGATATATAAAAAAACATGTCTATATAATTAAAATATACGCTTACTAATTTATTTATTTATTTATTTATTTATTAATCATGTTTTTCGAAAACTTTATTATTTTATTTTTATATTATTTAATTGATATAAAATTCTCATGCTTTTGTTATTGATTGATGTATTATAGTACATATAATAATAGAGATTTTCAAAAATTATTATATATATATATATATATATTGTAGATAGATGTACATATGGGTCCAAAGATGTAGCTTAGAAAAATAAAAAGCGAAAAAAGTCTCGGGATGCTTCAATTCGAGTATGTTTTTCAATTATGCAGCCAAGAGAGAGAGAAATATATTTTATGTGTATATTTTATTTTATTTTTATTTTTATTTTTTGATAGATATATTTGACAGATAATCATGTCAACGGCCTAAGATTCAACGATATTATAATATATGTATATTCGCGTTTTCATTTTTATATTTTTCATGATAATGCTCAACGCGTCATAATTTGTACCGTTTGGTGATTTATCATAACTCATTTGGTTCAAATTATTATTATTATTAAACATTCAATGAGAGATCTCAATATTATTAATTTTTTTTAGAGAATCTCTATTATTTTTGTTTATTTATTTATAATAAAGTATTTGAGTCTATCAATTGATGATTCAATAAATAAATAAATTAATCACTCATAATTTATTTATATTATTGATATGATTTTTCTATAATTTTATTGTTGTAGAGATTGATAATTATTTCATACATACATATATATACGCATATAAATGATATACATATATACATACATATTTATTTATTTATTTATTTATTTATTATTGAGGCATTTTTAGTTTTTTTTTATTATTTATATATTATTATCATTTTATGCTCTCCCAATGAAAAAACGTATGGGTGTACAAGCAGCCAGTGTCGCGAAGCTTAAAAAGAAAGTATGAAAGAGATAAGTCCCGTTACTCGAAACCAAACAACTATACATTGTATATTTTACAAACCTAACTAAAAATTTAACTAATCTTTCAAAAAATAAAAAATAAAAAATAAATAACAATTAAACGATGACAAATTTTGAATTTAAATATTATTATATTTTGTTGATTGGTTATAGAGTAATTTATTATTTTTCATTCTTTCTGTCTTTCTTTTATTTTTTTTTTTTAAATAAATAATAAATTAATTTTAAAATTCATGTAAATAATTATTATTAAATAAATATAAATATAATAATAAATACCTGATAAGAGTCATTTCGAACACGTTTTCTATTTGTTTCACTGGATGAACGATGATCATCACGACTCGAATATGAATCCTTAAAATTTTCAAAAAGTAACCATTAATAATAATAATAGTATGACAATGAGGAATTTATTTTTTTAATAAAAATTAAAAATACTTACACGTTGTCGTTTGTAATTATTTGAATGATCACCACGACCTCCTCGACTAGAGTAACGATCTGAGCTACTACCACCACCGCCACCTATTATCATCATTAATAATAGTTTATTTATTTATTTATTATTTATTATTATATTGTTGATTTAAAAATTTAAAATCTTACTTGAATTGTATTTATTGCGAGAATCATAGCTGGGTGTTGAATACTTGAATCTTCCACCTCCTCTAGATGATGAGTAACCACCTCTGCTGACATTACTACTGCCACCATTACCACTGCTCCAATCACTACCACCACCACCACCTCGTCCTCTGTAAGAACTTCCGCCTCCTCGAGAATTAAAACCTCTTCCTCGGCTGCTCATTATTATTGTTGTTGTTGTTATTTTTGTATGTTTTATCTGAAATTATTTATCATTTTATTATTATTATTATTAATAATAAGAATAACAAGTTTTGTATTTAATCATAAAAATAAATTTGTAATTGATGATTAATAAAACAAACAACATTATACCAAAATACTTGTAATTAATTAATTAAATAAATAATAAATAACAATTGTTGATAATAATTTATTATTTATTTGGAGTATGCCTATTGCCACTTGATTTGTTTCACTCTTTTTTTTTTTTTATTTTATTATTTTGTTATATATTGTATATACTCTTCAAGTATGTATGTATCAAGCTTTAGCATAAAAATCAATAGCATCCATGAAGCCATACGCTGCTTGATGTATAATTATTGCGTACATTTTTTTTTTTTTCCTTCATGCTCCGTATATTACATTACTTGTATAATAATAATATTACAACATAAAAATTATTATTATTATTAAATAGATGTTATATTATTATAATTGATTATATTTACCTGATATCAAATCAATGCTTCTTATTTTTTTATCAGCAGCACTTTTATTACATAGAGTTAAACAATCACCAAAAAATATACAAGTATTATTATTATAATAATAATAGTTTTATGTGTGTATATTCATATATATGGATGCCGGAGAATGGCGTGTATTTTTTTATTTTTTTTTTTTCTCTCTATTCTGGCATTGGCATACCAAATACCAATGCATTCAAGAAAGCACCCCAAAATGTCGTCTTGTGAGTTGTATGTGTCGTGTGTGTGTGTATGTGTGTGCGTGGGTTTTTTTTTTTTTTCCGTGGTGGGGTGTGTAGAGTGGCGACAGTAGCAGCTTGTGGCGTACCTTACAACTCTTACAAGTTACTTGAAGAAACTTGGAATATGATATGAACCGGAACTTGAAATGATTTTTTAATTAAAAAAAAAATACAATAATTAATATATATAGTAGTTTTATTATAACGAAAAAAAAATATAAGATTAATATATTGATCTTATTGTTATAAAAAAAATAAATATAAATTAGCAGCCAATAACAATGA
Source organism: Aphidius gifuensis (assembly GCF_014905175.1). NCBI lineage: Eukaryota > Metazoa > Arthropoda > Insecta > Hymenoptera > Braconidae > Aphidius > Aphidius gifuensis. The sequence goes on along the minus strand of NC_057790.1, from coordinate 13,979 downwards.
ATAATACGAGGAGGAATACTGTGGAAAAAGAACCATCACAAGGCAATAAATTCGGAATTTAAAAAATAAAAATACTGACTTTATATGATTGTTTGTTATAAAATAAGTACACCGTTGGCTATTTACTATTTATTTATTGTTGTTGAAGCTTCAAAAAATATTAATATACAGTGATTGATTATTATTATTATTAAAATACGTATAAAAAATCAGTTGAAAAAATAAAATAAACATTATCAAGTGTATCTATAAAATGATGGATCATCAACATCAACATACAAACAGTGATTCAATGCTACGAGATTATGAGAGACAATCAAAAATGCGACGTCGTCAAATAGAATTAAATTTTGAAATGTTGTGTCAAAGTTTTGCAAGTCAAATTGAAGAATCCTTGTCTCGTTTACCTCATCAAATACGTCAACTGACACTCAATCAATTGATTAATCAAAATTGCAATAGTCTGGATGAGATGGATGATGGTTTTGATGAAGTATCATCATCATCATCATCAGCAACAGCAACAGCAACAGCAGCTACTTGCAATAAAGTAGATTATGTAGATATTCAACAAAATAATAATAATAATAACAACAACAATAATATTTGTACATCAAAAAATGCTAGTCGAATAACTCGAAGCTTTAAACAAAAAATAAATATGAAAACTCCAATTTCATCATCATCATCATTAATATTTAACAATATAACACCAAAAATTAAACCCAATACACAATTAAATATGTTGAGACGTCCAAAAGAAGGTGAAATGGTTGTCAGTATGCAAGGAAGTCCAATATTGATATCAGGAATTGTTAAAGCCAAAACTGCAAATATTAATGTTCCACTTGGTAATGGTGAAATGATGTCATTGATGCCACATGATGGTTTACGATTGTCTCTAGTGCCACATCTTGATGAGGAAACAATGAAACAATTAAAAACTCTTAAACGACACATTGAAAGTGTCATTGGAAATAAATCATGAAAATTATCATTATTATTATTATTATTATTATTATTAATTTAATTGTTAATCATTTTGTGAGCCTAATTATTTTATTTTACAAGTATTATTATTTTTTTTTTTTGTATTAATTATCATGTAGAAAAAAAACAAACTATACATTAGTATTATATTGAAAATTGAAAATTATCAACTAAATAATTTTGTACTCTTACTAATAATTGAATGCAAACTTTAATTTTTTTATTTATATCTTTTAATATTGATACCCTCCATTTGTTGTTATTTACATTATTATTATTATTATTATTTCACATTTACCATGATTTTTTTATTTAATATTATTATTATTATTATTATTGTTATTATCATTATTATTCATACATACTATTTGTTTTTATAATTATCTAGCAATTTGTAATACTAAACAGTCGTAAGAATGAACTATCCAAATTTTGCAACTATAAATTTAAACACACTCAACTAACTTTGTTAGAATTGAACAATATTATTGTATTGCTGATAGTTATTATTCTGATTTATGTTAATATTTACATTGATTAAAATAAAATAAATTTTTTAAGTAAAAATGAATGTGAGAAAATTATATGGTAATATTGATAATGACAATAAAATAATAATTTATAATGATATAATTGTAGCACCTGTATATTGTTTATTAATTAATTATTATCCATCAAAACTATATTCTGCATCTGATGATGATTGAAGTGTTTCTTGTTGTTTCCAACGAGTATTATTTGGACTGCAATGTACAATAACTGATAAAGCAAGACTTTTAATACGATTATATGGTCTTCCATCAGTTAATAAATTATTGAGTTTTTCTAATCCTCCCTCAGCTTCAACAAGTGAACAGTACTTGTTTGCTGCGTGTGTGTATATTAAAATTATTAAATTAATAATGATAAAAATACTTTTACTTTTACTTTTTTTTTTTTACTTACGATATACTTGGGTTAAATTTGCAAGTGCCCATACAGCCCAATGTTGACATTCTGGTGTATGATAAACATCTAATAATCTTAATAATGGTAAAAATGAACGATAATTAATATTACGTTGAGCTGATAAATCCCAACGTTCAATAGCCTCAACCATCATGCTTAAAACTTGATCTCTTGATGGTTGTTCAACACTCCATGATTCAATTCCATCTGATGCCATATGTGCCAATATACCAGTTGCATTATATGATACCTCAATTCCATCACTATCATAACGTAATAAATTAGCAAATACTGATACATATTGTTGTTGCATTAAATGAGGACGAAGAGCATCAACTTCAGCAACATTACCCAATAAACCCATCATATTTCTTAATAATTCTTCTTTTGATGGATATTGTTTAACACAACGTAAAAATAAATTCATACCACCTTCATCTAAAAATCTTTGACAATTAATTGGTGTTTCATCAGTCATATTCCACATTGTTGACCATGCAACTTCAAGTACATCATCAAATATACTACAATCAACTCTGTATTGTACTAATTTTAACATTGTTCCAACACAACCTAATTTACCAAGTAAACGTTTTTTTTTACCTTCAACTTGGCATGCCAATGAATTTAATAAATAAATACCAATACGTTGTACAAAACCTTCTGATTCAGCATGTTTTGCAGAGTGTAATAATACTTTAACAAGTGGCTCATAATTTGACATAACATCATGGGGTATACGAAATTGACAAAGTGCTAAACAACTATTACGCATCATTGTTTCTTCATCTTTATGTGCACTCATACCAGCAAGTAATGTACCAATAATACGTTTTTTCATTTGTCCAACAAGTTGACATTTATCTTTTGTTTTAACAATATAAAATAATGTTGCACTACCAGATATTTGTATATGTTTTTCAGACAAATGTTTTTCCATAGCTTCAAGTACAGTACACAATGCTTGATCCATACGTTGACAATTTTCATATCTAAATACATGATACAAATCATTTAATACTTTTTGTAATAAATCTGGTTTATTATCCATACAAACACGAGCAGCAATAAGTATTTGTTGATCATTAGCATCACCAGATATCTGTAAATTATTATAAACAAATAATTTAAATCAATAAATTAATATAAAAAAAAACAACTTACAACTTTTGCTGGTATATCATGTCTTCTACATGCACCATCACCAGTACCATATAAACCTAAATATTGCAATGGATTATTAACTCTACATGCAAGTCCTTGAATATCACAAAGTCCATAATAATAATCATCACCACCACCACCACCACCACAAACACGTGTATTATCACGTATTGGATGTTCAGCAACTCCACGACCAGCTAAATTTGTTCCTCCAATATCTAATGATAATAAATTTGGTAAACCATTTACCAATTCAGCTAATATTTGATTAGAATTTTTATAAATTCCATTAGCATGATTTGCATGTGAAATATCAAGATGTTTTAGTCTTTTTAATTTAATAATATTTTCAACAAATGCATGAGGATCACCAATTATTTTAACATTATAAAGACATAATGATATTAAATATGGTACTGATGAATAAAATTCAAAATTACCAATATTACTTGCATTTGAAAGATCTAAATGTGTTAAATTTGTTAAACCAGATAATAATATTGGATATTGTTCTGGTGCAACTTGAACACGTTCAAGTGCCAAATGTCGTAAATTATTTGCATTAAAAACATATCCTCTTTTAAGATAATTAACAGATGAATCTATATCTGTAAATAAATAAAAAAAAAAAATATATATTTATAGGTATATACCTATAACTAATAGATGGATAACATTAAAATCATCAACAACTTACAACTTGTTAAATCTACTGGATTAACATTGTGACATCCACGAAATGATAAACTTTGTAAATTTTTTGAATTATTATTTATGTACTCGATTGATAATTTACTAAGATATTCACAGTCATTGAATGCCAAATGTGTGACGTGATGATTGGCAATAATACCAACTGATATATCACTTATTTTGCTGTTTGTAACTTTAACACGTCTCAATCTTGTTGCAATAATATCTTCAAATATTAAAAAAAAATCATCATCCACAATAATATTATCACATTTTTGGGCAAATTCAATTATTTTATCGCATATTTCACTTGGAAATACAAGACCACGAATGAGACTTCGTTGTCCATGTTTTCCTTTTATTGATATTATATCTAAATTATTACAAATTTTTTTGAAACAAAGTTCTGCAAGACTTTCTGGTCCAACATATTGTTTTGAGTTGAATAATGCATCAATATGCGCCATATTTATTTATTTATTTATTTATTTATTTTTTATTAATTATTATTAATCACACAATAATTTTTATATTATTGAAAAATTGATAATCCAAGTTTTTATTATTGATAAAATTGCACACATTTTTTCATCATGTATTGATTTGGATTAATTTGTGTGTGTATTCATATGTGTGTGTTTGTGTAATAATTAATATTCCTACAAATCATCAGCTGTAATGTTTATTATTATATTTAATGATATTGATATTATTAATATGACATATCATTGTGTGTTGTTGTTGCTGCTGCTGCACCATAATCATTCATCACACACTCTTATTGTATCATTCTATCATTTTATTATTGGTTAATTTCTTTTCTTGTATTTTATTTTTTTGCTTCTACAATTATCACCTTCACTACTCACCCTCTGCAATTATAATTATAATAACAACAATAGCAATACAAAAACTATTATTATCTATTTAGTAGTAAATAGTAATGCCTGTCACTTGATTCATAATAATAATAATAATAATCATCATCATAATATTTTGTCAATAAACCACCAAGCCATCTTTGTCAATTAATGATGTTATCTTCATTTCAACAATAAAGATGTGCTTAATTATATATTTAATAAATAAATACCACTATGGTATTTTATTGGAGTCTTTGAAAAATTCACTGAATGCACATCTTGAATACATATGTATCTATAAATATATATATATCTATATCATATAGGTATATATATATATATTATTGGTTTACATATACCTAATATATCATGTATTTGATGATGATGATGATGATGATGCAGATGATGATGATGATGATATACACCTATTTATATTATTTTGACACAACTTGAGTGTGCTTGAATGTGTCAAAATACTTTTAAGCTTGTATCCCGTTGCTGTGTGCCCTGTGTGTTGTTGTTGCGTGGAATTGCGCAAATTGTGTGTGTGTGTGTGTTTATACACACAATCACACACAATATATTTATAAATATAACAGGTTTTCTTTTTTTTTTTTTTATCGCCAACATCCGTTTATTAATTATTTTGACTAGCGTAGTTGTAATTTATTTTATTGTAATTGTACAATAAAATACAAATATAAATAATACAACTTGATTAGTGTAAATTATTATTTTTTAAGATTTTAATTTAATAAGTGGGTCAATTATTGTGTGAGTGTGTTTAATTTTTTTTTTTTTTTTAACCATAGATACAATTTAAATTACGCGGGTTTGACCTAACAGCGCCAATTCTTTCACGTACTAATATTTTTTTTTTTTTTTTTTATCCGCCATCTTTATTAAGAAAGAGAGAGAGAGAGAATATACCTGAATGACGACATCACATATTGTGTGTGCAATGTGCCCTCGTGTTGTCGTTTTCATATAAAAATAAAAAAAAAAAATCACAAGTATTTATTTATAATAATCTCTCAAGACAATTATTAAATGTTTATCAATAAGGCATCCACATTAGTTTTTGTAATGTTCAAGTATTTCATAAATTTGACTTGATATTAATTTATTTTTATATGTTTATTAAAATCAAAAACATATTGTGTGTGATTGCAATTACTTTTCATGTAAATTACAACAAAACATGTGACTAGTAATTTAATGGTATGAATATTGAATTTATTAATATTTATTTATAATACGTATAGGTAATAAATCAACACAAATAATAATAATAATAATAATAATGTTTGCAGTTTATTTTTTTTTGTTAACATACAACGAAATAATGAGGATACAAAGGCAATATTGGCCAATTCATTAACAATAATGAGAAACGAGAGCTATTTAGTAATATAACGAAATTGATAAAAGAATTTGATAAAATGAAAAAATTAAATAAAACTTCAGATGCCAATGTTGAATTTCTCGAGTCAACACGTCGTTTATACAGGTTTGTTTTTCATATTTTATATAAATTTATTTATTTATTTATTTATTTATTTATTTATTGAAAATTTACAGAGGAGCAACGGAAATTGCTAAAAAATTAGATGAAAAAAAAAATAGTGTTTCATCAATATTAGACATATTTACAATTGAAAATGAGGTTTTACGAGGAAAACTTAAAGATTATTGTGAAAGATTATTATTTAAAGATCCAATTGGTCATGCTAAAAAAATTGAAGAATTATTATGGCGACGTGGATTTTATGATGCTGTATCAACAGCTAAAAAAATTGTCAAGACAAATGAATGGAGTAAAATTGAAAAATCATTATTGTTGACTCATTTGTCTGTTGGTGTTGGATTTTATCATCATTTAATATTACGTATACATTTAGAAAATAAACTTGATCTTGCTGGTTTCATTGATTTTGCATATCCTCAAAATGATTGTTATTATGTTAAAGATATTAAAAAACAAAATCAACAACAACAACAAGATGATGAACAATTAAAAGAATGTTTAATGAAAATTGTTCATCGTAGTTTAGTTTGTTTGGGTGATTTGGCACGTTATAAACTTGAATTTGATGCAAATTGGGATCCAATGATTGCAATGAGATATTATAAAATGGCAATAACAATTGAACCAAATTATGGTATGCCTCATAATCAACTTGGCACATTGGCTGCCAATAAAAATTATGGTATTGATGCTGTTTATTATTATTTACGTTCAACATTGTGTACTCTACCATTTGAGGGTGCAGAAGGTAATTTAAATAGAATTATAAATACAAATAATAATAATAATAATAATAAATTACCATTAGCACCATCTAAAATATGTGCAAATTTATTATTTAATTTAATTAAAAAATGGTACAACAACGATACTCCAACTACAAGTAAAAATTACATTGTTGATACAAATACAAATGATACTTGTCAAATATTACTTGATAATATTGAAAATTTATTAAAAATTGATAAATTAAATAATGATAATGATAACTTATCTGAACAAACTACAAGTATTGATAAATTTTTAAAAAATTTAAAAAGTCAAGATTTACCATATTTAAGTGATAATGTTGTATTTAAAATTGTTTCAATTTGTTTAATGTTAATATCAAAATTGAAAAAAAATAATTCATCACAATTAAATCAAGTTATTGCATTTATGCTGTCTGTATTATCAAAATTACTTCAAGTTGCAGTTTGTCGTCTTGAAATGTCAATTGATAAATTATCATCATCATCATCATCATCAACAACAACAAGTGATGTTTTGATTAATAGTAATCATGAAAAATTAATAATCAAAAACGATAAATCTATTAATGACAATGAAAATTTAATTATTAACAAAACAAATAATAAAAATGGTCATGTGAAAAATCGAGTAAAATCCAAAAGTTTATTAAGTAAATTACGAAGACCTAAAAAACGAGTAAACAGTTTGGATTCAGATTCAAGTGATATCGATGAATTTGATGATGATGATGATGATGATGAAATAATTAATAATGATAATACATCAAGTGATGAATACAATTCAGAAAAAGATGTCAATTCGGATGAGAGTGAACAAGAAATTGATGAATCTAGTCAAGATGATGATTCAAATGATTCAACTGATTCAACTGATAATGATGATGATGATGATGATGATGATAATAATAATATTGAAAATAATTGTGTTGCTAATGATGAGATAACAATAAATAATAAAATATTAATGATATTAACAAATGAGGGATTACTTCAGTCAATTAAAATTTGTTTCAACTGGTTGCAAGATAATCAAGATATTATTAAATTAGCATTTAAAGGCTCACAATTATTATTGAAACGAATAACAATATTTTTTAATATAATTAATATTAATATAAATAAAATTATGAAAAATAAAAATATATTTAATGATGAATCAATGATATTTTCAAATAATCAAGATGATGTATTAAATAATTATATAAAAATTATTCCATTACCTGAAGACATTGATTTGCAAGGTTTAAATATATTAAATGCTTCTCATAATAATATTGATTGGAAAATATTGAAAATTTTAAATATTAATAATCAAGAAGAAAGTCTATTGAGATGCTTGAAAATTATTAATTTTGCAAATTATTTATGTACAATTGATGAGTCTGGCCTAAAATACAATGATACAAATGGCTATTTTTATAATGATGATTTAAATAAGCCAAATGATAATGATAATGATAAATGTTCAACATCAAAATCAACAGCAATTGTTAATGACAATGATGATGATTTAATAATAAATAATAATTCAAAAGGTAAACTTATGAGACATATGGGTGAACTTTGGCTAAAGGCTGAGGTTAAAGCTCTTGAAAATCGTTTAAAATCAAAATTAATGTCAGCATATTTAGTACCAGATCATGATGCACTTGCTAAATATACACCACTTTTAAAACGTCTTGTTTATACTAAAAAATTTATCATTGTTATTCCATCAATTGTTGTATCAGCTTTGGATGAATTAAAACGTACAAGTGGTCATGCACGTGAAGCAACAAGATGGCTTGAAGGACAATTAAAAAAAGGCTCAAGATTTTTACGTGCACAACGTCCTCAAGAAAATTTACCACTTGCATATATTAAAGGACCACGTCCAAAAGATAAAGAAGCTTGGGTATTTTTTCAAATTATTGAATGTTGTCATTATCTACAAAAACAAACTAAAATTGATAATGATTCAAATGAGCCACCAGTTGTTACACTATTAACTGGTATAACAAGAAAATCATCACCATCATCATCATCATCATTGAGTTTTAGTCCAGATGGATTGGCTCAAAATGCTGGTAATTATTTATTTATGTTAATTAATTTATATCGTTTAATATATATATATTTATTTATTTATTTATTTATTTATTTTTAGGTATTAATTTGGAGCACATTGAGTCATTTCATACCAAATGGAAAACTTCAAGTAAAAGTCATGGTTGATGATGATGCATATTGTATCATTAAACAAGTGGATTAAAAAAAAAAAAAAAAACAACAACAACAACAACAAATCTTTATTATAATTAATAATTTAATGACAATGGTAAAACAACCATTTTATCATTATTATTATTATTAATACTATGATGATGATGATGATGATGAATGAATGATTAAATTCAATTGCCAAGGTCACACATACACATACACACACACATACAGAGGGTTGGAAACCCATAATTAAAAAATATAGCTATTTATAGCTGTTAATTTGTCATTCTTTTAAAATCAATAATAAATTTTTTTTTTGTTTCTTTAGAAATTAACAAACAAAGTGATTGCTTATTTATTTTTCTATATATTATTATTATTATTATTATTATTTCATACATGTGTGTGTATTCAATTCTTGTATGATGGTATGCTAATTCTATATATGATAGTATATACGTACATGTGTTAAATCATATGTTTTTAGAATTGTAAATCTATGAAATCTACTACATATGTCAAGCAACAAGTTTTGTTTAATTAATAAATTGTAGGTGTGTTTTATTTTTTGTAAAACTATTATTATTATTATTATTATTATTATTTATAAATTTTCAACAAATATTTTAGATGTATTAACAATGGCTGATTTGAATAATCATGATGATGATGATGATGATGATCCAGAGCCAACAACATCAACACCAGAGGATAAAATAAAGTCAGTCATATCATTTAGTCAAAAATATAAATTGCATCGACCACCAAATCTCGTGATAAATGATGACAACAATTTAATACCAACAATTGAAAATTTATCACAATGTAGTCCAGTACGTTCACCTTTTCCATCAAATGAATCATTAAATGATGATTTTTTAATAAATAAGAATGATACAACAAAAATAGTCAATGAAAGCTGTAATAATAGTTATAATTATTCAGTAGAAAATAATAATGTTAATTTAACAATGTGTCAAATGAAAATATTATGTTTATTAAAACATTTTGGTTTGAGTCATTTGGCATTTATATTTATTGAACAAGAGGTAAATTATATTATTTATTTATTTATTTATTATATGCATGTGTAGTTTTAAAATTTATTTAATTTATTTTTTAGATTGATATTGAGCTGTTTGTTACTTTGGTTGATCAAGATTTACAAGAAATTGGAATTGAAAAAAAAACTGATCGTCAAATAATTTTATCTGTTATTGCCGAGTGCAAAAAAAGATTTAAATAATTTTATAATTAATATAATTTATACGTTAAAATAAAAAATGAAAAAACATGATTATTATAATTTAATATAGGTATATATTGTTGTTGTTGTTGTTATAATGTTATTTTTTTATTACACACATACATCTATGTACACACATACGCATACGCGCATCCATACTCCCTCATATGCATACATACTTAATACTTGTGTACATATGTATTACTTACAGCTGTGAGTCATTGAGAGAGAAAAATATAGAAAAAAAAAAAAATTTTACAAGCAACAAGGAATCAGCTATTATTTTATTAATACATAATAGGTACCTATAACTATTTAGAAAAAAAAGATATTATTAATTATTTCATCACCACGGGTGCCGAACAATCAGCCATGTCCGTCTCTCAGATGGAAAGTATCCTTTTTTAATATAAATTAAAAATAGGTATTTATTATTTGTCAATTGTCAAGTGACAATTATTATTGAGGTTATATTGTTTTTTAGGTATATTTTTCTTAACAATAATAATAATAATATTAGAAAATTTATTCAATTTAAAATTTGCTGTAAAAGAACTTGAACGTAATTCTAAAAAATGTGAAAAAGAAGAAAAAATTGAAAAATCAAAAGTTAAAAAAGCCATACAAAAAGGTAATACAGAAGGTGCAAGAATACATGCAGAAAATGCAATACGTCAAAAAAATCAGGCACTTAATTATTTACGTATGAGTGCAAGAGTTGATGCTGTTGCAAGTCGTGTACAAACAGCATTAACAACAAGAAAAGTAACACAATCAATGGCTGGTGTTGTTAAAGCTATGGATGCTGCAATGAAATCAATGAATTTAGAAAAAATATCTGGTTTAATGGATAAATTTGAAAGTCAATTTGAAGATCTTGATGTACAAAGTTCATATATGGAAAATGCAATGTCACAAACAACAACAACAAATGTACCACAAAATGATGTTGATTCATTGATGCAACAAGTTGCTGATGAAGCTGGGTAAATTTATTATTATTTATTTTATAAAACACTTGATCAATCAATCAATTAATTCATTGATTTATTAATTTATTAATTTATACTATTTTTATTATTTAAAAAATTAAAGATTGGAGCTCAATATGGAATTACCATCAGGACAATTGGGTAGTCTTGGTACATCATCAACTGTTGTCAGTCAAGAACAAGATGAACTTACCCAAAGATTGGCTAGACTCAGAGAGTAAAATTATTTATTTAATTAATTATTAATAGATGCCTTAAATTCCATGAATATTATTTTTACATGCATATATACCTCTATCTATGTATATGGCTATTTTGTTTAATTTAATAATAATTTATCAAATTATTCGTAAAAACTTGATATTATTATTAAGAATAAAATTGAATAATGGAATAATTTATTGTTGTAGTTTTTATATAATAAATTAAATAATTGATATTTATTAATATTTCAAGATTTAGGCTATATGTTATTGATAAAATAATGTAATACACACTATCAAATTTTTTGTAATGTAATTAATTAATAACCTTCCAATAAACAATAATATTGTATGCACTTATTGCTATTACTTGATGTATATACCGACATAAAATTTATTAATTACCTGGATACTTGGCTCTACTTGGCTTCATAAACATAAAGAAATATATACATGTACGTATATGTCATTAATTGTAATTTTTTCTTTGTTGGAGTATTTAAATGTTGCCTGTAAATTATGTAATATAATTTATAATGAGTTTAACAACAAATTTAAGAGATTTAATTATTAATAACAACAGTTATACATGATGAATATTATTTCTTTTAAATACAAAATATATATTTATTTATACAAAAAAAAAATGTTGTATAAATACATAATTATGTATATTATAATAATTCGTGTAAGTTGTGTATGTACAAGTCAATTGTTTATTTATTTATTTATTAATAATTGTAGTTGCTTAAAAAAATTAAAGACAAAACCCATGGAATCTGTTTGTTATTGAAAAATTTGACAGATTTCTGTACTGTTGTTATTATTTGGTGTTTTTCACGGGATCAACTGTCCATCTAACGGCTTTGGTGGACAACAATCTCTTGTACTGTTATTATTATTCGGTGTTTTTCATGGGGTCGGCTGTCCACCTAACGGCCTTGGTAGACAACAATCTTGTTAATAATTTTTATTTAATTAATTAATAATGAAGGAATAGTTTAATTAAAAATCTTTTTAAATAACAATGTTTAGAATTGATTTATTTATATGAGGAAATTATGGGGAGTTGAATTATTTAACAAAATATATATGTCAATTTTAGGATTTTGAATGGTTTAGTTTTTTGGATTTGCCGTTGGGGCAGCACCTTACGGACAAGGTCTCGTGGCAAGAAAATATTGTATAATTAAATTGTTTTTAGTAAATTAATTAATTGTTTATAAAATAATCTATTCTGATGATAATTTGCGTAATTTAATGGAGAATTTAATGGCGTTTGAATCATAATTTTAGGATGGATATTAAGAAAGCTATAAGAATTTGAAAATCATGTATGGGTATACTGTATGGCTAGGATGATGTTTGATATTACAAGTTATTTTGGATTAATTAAAAAATGGAATAAATAAATAATAGCGATAATGATTGGATGCGGATTAAAAAAAGAAAGTTAATGATGTTTGATAGGTATTTTTAGGATTAATATTAAGCGGGTTATTGGGATTCATAAAATTGTACTTTTCTCACAAGTTGTCCATGAATATATAAGGACCAAAACGTCAACTAACGGGGATCCCTGATACCACAGTGACGTACAAATATAGTATTTAGGCCAAATGCTATCTTGTATCCTTTAGTTGTGTACACGTAAGCATAGTAGAGTTCTTTGTTTAGTTTGTTGTTTAAAGTAGTTTAATTTGATTTGATTGGCTTACTGTGGTATACTTCAGTCATCGAGTGGTCGACGCCTGCAGCCCCGTGTGGTTGGTTGGTTGGGGCTGTGGGCGTCTAAGGGTATTAATAAACCAATACCCGGCGCAAAGCGCTGAAAAAATCTGTGCTCGGTCGGTAACTTATCATTGACATAAAAAAAGTAGAGATCTTGAAAAATAAATTCAAAATATAAATAGTTTCAAGTATATCCGTAAGAGCAGTCAATTCCGGAATTTGAAATTCTCAAAATAAATTCAAATAAATAAATTCAAATATATAAAATCAATGATTCTAAATACAACAACAACAGCAGCTAATTCCGGCATTCAATATTCTCTTTATAAATGGGAATTTGGACTTAGGCAAAAATTTGGAAGGTAGGTGCTATATATAGAGGGAAAAAATATTTTTTTTTTTGCTTACAAGTACTTATTTTTTTACGGGGATCATTTTTAGATATACTTTGTATTTACATGGGTTTATGGACTTGTACAAAATTTTGGAAGGTAGGTACTATATATAGATACAGAAAAAAATTCTTTATAGCTTATAAATACTTGGCTGCTTGCGTGGTTTACTTTTTAACATACTGATACTTAGTTCATACAGGCTGGGACTTGTAATATTTTTCAGTAGATAGTTTATATATATTTTTTTTCATACATGTGTAATATAATAT